>NC_053390.1:269647133-270277368 GCF_905171765.1 Bufo bufo | reverse complement strand
TGCGTGAAAAACGCTGAATATAGAACATGCTGCGTTTTTTCACTCAATGACGAAGTGATGCATGAAAAACAACGCCTCATGTATCAACAGACCCCCCATTGAATGAATGGGTCAGGATTCGGTGCAAGGGCAATGCGTTCACGCCACGCATTGCACCTGCGTGGAAAACTCGCTCTCTGGAAGGGGCCTTAATGTTGTATACCATCTTTTTCTATAACATTCCCTCTCCAGTATAAATCATACTACAGTACCTGTAGTTAGAGTTATCTACGTAAAATTATCTATTCTACAAATGTATGTCTCATTTTTATGATTTTTGGTGTTTCACATTGCATGCCATATTACTGCAAAGACATTTCCATATGTCCTTATAGAGATGGGCATTTGTTTTCCAACCATATAGGTCAGGCAGTGTGGAGGCTGCTGTCCATGACAACCGGGATCTCTAGGCACAGAGTATTTTTTTACTGCCCTTGCCTTAGCTGGGGTCGAGATAACTGTGCAAGCTGCTGGGTCTTATAAGACCCAGATCAGGTCTGCAGTGAGACTTTACAGCAATGTAAAGCCTCTGGAGGCTGCATTCCTCTTGTAACAGTGGCTAATTTGTGTATGTAATCACCAGTTAAAGGAGAGATCAAACATAAAAAATAAATATATAATATTAGATACCTCCAAAGGTCTTGCATGACCTTATGTGAGTGTAAATATGTAAAATAAAAAAAAAAAAAAATAACAGCACATGCCACACCACACTTCCAGTCCAGCCCTGGTAGCCACAACCAATATGTTTTCTATATAACAAAAAAATGTTATAGAAAGGGGAATATAATTTTAAAATTGATTTAGGTGCACTTTGTACTAGTAAAAAAAAAAATAACCAGACAGTTTTCATTGTTTTCACATTTTTCATGGGTATAAAAAAAAAAAGCTAAAATATAAATAACCTAGCAATAAAGCCCCACGTATATCGTATAACCCTCAAAAAAGCACAAAAAATGATTTACATAACCAAGGACTATAATCAGATGCATGTGGTATAAAAGAAAGAAAATATGTCTGGTCAGGAAGGGGGCAGATAGGGCATCATTAAACTGAACTTAATTAAAATGAAGTCAATGGTTAAAAACAGCTCTTATCACAACATGTTTCTGTAACTATAAGGACTTTGATATGTGTTACTACGGACCATAGTTACCTTGTATTTTATGAATGTTAAAAATAAAAATGTTTTATCGTAGTAACCCTGGCCTTTTCTGAAACTGAACCGGTATTTGGTAATTCATTTTTGCAAACCCTCAGCAGAGTTTGACACGAAAAGGTCCCAAGTAAAATAAATAAGGTTCCGTCTGAGTGATGACAAGTGACTTTTAAATTATAAATACATGCTGCGTGGTGTTTTAACTTTCGGAAACCCTTTTCACTACAAGGAAAATACACACAGTATTTTTTGCAATCTCTCGAACATGTTCCAACTGATTGCTTGTCCTACACAGATGGTAGGCTAAACTTATTATCATTTTGCCAGTTAAAGAAAATTGAAAAAATAGAGATATTTAAGCCTTTTGGGTGGTAGAAGCATATAGGAGCATGTGTCAATGTCAGTGCAGTCGAAATGAAAAGAAAAATCTTACACGTGTGTGATCACATATTTTTTTATTAGGTGACTGGTCTAGTAATCGAAAGTCAAATAGGTGGAGGTAGCAAGCTACCTAACATTTTATCAAGTTTCTCTGGCTTACCCCTAGAGCTTGTAGCAAAGCCATGAATGTTAAATCTTAGTTATTGTGCAAAGAGCACAAGTTTTCCTTTTACATACACTGTGTAATCCAAAGGCCACATCAAGACCTCACTCAATGCTTTGCCAATCCTTCAAACAGAAATATTGTAGGTGTACCGTGTTCATAAATATTATTTTTATTTGTGATTTAAATTCATTTTTTTTTATATTCACTTTGAAAACCACATGTGCAAACAAGATTAATAAGGTGTCTCATCAGAATAAACCTTATCCATATGGTGAGAACAGAGCAAATTCAGGAATGAGTTTCTAAAACATACTTGTCCTTGGTATAGCTTTTATTATCAGACAAGAAGTGAATAGTTTTGCCATATGTAAATTTTTTTGCATAACAAGGATATTCAGATTACAAAAAATTTCTATCAAACTGTGTGGGTCTATCTGCCACTGGATCCGTTAGCAGTAGCTACAGATATAGTTATGCCCTTATACACTCACCTAAAGAATTATTAGGAACACCTGTTCTATTTCTCATTAATGCAATTATCTAGTCAACCAATCACATGGCAGTTGCTTCAATGCATTTAGGGGGTGTGGTCCTGGTCAAGACAATCTCCTGAACTTCAAACTGAATGTCAGAATGGGAAAGAAAGGTGATTTAAGCAATTTTGAGCATGGCATGGTTGTTGGTGCCAGACGGGCCGGTCTGAGTATTTCACAATCTGCTCAGTTACTGGGATTTTCACGCACATCCATTTCTAGGGTTTACAAAGAATGGTGTGAAAAGGAAAAAACATCCAGTATGCGGCAGTCCTGTGGGCAAAAATGCCTTGTGGATGCTAGAGGTCAGAGGAGAATGGGCCGACTGATTCAAGCTGATAGAAGAGCAACGTTGACTGAAATAACCACTCGTTACAACCGAGGTATGCAGCAAAGCATTTTGTGAAGCCACAACACGCACAACCTTGAGGGCGATGGGCTACAACAGCAGAAGACCCCACCGGTTTACCACTCATCTCCGTTACAAATAGGAAAAAGAGGCTACAATTTGCACGAGCTCACCAAAATTGGACTGTTTGAAGACTGGAAAAATGTTGCCTGGTCTGATGAGTCTCGATTTCTGTTGAGCAATTCAAATGGTAGAGTCCGAATTGGCGTAAACAGAATGAGAACATGTATCCATCCTCTGATGGCTACTTCCAGCAGGATAATGCACCATGTCACAAAGCTCGAATCATTTCAAATTGGTTTCTTGAACATGACAATGAGTTCACTCTACTAAAATGGCCCCCCACAGTCACCAGATCTCAACCCAATAAAGCATCTTTGGGATGTGGTGGAACGGGAGCTTCGTGCCCTGGATGGCATCCCTCAAAATCTCCATCAACTGCAAGATGCTATTCCTATGAATATGGGCCAACATTTCTAAAGAATGCTATCAGCACCTTGTTGAATCAATGCCACGTAGAATTAAGGCAGTTCTGAAGGCAAAAGGGGGTCCCAACACCGTATTAGTATGGTGTTCCTAATAATTCTTTAGGTGAGTGTATATTACTTATGAGGATTTTGTATATTGTGACAAGATTTTGTATAAACTACTGCAAAATACTGTTATATACCCTCTCTACTTCTCCCTATATATACTTACTATGAGGCACTTGTTTTCATGCTCATTTTAAAGCAAATGTATAGGTATTTTATAAAAGGGCTGTCATTAAACATTAGAAATGAGTAAATTTCTTGAAATTTGCTTTTGAGTTCCGATTCTAACTAACTGTTTGGAATTGGTTCGATTCAGGTATGAATTAACTTAGCTACAAATCAAAAGTGCTCAGATTGTCTTGAAAAGTTGTGTATTACATTCATGGACTATGAGGGTTCTTTCTCTATTTTGATTTTCTTTAGACATGGTTCCCTCTCTCCCCCATTCCAGGCTCTTTAATGCAAATAAAGTAACAATGAACAAATTGATTAATAACAATACAAGTTCAGTATGAATTTCTTAAAAATTCATCTGCCAAAAGAAACAGAAAGCTTTTAGGTTCACTTACGATGAATTCAGTAAAAAGGTACTCAGCACAATTTTACTGCACATGTTGAATGGAGGGAGGAAGAGGGGTGCTTACATGACCCTGGGAGAAAGTGGGGTTGAGAGTTTGCCCCTGATTGGCTCATAGGATGACAGACAGCATGGATCAGGAGATGCCTGTGTAGAATCAGCAGACATCAGTTGTGTTGAGCTGTTAATGGAGGTGGATTGGTGTATGCCATGTCCTCACAGAAAACAATCTTAGACAGTATAGAAAGTAACAAGAAACAATCTCTTTTCGTATGACAGGACAATGTAGGGAAAGATAAGAAAAATAAGTGTGCAGAAGAGTTTTTAAAATGTTCGGTTCGGAGCTGAATCGATTTGGCTGAACCAAAGTTGCTCCGATTCCCCTAAAAATTTGTATATAACACCCTCTAGTCTCCTAGGACTCAGGCTTTTTGGGAAAACGTGTTATCTATTTCTGTTTACTTTTTATGATTTTTTCTCTTTTTCCCTCCCCAGACTCTCGAATGCAATTACAGCAATAGTAAATCAGGTCGGAGTAACACTGACATACATAGGTATGGGTAAACACACTGTCAATGTTTTATGCTTTTTAATATTACAAAGCTTCCAAAAATTGGCCCCTATCGGGGAGGAAAAATGGTGCTTGAACACACACAGTGTTATGGGATGAATTTATTTATTTTTTAAGTGATTTTTGGGGGGTCCAAGTGTAATACCCCAGAGCAAGGGGTATTTCAAAATTGTTATCGTTATGCATTGCATTTCACTTTTTGTTTCCCTATGTATCACTACCAGAAATAAAGGTATGGCAAAGGTTGGTAGGAAAAGGGTTAATCACCCTGTCCCTCCCCTCTTGGGTATGGAGTGGGCTGGTCATGCTTTCTGCCAAGAGAGGGAGTTGCTGTGTAGCTACAGTGTGGAGAGTATGGAGAGAAAAAGAGACAGGTGGCAGCGCCTCGTGTGTATTTCTGTTTGCCAAGATCGCAATAGATAATACATTGCGCTCACCATATGATGTTGTGATGAGTCACAACACCTCTATTTTGCCTTGCTGGTATTTTCCCGTATTTTCCCGAGGGGAATCTTCCCTGCTGCCAAGGTCTTTGCCCTTACCGCTGCAGCGGTCATCAGGAATGAGAAACAGTAGTAAAAAAGGAAGAAACCCAAGACCTTTTCACGGCGCTGATGCAGAAGACGTGGGACCAGAAGGGTATCGGTTAAAACAATAACAATTCTTTATTCCGGGTCTATGCATTTCAGGGGCGAACAGCCCCCTTCATCAGGACAATAAAACATTTACAATGTGTATAGTGGTGTGTGTTTATTTATACTTTTTTATATACAGTAACTACGTGATATATCTGATTGAGTGCAAGTGCGGCCTCCAATATGTGGGCCCCACTACACTGTCGTGTCAATCAACACAGATATAATATCCAAAGGCAATATCTTAAACACAGTATCTCTAGTCATTGCGCCTCTCACACCTGAGAATGACAAGCGCCAGCTAAAAATCACTCCTATTGATTTCATAGCAGAAAATCCATATAACAGATTCAGTAGTTTACAAAAAAAGGGAAGTATACTGGGTCTATCACTAGACACTCTTGCCCCGTTTGGACTGAATGAGATCAGTGAGACTATACTTTGACAGGTCCCACTAACAGGTGTCTCCCCAACGAAAAAAATACCTGGCAACCACTAAAGCAGCATTCACATATATACATATATGCGTATGTAATCTATTATACTGTACTAACTGCAATTACTCATTACAATAAATTTCCTCATTAAAGAGACCCCTGTTGTCCTAAACCCTGTATAAACATGTATCTATATACAGGGTGGGCCATTTATATGGATACACCTTAATAAAATGGGAATGGTTGGTGATATTAACTTCCGTTTGTGGCACATTAGTATATGTGAGGGGGGAAACTATTCAAGATGGGTGGTGGACCATGGCGGCCATTTTGAAGTTGGCCATTTTGAATCCAACTTTTGTTTTTTCAATAGGAAGAGGGTCATGTGACACATCAAACTTATTGGAAATTTCACAAGAAAAACAATGGTGTGCTTGGTTTTAACGTAACTTTATTCTTTTCATGAGTAATTTGCAAGTTTCTGACCACTTATAAAATGTGTTCAATGTGCTGCCCATTGTGTTGGATTGTCAATGCAACCCTCTTCTCCCACTCTTCACACACTGATAGCAACACCGCAGGGGAAATGCTAGCCCCAGGCCTCCAGTATCCGTAGTTTCAGGTGCTGCACATCTCGTATCTTCACAGCATAGACAATTGCATAGACAATTGCCTTCAGATGACCCCAAAGATAAAAGTCTAAGGGGGTCATTTCGGGAGACCTTGGGGGCCATTCAACTGGCCCACGATGACCAATCCACTTTCCAGGAAACTGTTCATCTAGGAATGCTCAGACCTGACACCCATAATGTGGTGGTGCACCATCTTGCTGGAAAAACTCAGGGAACGTGCCAGCTTCAGTGCATTAAGAGGGAAACACATCATCATGTAGCAATTTCGCATATCCAGTGACCCCCTTAGACTTTTATCTTTGGGGTCATCTGAAGGCAATTGTCTATGCTGTGAAGATACGAGATGTGCAGCACCTGAAACTACGGATACTGGAAGCCTGTGCTAGCATTTCTCCTGCGGTGTTGCTATCAGTGTGTGAAGAGTGGGAGAAGAGGGTTGCATGGACAATCCAACACAATGGGCAGCACATTGAACACATTTTATAAGTGGTCAGAAACTTGTAAATAACTCATGAAAGAAGAAAGTTACGTTAAAACCAAGCACACCATTGTTTTTCTTGTGAAATTCCCAATAAGTTTGATGTGTCATGTTAAAGGGACTATTAATTATTGATATTTATGAAAATCTTCAATAATTAATATTCATAAATAGGTGGAGATTGTCTAGTGATGACTCCGCCTATTTATGCTTAAATTAACAACAAATCACTACTGATTGCCTTACGCTAATCACTAAACTAGCTGCATGCGCCTTACTACTACCGCTAGTAACCACAAATACACAATAGGTATAAATAACACAGTATTTATTAATCCTTACAGAACATAACACACGTAATACAATGATAATACAGTACACAATACACTACAACTATTGATATGACGTCACCCGCGCCGGCCCCGCGCCATCCCAGAGAACGCTTCCAGGCGGAGGGTTTCCTTTGATCCTCCGCCCTGTAGGAGCATCTGCATACCATGTGGCGCGATAATTATCGCGCTGGAGTGGTGTGCAGATAACAGAGGGAGGGACGTTGTTTCCCTCTCTCTGTTATGTTAACTATCCCCAACAGCTGGGGGATAGTTAAATACCAAAAGGCATCGGATCTCTATTGATCCTATGCCTTTTGAGGTCACCAGAGGCTGGACATAATTGTCCAGCCATCTGGTGACCTTCTTATCCCCTGCAGGGATGCAGGAGGAGGGGGGGGGGGGGGCACATCTTGTCCTTATATTATATGTGTATGTATGCTTGGGGCACATCCATACACATATATATATATATATATATATATACTATAATATACACACCCATCAATCTACTGGGGGGGAGATATATTTATAGGTATATATATATTAATGGATGTTTGGGGCACATCCATAAATATACATATACACACACATAAGTAAAACAATAAGCCCCTCAATATACAATACATATATATATATCTATATATATATACATAGAGATGTATGCCGTCAAGGGGGCCTACATACATCTCCATGTATACCCACCGGTCCACCTGGACGGGCCTATAGCCAAGGGCCAATATACATGTATATATGTCAGGGCATTTAAATATAACACTTCCCTCAACATGTCACATGATCCTCTTCCTATTGAAAAAACAAAAGTTGGATTCAAAATGGCAGACTTCAAAATGGCCGCCATGGTCACCACCCATCTTGAAAAGTTTCCCCCCTCACATATACTAATGTGCCACAAACAGGAAGTTAATATCACCAACCATTCCCATTTTATTAAGTGTATCCACATAAATGGCCCACCCTGTATATCAAAAGCGCAAAGACATACAAGTGTGTATGTGCATACGGACGTATGTATATAAATATATACTCTCTTTTCTTTTCTTTTTTACTTCAATTGTCATTTTAACCTCTATTTTTCATCTTAATTTAAATCCCCCTTCCCTTCTAATTTTATGCAGCCACGCTAGATTACTTTTTCTCATGGACCATATACACACAAAAAAAGACTTACAAAAATTCCTTTGGTCCATAAGAAACAGACTGAATGCCATGCAACACAAACATCAATGTTGCATATGTATACTTGATATCCATAAGGTAGATATAAAGTTAAACAAAAACTCTCTATTTCATCTTTCAATTGCACATGTGCCTAATTGTTTCGCCCAAAAATAGGCACATACCTGTAGGTAAAAATACTAAAAACTAACAATGTTCCCGAACAACTGAAACCCAAAATGGTCCCTAAAAAATACTATAAAATATTATAAAATATTACAGCATACGCTGGTATCTAACATAAGGAGAATACACTTATGTAGCAAAAATATGACACATACCCACATACACCTGATCATTGCACTAACATTAACACAGAAAGTAGACAGATGGTTTTACCACACCAAGGAACCTTTCCATACTTACACCAATGGAAAATAAGCCCATATGAATGGAAGAGACTCGAAAATACTTCCCCACATACGACATTGAAGTAGGGCCACTCCTTCGACCCTACCTAGCATGATTAGAAGGTTCTGTAGTTGCCAATAGCAGCCATACTATCTATCATCATCCGTGATCCATAGCCTGTGCATCCTCACCTTCTAAAAATGGTTCTGTGCCCTGACAGGTATACAGAGCGAGAGTTAAATCACTATGGACTGCTAACTTCCCCTAACTGTTACCCTCATGGCCACTGCTACAAGAAGGTTTCATGTCCCTTCAACAGATCCGTGCATAGAAGAAAAGTAGATCCCTGACATCGCTCTAAACTTGATCCTGCTTGCAGCAAAATGCCCATATAACTCCACATAAAACACTCAGGAAACACATCCGCCCGTGATCGCTCTCTCCCAGCTACACACGGAGCGATGACATATTAGTAATAATTCACTCACTCCCACCACATAGCAAGCTGCAGTCCAGCTGATATCTTACTTGCAGCGATGGTCCATAGAAGAACTCAGAGCCCAGACAAAGCTCCGTCTGACATGTAGACCTTGACCCCACCTACTGCCAAACTCTCCACACTATTAACCCTTAGAGTAATCGGGTTAGTTGTTTCACCCCAATCGCTCCCGTTTAACCACACAAAGAGCGTTGGCATACAGGTAAACCATTACTCACCAGCATTCTCGTTTACCATCCATTAAGTGACTATCTATCCGGTACTCCGCCCACAGCCTGCGCCCACTATGATGTAGCAAGCGCTGTCTCTCGAGCAAAACACCGCCCACAAACATCCTCCCCTCTCGCTCCCCCTGGCTGCCCAAGAATAGCACGCCCAAACAAAGTATAAATAAACACACACCACTATACACACTGTATATTTTTTTTCAATTGTCCTGATGAAGGGGGCTGTTTGCCCCTGAAATGCGTAGACCCGGAATAAAGAATTGTTACTGTTTTACCGATACCCTTCTGGTCCCACGTCTTCTGCATCAGCGCCGTGAAAAGGTCCTGGGTTTCCTCCTTTTTACTACAGTGTGGAGAGGACACAGCTTGCAATGCTTCTACTCCTGTTAAAGATTTCTCCAGAGAGGACCATTGCTAAATTGCCTGAAGTAAAGCCTTCAGAGGATAAGATACAGCAGGTTAAATTGCTATATCCAGCTTCTGCAGATCCTGCTGAAAAATTAGGCAAAATGGGCCAAAGACACCCTCATCACAAAACAACCACTAGGTCAATATCAACTAAGTGCTGAATCACCACCAACTAACCTGCCTCAATATCCTTGCTGGTGCCAGATGAAAATTTCACTAAAGCCAGCTGCTACTGCTTTTATTTTCAAGTTCTATGTTACACTTGGTTAAAGGACTTTGTTACAACAGGTTACTAAATTTCACAATTGTTACATAGTTGGGTGACATTTACCTATTTTTGGCTGTGATATACCCCTGCTCTTCCTAGTGGACAGGTTAATAAATTTCACTAATTTGTCTGTTACATTGTTGGGTGAAATTCACCAATTTTTGGCGGTGATATACCCCTGCTCTAACTAGTAGACAGGTTAATAAATTTCACTAATTCATCTGTTACATTGTTGGGTGACAAATGCTCATCTTTTTGCGCTAGATAGTACATTTGCGGCCTACACTGCATTAAGGATAGTACGAATCAGGTAAGACCAGAACAAGTACAGACTATAGTAGATTGGGGGGCTGACAGTGCCTACAGTTCCTTTCCATTGTCTCCCACCCAGTCCCCTGCTGAAAGATCAGAGTTGGCACCTACAGCCCATGGCCATCTGTCTTTCAACATACCCCTTGCAAATCAGGCAAGCAGTCTGAGACCCAAGTCATGCAGCAGTCTGTTATGCTTTTTGATGACTATGCTGGCAGGGTTTCCATGGACCATCCACATAGCCCTGCACCAGAAGTGGAAGAGATTAAGTGCACTAATGGCCAACCACTTATGTTTCAGGATGAGGACATTGGAAGACCACCGCAGCACGTCTCTGATGATGACAAAACACAGGTGCCAACTGCTGCGGTTTTCTGCAGTATGCAGACCGACAAGGAGGGCAGGGGTAAAGAGTGGGTGGAAGATGATGTGGAGGATGATGAGATACTAGACCCCACAAGGAATCAAGGGCATGCGAGTGACCTGTCTAGTTCGGAGGAAGAGGAGGTGGTCTCACAGAGGCACCTGCACAGCAAAAAAGGGAGCAGGGTGCAAAAGCATCTGTTACATTCTTGGGTGACATTTTACAATTTTTGCCGTATACAAACCCCTGCTCTGCATAGGTGACAGGGACCTAATTTTAGTAAAATCGTCTGTTCAATTGGTGGGTGACATGAACACAGTTTTGCCGATGAAAAACCCCTGCTCTGCATAGGTGACAGGGACTTAAATTTCTAAAATTCTTTAATTGGCCCTTTCATTCGATCCTTCCACTTTAATAAGTTGTCCCACATTTCAGCTCGATCACATTGCAGCCATTGACCTCCCTTGGATGTGGTATCCCTTTCTCACGCTCCCTCTCCGGTGTGGAACCCTGATTCACCGCTAACCGTGATCAACATGGTAGGCGCAGGAAAGAACATCGAAAGTTGATAGCGAAGATATCCAATTTGATCGTGGACGTCACAGGGACGTGCGATCAGGCAGAAGTTATCTAGAGTCAACAAAGCAGGGCCTCTCCTGTCTAACATTTCCAAATCCAAAATACCCCAGTGACATTCCCTATTAGGTTTTATTACTCATTCCAATAACAGGGCATCTTAAGAGTCGTGTATTGTTATTTATCGTCACTACCTCCCCGATTCTGGAGTGGGTAATTGCCGTGAGCCCCCTCCTTTCATTCGATCCTTCCGCTTTGACAACTTCTCCCACATTTTTGCTTAATCACATTAAATTTCATACATTGACCTCCCTTGGATGTGGTATCCCTTTCTCACGCTCCCTCTCCGGCGTGGAACCCTGATTCGCCGCTAACCGTGATCAACATGGTAGGCGCAGAAAAGAACATTGAATGTTGATAGAGAAGATATCACAGGGACGTGCGACATGGTGGAGCACTATGTATGCACACGTACTGACTAAAGGGTCTTTTAAGTCATTTCCCTATCCACATTTGTTTGCAGAGCACTTGCCATGCTCTTAACCACATTTTGCTGCCATTTGCAGCCCTCTAGCCCTTTCCATAACTTTTTTAGAGCCATTAGTGCTCCAAAGTTCGGGGTATTGACTTCAGTGGGGTTCGGGTTCGGGGTCACTTTTGTGAAGTTCGGCCAAACCCGTCAAACCAGAGCATCCAGGTGTCCGCTCAACTCTACTTGTCGCGTTATCTTGAGACAAAAGCCATTGAAAAGAAATTGAAGGTGTTTGCTTAACGCATTTAGTTAAGATAACACGTCTCGTAAATCATGAGTGTTAACTCTACTACATCCGTATTTAGTGCTGCTGGTGGCATTATAACAGATAAGCATATCTGTCTGTCAATTGAAAATGCTGATAGGTTGTCAAGGCCTGGATTGAACATGACTTCTCGATTCCACCAGAGGAAAGCTGATGAACATAAAGGCACTTTAAATGTGTTGTTTATAATGTACTCAATACACTGTATTCCCATGCAACCCTTCCACCACAAACAAGGGTATATGGTTGAATCTTCCTTTTCTCATCCTCCTCCTCCTCTTCCATCATATCAACATGCTTATTTGTTGCATATAATGCTTTCACATATATGCCCTCGCATATAATGTTTTACAAGGTCAGCTGAACTACAGGCCATTGCATATAATTTTTTTAGAGGGTAAGCTCATCAGTAGGCCCTCACCTACAATCTTTTACAGGATCAGCTCACCTACAGGCCCGCGCATAAATTTTTTTTTAGAATGTCAGCTCACCTGGAGGCCCTTGCATATAATGTTTTACAGGGTCAGCTCACTTTTAGGCCCTCACATATAATTTTTAGAGGGTCAGATCACCAGCAGGCCACAACATATAATGTTTTACAGGGTCAGCTCACCTGCAGGCCCTCGCATATACTTTTTTTTAGAAGGTCAGCTCACCTGCAGGCCCTCGAATATAATGATTTACAGGGTCAGCTCACCTGCAGGCTCTCACATATAAATTTTTAGAGGATCAGCTCACCAGCAGCCCCTCACCTACAATCTTTTACAGGGTCAGCTCACCTGCAGGCCCTGGCATATAATGTTTTTCAGGGTCAGCTCACCTGCAGGTCCTCGCATATAATTTTTTTATAAGATCAGCTTACCAGCAGGTTCTCACCTTCAATGATAGTGACAGATCTTTGGATCTCATCTTGAGAGTTGACAGCAACAGATTCCAAATGCAAATAGCACACTTGAAATGAACTCTGGACCTTTTATCTGCTCATTGTAATTGGGATAATGAGGGAATAACACACACCTGGCCATGGAGCAGCTGAGAAGCTAATTGTCCCATTGCTTTTGGTCCCTTAACAAGTGGGAGGCACATATGCAAAGTGTTGTAATTCCTACACTGTTCACCTGATTTGGATGTAAATACCCTCAAATTAAAGCTGACAGTCTGCAGTTAAAGTACATCTTGTTCGTTTCATTTCAAATCCATTGTGGTGGTGTATAGAGCCAAAAATGTTAGAATTGTGTTGCTGTCCCAATATTTATGGACCTGACTGTATAAGAAAGGAATAAGAGAGAAAATAACAAAATTGGAAAGTGAGGCAGAAAAAAATTAAAAAAAGTATATTGACAACCCTACAGAACAAAATTACACCGTTTGGATAGACAAGGCCTCTGAACTAAAGGATGAATTGCTCTTATTGGCAGAACAGCAAAAAGAAATTATGTAATGGATAACTATATATATGCACACACTCCTGGTAAAAAATTAGCGCCCCGGGCAGCGACCCAAACAAAAAAGAATAAGTATATCCATTGCATAGTGGATGAATTGGGACATAAAAATACTGAACAAACAGCCAAAATAGAGTTGCTCCAAAAATATTTTGCGGATATATACAGTAGTAAGATAAATGCAAATTCAGAGCAAATACAACAGTTTCTGGATGAAATCACCATCTTGAGGTGAACAACAGATCAATGTAAGTCGCTGGAAGATCCCCTAACCCCTTTAGAAGTGAAGGATATATTAAACGGGATAACAAAGAACAAGGCCCCAGGAATAGATGGCATCCCGTTTGAGGTGTATGCTCAATAAAATGAAATATTAATTTCAAAATTGCTTAGAATGTGGGAGACCGCAAAGCAGGTGGGAAAATTGCCAGATTCCATGCGAGAAGCTTTGATTACACTTATTTTAAAGCCGGGTAATGACCCAGCCTTAATGGATTCATACCGTCTTATCTCATTGATCACCACCGATAATAAAATATTAGCCAAGATTTTGGCAAATAGACTTAGGAGTGTGATTTCGGTGCTTGTTCACGAGGACCAATCGGGATTAATGTTAGGGAAAACTACTACAGAGAATATCATGAGATACTTTGTGAACACCCAGTTTGAGCCCACAAATTGCGGAGAACAGTTGATTGTAACTATAGACGCCTCAAAGGCTTTTGACATGATAGAATGGCCCTTTTTGATTAACACAATGAAGAAAATGGGATTTGGTGTTCACTTTGTTACATGGGTAAAGCTATTGTATACTGAAATTTCCGCAAGGGTGATAGTAAATGGAGAACATTCGGGTAGCATACCAATTGGCAGAGGGGTTAGACAGGGATGCCCCCTCTCCCCTCTGCTATTTGCTATAGCTATTGAACCACTTGCGGACATGATTAGACAGGATCCGGGAATTGTGGGGTTTAGATATGGTACCCATGAGGAAAAAATTGCCTTACATGCGGATAACATTTTGTTATTTGTGGGTTCACATGGATCACTTAAGAGGATATTTCAAGTATTTGAGCAATATGGCAAATATGCGGGACTCAGTATAAACTGGTCTAAATCAGCTTGTATCCCGATTGACCCTCTGAACAATTTTAGACTGAGACTGTTGGAAATTAAGAAGATTAATGAACCTGTAAAATATCTGGGAATTCAGATTACTCCGGATCCCAATGACTATGTCCGATTGAATGTGATTCCGAAAATCCAGGAAATTAAGAAGAAAATAGAGGTATGGAAAAGACTGTATATGTCGATGGCAGAACACATTTCATTGGTGAAGATGTGTGTATAACCTGCCCTGAATTATATTCTGTGGAATACACCAGTGATAATCCCGAAAAAAATATTTTAAAATAATAGCCAGTTTACTAACGGATTTAATATGGCGAGGAAAAAAAACGAGGATAAAGGTACAGATACTGAGTATCCAGGAGAAGGAGGGTGGACTATCCGTACCAGATTTGGAACTTTATTTTAGTTCAGGGATTAAAAAATATGATAACATGGAGTAATACGCAAAGTTATAAAAATATAATAGCAGGGATAAATAAAAGACTGGAAAAATGTAATATCTTTAAAGTTATGGAAACGGGGATTCTGGCCCAACAGGGATGTAAATATATACCTTTAATTCTGTAGATGGCTAAAAGTTGGAAGACGGTAAAAGAATCAAGTTTCCAAACCGGGTTCTATGTAGACACCATAATATGGGACAATAGTAGCCTCACAGAATTAAAGTTAATTGAACAGAAAACCTGGTGGAAATACGGTATATACAAATCAGGTCAGGTATGGGAGGAGGGGGATATAATATCTTACGAAGAGTTAAAGAGGAAATACCAACTGAAAAACATAGGGTCAAGGTTTTATTATTTACAACTAAAACATGCACTGTATAAGACCATAGGGAAAGGCACACAAATAACTACTTTACCACAGCCTTTGGAGAATATTACTAAGTTAACACCTGGCAAGAAATTGGTTTCAAGAATATACCAATGGTTGTCGTACCAAAAGAACAACAGAAGAGCAGTTGACAATCTGACACATAAATGGCAGGGTGTTCTGGACACCTTGCGGGAAGACTTTTGGGATTCAGCTATACAGGCAAAGAACAGGGTTTCAAGGAATTTCTCTTATAGAATAACCCAATTTAATATACTGTGTCGTCTTTACTACTCTCACAAGAAGTTAATGAAGTGTTACAGAATTAAAGTTTTTACCTGTCAAAAATGTGGAGAGATAGGAGTAGACAATATACATATATTATGGACATGTATAAAAATTCAAGATTATTGGGTAAAGATAATTGAAAAAAATAGAGGAATACCATCAGTTTATAGGGCCTAGACACTTTGAGGAATGCATCTTAGGGGTGATGGATAGTGTGGAGGTCCCAAAACATAGGGAGTTAGCAACCAAACTACTGTTCCAGGGCAGGAAATGCATAGTTGGACATGGGGGGGGGGGGGAAGTGGTGTTCCTACAGTCAAAGAAAGGGAGAATCGCATTAGGGTGTCGCTAGCCAGAGAGGAGTTCCATTTGGTTGGGATTAAGAAAAAACACAGATTTGCCAGGTTATGGCAGAGAGAGAGGGGAGTAATATTTCCCCTTTTTTTTTTTTTTCTTTGCAACTGATATGTCAGGGGTGGGGGGTTGGGGAAATATTTATATGTAATGTAATAATATAATAATGTAAGAATAAGATGATTATTGAATAATTATGTAAAAATTGGAAAAATGCAATAACGATTTATTACAAAAAAAATTAAATAAAGTTATGTCATAGCCAGACCCTTATATCTGATATTTAAGGACTTCATACTGAAAGGAGTGCTCCACAGGATTGACGCATTGCAAATGTGGTGCCAATATTCAAAAAGGGTCCAAAACCAGAGCCTGGAAACTATAGGCTAGTAAGTTTAACATCTGTCGTAGGTAAACTGTTTGAAGGTTTTCTAAGTGTCATGGTCTTACCTTCTTGCTGTTCTTCTTCGTTTGACATGTGCTGGCGGCCATCTTGGTTTCTGGGTTTCTTGTAGCCTTCCACCCTGCGGCTCCTCCTTCCCACTGGGAGGAGCTGGATGCCTAGCTCATATATATAGGAGGTCTGTGGCTTCAGTTCCTTGCTTGGTCCTCCTGTGTTCACATGCTTCTAAGACTGCTGCTGCTTCTGGTTCCTGATCCTGGCTTCGTCTGACTACCCTGCTGGTTCCTGATCCTGGCTTCGTCTGACTACCCTTCTGGTTCCTGACCCCTGGCCTCTCAAAGACTCTGCTTCGGTTTCACCATCCGTTTGGACTTTTGCTTTACAGCTTTATTTTCAATAAAGCCTTCTTATTTTCACTTATCTCTTGTTGTACGTCTGGTTCATGGTTCCGTGACACTAAGAGATGCTATATTGGAGTATCTCAATGAAAATAAGCAAATAACACCATATCAGCATGGCTTCATGAGGGATCGGTCATGTCAAACTAATTTAATCAGTTTGTAGACTTGACCGCTGCGAAACAATGGATGTTGTATATCTGGAATTCTCCAAAGCATTTGACACTGTACCACACAAAAAGTTAGTATATAAAATGAGAATGCTTGGACTGGGAGAAAATGTGGGTAAGTAACTGGCTCAGTGATAGAAAACAGAGGGTGGTTATTAACGATACACACTAAGATTGGGTCACTGTCACTAGTGGGGAAGCATAGGGGTCAGTATTGGGCCCCATTCTCTTCAATATATTTATTAATAGAGTTGAGCGGGCAACTGGATGTTCGGGTTTGAAGAGGTTCGGCCGAACTTCACAAAAAAGTTTGAATTCGGGACCCGAACTTGACACGAACTTGACCCCGAACCTGAACCCCATAGTCAATGGAGATCCGAACTTTTGAGCACTAAAATGGCTCTAAAAATGTCATGGAAAGTATAGGTAGAGGGCTGCAAATGCCAGCAAAATGTGGTTAAGAGCATGGCAAGTGCTCTGCAAGCAAATGTGGATAGGTAAATGACTTCAAATAAAATAAAATACATAAAAATAAAAAATAATAACCTGTTCTAGGAGGACGAGGTCCATGTGGAGTAGGAGGTTGAGGAGGCGTGTGGCGGTGTACGTGGAAGCAGCAGTGGAGGAGGTAGCCTACACTGTTTTTTGGTTTTAATTATTTTTTTTTTTTGTTTAAATTAGGGTACACCCCAAAGCGTTGGGAAATATAACCTTTGATAACCCCCTCCAGTCGTGCCAAACACACGATCAGACAATACACTGGCTGCCGGGCAGGCCAACACCTCCAAGGCGTAAAGGGCAAGCTCAGGCCATGTGCCCAATTTGGAGACTTATAAGTTGAAGGGGGCAGACCTGTCATTCAGTACATGTAGACGTGTGCACACATACTGCCCCACCATGTTGCACGTCCCTGTGATGTTCACGATCCAATTGGATATCTGCTCTATCAACGATCGATGTTCTTTTCTGCGCCTACCATGTTGATCACGGTTAGCAGTGAATTAGGGTTCCACGCCGGAGAGGGAGCTTCAGAAAGGGATAGTAGAGATGTCCCGAACTATTCGCCGGCGAACAGTTCCCGGCGAACATAGCTTGCTCGCGTTCGCCGTGGCGGGCGAACAAAAGCGATGTTCGGTCTGTCCCCTATACATCATCATTGAGCAAACTTTGACCCTGTACCTCACAGTCAGCAGACACATTCCAGCCAATCAGCATACCCTCCCTCCCAGACCCTCCCACCTCCTATAAAAAAGCAAGGACAGCATCCATCTTAGATTCATTCTGAAGCTGCAGTGTCACAAATTTGACTAAGTTGTAATCGCAATGCGATTAATACAGGTTATTTTAATCGCATTTCGAATTCAACTTAGAGCTGGGTTCCTAATGGTTGTATAGCTGAATATAATGAAGATTGAGAATATAGTGCTATATTCGTTATATTTAGGGATGAGCGAACCCGAACTGTATAGTTCGTAAAAGTCCGGGTTCGGGTTCGGTGTTCGGTGCTTTCTTGGCGCTTTTTGAAAGGCTGCAAAGCAGCCAATCAACAAGCGTCATACTACTTGCCCCAAGAGGCCATCACAGCCATGCCTACTATTGGCATGGCTGTGATTGGCCAGTGCAGCATGTGACCCAGCCTCTATTTAAGCTGGAGTCATGTAGCGCCGCACGTCACTCTGCTCTGATCAGTGTAGGGATAGGATGCAGCTGCTGCTGTTAGAACGAGATAAGGCAGTGATTTAGTCTTCAAAAACAATTACTGAAGTGATCTATGTACAGCTGTGTATCATTCAACCTCTGCTATTTAATTGCTCACTGTTTTAAGGCTGTCCAGAGCGTTTTTCTGTCACTTTTTTCTGGAGTGATCGGCGGACATTTTGTTTCTTGTGGTGCGCCAGCACAAGCTGCCACCAAGTACATTTAACCATCAATAGTGTTTTTTTTTTTTGCTATATCCTACATCAGGGGCTTGGCTGTGCTTGCTATTTTATTGAGGGGTGAAATACAATTGCCAAAATAGTAGTACCCTAAATCTGGTGTTTCAGCTGTGGCTAGCCAATTGTAATACTGTCTGCTGTCTGGCAAAGGATATATATTTTTCTGGGTTGAAATACAATTCCCAAATTAGCAATTCCCTAAATCAGTGGTTTCTGCTGTAGCAGGCCAAGTTTAAATCTATCCATAAAAGATATATTACATTGAAGGTGCTGATAGGGTCATTCTCAATAACTTCAAACGCTACCGTGCATCTCCAAGTCTAATTCTGTCCGTAAACGTATACCTGTCATCCAGCGCCAAAATAATAGGCCTACAATTTATATTCAGCTAAATTTGTGTTTACTGCTGTGGCTGGTAAAGTTATTTAGTGTCCGTCAAAGCACAGTTTTTGTTCTGGGTTGAAATACAATTCCCAACTTAGCAATTCCCTAAATCAGTGGTTTCTGCTGTATCAGGCAAAGTTTAAATCTATCCATAAAAGGGTATATTAGATTGAAGGTGCGGATAGGGTCATTCTCAATAACTTCAAACGCTACCGTGCATCTCCAAGTCTAATTCTGTCTGTAAACGTATACCTGTCATCCACTGCCTAAATACTAGGCCTACAATTTATATTCAGCTAAATCTGTGGTTACTGCTGTGCCTGTATTAGTGTAATATGGTACCTAAGTAGATAGCCAGATAGTGTTAGGTGCCTGTAAAAAAAAGGCCTGAATTTGAATTCAATACATTGGGCCAAATAATTTTTTTCTTATTGTGGTAAACGGTAACAATGAGGAAAACATCTAGTAAGGGACGCGGACGCGGACATGGTCGTGGTGGTGTTAGTGGACCATCTGGTGCTGGGAGAGGACGTGGAAGTTCTGCCACAGCCACACGTCCTAGTGTACCAACTACCTCAGGTCCCAGTAGACGCCAGAATTTACAGTGATATTTGGTGGGGCCCAATGCCGTTCTAAGGATGGTAAGGCCTGAGCAGGTACAGGCATTAGTCAATTGGGTGGCCGACAGTGGATCCAGCACGTTCACATTATCTCCTACCCAGTCTTCTGCAGAAAGCGCACAGATGGCGCCTGAAAACCAAGCCCATCAGCCTGTCACATCACCCCCATGAATATCAGGGAAACTGTCTGAGCCTCAAGTTATGCAGCAGTCTCTTATGCTGTTTGAAGACTCTGCTGGCAGGGTTTCCCAAGGGCATCCACCTAGCCCTTCCCCAGCGGTGGAAAACATAGAATGCACTAATGCACAACCACTTATGTTTCCTGATGATGAGGACATGGGAATACCACCTCAGCACGTCTCTGATGATGATGAAACACAGGTGCCAACTGCTGCGTCTTTCTGCAGTGTGCAGACTGAACAGGAGGTCAGGGAGGAAGACTTGGTGGAAGATGATGCAGGGGCCGATGAGGTCCTAGACCCCACATGGAATAAAGGTCGTGCCACTGACTTTCAGAATTCGGAGGAAGAGGCAGTGGTGAGACCGAGCCAACAGCGTAGCAAAAGAGGGAGCAGTGGGCAAAAGCAGAACACCCGCCGCCAAGAGAGTCCGGCTGCTACTGGCCACCACCATCTGGGACCGAGCACCCCAAAGGCAGCTTCAAGAAGTTCCCTGGCGTGGCAGTTCTTCAAACAATGTGCTGACGACAAGACCCAAGTGGTTTGCACGCTGTGCCATCAGAGCCTGAAGCGAGGCATTAACGTTCTGTCCCTTAGCACAACCTGCATGACCAGGCACCTGCATGCAAAGCATGAACTGCAGTAGAGTAAACACCTTAAAAACAAGGAACTCACTCAGGCTCCCCCTGCTACCTCTTCTGCTGCTGCCGTGGCCTCTTCCTCTGCCTCTGGAGGAACGTTGGCACCTGCCGCCCAGCAAACAGAGGATGTACCACCAACACCACCACCTCCGTCACCAAGCATCTCAACCATGTCACACGGTAGCGTTCAGCTCTCCATCTCACAAACATTTGAGAGAAAGTGTAAATTCCCACCTAGCCACCCTCGATCCCTGGCCCTGAATGCCAGCATTTCTAAACTACTGGCCTATGAAATGATGTCATTCAGGCTTGTGGACACAGACAGCTTCAAACAGCTCATGTCGCTTGCTGTCCCACAGTATGTTGTTCCCAGCTGCCACTACTTCTCCAAGAGAGCCGTGCCTTCCCTGCACAACCAAGTATCCGATAAAATCAAGTGTGCACTGCGGAACGCCATCTGTGGCAAGGTCCACCTAACCACAGATACGTGGACCAGTAAGCATGGCCAGGGATGCTATATCTCCCTAACTGCACTCTGGGTAAATGTAGTGGCGGCTGGGCCCCAGGCGGAGAGCTGTTTGGCGCACGTCCTTCCGTCGCCAAGGATCGCAGGGCAACATTCTTTGCCTCCTGTAGCCTCCTCCTCCTACTCAGCTTCCTCCTCCTCTTCTTCCACCTGCTCATCCAGTCAGCCACACACCTTCACCACCAACTTTAGCATAGCCCGGGGTAAACGTCAGCAGGCCATTCTGAAACTCATATGTTTGGGGGACAGGCCCCACACCGCGCAGGAGTTGTGGCGGGGTATTGAACAACAGACCGATGAGTGGTTGCTGCCGGTGAGCCTCAAGCCCGGCCTGGTGGTGTGCGATAATGGGCGAAATCTCGTCGCAGCTCTGGCGCATGTGCTGAATTTGGTGGTGCAGAAGTTCATTCACAACTACCCCAACATGTCAGAGCTGCTGCATAAAGTGCGGTCCGTCTGTGCGCACTTCCGGCGTTCACATCCTGCCGCTGCTCGCCTGTCTGCGCTACAGCGTAACTTCGGCCTTCCCGCTCACCGCCTCATATGCGACGTGCCCACCAGGTGGAACTCCACCTTGCACATGCTGGACAGACTGTGCGAGCAGCAGCAGGCCATAGTGGAGTTTCAGCTGCAGCACGCACGGGTCAGTCGCACTGCGGAACAGCACCACTTCACCACCAATGACTGGGCCTCCATGCGAAACCTGTGCGCCCTGTTGCGCTGTTTCGAGTACTCCACCAACATGGCCAGTGGCGATGACGCCGTTATCAGCGTTACAATACCACTTCTATGTCTCCTTGAGAAAACACTTAGGGCGATGATGGAAGAGGAGGTGGCCCAGGAGGAAGAGGAGGAGGAAGAGGGGTCATTTTTAGCACTTTCAGGCCAGTCTCTTAGAAGTGACTCAGAGGGAGGTTTTTTGCAACAGCAGAGGCCAGGTACAAATGTGGCCAGACAGGGCCCACTACTGGAGGACGAGGAGGACAAGGATGAGGAGGAGGTGGAGGAGGATGAGGATGAAGCATGTTCACAGAGGGGTGGCATCCAACGCAGCTCGGGCCCATCACTGGTGCGTGGCTGGGGGGAAACGCAGGACGATGACGATACGCCTCCCACAGAGAACAGCTTGTCCTTACCTCTGGGCAGCCTGGCACACATGAGCGACTACATGCTGTAGTGCCTGCGCAACGACAGCAGAGTTGCCCACATTTTAACGTGTGCGGACTACTGGGTTGCCACCCTGCTGGATCCCCGGTACAAAGACAATGTGCCCACCTTACTTCCTGCACTGGAGCGTGATAGGAAGATGCGCGAGTACAAGCGCACGTTGGTAGACGCGCTACTGAGAGCATTCCCAAATGTCACAGGGGAACAAGTGGAAGCCCAAGGCGAAGGCAGAGGAGGAGCAAGAGGTCGCCAACGCAGCTGTGTCACGGCCAGCTCCTCTGAGGGCAGGGTTAGCATGACAGAGATGTGGAAAAGTTTTGTCACCACACCACAGCTAACTGCACCACCACCTGATACGGAACGTGTTAGCAGGAGGCAGCATTTCACTAACATGGTGGAACAGTACGTGTGCACACCCCTCCACGTACTGACTGATGGTTCGGCCCCATTCAACTTCTGGGTCTCCAAATTGTCCACGTGGCCAGAGCTAGCCTTTTATGCCTTGGAGGTGCTGGTCTGCCCAGTGGCCAGCGTTTCGTCTGAACGTGTATTCAGCACGGCAGGGGGCGTCATTACAGACAAACGTAGCCGCCTGTCCACAGCCAATGTGGACAAGCTGACGTTCATAAAAATGAACCAGGCATGGATCCCACTTGACCTGTCCATCTCTTGTGCAGATTAGACATTTATAGCTACATCCCCATAACAATATATTCTTGTACTCCAGGGCACGTCATTCAATCCTCTTTTTTCAATTTTACCATTATATTGCGGGGCAACCCAAAGTTGAATGAACCTCTCCTCCGTCTGGGTGCCGGGGCCTAAATATCTGACAGTGGCCTGTTCCAGTGGTGGGTGATATGAAGCCTGATTCTCTGCAATGGGACCATTCTCCTCTGTCTGGGTGCCGGGACCTAAATATCTGACAGTGGCCTGTTACAGTGGTGGGTGACATGAAGCCTGATTCTCTGCAATGGGACCTCTCTCCTCTGTCTGTGTGCCGGGGCCTAAACATATCTGACAGTGGCCTGTTCCAGTGTTGGGTGACATGAAGCATGATTCTCTGCTATGACATGAAGCCTGATTCTCTGCTATGGGACCTCTCTCCTCTGTCTGGGTGCCGGGGCCTAAACATATCTGACAGTGGCCTGTTCCAGCGTTGGGTGACATGAAGCATGATTCTCTGCTATGACATGAAGCCTGATTCTCTGCTATGGGACCTCTCTCCTCTATCTGGGTGCTGGGGCCTAAACAATTCTGACAGTGGCCTGTTCCAGTGTTGGGTGACATGAAGCCTGATTCTCTGCTATGACATGAAGCCTGATTCTCTGCTATGGGACCTCTCTCCAATTGATATTGGTTAATTTTTATTTATTTCATTTTTATTTTGGGGTGTCCGTGACACGGACCCGAACCCGAACATTTTCGTAAAAAAGTCTGGGTTCGGTGTTCGGCGCTTTCTTGGCGCTTTTTGAAAGGCTGCAAAGCAGCCAATTAACAAGCATCCTACTACTTGCCCCAAGAGGCCATCACAGCCATGCCTACTATTGGCATGGCTGTGATTGGCCAGTGCAGCATGGGACCCAGCCTCTATATAAGCTTGGGTCACGTAGCGCTGCACGTCACTCTGCTGTGCTTAGTGTAGGGAGAGGTTGCAGCTGCGACGTTAGGGCGAGATTAGGCAGTGATTAACTCCTCCAAAACACTTAAGACAGTGATCGATCTACAGCTGTGGATCATTGAACTGCTGCTATTCAATTGCTCACTGTTTTTAGGCTGCCCAGAGCGTTTTTCAGTGACTTTTTTTCTGGGGTGATCGGCGGCCATTTTGTGGCTTGTGGTGCGCCAGCACAAGCTGCCACAAAGTCCATTTAACCATCAATAGTGTGGTTATTTTTTGCTATATCCTACATCAGGGGCAAGCTGTCACCAAGTCCATTTAACCATCAATAGTGTGGTTATTTTTTGGCTATATCCTACATCAAGGGCAAGCTGCCACCAAGTCCATTTAACCATCAATAGTGTGGTTATTTTTTGGCTATATCCTATATCAGGGGCAAGCTTCCATCAAGTCCATTTAACCATCAATAGTGTGGTTATATTTTGGCTATATCCTACATCAGGGGCAAGCTGCCACCAAGTCCATTTAACCATCAATAGTGTGGTTATTTAAATCTATCCCTAAAAGGGTATATTAGATTCAAGGTGCAGATAGGGTCATTCTCAATAACTTCACACACACGCTATAGTGCATATCCAAGTCTAATTCTGTGTGTAAACGTATACCTGTCACCCAGCGCCTAAAAAATAGGTCTCAAATTTATATTTATCCAAATCTGTCATTATTGCTGTAGCTGGTGAAGTTATTTAGTGTCCATCAAATCACAGTTTTTGTTCTGGGTTGAAATACAATTCCCAATTTTGCAATTCTCTAAATTAGTGGTTTCTGCTGTATCAGGCCTACTTTAAATCTATCCCTAAAAGGGTATATAAGATTCAAGGTGCAGATATGGTTATTCTCAATAACTTCACACACACGCTACTGTGCATATCCAAGTCTAATTCTGTGTGTAAACGTATACCTGTCACCCAGCGCCTAAAAAATAGGCCTCAAATTTATATTCATCCAAATCTGTCATTATTGCTTTAGCTGGTCAAGTTATTTAGTGTCCGTCAAAGCACAGTTTTTGTTCTGGGTTGAAATACAATTCCCAATTTTGCAATTCTCTAAATAAGTGGTTTCTGCTGTATCAGGCCTACTTTAAATCTATCCCTAAAAGGGTATATAAGATTCAAGGTGCAGATAGGGTTATTCTCAATAACTTCACACACACGCTACTGTGCAATTCCAAGTCTAATTCTGTGTGTAAACGTATACCTGTCACCCAGCGCCTAAAAAATAGGCCTCAAATTTATATTCATCCAAATATGTCATTATTGCTTTAGCTGGTCAAGTTATTTAGTGTCCGTCAAAGCACAGTTTTTGTTCTGGGTTGAAATACAATTCCCAATTTTGCAATTCTCTAAATTAGTGGTTTCTGCTGTATCAGGCCTACTTTAAATCTATCCCTAAAAGGGTATATAAGATTCAAGGTGCAGATATGGTTATTCTCAATAACTTCACACACACGCTACTGTGCATATCCAAGTCTAATTCTGTGTGTAAACGTATACCTGTCACCCAGCGCCTAAAAAATAGGCCTCAAATTTATATTCAGCTAAATCTGTCTTTACTGCTGTGCCTGTATTAGGGTAATACGGTACCTAAATAGATAGCCAGATAGTGTTAGGTGTCTGTAAAAAAAGGCCTGAATTTGAATTCAATACATTGGGCCAAATAATATTTTTCTTATTGTGGTGAACGGTAACAATGAGGAAAACATCTAGTAAGGGACGCGGACATGGTCGTGGTGGTGTTAGTGGACCCTCTGGTGCTGGGAGAGGACGTGGCCGTTCTGCCACAGCCATACGTCCTAGTGAACCAACTACCTCAGGTCCTAGTAGCCAGCAGAATTTACAGCGATATTTTGCGGGGCCCAATGCCGTTCTAAGGATGGTAAGGCCTGAGCAGGTACAGGCATTAGTCAATTGGGTGGCCGACAGTGGATGCAGCACGTTCACATTATCTCCCACCCAGTCTTCTGCAGAAAGCGCACAGATGGCGCATGAAAACCAAGCCCATCAGTCTGTCACATCACCCCCATGCATATCAGGGAAACTCTCTGAGCCTCAAGTTATGCAGCAGTCTCTTATGCTGTTTGAAGACTCTGCTGGCAGAGTTTCCCAAGGGCATCCACCTAGCCCTTCCCCAGGGGTGGAAGAGATAGAATGCACTAACGCACAACCACTTATGTTTCCTGATGATGAGGACATGGGAATACCACCTCAGCACGTCTCTGATGATGACGAAACACAGGTGTCAAATGCTGCGTCTTTCTGCAGTGTGCAGACTGAACAGGAGGTCAGGGATCAAGACTGGGTGGAAGACGATGCAGGGGACGATGAGGTCCTAGACCCTACATGGAATGAAGGTTGTGCCACTGACTTTCACAGTTCGGAGGAAGAGGCAGTGGTGAGACCGAGCCAACAGCATAGCAAAAGAGGGAGCAGTGGGCAAAAGCAGAACACCCGCCGCCAAGAGATTCCGCCTGCTACTGACCGCCGCCATCTGGGACCGAGCACCCCAAAGGCAGCTTCAAGGAGTTCCCTGGCATGGCACTTCTTCAAACAATGTGCTGACGACAAGATCCGAGTGGTTTGCACGCTGTGCCATCAGAGCCTGAAGCGAGGCATTAACGTTCTGAACCTTAGCACAACCTGCATGACCAGGCACCTGCATGCAAAGCATGAACTGCAGTGGTGTAAACACCTTATAAACAAGGAAGTCACTCAGGCTCCCCCTGCTACCTCTTCTGCTGCTGCCGCGTCGGCCTTTTCTGCTGCTGCCGCCGACTCGGCCTCTTCCTCCGCCTCTGGAGGAACGTTGGCACCTGCCGCCCAGCAAACATGGGATGTACCGCCCAACACCGCCACCTGCGTCACAAAGCATCTCAACCATGTCACACGGCAGCGTTCAGCTCCCCATCTCACAAACATTTGAGAGAAAGCGTAAATTCCCACCTAGCCACCCTCGATCCCTGGCCCTGAATGCCAGCATTTCTAAACTACTGGCCTATGAAATGCTGTCATTTAGGCTGGTGGACACAGACAGCTTCAAACAGCTCATGTCGCTTGCTGTCCCACAGTATGTTGTTCCCAGCCGGCACTACTTCTCCAATAGAGCTGTGCCTTCCCTGCACAACCAAGTATCCGATAAAATCAAGTGTGCACTGCGCAACGTCATCTGTGGCAAGGTCCACCTAACCACAGATACGTGGACCAGTAAGCACGGCCAGGGACGCTATATCTCCCTAACTGCACACTGGGTAAATGTAGTGGCGGCCGGGCCCCAGGCGGAGAGCTGTTTGGCACATGTCCTTCCGCCGCCAAGGATCGCAGGGCAACATTCTTTGCCTCCTGTCTCCTCCTCCTCCTACTCAGCTTCCTCCTCCTCTTCTTCCACCTGCTCATCCAGTCAGCCACACACCTTCACCACCAACTTCAGCACAGCCCGGGGTAAACGTCAGCAGGCCATTCTGAAACTCATATGTTTGGGGGACAGGCCCCACACCGCACAGGAGTTGTGGCGGGGTATAGAACAACAGACCGATGAGTGGTTGCTGCCGGTGAGCCTTGAGCCTTAAGCCTGGCCTGGTGGTGTGCGATAATGGGCGAAATCTCGTTGCAGCTCTGGGACTAGTCGGTTTGACGCACATCCCTTTCCTGGCGCATGTGCTGAATTTGGTGGTGCAGAAGTTCATTCACAACTACCCCGACATGTCAGAGCTGCTAGATAAAGTGCGGGCCGTCTGTTCGCGCTTCCGGCGTTCACATCCTGCCGCTGCTCGCCTGTCTGCGCTACAGCGTAACTTCGGGCTTCCCGCTCACCGCCTCATATGCGACGTGCCCACCAGGTGGAACTCCACCTTGCACATGCTGGACAGACTGTGCGAGCAGCAGCAGGCCATAGTGGAGTTTCAGCTGCAGCACACACGGGTCAGTCGCACTGCGGAACAGCACCACTTCACCACCAATGACTGGGACTCCATGCGAGATCTGTGTGCCCTGTTGCGCTGGTTCGAGTACTCCACCAACATGGCCAGTGGCGATGACGCCGTTATCAGCGTTACAATACCACTTCTATGTCTCCTTGAGAAAACACTTAGGGCGATGATGGAAGAAGAGGTGGCCCAGGAGGAGGAGGAGGAGGAGGAAGAGGGATCATTTTTAGCACTTTCAGGCCAGTCTCTTAGAAGTGACTCAGAGGGAGGTTTTTTGCAACAGCAGAGGCCAGGTACAAATGTGGCCAGACAGGGCCCACTACTGGAGGACGAGGATGAGGGGGAGGTGGAGGAGGATGAGGATGAAGCATGTTCACTGCGGGGTGGCACCCAACGCAGCTCGGGCCCATCACTGGTGCGTGGCTGGGGGGAAACGCAGGACGATGACGATACGCCTCCCACAGAGAACAGCTTGTCCTTACCTCTGGGCAGCCTGGCACACATGAGCGACTACATGCTGTAGTGCCTGCGCAACGACAGCAGAGTTGCCCACATTTTAACGTGTGCGGACTACTGGGTTGCCACCCTGCTGGATCCCCGGTACAAAGACAATGTGCCCACCTTACTTCCTGCACTGGAGCGTGATAGGAAGATGCGCGAGTACAAGCGCACGTTGGTAGACGCGCTACTAAGAGCATTCCCAAATGTCACAGGGGAACAAGTGGAAGCCCAAGGCGAAGGCAGAGGAGGAGCAAGAGGTCGCCAACGCAGCTGTGTCACGGCCAGCTCCTCTGAGGGCAGGGTTAGCATGGCAGAGATGTGGAAAGGTTTTGTCACCACGCCACAGCTAACTGCACCACCACCTGATACGGAACGTGTTAGCAGGAGGCAACATTTCACTAACATGGTAGAACAGTACCTGTGCACACCCCTCCACGTACTGACTGATGGTTCGGCCCCATTCAACTTCTGGGTCTCCAAATTGTCCACGTGGCCAGAGCTAGCCTTTTATGCCTTGGAGGTGCTGGCCTGCCCGGCGGCCAGCGTTTGGTCTGAATGTGTATTCAGCACGGCAGGGGGCGTCATTACAGACAAACACAGCCGCCTGTCTACAGCCAATGTGGACAAGCTGACGTTCATAAAAATGAACCAGGCATGGATCCCACAGGACCTGTCCATCCCTTGTGCAGATTAGACATTAACTACCTCCCCTTAACCATATATTATTGTACTCCAGGGCACTTCCTCATTCAATCCTATTTTTATTTTCATTTTACCATCATATTGCGGGGCAACCCAAAGTTGAATGAACCTCTCCTCTGTCTGGGTGCCGGGGCCTAAAAATATGACAATGGACTGTTCCAATGGTGGGCGACGTGAAGCCTGATTCTCTGCTATGACATGAAGATTGATTCTCTGCTGACATGAATCCAGATTCTCTGCTATGGGAGCTCTCTCCTCTGTCTGGGTGCCGGGGCCTAAATATATGACAATGGACTGTTCCAGTGGTGGGTGACGTGAAGCATGATTCTCTGCTATGACATGAAGACTGATTCTCTGCTGACATGAAGCCAGATTCTCTGCTATGGGACCTCTCTCCTCTGTCTGGGTGCCGGGGCCTAAATATATGACAATGGACTGTTCCAGTGGTGGGTGACGTGAAGCCTGATTCTCTGCTATGACATGCAGACTGATTTTCTGCTGACTTGAAGCCTGAATCTCTGTTATGGGACCTCTCTCCTCTGTCTGGGTGCCGGGGCCTAAAAATATCTGACAGTGGCCTGTTCCAGTGGTGGGTGACATGAAGCCTAATTCTCTGCTATGACATGAAGACTGATTCTCTGCTGAGTCGCTGACATGAAGCCTGAATCTCTGTTATGGGACCTCTCTCCTCTGTCTGGGTGCCAGGGCCTAAATTATATGACAATGGACTGTTCCAATGTTGGGTGACGTGAATTATGATTCTCTGCTATGACATGAAGACTGATTCTCTGCTGACATGAAGCCAGATTCTATGTTATGGGACCTCTCTCCTCTGTCTGGGTGCTGGGGCCTAAATTATATGACAATGGACTGTTCCAATGTTGGGTGACGTTAAGCATGATTCTCTGCTATGACATGAAGACTGATTCTCTGCTGACATGAAGCCAGATTCTCTGCTATGGGACCTCTCTCCTCTGTCTGGGTGCCGGGGCCTAAATATATGACAATGGACTGTTCCAGTGGTGGGTGACGTGAAGCCTGAGTCTCTGCTATGACATGAAGACTGATTCTCTGCTGACATGAAGCCTGAATCTCTGTTAAGGGACCTCTCTCCTCTGTCTGGGTGCCGGGGCCTAAAAATATCTGACAGTGGCCTGTTCCAGTGGTGGGTGACATGAAGCCTGATTCTCTGCTATGACATGAAGACTGATTCTCTGCTGAGTCGCTGACATGAAGCCTGAATCTCTGTTATGGGACCTCTCTCCTCTGTCTGGGTGCCGGGGCCTAAATTATATGACAATGGACTGTTCCAATGTTGGGTGACGCGAATTATGATTCTCTGCTATGACATGAAGACTGATTCTCTGCTGACATGAAGCCAGATTCTATGTTATGGGACCTCTCTCCTCTGTCTGGGTGCCGGGGCCTAAATTATATGACAATGGACTGTTCCAATGTTGGGTGACGTGAAGCATGATTCTGTGCTATGACATGAAGACTGATTCTCTTCTGACATGAAGCCTGAATCTCTGATATGGGACCTCTCTCCTCTGCCTGGGTCTAAATATGTGACAATGGACTGTTCCAGTGGTGGGTGACGTGAAGCATGATTCTCTGCTATGACATGAAGACTGATTCTCTGCTGACATGAAGCCAGATTCTCTGCTATGGGACCTCTCTCCTCTGCCTGGGTGCCGGGGCCTAAATATATGACAATGGACTGTTCCAGTGGTGGGTGACGTGAAGCCTGATTCTCTGCTATGACATGAAGACTGATTCTCTGCTGACATGAAGCCTGAATCTCTGTTAAGGGACCTCTCTCCTCTGTCTGGGTGCCGGGGCCTAAAAATATCTGACAGTGGCCTGTTCCAGTGGTGGGTGACATGAAGCCTGATTCTCTGCTATGACATGAAGACTGATTCTCTGCTGAGTCGCTGACATGAAGCCTGAATCTCTGTTATGGGACCTCTCTCCTCTGTCTGGGTGCCGGGGCCTAAATTATATGACAATGGACTGTTCCAATGTTGGGTGACGTGAATTATGATTCTCTGCTATGACATGAAGACTGATTCTCTGCTGACATGAAGCCAGATTCTATGTTATGGGACCTCTCTCCTCTGTCTGGGTGCCGGGGCCTAAATTATATGACAATTGACTGTTCCAATGTTGGGTGACGTGAATTATGATTCTCTGCTATGACATGAAGACTGATTCTCTGCTGACATGAAGCCAGATTCTCTGCTATGGGACCTCCCTCCTCTGCCTGGGTGCCTGGGCCTAAACATCTGACAATGGACTGTTCCAGTGGTGGGTGACGTGAAGACTGATTCTCTGCTATGACATGAAGACTGATTCTCTGCAATGACATGAAGACTGATTCTCTGCAATGACATGAAGACTGATTCTCTGCTGACATGAAGCCAGATTCTATGTTATGGGACCTCTCTCCTCTGCCTGGGTGCCGGGGCCTAAATATCTGACAATGGACTGTTCCAGTTTTGGGTGACGTGAAGCCTGATTCTCTGCTATGACATGAAGACTGATTCTCTGCTGACATAAAGCCTGATTCTCTGCTATGGGACCTCTCTCCAATTGATATTGGTTCATTTTTATTTATTTTATTTTAATTTTATTTCATTTCCCTATCCACATTTGTTTGCAGGGGATTTAACTACATTTTGCTGCCTTTTGCAGCCCTCTAGCCCTTTCCTGGGCTGTTTTACAGCCTTTTTAGTGCCGAAAAGTTTGGGTCCCCATTGACTATAATGGGGTTTGGGTTCGGGACGAAGTTCGGGTCGGGTTCGGATCCCGAACCCGAACATTTCCGGGAAGTTCGGCCGAACTTCTCGAACCCGAACATCCAGGTGTTCGCTCAACTCTATTCATTTCCCTATCCACATTTGTTTGCAGGGGATTTACCTACATTTTGCTGCCTTGTGCAGCCCTCTAGCCCTTTCCTGGACTGTTTTACAGCCTTTTTAGTGCCGAAAAGTTCGGGTCCCCATTGACTTCAATGGGGTTCGGGGCGAAGTTCGGGTCGAGTTCGGATCCCAAACCCAAACATTTCCAGGAAGTTTGGCCGAACTTCTCGAACCCGAACATCCAGGTGTTCGCTCAACTCTAGTTATATTCGTCAATTCTAGCACTACAACCATTAGGAACTCAGATCTAAGTTGTAATCGCAATGCGATTAATACAGCTTATATTAATTCTATTTTGAATTCAACTTAGAGCTGGGTTAATAATGGTTGAATAGCAAGAATATAACGAAGATTGAGAATATAGTGGTATATTCGTTATATTCGTCAATTCTAGCAATACAACCATTAGGAACTCAGATCTAAGTTGTAATCGCAATGCGATTAATACAGGTTATATTAATCGCATTTCGAATTCAACCTAGAGCTGGGTTCCTAATGGTTGTATAGCTAGAATATAATGAAGATTGAGAATATAGTGCTATATTTGTCAATTCTAGCAATACAACCATTAGGAACTCAGCTCTAAGTTGTAATCACAATGCGATTAATACAGGTTATATTAATCGCATTGCAAATTCAACTTAGAGCTGGGTTCCTAATGGTTGTATAGCTAGAATATAACGAAGATTGAGAATATAGTGCTATATTCGTTATATTAGTCAATTCTAGCAATACAACCATTAGGAACTCAGATCTAAGTTGTAATCGCAATGCGATTAATACAGGTTATATAACTTCTGTCTGATCGCACGTCCCTGTGACATCCACGATCCATTTGGATATCTTCTCTATCAACTTTCGATGTTCTTTTCTGAGCCTACCATGTTGATCACGTTATCGGTGAATCAGGGTTCCACGCCGGACAGGGATCGTGAGAAAGAGATACCACATCCGAGCGTAAAAGTGGGACAAATTATAGAAGCCGAAGCTTACAAGTAAAGGAGGTAGCGCGCGTCAATTAAAGAAGAATTTTTTTCAATTTAATTCCCTGTAACCTATGCAGAGCAGGGGTTTGTATACGGAAAAATTGGTAAAATGTCACCTGACAATGTAACAGACGATTTTTTAAAAATTATGTCCCTGTCACCTATGAAGAGCAGAGGTTTAATCACAGCAAAAATGGTCAAATGTCACCCAAGAATGTAACAGACAAATTAGTGAAATGTTTTTACCTGTCTACTCGGTATAGCAGGGGTATATCACACCCAAAAATTGGTGAATTTCACCAGAGAATGTAACAGACAAATTAGTGAAATTTGTTTACCTGTCTACTAGGTACAACAGGGGTATAACACACCCAAAAATTGTATGTAAAAGACAATTTAGTAAATTTTTTTGACCTGTATACTAGGTAGAGCAGGGGTATATCACAGCCAAAAATTGGTGAATTTAACCCGAATATGTAACAGAAAAATTTGTGAAATTATTTTACCTGTTTACTAGGTAGAGCAGGGGTATATCACAGCCAAAAATTGGTGAATTTCATCCGAAAATGTACAAATTAGTGAAATTACATAAAATAAAATACGTACAAATAAAAAATATTTACTTGATTAATGAGGTAGAGGTCCATATGGAGTAGTCGTTTGAGGAGGCGTAGCAGTGTAGGTGGAAGTGGCTGTGGAGGAGGACGAGGTAGCCAACACTGGTTTTTGGTTTTAACTTTTTCTTTTTTTTTCTTAGGGTTCACTCCAAAAGAGCGGGAAATATCCAAAATACATCAATGAGCAATTGCGCTGTGGACAGGCGGCTGCAGTTGTCTGTGATAACACCCCCTGCCGTGCTAAACCCACGTCTAGACCATACACTGGCAGCAGGGCAGGCCAGCACCTCCAAGGCGTAAAGGGCAAGCTCAGGCCATGTGCCCAATTTGGAGACCAAGAAATTGAAGAGGGCAGACCAGTCATTCAGTACGTGTAGGCGTGTGCACACATACTGCTCCACCATGTTGCTGAAATGCTGCCTCCTGCTAAGACGTTCCATATCAGCTGGTGGTGCTGGTTGTTGTGGCATGCTGACAAAGCTTTTACACATTTCGGCCATGCTAACCCTGCCTTCTGAGGTGCTGGTGGTGCCCCAGCTGCGTTGGCGACCTCTTCCTCCTCCTCTCCCTTCGCCTTGTGCTTCCACTGTGTCCCCCCGGTCAGGTGGGAATGCCACCAGCAGCGCGTCTACCAGCATGCGCTTGTACTGGAGCATCTTATGATCACGCTCCAGTGACGGAATTAAGGACAGTATGTTGTCCTTGTAAGGGGGATCCAGCAGTGTGGCCACCCAGTAATCAGCACAAGTTGGAATGTGGGCAACTCGGTGGTCGTTGCGGAGACACTGCAGCATGTGATCGCTCATGTGTTCCATGCTGCCCAGAGGCAACAAAAAGCTGTCCTCTGTGGGAGGTGTATCGTCTGTGTCTTCTGTATCCCTCCAGCCATGCACCAGTGATGGCCATGAGCTGGTTTGGGTGCCACCCATCTGTGAACACAGTTCCTCCTCCTCCATATCCTCATCCTCCACCTCGTCATCCTCCAAAACTGTGCCCTTGCTGGAGCCACTTGTGAATGACTGGCCGAAAACCATAAGAAATGATCCCTCTTGCTCCTCCTGTGCCACATCCTCTTCCATCATCGCCAGCAGAGTTTTTTCAAGGAGGCATAAAAGTGGGAAAGTAACGCATGAGAACCGTGTTATAGGCACTGGCCATGTAGGTGGAGTACTCGAAACAGCGCAACAAGGAACACAGGTCTTGCAGTGCGACTCACCCGTGCGTGCTGCAGCTGAAACTCCACTATCGCCTGCTGCTGCTCGCACAGTCTGGCTAGCATGTGCAAGGTGGAGTTCCACCTTGTGGGCACGTCGCATATGAGGCGGTGAGCGGGAAGGCAGAAGTTACGCTGCAGCGCTGACAGGCGAGCAGCAGCAGGGTGAGAACGCCGAAAGCGCGCACAGACAGCAGCTCTGACATATCGGGGTCATTTTTAAGGTACCTCTGCACCACCAAATTCAGCACATGCGCCAGGCAAGGAATGTGCGTCAAACCGGCTAGTCCCAGAGCTGCTATGAGATTTCGCCCATTATCGCACACCACCAGGCCGGGCTTGAGGCTCACTGGCACCAACCACTCATTGGTCTGTTGTTCAAGGCCCGTCCACAGCAACTGCGCGGTGTGGGGTTTGTCCCCCAAACAGATTCGTTTTAAAACTGCCTGCTGTCGTTTACCCCTGGCTGTGCTGAAGTTGGAGTTGAAGGTGTTATGCTGACCGGATGAGGAGCCGATAGAGGATGAGGAAGCAGAGTAGGAGAAGGAAGCAACAGGAGGCAAACTGAAGCGCCCTGCAATCCTCGGTGGTAGAAGGACATGCGCCAAACTTCTATCCACCTAAGGCCCAGCCGCCACTGCATTTACCCAGTGGGCTGTTAAGGAGATATAACGTCCCTGACCATGCTTACTGGTCCACATATCCGTAGTTAGGTGGACCTTGCAACAAATGGCGTTGCGCAGTGCACACCTGATTTTAACCCCGTCTTGGTTGTGCAGGGAAGGGATGGCACGCCTGGAAAAGTAGAGGAGGCTGGGCACGACGTACTGTGGGACAGCCACCGCCATAAGGCATTTAAAACTCTCCTTCTCCACCAGACGGAATTACAGCATTTCAAAGGCCAGGACCAGGCATCGCGAGTGGGTAGGGGGGTACTTCCTCTTCCGCTCCAGTGTTTGGGAGATGGAGAGCTGAACGCTTCCGTGGGACATTGTAGAGATGCTTGGTGACCCATATGGTGGTGTTGCTGGTAGATCTTCTGTTTTCTGGGTGGTTGGTGGTACTGACACTCCAGAGGTGGATGAAGAGGCTGAGACTGCAGCAGAAGAGGAAGCAGGAGGAGCCAGAGACCTTTTTTGGTTTTTGAGGTGTCTACTCCACTGCAGCTCGTGCTTTGCACTTAGATGTCTGGTCATGCAGGTTGTGCTCAGGTTGAGAACGTTTATGCCTCGCTTCAGGCTCTGATTGCACAGCGTGCAAACCACTTGTGTCTTGTCATCAGCACATTGTCTGAAGAACTGCCATGCCAGGGAACTCCTTGGAGCTGGCTTTGGTGTGCTCTATCCCTTGCTGTGGTGGGCAGTAGCAGGCGTACTGCCTAGGGGACGGCCGCTCTGCTTTTGCACCCTGCTCTCTCTTCTGCTGTGCTGGTGGCTCTGTGCGACCACTGCCTCTTCCTCCGAACTACACAGGTCACTCGCATGACCATGATTCCATGTGGGGTCGAGGACCTTATCGTCCTCCACATCATCTTCCACCCAGTCTTCACTCCTGCCCTCCTTGTTGGTCTGTACACTTTCGAAAGCCACAGCAGTGGGGACCTGTGTTTCGTCATCATCCGATACATGCTGCGGTGGTCCTCCCATGTACTCATCTTAAAACATAAGTGGTTGGGCATCGGTGCACTTAATCTCTTCCACTTCTGGGGCAGGGCTAGGTGGATGGCCCTGGGAAACCCTGCCAGCAGAGTCATCAAAAAGCAGAACAGACTGCTGCATGACTTGGGGCTCAGACTGCTTGGCTGATTTGCAAGGGGGTGAGGTGAAAGACTGATGGACATCAGCTGCAGGTGCCAACTCTGATCTTTCAGCAGGAGACTGAGTGGGAGACAATGTAAAGGAGCTGGAGGCACTGTCAGCAACCCAATCTACTATCGCCTGTACTTGTTATGGCCTCACCATTCGTAGAGCCGCATTAGGCCCGACCAAATAACGCTGAAGGTTCTGTCGCCTACTCGCACCTGAGGATGGTGTTTCACTTGTGCATGTAACTGGCACAGATTCACCATGTCCTCTCCCTGCAACAGGAGCTCCAACAGCAGCACCATGACCGGGGCCACGTCCCTTATTTGACGCTCTCCTCAGATTTCTTAAATTTAGTATCTTGCCCAAAATGGGTGTTTTTTAATGACAGAATAGAACACCAGTATATAATGCATGTATTTCACACTGACAGATGCAGCAAAGGCCGCAGATTTATTATTTTGCCCAAAATGGGTGTTTTTTTTTTATATAACAGAATAGAACACCAGTATCTAATGTATGTATCTCACACTGACAGATGCAGCAAAGGCTGAAAAAATAAAGTTTTTTGCCCAAAATGGGTGTTTTTTTGATAACAGAATAGAACAGCAGTATCTAACGCATGTATCTCACACTGACAGACAAAGCATAGGCCCGTGATGTAGGGTATTGCCAAAAATTTGTGTTTTTTTTAAACCCAGAATATTATGGCAGTATTTCAAGCTTGTATCTCACACTGACAGATGCAGCAAAGGCTGCAATATTAAGTATTTTGCCCAAAATTGGTGTTTTTTTTATAGCAGAATAGAACAGCAGTGTCTAACACGTGTATCTCACACTGACAGATGCAGCAAAGGCAGCAAATTTAGTTTTTTGCCCAAAATGGGTGTTTTTTTAATAACAAAATAGAACACCAGTATCTAATGCGTGTATTTCAAACTGACAGATGCAGCAAAGGCCGCAGATTTATTATTTTGCCCAAAATGGGTGTTTTTTTAATAACAGAATAGAGCACCAGTATCTAATGTGTGTATCTCACACTGTCAGATGCAGCAAAGGCCGGAAATTTAGTTTTTTGCCCAAATTGGTGTTTTTTTTAAACCCAGAATATTATTGCAGTATTTCAAGCTTGTATGTCACACTAACAAATGCAGCATAGGCCCCAGATGTAGGGTATTGCCAAAAAAATGATGATTACACTTATCGGTAATCAGATTTTCCAGACCCCACGACAGCACCACAGAGAGAGAGGGATCCACCCCCAGGGACAGGAAACCTACAGAATAAAGAGGTGGAACCTCTCTACCTCTTCAGTCGATTTCAGAGCAAGAGAGGGACTCCTACACAATTAATCATTCTGAACCAGAATATAGACAATATAATCAACTTTTTTTTTTTCCTACTCCATGTGAACACACAGAACTATTAACCAAGGGAGGGAATTAGGAAGGGTGCTGTCGTGGGGTCTGGAAAATCTGATTACCGGTAAGTGTAATCATCATTTTTCCTCTCCCCACGACAGCACCACAGAGAGAATTACAGAGAAATAGAACCCTTCCTAGGGAGGGACTACAGGATAGATCAGAGGAAGAGTGCAGATCCAAACGGTAGTGACAGAAAAAGGTAAAAGGCGAAGACCACGTGGCCACCTTACAAATTTGCTCAATTGAAGCCCCCGACCTTTGAGCCCAAAAAGTGGAAACAGAGCAAGTAGAGTGAGCTTTCACCGAGACTGGAGGAGACAGACCTTCCTCCAAGTAGGATTGTATAATACCCAGTCTAAGCTATCTAGACAAGGTACTCTTGGTAGCCTTCTTCCCTTTATTCAATCCCGAAAAGAGAATGAACAAAGCAGAAGACTTTCTCCATCCTTCCATAACTTTGAGATATTGCAAAAAGCATCTCCGGACATCTAGAGTATGAAATGCCATTTCCCCAGAATTTTTAGGATGGACACAAAAGGAAGGAATAATTATTTTTTGGTACCTATGAAATTTAGAGGACACTTTGGGTAAAAAGGCCGGATCAGGTTGAATAATGACTCTGTCATTCAGAACCCTAGTGAAGACAGGATTAATGGAAATAGCCTGCAACTCATTTATTCTTCTAGCAGTGGTGAGGGCTACCAATAAAACTATTTTGTAAGTAAGATGTTTTATGCTAGAAGAATCCAGGGGTTCAAAGAGTGCCTTGGTTAAGGAATTAAGCACAAGATTAAGGTCCCACGGTGGGACCCTGGGGGATAAGACTGGCGTCATCCTATCAACTGCTTTAAAAAATCTAATGATCCATGGATTAGAGGCAAAGTTTTGTTCAAACAGTATCGACAGAACAGAGACCTGTACTTTAAGAGTACTCTTTGACAGACCTTTCTGTAAACGGACCTGGGAAATAGGGACAGATAAGGGTAAATTTTTGGGGTTAAGTTTACCAAAATCTATAAACTTCTTCCAGGTTCTAGCGTAGATTGAAATAGTCACAGGCTTTCTGCTTTTGAGTAAAGTCGCAATGAGTTCCTGAGAGAATCCTTTCCTGATCAATAAGTTCCGCTCAAATTCCAAGCATTCAGATGGAGACCACTAACTGCTGGATGAAAAACCGGACCCTGGGACAGCAGATCCGGGATGTCTGGTAGAATCCAGGGGTCTGATACCGACATGGTCCGGAGGAGAGTAAACCATGCCCTCTTGGGCCAGAAGGGGGCAATGAGGATTACCCTTGCCTTGTCCTTTCTGATCTTTTTCAGGACTGCGGGGAACAACTGGAAGGGGGGAAAGGCATATGCTAGGGGAAAGTTCCACTTCAGAAGAAAGGCGTCCACCCCATAGGAGAACTCCCTGGGATTTAGCGAGCAAAAAAGGTCTACTTTCTTGTTCTGGCTTGAACCAAATAGATCTATTACTGGCATGCCCCAAGACTTTGTGATCATGGCAAATATTGAATTGTTCAGGGACCACTCTCCTTGCTTCAAGGAATACCTGCTTAGGAAGTCCGCGTGAACATTCTCCTTCCCTTTTATATGGAGAGCTGATACATGACTAACTTGTTTTTCTAAAGTTCCTAGCAACCTTCTCGCCTCCTACCCTAGGGTTATCGATCTTGTTCCCCCCTGGTGATTCACATACGCCACTGTCACCTGATTGTCTGAGAGAATCCTCATGTGACCCGTGCCAAGAAGGGACTGAGAAGCTTTCTCGGCCAGTCTTACCGCCATTAATTCTTTCCGATTGGAAGAGAATAATCTCTGACTTGGGGACAACAGACCCTGAAAACTGTACCCTTGAATATGGGCCCCCCACCCCCAAAGGCTTGCATCCGTGGTCAGGACAATAAGATCTGGATACGACCAAGGGACTCCCTGAACTAGATTGTCCCTGTCCAGCCACCAGGATAGACTCTTTACTGTCGTGTTTGAAATTTTTGAAGGCTGTTAAGATTTCTGACTGTAACTCGCGGGAGTGAAGTTGTGCCCACTCCACTGCAGGGATGCAGGAAACTAGAGACCCAAGAACCGACATTTCCTTCCGAAGAGTCAGAGAGGTGGAGGAAAGTGACCTGATTTTTTTCCAAATCTTTGTTTTTTTTTTTCATCTGGAAGATATACCCCCTGTGTTTCTGAATTCAAAACCAGGCCCAGAAACCTCTGTATTTTTTATGGTTTTAATCTGGATTTTATTCAGTTTATTATCCACCCTAGTTCTTGAAAAGTCTGTACAACCATCTGAACGTTTCTTTTTGCAATTGAGCCGGGAATCCGCTATGATCAAAATATCGTCCAGGTATGGAACTATCAACACATTCTTGATCCTTATGAATGAAACCATTTCTGCAACTACTTTCTTGAATATCCTTGGGGCCATGGACAGGCCAAAGGGCAATGCCTGGAACTGATATTGTAGAATGTGACCCTCCATCGGAATCGCAACCATGAGGTATTTTTGAAAATCCTGGTGCATGGAAATATGAAAATAAGCGTCTTTTAAATCTATCACTGCCATGAAACAATGAGGAAAAAGAAGCTGGACCGTATTCCTCGTTGTCTCCATTTTGAACTTTTTGTACAGTCGTGGCCAAAAGTTTTGAGAATTACATAATAATTGGAAATTGGAAAAGTTGCTGCTTAAGTTTTTATAATAGCAATTTGCATATACTCCAGAATGTTATGAAGAGTGATCAGATGAATTGCATAGTCCTTCTTTGCTATGAAAATTAACTTAATCCCAAAAAAAACTTTGCACTGCATTTCATTGCTGTCATTAAAGGACCTGCTGAGATCATTTCAGTAATCGTCTTGTTAACTCAGGTGAGCATGTTGACGAGCACAAGGCTGGAGATCATTATGTCAGGCTGATTGGGTTAAAATGGCAGACTTGACATGTTAAAAGGAGGGTCATGCTTGAAATCATTGTTCTTCCATTGTTAACCATGGTGAGCTGCAAAGAAACGCGTGCAGCCATCATTGCTTTGCATAAAAATGGCTTCACCGGCAAGGATATTGTGGCTACTAAGATTGCACCTCAATCAACAATTTATAGGATCATCAAGAACGTCAAGGAAAGAGGTTCAATTCTTGTTAAGAAGGCTTCAGGGCATCCAAGAAAGTCCAGCAAGCGCCAGGATCGTCTCCTAAAGAGGATTTAGTTGCGGGATCGGAGTGCCACCAGTGCAGAGCTTGCTCAGGAATGGCAGCAGGCAGGTGTGAGCGCATCTGCACGCACAGTGAGGCAAAGACTTTTGGAATATGGCCTGGTGTCAAGAAGGGCAGCAAAGAAGCCACTTCTCTCCAAAAAAAAATCAGGGACAGATTGATCTTCTGCAGAAAGTATGGTGAATGGACTGCTGAGGACTGGGGCAAAGTCATATTCTCCGATGAAGCCTCTTTCCGATTGTTTGGGGCATCTGGAAAAAGGCTTGTCCGGAGAAGAAAAGGTGAGCGCTACCATCAGTCCTGTGTCATGCCAACAGTAAGGCATCCTGAGACCATTCATGTGTGGGGTTGCTTCTCATCCAAGGGAGTGGGCTCACTCACAATTTTGCCCAAAAACACAGCCATGAATAAAGAATGGTACCAAAACACCCTCCAACAGCAACTTCTTCCAACAATCCAACAACAGTTTGGTGAAGAACAATGCATTTTCCAGCACGACGGAGCACCGTGCCATAAGGCAAAAGTGATAACTAAGTGGCTCGGGGACCAAAACATTGACATTTTGGGTCCATGGCCTGGAAACTCCCCAGATCTTAATCCCATTGAGAACTTGTGGTCAATCCTCAAGAGGCGGTTGGACAAACAAAAACCCACTAATTCTGACAAACTCCAAGAAGTGATTATGAAAGAATGGGTTGCTATCACTCAGGAATTGGCCCAGAAGTTGATTGAGAGCATGCCCAGTCGAATTGCAGAGGTCCTGAAAAAGAAGGGCCAACACTGCAAATACTGACTCTTTGCATAAATGTCATGTAATTGTCGATAAAAGCCTTTGAAACGTATGAAGTGCGTGTAATTATATTTCACTACATCACAGAAACAACTGAAACAAAGATCTAAAAGCAGTTTAGCAGCAAACTTTGTGAAAACTAATATTTTTGTCATTCTCAAAACTTTTGGCCACGACTGTACACCAGAAATTTGTTCAAATCCCTCAGATTGATAATAGTCCTGAGAGAACGGTCTGGCTTTGGAACCAGAAAAAGATAGGAGAAGTAGCCTTCGGATTGTTCTTCTAGGGGAACAGGAATCAGGACATCTTTCTTTATAAGGTCTAATACTTCCTTTATTATGGGAAAACAGCTTTTTACACGAATGCTTTTTGTAATAATGAACCTTTGCGGAGGCAAGGAAAGGAATTATGATTTTAGACCTGAACGAATGACCTCCAAGACCCAAGGCCCCGCAATCTTTTCCCAGGCTGACTGGAAGAATTTTAGCCTTCCTCCCATTCTTGACCTGGCGTCATTGTTGAGGTTGTTTCTTATTTGTAGAGAAAGAGTTTCCAAATAGGAATCCTCTTCCCCCCAAATTTTTGGATCTAAATCTCTGCTCTTTATCTCTGACTGGTCTTCTACCCGCGTTATTCCTATAGGGGATCTTTCTTTTAATTGCACTTCCAGTTGCTGCAACCAAAGAGCCAGTGTTCTAGCCGTAACAGTAGCGGCTATAGCAGGGCAAAAGGATAATGTGGAGGCCTCCCAAGCACCCCTAAGGAAAGATTCAGCTTTTTTTATCTAAGGGTTTATTAAGCATACCAGTATCCTCAAAGGGAAGTGAAGATTTTTTCGAAGCCTTAGGCCCCTTTCACACGGGCGAGTATTCCACGCGGATGCGATGCGTGAGTTGAACGCATTGCACCCGCACTGAATCCTGACCCATTCATTTCTATGGGGCTGTACACACGAGCGGTGATTTTCATGCATCACTTGTGCGTTGCGTGAAAATCGCAGCATGCTCCTCTTTGTGTGTTTTTCACGTAACGCAGGCCCCATAGAAATGAATGGGGTTGCGTGAAAATCGCAAGCATCCGCAAGCAAGTGCGGATGCGGTGCGATTTTCACGCACAGTTGCTAGGTGACGATCGGGATGGGGACCCGATCATTATTATTTTCCCGTATAACATGGTTATAAGGGAAAATAATAGCATTCTGAATACAGAATGCATAGTACAATAGGGCTGGAGGGGTTAATTAAAAAAATTAAATAAATTTAACTCACCTTAATCCACTTGTTCGCGAAGCCGGCATCTCTTCTGTCTTCATCTGTGAGCAATAGGACCTTTGATGACGTCACTACGCTCATCACATGATCCATCACCATGGTGATGGATCATGTGATGGACCATGTGATGAACGCAGTGACGTCATCAAAGGTCCTATTGCTCACAGATGAAGACAGAAGAGAAGCCGAGCTTCGCGAACAAGTGGATTAAGGTGAGTAAAATTATTATTTTTTTTTTTTAACCCCTCCAGCCCTATTGTACTATGCATTCTGTATTCAGAATGCTATTATTTTCCCTTATAACCATGTTATAAGGGGAAATAATACAATCTACACTACAACTAACCCAAACCTGAACTTCTGTAAAGAAGTTCGGGTCTGGGTACCACAGTCGGTTTTTTATCACGCGCGTGCAAAACACATTGCACCCGCGCGATAAAAACTGAACATCAGAACGCAATCGCAGTCAAAACTGACTGCAATTGCGTTCCTACTCGCATGGGTTTGCCGCAATGCACCGGGATGCGTGTGAAAGAGGCCTTAGAGATGGCGACGTCAATTTTTGGGGCTTTCCCCCAGGAGGAGGAATTAAATTCTTCAAAAGGATACTTGCGCTTAAAGGACCTAGTGGCAAAGACTTTCCTGCCTGGCTTACTCCACTCCCTCTGAATTAAAGGCATAATACTATTATGTACTGGGAAACAACGACCTTTCCTTTCTTGTAACCCTTCAAACAAAGAGTCCGCTACTGATTTATCTTCTTTAACGTCCTCAATGTTCATGGTAGATCTTATGACCTTTAGTAATTTATCCGTGTCTTCCGGAGGAAAAAAGGAATTAGCCATAATTTCATATTCCGAAGAAGAACCAGAAGAAGACGACTCCTGTGGAGAGTCACTGTCGTCAGACGAGAAATTCTGAGATAGGCTAAATTTAGAACTTTTCTCCTTCACTGATGTTCTAGCCCTCTTGCTTGGCTTCAAGGAATTTTTAACTTCTGTTTTAATGAGGGATCTTATGTTTTCTAACAATGAAGGCGATTTGTCTGATATGGTCTTGTCGATGCAAGTCTGGCATAATTTCTTCCCATAAAAAGAAGATAGCGATGTCCTACACAACGCACACTCTTTGTTTTTTACTTTTTGCCAGCATCTTCTTAGGTTTAGGCTGGGAAAAAGACAATACAAAGGGCCAAAAATGAGATGAAGTATCATAAATGAGCCACTTACCACAAGGAAGATTGATCAACTACCAGAATGGGATTCACCATTTCTCCCTCTGCAGATTCTTGTCTTCTTTCTTCCTCCATGTCAGAAAAAGAGGAAGTAGGGAGCCTATTCACTAAGACAAAATTGAATAGTTAACCCTTAATCTGAAAATTACCAATAGAGAGGGAATCATTAGGGATCTCCATACATTCAGTCAAGCACAGACCGTCCTGCAATAGCTCAGGGACTGGTCTGGCTTGTTCTCTTACATACAGCACAAGCGACGTCCCCCACCGGAAGCGCGTCATCACGCTCACCGCATCACCACTCCTGGAAAAAGCCACCCACGTGACCCTGCCGGAAATGTGTTATCACGTCTTCCGGAAGTGACCTGGTGCGACGTCACATGGCCGGAAGCGTCCCACACCGGGCTGCTATTCTCAGAAAAAAAGTGCGGCAGAGCCTTGCCTCAAGGATGCCCGCATGTCGCGTCTGTCATGGGGCAGAGCTCTCCCTGAGAGATAACCCACATGCCTTCCGCAAGATACAGAGGGCCCCCGGAGCACCTCCATATCCTAGGGTCCTGTCAGCCTGCCCAGCAGCGCGATGGACCCCGGCAGCTACTAACAGCCCTCTAGGGCCTCCTAGGAATCACAGACCGACGGTAAGAAACCTAAAAGGAAAAAACTGTAGGTCTCCCACTCCAGGGACAGGAAACCACTGAAGCGGTAGAGAGGCTCCACCTTTTCATTCTGTAGGTTTTTCTGTCCCTGGGGGTGGATCCCTCTCTCTCTGTAGTGCTGTCGTATGGGAGGGGAAAATGTGTGTTTTTTTAAACCCTGAATATTATTGCAGTATTTCAAGCTTGTATCTAACACTGACAGATGCAGCAAAGGCTGCAAAATTAAGTATTTGGCCCAAAATGGGTGTTTTTTTTAAACCCAGAAAATTATTGAGGAGGGAGTGGGATATTTGGTGGTCTTGCCCCCAGATCATAAAGTATTGGGAAGAGGTAAATAAAGCGGTTAAGAGAATAGCCACACCAGATTTCAATATCACTCTTGAGATGGTAATTCTCTCTAAACCTTCTAGCCAATACACTCCTACAAAGAAAAACCTAATAACACACCTGATAGCAAAAGCTAAGGCACTCATACCACTACACTGGCTAGATACATGGCCTCCCACAATTCAAGAATGGAAAGCCAAAGTAGATCAAATCTATAGATTTGAGGAAATGACTAGCTGGATAAATAGAAGTCATGATAGTTTCCTAAAGGTGTGGAGATTCTGGGAACTTGTGAAAGCTGATGGTTGGGAATTTATAGAAAAGTGAGAAGGCAGTAACATATTGAATCACAGTCAAGAATGTGGAATCAATTTAAAGCTAACTGAAAACCAGACAACGGTTTGGTAGAAAGAATAAGGAAGAATTGGCTACCCCTCCTCCCCCTCCCCTCTCCCACCTTTACACAGTCCCCCCCCCCGATACCTCTCGAGGTTCTGATGACATTTAGTAATGCTAGGTTCTTTGTCCGTGACCGTCTAGAATATTAAATATGGGATTTTTGTCGAAGGAGGGCAAGATATATGTTTACAGTCGTGGCCAAAAGTTTTGAGAATGACACAAATATTAGTTTTCACAAAGTTTGCTGCTAAACTGCTTTTAAATCTTTGTTTCAGTTGTTTCTGTGATGTAGTGAAATATAATTACACGCACTTCATACGTTTCAAAGGCTTTTATCTACAATTACATGACATTTATGCAAAGAGTCAGTATTTGCAGTGTTGGCCCTTCTTTTTCAGGACCTGTGCAATTCGACTGGGAATGCTCTCAATCAACTTCTGGGCCAATTCCTGAGTGATAGCAACCCATTCTTTCATAATCACTTCTTGGAGTCTGTCAGAATTAGTGGGTTTTTGTTTGTCCACCCGCCTCTTGAGGATTGACCACAAGTTCTCAATGGGATTAAGATCTGGGGAGTTTCCAGGCCATGGACCCAAAATGTCAACGTTTTGGTCCCCGAGCCACTTAGTTATCACTTTTGCCTTATGGCACGGTGCTCCATCGTGCTGGGAATTGTTCTTCACCAAACTGTTGTTGGATTTTTGGAAGAAGTTGCTGTTGGAGGGTGTTTTGGTACCATTCTTTATTCATGGCTGTGTTTTTGGGCAAAATTGTGAGTGAGCCCACTCCCTTGGATGAGAAGCAACCCCACACATGAATGGTCTCAGGATGCTTTACTGTTGGCATGACACAGGACTGGTGGTAGCGCTCACATTTTCTTCTATGGACAAGCCTTTTTCCAGATGCCCCAAACAATCAGAAAGAGGTTCATCGGAGAATATGACTTTGCCCCAGTCCTCAGCAGTCCATTCACCATACTTTCTGCAGAAGATCAATCTGTCCCTGATTTTTTTTTGGAGAGAAGTGGCTTCTTTGCTGCCCTTCTTGACACCAGGCCATCTTCCAAAAGTCTTCACCTCACTGTGCGTGCAGATGCGCTCACACCTGCCTGCTGCCATTCCTGAGCAAGCTCTGCACTGGTGGCACTCCGATCCTCTTTAGGAGACGATCCTGGCGCTTGCTGGACTTTCTTGGACGCCCTGAAGCCTTCTTAACAAGAATTGAACCTCTTTCCTTGAAGTTCTTGTTGATCCTATAAATTGTTGATTGAGGTGCAATCTTAGTAGCCACAATATCCTTGCCTGTGAAGCCATTTTTATGCAACGCAATGATGGCTGCACGCGTTTCTTTGCAGCTCACCATGGTTAACAATGGAAGAACAATGATTTCAAGCATCACCCTCCTTTTAACATGTCAAGTCTGCCATTTTAACCCAATCATCCTGACATAATGATCTCCAGCCTTGTGCTCGTCAACATTCTCACCTGAGTTAACAAGACGATTACTGAAATGATCTCAGCAGGTCCTTTAAGGACAGCAATGAAATGCAGTGGAAAGTTTTTTTTTGGGATTAAGTTAATTTTCATGGCAAAGAAGGACTATGCAATTCATCTGATCACTCTTCATAGCATTCTGGAGTATATGCAAATTGCTATTATAAAAACTTAAGCAGCAACTTTTCCAATTTCCAATATTTATATAATTCTCAAAACTTTTGGCCACGACTGTATATGGAACGCAGACGATCTCCTCTTAAACAAATATGTACAACATGTGTGTCTTGTAACAACTGCTATTTTTGCCTGTTTTGGACATATGTCGATTGAGCGACAGTTATTAGATTGTCATTGTAATGTTTATTGAACCTGAAATAAAAAATAAAAATAAAGCATTTACAAAAAAAATTGGATATTGCCAAAAATTGGTGTTTTTTAAACCCAGAAAATTATTGCAGTATTTCAAGATCGGATTTCACACTAACAAAAGCTGCAAATGGCCTAGATGTAGGGTCTTGCAAAAAATGGGTGATTTTTCAAACCCAGAAAATTATTAAAGCATTGCAAGCTTCTATTTCACACTGACAAATGCTGCAAAGGCACCAGATGTAGGATATTGCCAAAAATTTGTGTTTTTTTTTAAACCCAGATTATTATTGCAGTATTTCAAGCTTGGCTTTGAATGTCACAAAAGCACATATGCTGTGCTGGTGCACTGAGTTTTCATAAAATGGCCGCTACAGCCCCCCTAACTAATAGACGAATAAAAGTTCTTTTTCTGTGTCACTGGGCTCAGGGCAGGGTAAAAAGATTGTGCACTGCACCCATACAACTAAATCTATTTAGATCGCTGAGTTAACAAGCACTTCAGATTAAAGATTCTGTTCTATTCTCTCCCTCACAGCAGCAGCATTCTCTCCCTACACTAGTAACAGCAGAGTGACGTGCAGTGCTACATGACTCCAGCTTATATTGAGGCTGGGTCACATGCTGCACTGGCCAATCACAGCCATGCCATTTGTAGGCATGGCTGTTATGGCTTCTAAGGGCACACGAGTTAAACCTGATTAAGGCAGGGGTGTTATATATTAATAATATACTTTCTATATTGTGCATTTAGGTAACATAGTAACATAGTACATAAGGCCGAAAAAAGATATTTGTCCATCCAGTTCGGCCTGTCATCCTGCAAGTTGATCCAGATGAAAGCAAAAAAAAAAAAACCTGTGAAGTAGAAGCCAATTTTCCCCACTTTAGGGGAATAAAAAATTCCTTCCCGACTCCAATCAGGCAATCAGAATAACTCCCTGGATCAACGACCCCTCTCTAGTAACTATAGCCTGTAATATTATTACGCTCCAGAAATACATCCAGGCCCCTCTTGAATTCCTTCATTGTACTCACCATCACTACCTCCTCAGGCACAGAGTTCCATAGTCTCACTGCTCTTAGGCCCCTTTCACATGGGCGAGTATTCCACGCGGATGCGATGCGTGAGTTGAACGCATTGCACCCGCACTGAATACCGACCTATTTATTTATATGGGGCCGTTCACATGAGCGGTGATTTTCACGCATCACTTGTGCGTTGCGTGAAAATTTCACGCAACGCAGGCCCCATAGAAGTGAATGGGGTTGCATTAAAATCGCAAGCATCCGCAAGCAAGTGCGGATGCGGTGCGATTTTCACGCACGGTTGCTAGGAGACGATCGGGATGGAGACCCGATCATTATTATTTTCCCTTATAACATTGTTATAAGGGAAAATAATAGCATTCTGAATACAGAATGCATAGTAAGATAGCGCTGGAGGGGTTAAAAAAAAAATAATAATAATTTAACTCACCTTAATCCACTTGACCGCGGAGCCCGGCATCTCCTTCTGTCTCCTTTCTTTAGGACCTGGGTAAAGGACCTGTGGTGACGTCACTCCGGTCATCACATTATCCATCACATGATCTTTTACCATGGTGATGAATCAAGTGATGGATCATGTGATGACCTGAGTGACGTCACCACAGGTCCTTTACCCAGGTCCTAAAGAAAGGAGACAGAAGGAGATGCCGGGCATCGCGGTCAAGTCGATTAAGGCGAGTTAAATTTTTTATTTATTTTTTTAACCCCTCCAGCGCTATCTTACTATGCATTCTGTATTCAGAATGCTATTATTTTCCCTTATAACCATGTTATAAGGGAAAATAATACAATCTACAGAACACCAATCCCAAGCCCGAATTTCTGTGAAGAAGTTCGGGTTTGGGTACCAAACATGCACGATTTTTCTCACACGAATGCAAAACGCATTACAATGTTTTGCACTCGCGCGGAAAAATTGCGGGTGTTCCCGTAACGCACCCGCACATTTTCCCGCAACGCCCGTGTGAAAGAGGCCTTACCGTAAAGAGTCCTTTTCTATGTTTGTGTACAAACCTTCTTTCCTCCAGACGCAGAGGATGTCCCCTCGACACAGTCACAGTCCTGGGGATAAATAGATGATGGAGATCTCTGTACTGACCCCTGATATATTTATACATAGTAATTAGATCTCCCCTCAGTCGTCTTTTTTCTAAAGTGAATAACCCTAATTTTGTTAATCTTTCAGGGTACTGTAGTTGCCCCATTCCAGTTATTAGTTTAGTTGCCCTCCTCTGGACCCTCTCCAGCTCTGCTATGTGCAGCATTTGTTTGCGGTTTGCTGCGTTATCACATCTACACAGAGTGACAAACACTATTGGAACTAATAATTTCTACTGGTGTGATTTACCAGTTGACCCCCAAATAATTGATTGAAACAGGGGTGTTATATACCAATAATACACTTTCTATATAGTGCATTTAGGTAGTGCAGCATTTGTCTGCGGTTTTGCTGCGTTACCTCAGCTACACAGAGTGACAAACACTATTGGAACAAATAATTTCTACTGGTGTGATATACTAGTTGCCCTTCAAAAAAACTGATTGAGGCAGAGGTGTGATATACCTATAATATAATTTATATATAGTGCATTTGTCTTGTGCAGCATTTGTGTGCGGTTCTGCTGAGATACCGCAGCAATACAGAGGGACGAATGCTATTGGAACAACTAATTGCAACTGTTGTGATTAGAGATCAGTGAATTGAAGCTGACAAAGTCGAATTCTTTCCGAATTTCAGGAAAAATTTGATTATGAACGAATGCGAATTTCCTCATGCTTTGTGGTAACGAATCGCATTATTAGCAAGAGTTTAAAGTGCCCACATATAGCATATAGTGGCTTACTGCGTCAAGATGAATCAGGCATGGATCAGCCAGGATTTAAACACACCAATGCCTGATGCATAAGACTAGATCATCCATGGTGCCACACAAACATTTTGACAAAAGAGAACATTTTCTTCTGGCTACCTGCCTCAGCTACTATTCAGATGCTGTTACCCGCCTGATGCCAAACATCTGATGCCAAGTGCTCCTTCTTTCACCCACCATCTTCAGCAAGTACTAGTATTGCCACCCACCTCCACACTATGTCATCTTGCCACTCTGTGGCTTCCTGGTGCTGCTATGTCCACACTATGTCACAGTGCCACTCTGTTCTATCATGCTGCTGCCATGTACACACTATGTCACCTTGCCACTCTGGCCTCCTGATGCTGCCATCTCCACACTATGTAACCTGGCCACTCGCTGGCCTCCACATACTGCTGCCAACTACATACTCTGTGATTGTGCCACTTGGTGGCCTCCTCATACTGCTGCCACCTCCACACTGTCATTGTGCCACTCTGTGGCCTTCTGATGCTGACGCCACCTCCAGACTTTCTCATTGGGCCACTGTGAGGTCTCCTCACGCTGCTTCCACCTCACCACTCTGTCATAGGGACACTCTGTGGATTTCTCATGCTGTTCACACCTTCCCCACTTCATTACTGGGCCACTATTTTGGCTTTCGGCCTGGCTGACATCATCATTTATTTGACCTTTCTTCTGATCTGTCAGAAGGAAGGAAAAATGAGATGCATAACAGATCCTGGCTGTCTTTGTACCAGCTGTAAGGCCTGTATGGTCCCATCAGAATTGGCTTATGATTTGGTAGACAAAATCAGGAGTGGGTACAAAACACAGAAGACATGCAAATATTAGATTCACGTGTCATCTCTGTTTTAGATCCACTCATGTTTTTATTGGCATTAGCAATACTGAGCAAATGCTTACCGGGTGAATACATATTCTCCAAAGACAGGATCCGTTTTTTGTGGGTTATTGTTCTGACGGATCAGAGGAAGGGCAAATGAATCAGTGATGTCAACACAAACTTACTGCTGATATCCTCTTCACTCTGTCAGGGGTGCTCTACTTGTATAAGTGTGTAATAGAACAGGTTCTGTAGACATCTATGTGGAATCAGTTGACAAGCGTGTAAATGGAGTGCACTTCTTCTTGACACTATCATCGACCTATAAGGCAGAGTTCATTCTTGAGTTATTAGGTCAGGTTTGGCAAATTTAAGTATACTTTCTGATAATTTTAATCAAGTTTTGGTTTAAAAAAAAAAATATGTTAAAATATTTAATAATAAAAATTTTATGTTGCGTAAGACAGGAGAGAATTGGCCAGTCTTCTGTTTATTCAATGACGTGGTGTTGCGAAGGAGAAAAAAAAACAACAAAATAAAAACGACTCTCCACTTGGAGCCGAAGTAGACAAAGCTTCAAGATTGCTTGGAGCCCGGAAGAGTTGCAAATTTAATCACGATTCAAACCAACCAGGGCCCAGTCTCTTCGTCAGGGATTCCCAGTCATCATGGAATGGAAAGGAGGGCATTCTTATTATATTTAATAAATTTAATAATAAAATGTTTAATAAATATAAAAATAAAAAAAATCATTTTTCTTAATACAGGAGGAGGAGGACATCCTGTGGTGCACGGAGATGGAGATGGTCTTCGGATTCCCACACAGACGTCTCAGAAATGAACCGCGGATCCCAAAAGCAGCTCCTGGGAAGATCATGGAGCGCCCCGATCATCCGTCATCTATTCGCCCAACTTTATTTTGGAAGTGTGTAGAACCCATGTGGGACCCCCACGCTGAAGATTAATCATGGAGACACTGAATTTTATCATATATTTGGAATAAATTTCATAATAAATTGTTTAGTACATTTAATAATAAAAAAATAAAAATCTTAGGAGAGAATCGGCCAGTCTTCAGTTTGTTTATTCAATGACGTGGAGGGTGTTGCGATGGAGAAAGCATTCCAATAAAACAATTCCTCTACACCTGGAGCCGAATCCTGTCAAGATTGATGCAAGTGCGGTATTGGCTCCTCATCCAGCAAGATATTTCTGAGGGAACCTGCCTTCCATGCTTAGGCCTCTACTAGCGACAGACAATGAGAAGAAGACAAAGCTTGTTCTTTTCTGTACATTAAATTATTTTTGGGGCCTGTACTCCACTGGCCTGCAGTAAAATTGATATCTAATGACCGTCTAATATACCTCCAGCCACATAATCACTTGATGTTTTCTGTCCGGTGAATGCCTAATGTTTTGGGCCTGTACTCCCGTTGCCTAAAATAAAATTTTTCTAGGCTCCAGCAGGGCACATTTTTGAGAGTTTCAATTTAAGACGCATAAAAATGGCCCCTGATTAAAATACATTTTTGCCATTGATCCCCCTCTGGTATGTCACTGTCCATGTTGTGGGACGATTTGTGCACTTCTTGTAAGTATTTGGTGGCTGCAAATATGAGCTGAAGGTTTTTCAGGTTCGCCTGCAATTAAAGTGAATGGGGCCCGCAGCGAACTTGCGATCGGGTTTGCGAACCGTCCAGGCCGATGTTCGTCCATCACTACAGATAAGTGGCGAATGAGGTTTTACACTGAAAAATGTAAGGTAATACACATGGGAAGGAATAATGCAAGTCACCAGTACATACTAAATTGTAAAACACTGGGTAACACTGACAGGGAAAAAGACCTAGGAATTTTAGTGAACAGCAAACTAAGCTGTAGAAACCAGTGTCAGGCAGCTTCTGCCAAGGACAATAATATAATAGGCTGCATCAAAAGGGGCATAGATGCCTGTGATAAGAACATAGTCCTACTACTTTACAAATCACTAGTCAGACTACACATGGAGTACTGTGTACAGTTCTGGGCTCCTGTGAACAAGGCAGAGATATCAGAGCTGGAGAGGGTTCAGAGGAGGGCAACTAAAGCAATAACTGGATTGGGAGGACTACAGTACCCTGAAAGATTATCAAAATTAGGGTTATTCATTTAAAAAAAAGACGACTAAGGGGAGATCTAATAGCTATGTATAATATATCAGGGGTCAATACAGAGATCTCTCCCATCATCTATTTATCCCCAGAACTGTGACGAGGGAACATCCTCCATGTCTGGAGAAAATAAGGTTTGTACACAAACATAGAAGAGGATTCTTTACGGTAAGAGCTGTAAGACTATTTAACTCTCTGCATGAGGAGGTGGTGATAATGAATTCACTAAAAGAGTTCAAGAGGTGCCTGGATGTATTTCTGGAGTGTAATAATATTACAGGGTATAGTTACTAGAAATGGGTTGTTGATCCAGGGAGTTATTCTGATTGTCTGATTGGAGTCGGGAAGTGGGGAAAATTGGCTTCTACCTCACATGTTTTTTTTTTGCCTTCCTCTGGATCAGCTTGCAGGATAACAGGCTGAAGTATATGGACAGTTTTTTTTTGGCCTTATATACTATGTTACTATGTTACTATCAGTAGTTAATTGAAAATAGAAATTTTAATGATTTAGTTCCATTTTTTTGTCTCATTTGACTGTACTTTACAGGAGGCATCAACCAATATAGTAAGATGATTGGTAAATAAAAAATTCCCTAAAATTTTAAAATCTAATCTTTAAATAAAAGGCACAACTAACAATACTGTGTATTTTATTAAAGAGGTCCTGTCCTGACAACATGCACAGTAATCTGCAGGCAACATTTTATAGAGCAAAAGAAGCTAAACAGATTGATGTATAGTTTTATTCGAAAAGATTCATTTAAACTTGTAACTTATACATTTAAATCTCTCCTTTTTCTGACTTCAGTTGTAAAAAGGGGAGCTTTTGTAAGTGATTGATAGCATTCTCTGTATAAGTGTGTATACAGAGTTAGCTGTCAGTCACTGATAGCTGTACACAGGGGAGGTGGTATAAGTGATCGATAGCATTCTCTGTGTAAGTGAGTATACAGAGATACTTGTCACTGATAACACCTCCCCTGTGAACCATGAAGTCAGAGTTGTTTCTAACAATACACTTGACTGAGACCACAACTGTTTCACTCCTGCCTCTGGTTCTGCAACCTGGCTGCTCTGGTTTTTTATCAGTGATTGAAGTATCTGCACACAAGTGCACACACTGGAGCTGTATTCCCTGTCCACTGTCTGCCTGGACTGAATCTCCTTCTCTGTGCATCCTGATCAAGGATCTGATACTCTCTGCTAGAGTTACAGTTATAGCAGTGTCCCTATATATTACAATTACATCATTATTGACTCATTTAGTCAAAGTTTTAGAGTACAAATACAATTTTACTAATCTCCTTGAAACATAGGCCATTAAATGGTGTTTGCAAATTAAACTGCTGGAGAGAAAAGGCAACACTTTGGTTAATAAACAGCTGCAATTATACCCTGGAAAATATGCTCAGGTAGAGAGAAATTAGTCATTTAAATGAACCATAAATTAAGATCAACCTAATTTCACTCTATTAAAATGGAAAGCACATTATCTCCCATTCAAAAGCAGTTGATGTAAATGGAACAAATTCAGGAAATTTTGAAGTGTGCTGTGATTTTTCATTTGCATACTTAACCAGTGTGGAAGGGAATGGAGCTAAAAAGGGGAGAACAGACGGAACAATAATTAGTTATGTAAATAATGTGGCATTCTTGTTTATAATTAGTTGAAGAATAAAATAAAATGCATGCATGTCAGAGGACTAATTTTCATATGCAAATTAACAATCAAAATTATAAACAGTAATATGCAGTTTGGGAACGTGTGGCATTTTTAATTTATTAGCAGAAGTGCTATTTTAGGCTGATTTTTTCTGACGTGAGAAGGTGCTAGATGCTAGTTGAGACTTATTAATCTAAGGAAAAAAATGAAAAATGAAAAATAAAACCTTGTTAGCATTTTTATGAATTGAAAAGAATGATTTAAAACTTAGCAGGTATGATCATTTAAATAATCTTTTTGGGTCAACATCGAACTTTTTGGCAAAAGTAAAAATTGAAATAGAAACAGTCGCTTAATTGACTACTTATTGAATACATAATTGACCACTGGTTATTACTGAAATGGGATAGAAAATCCCCTTCATACATCAGTACATGATATAAAGAGATAGTATTCTGCACAACCAAGAACTGCGCAGAAAATTGTGCAAGTTTTACCACAATTTTTATCTGGTGAGCCACCGTTAACTGGGGCCCTCCCTTTATGGGACGATTACTTCGCTTTTAGGCAGAAAATTGGTAGATTTTGAGAGAAAGAATCCCACCTGCCTACTAACATTTCTTTTTATAAGGACTATGCCATCAACATACGAGACTGTTCACTGCTGCAGGAACGGATAAATTTGACAACATCCAGAACATAATTACAGTATAACCAGAAAGTGATGTGATGGAGTGATCGCTTCCAAGAATAAGGTCTAAACTGTGAGTGACCACAATAGTGGCATAAATATTTAGTCTTTTCTTGCTATATAGTACATTGTATCCCTTCTAAAGTGACCGATATCCAATTGTATTATATGATTATTGATTTAATAATTTTTCATTTCTTTATGTGGGAATATTTTATATATATATATATATATATATATATATATATATATACAGTACAGACCAAAAGTTTGGACACACCATCTCATTCAAAGAGTTTTCTTTATTTTCATGACTATGAAAATTGTAGATTCACACTGAAGGCATCAAAACTATGAATTAACACATGTGGAATTATATACATAACAAACAAGTGTGAAACAATTGAAAATATGTCATATTCTAGGTTCTTCAAAGTAGCCACCTTTTGCTTTGATTACTGCTTTGCACACTCTTGGCATTCTCTTGATGAGCTTCAAGAGGTAGTCCCCTGAAATGGTTTTCACTTCACAGGCGTGCCCTGTCAGGTTTAATAAGTGGGATTTCTTGCCTTATAAATGGGGTTGGGACCATCAGTTGCGTTGAGGAGAAGTCAGGTGGATACACAGCTGATAGTCCTACTGAATAGACTGTTAGAATTTGTATTATGGCAAGAAAAAAGCAGCTAAGTAAAGAAAAACGACTGGCCATCATTACTTTAAGAAATGAAGGTCAGTGAGCCGAAAAATTGGGAAAACTTTGAAAGTAAGGGCTATTGACCATGAAGGAGAGTGATGGGGTGCTGCGCCAGATGACCTGGCCTCCACAGTCACCAGACCTGAACCCAATCGAGATGGTTTGGGGTGATCTGGACCGCAGAGTGAAGGCAAAAGGGCCAACAAGTGCTAAGCATCTCTGGGAACTCCTTCAAGACTGTTGGAAGACCATTTCAGGGGACTACCTCTTGAAGCTCATCAAGAGAATGCCAAGAGTGTGCAAAGCAGTAATCAAAGCAAAAGGTGGCTACTTTGAAGAACCTAGAATATGACATATTTTCAGTTGTTTCACACTTGTTTGTTATGTATATAATTCCACATGTGATAATTCATAGTTTTGATGCCTTCATAGTCATGAAAATAAAGAAAACTCTTTGAATGAGAAGGTGTGTCCAAACTTTTGGTCTGTACTGTGTAAATATATATATATATATATATATATATATATATATATATATGTTAAAAGTTATGTTTTAAAGGAAGATTTCTCCTCCAATGATACCTATGTGAATTCATACCCTATTTATACATATAAGTTCAGTGATATAGTTCATCAAGTACAAACAGAAACTAGAATCATATGGCAGCTTGTACTGGTTTCGATACTGGGAAGCTAAATATCTACAGAAGAGAATAATTCATCAACCTCTCTAAGTCTTAAATCCTACTAGTAACAACTGTATGGAGAACATTGCTGTAGTACTGGAGAGCATAGCTAGCAGAAACAAGCATAGCCCCGTATAGGATAGAGATAAACAGCATATGGCTGCGTAACCCTGCATAAGACCATAGAATCAGGAATACAACTATAAGCTACACAGTATACAGAAGGGTGGTAAGGTGCTACGGCACAGGAACAGAGACATCAAATATGTATAATTGAGAACGATATGCACGTACATTCACCTATATATATGCGGTGCTATATAAATAGGGCCTTATTGAAGTATATAGACTGCTCAGAGCAGAGTTCTAACTGCACATGTGCAGCCTTTTATTAGATATTATTCTATAGACTAGTTGAGCAAAGAAGAACATTCAAAGATTAATTTATTTGGAAGTTTAGGAAAACTTTGATTCAGAACAAATCTGAATTTCCTTGTGGTTGCGAGGAAATGCTGCGGTGAAGAACCATGCGGGCAATCAGCCCACAGCTGCCTATCATTTAATAATAAAGGCTTCACTGTATAAAGGCTTCCATCTTATTGGTATTGCATTTCATATCTAAGTTTGTGGCTGATGTAGGAATAAGTAAATGTAGGAATAAATAAATAAAACTGACCAAGAATAAGAAGTCTTCCTGTACTCTCGCTGTACTCTCTCTCTCCAATATTCTTCTATAAAAATTCCCAGCAACACTGTCCCTAGTACATGAGTGCTTGCCATATCTCTCCCTATGCTCAGCTCACAGGACAATGGTAGAGACCACACTGGATGAGGGTTTTATAGGGCTGTGACATCACATGGGATGGCTATATGTGGATTCGCTGGCTGAACAGCATTATAGATGATCTTGAAGTTGCTTCTAACTTTCACTTTGTAACACATGTAGCCATCAGTTTAGGGAAAAACTGATCCGTTACCATGAAGCGAGAGGAAATTCAGATTTATTTTGTAGTTTTTCTGAACTGCGGACCAAATTCCTCTTTGAATGCTTCAGTTCATTTAACACTAATAAAAATCATTGTTTTCTTTAGTAGATTTCCATTTATAATGGGAATTATTTGTACAATCCCTGACATGCAATCAAAGATGTACTGTTTTATTTTACAATCCTTTCTCTAGACAATCTTTGACACTATGAAAATAAGGGGGGTAATTTACTGTTAAAAATATGCCAATTTTCTGGTGTATATCTTTCACAGATTGCGGTGCAAAGCTTATTTGTGCCGCAATCTGCGACTTTTCCCCACTCACTCCAGGTCTTAAAAAAAAAGGGCGTGGTGTGGGAGACGAAGAGGACAGGCTGGCACACCCGTCTTATTTATCATTTTATACGCCTGTTTTAGGCATAGAAAATAGTATAAATTTAAGCCAAAAAGAAAGCTGGCTTACATTTAGACCAGCGGTGGATGTGCCGACGTTTTAGACGCTGGTCTTAATAAATGACCCCCAAAGTGTCTAAAATACATAATAAATTTAACACAATCCATTTGTTATATTGGATGTGTGGTAGAATTATGTTACACTTTTTTCACCATTTATTCCAATTGAAATTTCAAGGGCAAAGATTGTATTTAAATATTTAAAGGACTCATCTGAAATCTTGTTAAAGAAAGCTTATAAATCTGGCTGTTATGCACAGAACAGCTGTAGCTGTTTACCTTTGTTACCAAGACCCATCGCTTTCCAAATCACTGAGTGAACCCTTTCTATGTCAATCCAACACTTTTAGGGTAATTTAACTTAATAATACCTTCTTTTGCACAGGCATTTGTATCTGAAGGGTTATTACCATGGAAGTTATTTTAGGTTGGTTAATGGTATGTAGTAAATTTTAAATTGACACAGAAGATATGCAGGCTGCCTTTTAGAGTGTTTACCTTCAAATATGCTCCTTACTTCTGAAAAGTTGCTTCCTTTATCCTGAAAAGCTTTCATAAATTATTAGCATTTTCCCCCTATGTTCACATGCACCATTACATTCTCAGTGAAAGTATTCAAACTGACCAGGTCTTAATTGTGATCACTTTGAGAGCAGTTTCAAATGGATGTAAAATCTATTATTTCTGTCAGGATTTCTGACTTATTATGCATGATATTTTACCCATCAAATATTTCTTGAACAAAAAAAAAATGTCAGCTTTCTATAAAGTCAAAAGCTTGCACAAAAGAAAGATATAATAGGAGGTATTTTTTCTAAAATTTAAATCTAATAAAAAAACAAAAATTAAATTAAATATTGTGTATATTAAATAATTGTCAAAGCTCATTATTAATTTTATTGTGTAGATGTTAATCAGATAGCACTCTAATATTAGAGAAATAATATACAATAATACAATATAATAATTATAATAAAATATAATACAATAACATTAGAAAATTGTATACAAAAATTGATTTCCAATATTAAAATTGATATACTGTAGTTGTGTTAGGCTACTTTCACAGTAGTGGCACGGACCTCCGGCAGGCTGTTCTGTCGGGTGAACAGCCTGTCGGATCCGTCCTGCCGCTAGCAAACGTGTGCCCCCGGACTGCTGCTCCGTCCCGATTGACTATAATGGGGGCGGGGCGGAGTTCCAGTGGAGGCACGGAATAAATGTCAGGCACCAATGTGACGTCCATCGACACATCATCATCCTCACCTTCACCGACATTTGAGATCTCAGAGTAGGCAGCAACAGCGGGGACCTCCTTCCTTGGGCTGATCTGGGTACTGTCTTCAGACCGCTGGGTGGCGGCCGTTGCTACCTCCTCTTCCTCATCCGATGTCAATAATGGCTGCGCATTGGTAAGGTCTGGGAATGGACGGGAAAATAATTCCTCTGACTCGTGTGGAGGGGCTATGGTGGTGGTGGATTTGGGGGTGCACACATCTAAGAGTGAGGAGGGTGCAGATACAGAGGATGAGGAAGGTGCAGAAATGGAAGGCTGAGTGAGACACTCAACCAACTCTGGTGCGTCCTTTGAAGTAATTGCACGTGCCTTCTCCAACTTCCCACTTAGGCTCCAGCCTGGTGCACCTGCCCGACCCCTACCACCCCTGCGGAACGGCCTGCCTCTTCCTCTGCCTGACATTTTCAAAATGACCCTGTGCCTAAGTCCCTTGAGAAGTGCAGCATTTGTGAAAGCAGGTATATTGCAGGCCTCAATCAATATTTGGTGGAAACAGGTATATCGAACCCCTTAATCAGTCTTTTCTGGCAGCAGGTATAACACACCCCTTAATTAGTTTTTTTGGGGGGTAACTGGAATATCACACTCATTGCAATTAGTTGTTCCAATAGCGTTTGTCCCTCTATATAGTTGCGGTATCGCAGCAGAACCGCACACAACTGGTACACTGTTCAAATGCACTATATAGAAAGTATATCATAGGTATATCACACCTCTGCCTCAATCTTTTTTTTTTGGGGGGGTCTACAGGTATATCACACCCATTGCAATTAGTTGTTCCGATACCGTTTGTCCCTCTATATAGCTGCGGTATCGCAGAAGAACCGCACACAACTGCTGAACAGTTGAAATGCACTATATAGAAAGTATATTATACGAATATCACACCCCTGCCTCAATCAGTTTTTTTGGGGGGGGCAACTAATATATCACACCAGTTGCAATTAGTTGTTCCAATAGCGTTTGTCCCTCTATATAGCTGCGGTATCGCAGCAGAACCGCAAACAAATGCTGAACAGTTCAAATGCACTATATAGAAAGTATATTATAGGTATATCACACCCCTGCCTCAATACGTTTTTTTGGGGGCAACTGGCATATCACACCCATTGCAATTAGTTGTTCCAATAGTGTTTGTCCCTCTATATAGCTGCCGTATCGCAGCAGAACCGCACAAAATTGCTGCACAGTACAAATGCACTATAATATACTTTCTATTTTAGAAAGTATATTATAAGTATATTGCACCCCTCAGTATGTCACACGTATCGATAGCACACCTATACCAATCCTTAAAAATACTTTTGTGGCCCTATTATCTAGCGTTTGGTGTCCCTAACAGCCTGTCCCTGCTCCACAAAGCAACCTCTCCCTACTCTGGCAAAACACAGAATGTAAAATGGCAGCCAGACCGGGTTCTGTTATAGAGTGGGAGTGTGTCCATGTGCTGAAACGTCTCAATTGGCTGTCCTGTCCCACCTGATGGATGTGTCATGGGTCAAAGTTTGGCGCAATGCAAAAGAATATGGCCCGCACGAACATCGCCATACGTTCTCATGTTCGGTGGATCGCGAACGCTCAAATTTCGCTGCGAACCGACCACCGGGCGAACCGCAAGGCCATCACTATTTATTAAAATGATGGCAGCATAAAGGCACCTAACTTATTGTTTCTGGGCAGCTGATCTTGCTGATCAGCTGCCCAGAAACAATAATGTAGGTGCCTTTATGAACGACAGGATGACTCGATCAATGAGCATTTCTCTCATTCACTGGGTGATCGGCGGCACTTTTACATGGGCAGAACATTCATTCCCGATAATATGTCAGAGAAGCTGCCCATGTAAATCAACCTGCTGCCCAGAAAAAAATGCAGCTCCATGAGGACAAGGGATCGTAATAGCGATCCCTCGTCCTCATACGGTAGAGGTGATCACTGCATGCAATAGCATCGGTCTCCTCCACTGAGAGAGCAGCCAATTGCCGGGAAGGAACGCTTCCTTCCTGAAAATCTACTGTTGCTGGTGAGTGTAAATGCACCTTTACAATGTGGTAAATTTGCTATCCTTGCTTTATTTGGCCAAAATTTAGACCACATTCAACTGGGAGTAGGGATAAAAAAAAAAAAGTCACTTCTTTTCCATATTGAAATACATTTCATTGTTGGCAACAAAAATGCTTGTATATAATGTTTTAGTGTATGATCTTGGTATGATACGTATTGTAACATTTTCATTGTTCCAGTTCTTGTAGTCTATGCAGCAAAAAGACCATGTTTTTTTTTAATATGGGTGAAATAATTATGTACAGTTGATTAGCTTATTGATTAAGATGGTATTGTGATTTAAAGTCTAACTCCAGGAAAAAATTATCTCTGTGCTCTCAAATGACAAATGATCTGAATTCTGCAATCTGATACACTGTAAACTGTTACAGTTGAAAACAACTGAGATGTTTTTCTGGGTATAATTTAAGCCGAGCACTGGAATGCTCATTAGTGATCATCTGCTGACTGCTCGAAACGTTTGTTCATCAGGTAATATGATCATTTGTGCGGTTAACTCAATTGTAATTTGCTAACACAAGATTGTGCTATCTAAAGAGCACTCTGCTACATTTGAAATACAGCCATTTTGTGAAAATAAATATTTACTTCAGGCCTACACTGGTTCAGACCGTGTGAGATACCCCCTCTACATACAGGGGTTTGATTCAGGGATTTGAAATACAGCCATTTGAAATACAGCCATTTTGGGCAAATAAATATTTACTTCAGGCCTACACTTGTTCAGACCATGTGAGATACCCCCTCTACATACAGGGGTTTGAATCAGGCATTTGAAATACATCCATTTGAAATACAGCCATTTTGGGCAAATAAATATTTACTTCAGGCCTACACTGGTTCAGACCGTGTGAGATACCCCCTCTACATACAGGGGTTTGATTCAGGGATTTGAAATACAGCCATTTTGGGCAAAGAAATATTTACTTCAGACCTACACTGGTTCAGACCGTGTGAGATACCCCCTCTACATACAGGGGTTTCATTCAGGGATTTGAAATACAGCCATTTGAAATACAGCCATTTTGGGCAAATAAATATTTACTTCAGGCCTACACTGGTTCAGACCATGTGAGATACCCCCTCTACATACAGGGGTTTGAATCAGGCATTTGAAATACAGCCATTTTAAATACAGCCATTTTGTGCAAAGAAATATTTAATTCAGGCCTACACTGGTTCAGGCCCTATGAGATACTCCCTCTACATACAGGGGTTTGATTCAGGGATTTGAAATACAGCCATTTGAAATACAGCCATTTTGTGCAAAGAAATATTTAATTTAGGCCTACACTGGTTCAGGCCCTGTGAGATACTCCCTCTTCATACTTGGGTTTGATTCAGGGATTTGAAATACAGCCATTTTGTGAAAATAAATATTTAATTTAGGCCTACACTGGTTCAGGCCCTGTGAGATACACCCTCTACATACAGGGGTTTGATTCAGGAATTTGAAATACAGCCATTTGAAATACAGCCATTTTGGGCAAATAAATTTTTACTTCAGGCCTACACTGGTTAAGACCGTGTGAGATACCCTCTCTACATACAGGGGTTTGAATCAGGCATTTGAAATACAGCCATTTAAAATACAGCCATTTTGTGCAAAGAAATATTTAATTTAGGCCTACACTGGTTCAGGCCCTGTGAGATACTCCCTCTACATACAGGGGTTTGATTCAGGGATTTGAAATACAAACATTTTGTGCAAAGAAACATTTAATTTAGGCCTACACTGGTTCAGGCCCTGTGAGAAACTCCCTATACATACAGGGGTTTGATTCAGGAATTTGAAATACAGCCATTTGTAACTGTTTTCCCGGATCCTGACACAGCGGGAGATACTGTGGGGGGAATCTAGGAGCTTGGGCATTGAGTCAAAGGGGATTGTGATGTCTAAATCTAATTCCCATTGTCTGACGAAGGATGGTTTAGCTAGCATAGGGGATAGACGTAGTTTGTTGTACAGCTGAGAGGTGAGTTTTCTGGGCAATGTTTGTGAGATAGACAAGGCCTCAATCCAGACCAAGGGGCGAAGAAGGTCTCCTGTTTTGATGTGCTCTTTTAAGTAAGCCCTAAGGTAGGTTACTGGGATGAAGTCACATGGGTGAGGGTTAAGTAGGGCATTCATGTCCCTAGAGTACATCCATTCTCCAGACGGAAGAGCTAAGGATATTAGTGGTATCGAAGAAGACAGCAATCCTGGTGAGGTGGCATTCCTTAGTGTATGGGGAGCTGTATTCAGTGCGTCTGATATTGTAAGTGTGGGCGAAGGGAAAGGGATGGAGCAGTGTGTATGTGATAGCCACTTCCATGCTTCTAGTGTGGCCCGAATAATTGGATAAGCTGACATATGGCGAGAGAGAGTAGTTTCCTGACCCAATAGGAGTGCCCTAGCTGATATATTCAGTATGTCTATTTCCATTTGTGCCACTGTGGAGCGTGGGGAAGGACTTAGCCATGTTAGTGCACGAGCTAGAAGGATAGCCCTCCCATATAATTCAGGGCTTGGAAGGCCTATTCCTCCTGCATGTCTGGGTTTGATGAGGAGAGAAGAGGGCAGCCTTTCTCTCCTCCCATTCCAGATGAAAGAGCCAAACTTCCTCATTATCGAGACGTAATAATGCTTGGGAACAGTGATGGGGAGAGCTTGTTGCAGGTATGTGAGTTTGGGAAGTATCAAGGACGAGAGGATGTTTTTTCGACCAAACCAGGATAGAGTTTGGTTAGCTCGGGCAAGGTTATCAATGGAGTCGAATATAGATTTCCTCAGGGGAATATAGTTAAGGGAGAAAATCTCCGATATGTCGGGGCTAATTTTAATCCCTAGATACGTAATGTTAGGGGATGACCAGTTAAATGGAGAATCCTTCATTAGGAGAAGTCGGGTTGGTTGAGGGATGCCTAGGCAAAGGACCAAAGATTTATTAGCATTGATTTTAAAATCAGATATTGAGCTATACGCCATGAGGTGAATCTGCAATTTAGGGAGGGATGTTTTGGGATTAGTTGTCATTACAAGAACATCGTCCGCAAAGGCGGCGATTTTCTGTTCCCTGCCTCCCAAACATAGACCTCTTACCTCCTGATCCAATCTTATGTTTGCCAAGAGAGGCTCTAGGGCTAAGACGAACAAGAGAGGGGATAAGGGGCAGCCCTGACGAGTCCCATTCCCAATGGGGAAAGAAGGAGATGTATTACCATTGACTAGGACTGAGGCTGTAGCTTTTTCATACATCGAAAATACTGCCTTGATATAAGGATCAGGTAGGCCAAATCTTACTAAAGCTTGTTTCAGGTATAACCAGTTGACTCTATCGAATGCTTTTTCAGCATCCGTGCTGAGAAAGAGCAAGGGGGAGGCGAGTCGTTTTGCATGACAGAGGGTGTTGATAACTCTTGAAGTGTTATCCTTGCCCTCTCTATTGCGGACGAAGCCCACCTGATCTCCATGAACAAGGTGAGGGAGTATGATAGCGAGTCTGTTAGCTAACATCTTGGCCAGGAGCTTGAGGTCTATGTTTAGGAGGGATATGGGCCTGTAATTGGCACACAGTCTAGTGTCCTTCCCTTCCTTGGGGATAAGAGTAATATGTGCCGCGGTCATATCTCTTGATAATGGAATTCCCTTAAGAGTCTGGTTGCATACATCTAGCAGGTGAGGAAGGAGTATTGTCTGGAAAGTTTTGTAGTAGGCCAATGGTAGGCCATCTGGGCCTGGACTTTTCCCTGTCGGCATTTGATTCATTGCATTCTTTAATTCTGTTAGAGAGAAGGGGGCTGAGAGGTATGTTTCCTGATCTGAGTCGATTCTAGGAAGTTTGGCTGTCTCTAGAAAGGAGGATGTCAAGGAGGTGCGGTCTTCAGGGGTTGTTGATGGAGGTAGGTTATACAAGTCATTATAAAATGAACGGAATTGAGCAGCAATTTGTTCCACTAAGAAGATGGGAGTCCCTTCCTGTGATAAGAGTTGATGGACAAAGTTTGTGGATCTCCTCCCCTTAATTCTGCTCATTACAAATTTGGTGGCCTTATCCCCGTGAGCAAAAAACTTGTGTTGAGAGCTCATATGATATTTAGCGGCTCTAGTAGCTAGTAGGGATTTGAGTTTTGCCCTATATTCAGATAGCTTTTGGAAAAGAGCATCAGAGGCCTTAGCTTTATGTCTTATCTCATGTATCTGGATATTTTTCAAGGTTTCGTCTATTTCTTTTTCCCTCGCTTTCTTAAGGTATGTGCCCAGGCTAATGAAGAACCCTCTAACTACAGGTTTATGTGCATCCCAGAGTGTATTGGCCGATACTGCGGTGCTTTTGTTGAGAGAGAAGTATTCAGCAATTTGCTTAGAAATCCGATCAACTGATTCTTGAAATCCAAGAAGTGTTTCGTTTAAGCGCCAATTAAAGCTCGAGGGCATCACTCTAGGGGCCTTGACTGAGAGATAAATTGGAGAATGATCTGATATATGAATAGTTCCAATGGACGTCTCACTGCACAGATGTAGGTGCTCCTTAGAGATGAACAAGTAGTCTATTCTGTGATATGTTTTGTGTGTTGAAGAGAAAAAGGTGAAGTCTGGTGTGTTCGGGTTGAGGGACCGCCAAGCATCTACCAAATGTAGATCCCAAAGGGTATTCCTAATACTTTTAAGGAAACTTTTAGAGTGAGACGATTTGCGTGTGGAGATATCTAGTTGAGGACACAGGGCTACATTAAAGTCACCTCCAACAATTACTATCCCCTCTTTGAAAGCTTCTATGATAGGGAAGATGTCGGAGAACCATCGAGGTTGGCCAGTATTGGGGGCGTATAGGTTGACAAAAGTATATGTTTGTGGTCCTATGGAGCCCTTAAGCAGAATATATCTGCCTTCAGGATCCATATTCTGGCTGATAAACTTGAAGGGAATTTTCCTCTGGAGCCCTATGCTGACTCCGCAGGAAGCTGAGGAATTACTCCCACAATGGTACCAGTTAGAGTAGTGCAAAAATCTCATATCTGGGTAGTGGTTAAACCGTAAATGCGTCTCCTGGAGGAAGACCACCCCCGCCCCGGCTTTTCTCAAAATGGCAAAGACTTGGCTCCGTTTGGAAGGGGAGTGGAAGCCCTTGACATTGTAAGAGGCCACTGAGATGTCAGCCATGATTTGCTATGTGTGTGGGTTTACCTTGTAGCTGTTGTGGCCCTCTCCCAGGAGACGCATTGAAACCGTTATGGACCATCTTCCCTTGTATTCTTGGTGTCACTCGTGTATCAGGGGCGATCCTATCTGACATGTAAGTCTGGTACCTTGAGTTAGGGGAAAAAAGAGGGGGTAAAACAAAACATAGTGAACAAACAGAGGAAACAAACATAGACATAACACTTGATGTCTAAATCTAGTGGGGGTTACTTGGTCTGTAGACCGTTTAAGAGAACGTTTGACGCCCTATGGTATGTGGTGATGGAGCAGAGTCAGACCGAATGCAATAATGAACTAAGTGGACTCTGGGCGTTAGTGTTTAGGCTATAGGACTTTGCGCTAACAGTGGGAACTCTAGAACCTAGTTGAGAAAAATGTCAGTTAAAGAGACAGGGTTATTTATATCAACAATATTGTATACAAACAAGTCTCTCTAGTGATCTTGTGAAAGGCTTCTCGGAGTGAGGTGATGACCCCTCTTCTTAGAGCGAGATGACTTTGGCGTGCGCAGAATCTCAAATGGTGCCGCTTTAGGTATTTCGGGTAAGGAGCCGAGATCTTGAAAAAGTTCCCAATTTTCAATCCTCATGGGAGGCACATTAAGGATCTCGAATGCAGATGTGAGGTCTGTATATGACGAGATGTTCACTCTCTTTCCGGCGTATGTGAAGGATATTCCAAAAGGAAAGGACCAGCGGTAAAGCACTTTTTTGGAGCGAAGCCAATCTGTTAAGGGCTTAAGGGCTCTACGTTTCTTTAATGTAGATGGAGCTAAGTCCTGGAAAACTTCTATTTTGGATCCCTCAAGCGCCAGATCAGGGTGAGCACGTGCGGCCTCCAGGACAGCTGTTTTGACTTGGAAATTCAGGTATTTACAGATAATGTCTCTGGGTGGTTCGTCCGGCTTGGGCTTAGGTCTGAGGGCCCTGTGCGCTCGTTCTATAGTTATCTCATGAGGAAAATCAGGCCCCAATAGCGATCTGCTAATTTCAATGATGGACGCTGAGACCTCTCCTGGGGTAACCGACTCTGGCACCCCTCTGAATCTGAGGTTGTTCCTACGTCCTCTGTTTTCTTGGTCTTCTAAGGAACAGTGGATGTCATTCAAATATAGGGCACATCGACGGAAAGAGTCCGTTACAGCGGTCTGGTGATTCAGAATTTCTACCTGGTGATTCTCCAGGCTCTCCACCCGGTCTCCTATTTGTCTCACCTCGCTCCTGCAGGCAGATAGTTCCGCTAGTATTGGCTCCATGATTCTGCTCAGGGCCCGGTCGAGGTATTTCCTTGTTACCGGAAGATCGGAGCTGGTTTGCACTTCTTCTGAATCGCTTTCATCCTCCGGTGGAGCAGGGGCGCGCTTCTGTGCTTTGGCCTGAGGAGTCGGCGCCATCTTGGGTTCTCTGGCAGCCACTGTGGCGGCGGCTTTCTTTAGGAATTTTTCCATTTCGCCTCCTGCAATCTGTGTTTTGGAGGGTGTCGGGGTGTCCACATACTTGCTGTTCCCGATCTTGACCATCTACGTCTTTGTAGGCTAGTGTTTGCAGGCGTCAGGGACGAATCTCTTCATAGAGCACGGAGCTATGCGACCATCTTCATCCGGCGCTAGCTCCGCCCCCCCGAAATACAGCCATTTGAAATACAGCCAATTTGGGCAAAAAAATATTTACTTCAGGCCTACACTGGTTAAGACCGTGTGGGATACCCCCTCTACATACAGGGGTTTGAATCAGGCATTTAAAATACAGCCATTTGAAATACAGCCATTTTGTGCAAATAAATATTTAATTTAGGCCTAAACTGGTTCGGGCCCTGTGAGATACTCCCTTTACATACAGGGTTTTGATTCAGGGATTTGAAATACAGCCATTTGAAATACAGACATTTTGTGCAAAGAAACATTTAATTTAGGCCTACACTGGTTCAGGCCCTGTGAGATACTCCCTCTACATACAGGGGTTTGATTCAGGGATTTGAAATACAGCCATTTTGTGCAAATAAATATTAAATTTAGGCCTACACTGGTTCAGGCCCTGTGAGATACACCCTCTACATACAGGGGTTTGATTCAGGAATTTAAAATACAGCCAATTGAAATATAGCCATTTTGGGCAAAGAAATATTTACTTCAGGCCTACACTGGTTAAGACCATGTGAGATACCCCCTCTACATACAGGGGTTTAAATCAGGCATTTGAAATACAGCCATTTTGTGCAAAGAAATATTTAATTTAGGCCTACACTGGTTTAGGCCCTGTGAGATACTCCCATTACATACAGGGGTTTGATTCAGGGATTTGAAATTCAGCCATTTGAAATACAGACATTTTGTGAAAAGAAACATTTAATTTAGGCCTACACTGGTTCAGGCCATATGAGATACTCCCTCTACATACAGGAGTTTGATTCAGGGATTTGAAATACAGCCATTTGAAATACAGCCATTTTGTGCAAATAAATATTTAATTCAGGCCTACATTGGTTCAGACCGTGTGAGATACACCCTTTACATACTGTCGTTCTATTCTACTATTAATTAAACACCTATTTAGGGCAAGATCCTAAATTCGAAAAATATGAGGAGAGTCTCAAATAAGGGACGTGGCCCAGGTCGTGGTGCTGCTGGTTGAGCTCTTTTTGCAGGGAGAGGACGTGGTCGATCTGTGCCAGCTACATGCACAAGTGAAACCCCTTCCTCAGGTGCGAGTAGGCGTCAAAACATGCAGCGGTATTTGCTTGGGCATAATGCTGCTCTACGAATGGTGAGGCCTGAACAAGTACAGGCGATAGTAGATTGGGTTGCTGACAGTGGATCCAGTTCCTTCACATTGTCTCCCACCCAGTCTTCTGCTGAAATACCACAGATGGCACCTGCAGCCGATGTCCATCAGTCTTTCACCTCACCCCTTTGCAAATCAGCCAAGCAGTCTGAGCCCCAAGTCATGCAGCAGTCTCTTCTGCTTTTTGATGACTTTTTTAGCAGGGTTTCCCAGGGCCATCCACCTAGCCCTGCCCCAGAAGTGGAAGAGATTGAGTGCACCGATGCCCAACCACTTTTCTTTCAAGATGAGTACATGGGAGGACCATCGCAGCATTTCTCGGATGATGATGAAACACAGGTGCCAACTGCTGGGGCTTTCGAAAGTGTGCAGACCGACAAGGAAGTCAGGGGTGAAGACTGGGTGGAAGATGATGTGGAGGACGATGAGGTCCTCGACCCCACATGGAATCAAGGTCATGCGAGTGACTGATGTAGTTCGGAGCAAGAGGCGGTGGTCGCACAGAGCCACCAGCACAGCAGAAGAGGGAGCAGGGTGCAAAAGCGGAGAGGCCATCCCCTAGACAGTACGCCTCCTACTTCCCACCGCAGCAAGGGACCGAGCACACCAAAGCTAGCTCCAAGAAGTTCTTTGGCGTGGCAGACAGAGTGGTTTGCACGCTGTGTAGTCAGAGCCTGAAGCGAGGCATAAACGTTCTCAACCTGAGCACAACCTGCATGACCAGGCATTTAAGTGCAAAGCACGAGCTGCAGTGGAGTAGACACCTCAAAAACCAAGAAAGGTCTCTGGCTCCTCCTGCTTCCTCTTCTGCTGCAGTTGTGGCCTCTTCATCCACCTCTGGAGTGACAGTGCCACCTGCCACCCCGCAAACAGAGGATCTGCCAGCAACACCAACACCTGGATTACCAAGCATCTCTGCAATGTCCCATGGAAGCGTTCAGCTCTCCATATCCCAAACGCTGGAGAGGAAGAGGAAGTACCCCCCTACGCACCCGCGATCCCTAGCCCTGAATGCCAGAATTTCTAAATTACTGGCCTTTGAAATGCTGTCATTTAGTCTGGTGGAGAAGGATAGTTTTAAAGGCCTTATGGCGGTGGCTGTCCCACAGTACGTCGTTCCTAGCCGCCACTTCTTTTCAAGGCAAGCCATCCCTTCCCTTCACAACCAAGTAAGGGACAAAATCAGGTGTGCACTGCGCAACACCATTTGTGGCAAGGTGCACCTGACTACAGATACGTGGACCAGTAAGCACGGTCAGGGCCGTTATATCTCCATAACAGCACACTGGGTAAATGCAGTGACGGCTGGGCCTGAGGCGCATAGCAGTTTGGCGCATGTCCTTCCACCACCGAGGATTGCAGGGTGCTTCAGTTTGCCTCCTGTTGCTTCCTTCTCATACTCTGCTTCCTCATCCTTTACCAGGTCCTCATCCGGTCAGCGTAACACCTTCACCACCAACTTCAGCACAGCCAGGGGTAAACGACAGCAGGCAGTTTTAAAACTTATCTGTTTGGGGGACAAACCCCACACCGCGCAGGAGCTGTGGACGGGCCTTGAACAACAGACCGATGAGTGGTTTGTGCCAGTCAGCCTCACACCCGGCCTGGTGGTGTGCGATAATGAGCGAAATCTCGTAGCAGCTCTGGGACTAGTCGGTTTGACGCACATTCCTTGCCTGGCGCATGTGCTGAATTTGGTGGTGCAGAGATTCCTTAAAAAATTACCCCGATATGTCAGAGCTGCTGCATAAAGTGCGGGCCGTCTGTGCGTGCTTTCAACTTTCTCACCCTGCTGCTGCTCACCTGTCAGCGCTGCAGCGTAACTTTGGCCTTCCTGCCTCATATGCGACGTGCCCACAAGGTGAAACTCCACCTTGCACATGCTGGCCAGACTGTGCGAGCAGCAGCAGGCGATAGTTGAGTTTCAGCTGCAGCACGCACGGGTGAGTCGCTCGGCGGAACAGCACCACTTCACCACCAATGACTGGGCCTCCATGCGAAACCTGTGTTCCTTGTTGCGCTGTTTCGAGTACTCCACCAACATGGCCAGTGCCGATAACGCCGTTCTCAGCGTTACTATCCCACTTCTATGCCTCCTTGAAAAAACGCTCCTGGCGATGATGGAAGAGGATGTGGCACAGGAGGAGGAGGAGGAAGAGTGATCATTTTGTAGGGTTTCCGGCCAGTCATTCCCAAGTGGCTCCGAGGGTGGGTCCCTGCACCCACAAACCCAAGGTACAAAATTGTCCAGCCAGACCACAGTTCTGGAGGATGACGAGGTGGAGGATGAGGAGGAGGAGATGGAGGAGGAGGAACCATGTTCACAGCAGGGTGGCACCCAGACCAGCTGAAGGCCATTGTGTGTGGATGGGGGGATACAGTGGACACAGACGATACACCTCCCACAGAGGACAGCTTTTCGTTGCCTCTGGGCAGCCTGGCACACATGAGCGATTACATGCTGCAGTGTCTCCGCAACGACCGCCGAGTTGCCCACATTCTAACTTGTGCTGATTACTCGGTGGCCACGCTGCTGGATCCCCATTACAAGGACAACGTACCATCCTTAATTCCATCACTGGAGATTGATCGTAAGATCTGCGAGTACAAGTGCACGCTGGTAGACACGCTGCTGGTGGCATTCCCACCTGACAGCGGGGACATAGTGGAAGCACAAGGCGAAGGAAGAGGTCGCCAACGCAGCTTGGGCACCGCCAGCCCCTCAGAAGGCAGGGTTAGCATGGCCGAATTGTGGAAAAACGTTGTCAGCACGCCACAACAACCAGCACCACCAGCTGATATGGAACGTCTTAGCAGGAGGCAGCATTTCACCAACATGGTGGAGCAGTATGTGTGCACACACCTACACGTACTGAATGACGGGTATGCCCCCTTTAACTTCTGGGTCTCCAAATTGGGCACATGGCCTGAGCTTGCCCTTTACGCCTTGGAGGTACTGGCCTGCCCTGCAGCCAGTGTATTATCTGAACGTGTGTTTAGCACGGCAGGGGGCGTCATCACAGACGCCTGTCCACAGCCAATGTGGACAAGCTCACGTTCATTAAAATGAACCAGGCATGGATCCCTCAGGACTTGTCCGTACCTTGTGCAGAATAGACATGTATACCGGCACTAAGCAGCCATTGTTATACTGCAGCGCAATTGTTTGTATTTTGGATATTTCACACTCTTTTGGAGTGTACCTTAATTTTACAAAATTAAATTAAAACTAAAAACCTGTGTTGGCTATCTCATCCTCCTCCACCGCTGCTTCCACCTACTCTGCTACGTCCACCGCCTCCTCAAACTCCTACTCCATATGGAACTCCACCTCATAAATCAAATTTTATTTTGTACGTGTTTTATTTTATATAATTTTACTACTTTGTCATTTACATTTTCGGGTGAAATTCACCAATTTTTGGGTGTATAGTACCACTGCTATACCTAGTAGGCCGGTTTAAAAAAATAAATAAATTGGCATTAACATTTTCTGGTGAAATTCACCAATTTTTGGGTGTATAGTACCAATGCTATACCTAGTATGCCAGATAAAAAAATAATATAAAAAAAATGTTATTAACATTTTCAGGTGAAATTCACCAATTTTTGGACGTATAGCACCACTGCTATACCTAGTTGGCCGGTTAACAAAAAAAAATAAATTGTCAGTTACATTTTTGGGTGTATAGTACCACTGCTATACCTAATTGTCAGTTACATTTTCTGGTGAAGTTCAGCAATTTTTTGGTGTGATGTACCACTGCTATACCTATTAGACCAGTAAAAAAATAAATATAACATTTGTCAGTTACATTTTATGGTCAAATTCACAAATTTTTGGGTGTAATATACCCCTCCTCTACCTAGTTGACAGCTTAATAAATTTCAATAATTTTTATTTTACATTTTCGGGTGACAATAAACAATTGTTTTCTGTCATAGACCCCTCCCTGCTCTACCAAGTAGACAGGTTAATTAATTTCAGTAATTTTTCTGTTACATTCTTGGGTTGACATTATACAATTTTAGACGTGAATAAACCCCTGCTCTGCATAGGTGACAGGGAATAAAATTTCGTAAATGCTTCTTTAATTGATGCGCGCCACCTCCTTTGATTCAACGCTTAAACTTAAACAAGTTGTACCACATTTAAGCTTCAATACTTTGTCCCACATTTCCGCTATTCTCTTTTGGCCAACATTTGCGCCTCAATAGCTTTTCCCACAATTCCGCTTGACTCTTTTGGCCCACATTTGGGCTTCTGTAATTCTTCTAACATTTGCGCCTCCATAGCTTTTCCCACATTTCTCCCTTAAATTTGGTCTCTTTTTCTCACGCTCCCTCTCCGGCCTGGAAACCTGATTCCCCGCCACCCGTAATCACCATGGTAGGCGCATAAAAGAACATCTAAAGTTGATAAAGCAGATATCAAATTGGATCGTGAACATCACAGGGACGTGCGACATGGTGGGGCAGTAAGTATGCACACGCCTAGCACGACTGGAGGGTTATATTTCCCAATGTTCTGGGGTGTACCCTAATTTAAAAAAATTATAATAAATTTTAAACCAAAAAGCAGTGTAGGCTACCTCCTCCTCCTCCACCGCCACTTCCACCTACACCGCCACATCCACCGCCTCCACAATCTCCTACTCCATATGGACCTGGTCCTCCTAGATCAAGATTATTATTTTTTATTTTTACGTATTTTATGTTATTTAAAGTCATTTTCCTATCCACATTTGTTTGCAGAGCATTTGCCATGCTCTTAACCACATTTTGACGCCATTTTCAGCCCTCTAGCCCTTTCCATGACAGTTTTACAGCCATTTTAGTGCTCAAAAGTTCGGGTCCCCATTGACTTCAATGGGGTTCGGGTTCGGGGTCAAGTTCGGGTCCCGAACTCGAACATTTTTCCAAAGTTCGGCCGAACCCGTCGAACCCGAACATCCAGGTGTCCGCTCAACTCTAGTGGTCATCATTCTTTGATTCAGCTAAGAAAGCTCCTATATACTCCAGCTCTCAGACAACACCTTATCTTCTCCCAAATGTTCCACCCTCCCAAAGAGAACACGCTTCCATGCTACTTCATATATGCTTTTTGTTGCTTTTAGTGAAGACTCCATTACAAGATGGCACCTAGTTAGATATTTACATAGTTCACATACCACAGTTAGTAAAACATTACACAATGTGCAGATGACAAGTGTTATCTCTTTTCTTATTTTCATATTTCATCCAATGTAACAATGCCACATGCCTCAGGGAGAGTGCCCCTCTGATGTTTATATAACCTGCTTCACTTCCTGTAATAAATGAGAATTTTATTTAACCCCAGTGTGTGCGTCACAGTTATTTTCTTCCATGCACGTAAAACCCTTGGGTTACTATTGGGTTACCATTCATTTGAAGCAATAGAGCAAACGTGATCAGCTCTGATTAAGGGCATCTTCCATAGTTGGTACCCGAAACGCGGGGCTCGGGAGAAGTAAGATCGCTAGCTCAAGTTTGGGGTTCCCAGAGCACGGTGGACCACGCTTGAAGAGGAGGACTGAAGCCTCAGAGACAAGGTGAGAAAATTTTGGTTATCTTACCTGCCTCTTGCTGCTCCACTGTGCTATGGTAATCTGTTCTGCTATTGAGGTTACGTACGTAGTAGCAACTTCGGTTGATGTAAAATCCTGAGTTCCTAGAATCCTTTTGAGTTTGCGCTTCTGTGGTTGTGTCTTGTGTTTTGCTTCTGTGTGGTTTGTGTCAGGCACCTTCACAGTTAACAGTTAAGCAGAGCAATAGATTTCCCCTGGCTGGGGGGGGGGGGGGGGGGAGGGGCTACAGTTGATTTCTGCAGGACCTGGACTTGGGCATCTTTGGAGATCTTCCCTTAGGAGGTGGCAGATGAAGTAACCCAGGGGGACTACAGTAAAAATCTGCTGGACCTGGACTGGGGCATCTTAAGTTATCTCCCCTTAGGAGGCGGCAGGTGGATTAGTCCCGGCTGGCGGCCCAGACGTGGGAGCCAGAGTGTATATACTGAAGGGATGAGCTCTGCTTGGGAGTGTGAATGAGAAGGTGCCTGCTTATGTCTTGGTTGTGTGTGTGAAGTGAGTGAGTAACTCCATGGGAATCTTAACCCTACAAGTACTAGTACGGTTGCACCCTGATTTAGGGAGGAAGCTCCAAGGAAGCTAGTCTGGGAAAGATTCAGAAAGACACATTGTGTGTATGTTATAAAGGATCATGGATGTGAAGAAGTTGAAGATTACAGGATGTGATTTTAAAAGGAGATTTGAGTGCATGGAAGTAAGCATGTGAAGCATTGTGGAAAGTTGAGTGATGATGCAGTGCAGATGCAGTGCTGAGGAAGTATTGTATCTTGTCTGTCTGTGTATCTGTGTTCCCAGCACCGTGCGTGTCTCTGTTGCCCGGTGAATATAGAGGGAGAGAGAGGGGGACGTAGCTGCATGGGGGAGTTGGAATGTGTGATAGCGAGTAGCTAGAACACTGTCTGTAATGCGAAGAGATAATCAAAAGGCAATGTATATGAGGTATTGAGCAAGTATGTATGTGATTTTTTTTAATAAGTTCAAAGACTTGTGTGTGTAAAAGTATAACAAAGTGTTCTATATGTCTGTTCGACATTGAATGTTATGTCTGTGTGGACCGGGAATCTGACCTTGTGTGTTGCCAACTAGAAAGCTGACTAGTAGAGGAAGGTCACGTAGCCAGGTTTACTGTGAGCGAAATCAGCTCTACTGATGTGATGATGAGGCCAAATTAATATTTAAGTTGAGAATAAAAGAGATCATCACACAGGGAGGGGTGTGTGTTCTGGATTTAGGCCAAAAAGGAGCAAAATTATTACAAAGTTTATCATAGTACATTCGGGACATGACATTCGGCCTTGAATGTAGAACATTCTATTCTCGATATGATTAAAAAAACAATGTAAGCGTCAACATGAAATTATTTAAGTATAAGAAATTGGGCTGAACAGAAATGAATGACGCCACTGACACTACCCTCCAAGATAGCGCTGTGAGACCCTACCACACCCTCCAGCCATCTTAACTGAAGTAACTTCCTAACCAGCGGACATCTTAACTAATCCAATTTCCGGCCTGGCTGCCATCTTAACTCCTGTAACTTCTGGCTGGCCCAGCGGCCATCTTAACTGAGGGAACTTCCTGCCCAGCAGCCACCTTAGTTACTGTTTTTTTTTACGGATACAGCTACAATCGTGAAACAATACACATAGATCCAAGTAGTACCACAAGGATCTATGTGGAGTCAGTAAGTGAAGGATACACATATACCTATAATTAGTCATGACTAGGGATGAGCGAACCCGAACTGTATAGTTCTTGGGGTGTCCGTGACACGGACCCGAACCCGAACATTTTCGTAAAAGTCCGGGTTCGGGTTCGGTGTTTGGCGCTTTCTTGGCGCTTTTTGAAAGGCTGCAAAGCAGCCAATCAACAAGCGTCATACTACTTGCCCCAAGAGGCCATCACAGCCTTTGATTGGCCAGTGCAGCATGTGACCCAGCCTCTATATAAGCTTGGGTCACGTAGCGCTGCACGTCACTCTGCTGATTCAAGCATAGGGAGAGGTTGCAGCTGCGACGTTAGGGCGAGATTAGGCAGATTAACTCCTCCAAAAGACTTCATTCTGTGATCGATCTGCAGCTGTGGATCATTGAAATGCTATTATTGACTTGCTCACTTTTTTGAGGCTGCCCAGAGCGTTTTTAGATCACTTTTTTTCTGGGGTGATCGGCGGCCATTTTGTGACTTGTGGTGCGCCAGCACGAGCTATCACCAAGTGTATTTAACCATCGATAGTGTGGTTATTTTGTGCTATATCCTACATCAGCTGCAGGCTGAGCCTGTGTCACCGAAGTGCATTTAACCATCAACAGTCTGGTTATTTTTTGGCCATATACTACATCAGCTGCAGGCTGAGCCTGTTTCACCCAAGTGCATTTAACCATCAACAGTCTGATTATTTTTTGGCCATATACTACATCAGCTGCAGGCTGAGCCTGTGTCACCCAAGTGCATTTAACCATCAACAGTGTGGTTATTTTTTGCCCATATATTACATCAGGGGCAAGTTGAGCCTGTCACCCAGCGCCTAAAAAATAGACCTGACATTTCTATTCAACCAAATCTGCACAGTTTTAGCTGGTCAAGTTATTTGTAGTGACCGTCAAAGCAGACTTTTTGTTCTGGGTTGAAAAAGCATTCCCAAATTTGCCATTCTGAAAATAACTAGTTTGTGGTATTTCAGGCCTACTTGAAATCTATCCCAAAAAGAAAATCTTACATTGAAGTTATTGATAGTGTCATTCAGAAAAACCTAAGACACACGCTAGCGTGCTGATAGAAGTGTCATTCTGTGATTAACCCTATTAATGTCACACAGCGCAAAAAAAAACAGGTCTCACATCTCTATTCAACCAAATCTGCACAGTTTTAGCTGGTCAAGTTATTTGTAGTGACCGTCAAAGCAGACTTTTTGTTCTGGGTTGAAAAAGCATTCCCAAATTTGCCATTCTGAAAATAACTAGTTTGTGGTATTTCAGGCCTACTTGAAATCTATCCCAAAAAGAAAATCTTACATTGAAGTTATTGATAGTGTTATTCAGAAAAACCTAAGACACACGCTAGCGTGCTGATAGAAGTGTCATTCTGTGATTAAACCTATAACTGTCACACAGCGCAAAAAAAACAGGTCTCACATCTCTATTCAACCAAATCTGCACAGTTTTAGCTGGTCAAGTTATTTGTAGTGACCGTCAAAGCAGACTTTTTGTTCTGGGTTGAAAAAGCATTCCCAAATTTGCCATTCTGAAAATAACTAGTTTGTGGTATTTCAGGCCTACTTGAAATCTATCCCAAAAAGAAAATCTTACATTGAAGTTATTGATAGTGTCATTCAGAAAAACCTAAGACACACGCTAGCGTGCTGATAGAAGTGTCATTCTGTGATTAAACCTATTAATGTCACACAGCGCAAAAAAAAACAGGTCTCACATCTCTATTCAACCAAATCTGCACAGTTTTAGCTGGTCAAGTTATTTGTAGTGACCGTCAAAGCAGACTTTTTGTTCTGGGTTGAAAAAGCATTCCCAAATTTGCCATTCTGAAAATAACTAGTTTGTGGTATTTCAGGCCTACTTGAAATCTATCCCAAAAAGAAAATCTTACATTGAAGTTATTGATAGTGTCATTCAGAAAAACCTAAGACACACGCTAGCGTGCTGATAGAAGTGTCATTCTGTGATTAAACCTATAACTGTCACACAGCGCAAAAAAAAAACAGGTCTTACATCTCTATTCAACCAAATCTGCACAGTTTTAGCTGGTCAAGTTATTTGTAGTGACCGTCAAAGCAGACTTTTTGTTCTGGGTTGAAAAAGCATTCCCAAATTTGCCATTCTGAAAATAACTAGTTTGTGGTATTTGAGGCCTACTTGAAATCTATCCCAAAAAGAAAATCTTACATTGAAGTTATTGATAGTGTCATTCAGAAAAACCTAAGACAGACGCTAGCGTGCTGATAGAAGTGTCATTCTGTGATTAAACCTATAACTGTCACACAGCGCAAAAAAAAAACACGTCTCACATCTCTATTCAACCAAATCTGCACAGTTTTAGCTGGTCAAGTTATTTGTAGTGACCGTCAAAGCAGACTTTTTGTTCTGGGTTGAAAAAGCATTCCCAAATTTGCCATTCTGAAAATAACTAGTTTGTGGTATTTGAGGCCTACTTGAAATCTATCCCAAAAAGAAAATCTTACATTGAAGTTATTGATAGTGTCATTCAGAAAAACCTAAGACACACGCTAGCGTGCTGATAGAAGTGTCATTCTGTGATTAAACCTATAACTGTCACACAGCGCAAAAAAAAACAGGTCTCACATCTCTATTCAACCAAATCTGAACAGTTTTAGCTGGTCAAGTTATTTGTAGTGACCGTCAAAGCAGACTTTTTGTTCTGGGTTGAAAAAGCATTCCCAAATTTGCCATTCTGAAAATAACTAGTTTGTGGTATTTCAGGCCTACTTGAAATCTATCCCAAAAAGAAAATCTTACATTGAAGTTATTGATAGTGTTATTCAGAAAAACCTAAGACACACGCTAGCGTGCTGATAGAAGTGTCATTCTGTGATTAAACCTATAACTGTCACACAGCGCAAAAAAAAACAGGTCTCACATCTCTATTCAACCAAATCTGCACAGTTTTAGCTGGTCAAGTTATTTGTAGTGACCGTAAAAGCAGACTTTTTGTTCTGGGTTGAAAAAGCATTCCCAAATTTGCCATTCTCAAAATTGTGGTGAACGGGAACAATGAGGAAAACATCTAATAAGGGACGCGGACGTGGACATGGTCGTGGTGGTGTTAGTGGACCCTCTGGTGCTGGGAGAGGACGTGGCCGTTCTGCCACAGCCACACGTCCTAGTGAACCAACTACCTCAGGTCCCAGTAGCCAGCAGAATTTACAGCGATATTTGGTGGGGCCCAATGCCGTTCTAAGGATGGTAAGGCCTGAGCAGGTACAGGCATTAGTCAATTGGGTGGCCGACAGTGGATCCAGCACGTTCACATTATCTCCCACCCAGTCTTCTGCAGAAAGCGCACAGATGGCGCATGCAAACCAAGCCCATCGGTCTGTCACATCACCCCCATGCATATCAGGGAAACTTTCTGAGCCTCAAGTTATGCAGCAGTCTCTTATGCTGTTTGAAGACTCTGCTGCCAGGGTTTCCCAAGGGCATCCACCTAGCCCTTCCCCAGGGGTGGAAGAGATAGAATGCACTAACGCACAACCACTTATTTTTCCTGATGATGAGGACATGGGAATACCACCTCAGCACGTCTCTGATGATGACGAAACACAGGTGCCAACTGCTGCGTCTTTCTGCAGTGTGCAGACTGAACAGGAGGTCAGGGATCAAGACTGGGTAGAAGACGATGCAGGGGACGATGAGGTCCTAGACCCCACATGGAATGAAGGTCGTGCCACTGACTTTCACAGTTCGGAGGAAGAGGCAGTGGTGAGACCGAGCCAACAGCGTAGCAAAAGAGGGAGCAGTGGGCAAAATCAGAACACCCGCCGCCAAGAGACTCCGCCTGCTACTGACCGCCGCCATCTGGGACCGAGCACCCCAAAGGCAGCTTCAAGGAGTTCCCTGGCATGGCACTTCTTCAAACAATGTGCTGACGACAAGACCCGAGTGGTTTGCACGCTGTGCCATCAGAGCCTGAAGCGAGGCATTAACGTTCTGAACCTTAGCACAACCTGCATGACCAGGCACCTGCATGCAAAGCATGAACTGCAGTGGAGTAAACACCTTAAAAACAAGGAAGTCACTCAGGCTCCCCCTGCTACCTCTTCTGCTGCTGCCGCCTCGGCCTCTTCTGCTGCTGCCGCCGCCTCGGCCTCTTCCTCCGCCTCTGAAAGAACGTTGGCACCAGCCGCCCAGCAAACATGGGATGTACCACCAACACCACCACCTGCGTCACCAAGCATCTCAACCATGTCACACGGCAGCGTTCAGCTCTCCATCTCACAAACATTTGAGAGAAAGCGTAAATTCTCACCTAGCCACCCTCGATCCCTGGCCCTGAATGCCAGCATTTCTAAACTACTGGCCTATGAAATGCTGTCATTTAGGCTGGTGGACACACACAGCTTCAAACAGCTCATGTCACTTGCTGTCCCACAGTATGTTGTTCCCAGCCGCCACTACTTCTCCAAGAGAGCCGTGCCTTCCCTGCACAAACAAGTGTCCGATAAAATCAAGTGTGCACTGCGCAACGCCATCTGTGGCAAGGTCCACCTAACCACAGATACGTGGACCAGTAAGCACGGCCAGGGACGCTATATCTCCCTAACTGCACACTGGGTAAATGTAGTGGCGGCTGGGCCCCAGGCGGAGAGCTATTTGGCGCACGTCCTTCCGCCGCCAAGGATCGCAGGGCAACATTCTTTGCCTCCTGTCTCCTCCTCCTCCTACTCAGCTTCCTCCTCCTCTTCTTCCACCTGCTCATCCAGTCAGCCACACACCTTCACCACCAACTTCAGCACAGCACGGGGTAAACGTCAGCAGGCCATTCTGAAACTTATTTGTTTGGGGGACAGGCCCCACACCGCACAGGAGTTGTGGCGGGGTATAGAACAACAGACCGACGAGTGGTTGCTGCCGGTGAGCCTCAAGCCCGGCCTGGTGGTGTGCGATAATGGGCGAAATCTCGTTGCAGCTCTGGGACTAGCCGGTTTGACGCATATCCCTTGCCTGGCGCATGTGCTGAATTTGGTGGTGCAGAAGTTCATTCGCAACTACCCCGACATGTCAGAGCTGCTGCATAAAGTGCGGGTCGTCTGTTCGCGCTTCCGGCGTTCACACTCTGCCGCTGCTCGCCTGTCTGCGCTACAGCGTAACTTCGGCCTTCCCGCTCACCGCCTCATATGCGACGTGCCCACCAGGTGGAACTCCACCTTGCACATGCTGGACAGACTGTGCGAGCAGCAGCAGGCCATAGTGGAGTTTCAGCTGCAGCACGCACGGGTCAGTCGCACTGCGGATCAGACCCACTTCACCACCAATGACTGGGCCTCCATGCGAGACCTGTGTGCCCTGTTGCGCTGTTGCGCTGTTTCGAGTACTCCACCAACATGGCCAGTAGCGATGACGCCGTTATGAGCGTTACAATACCACTTCTATGTCTCCTTGAGAAAACACTTAGGGCGATGATGGAAGAGGAGGTGGCCCAGGAGGAAGAGGAGGAAGAGGGGTCATTTTTAGCACTTTCAGGCCAGTCGCTTCGAAGTGACTCAGAGGGAGGTTTATTGCAACACCAGAGGCCAGGTACAAATGTGGCCAGACAGGGCCCACTACTGGAGGACGAGGAGGACGAGGATGAGGAGGAGGTGGAGGAGGACGAGGATGAAGCATGTTCAAAGCGGGGTGGCACCCAAAGCAGCTCGGGCCCATCACTGGTGCGTGGCTGAGGGGAAACACAGGACGATGACGATACGCCTCCCACAGAGGACAGCTTGTCCTTACCTCTGGGCAGCCTGGCACACATGAGCGACTACATGCTGCAGTGCCTGCGCAACGACAGCAGAGTTGTCCACATTTTAACGTGTGCGGACTACTGGGTTGCCACCCTGCTGGATCCCCGGTACAAAGACAATGTGCCCACCTTACTTCCTACAATGGAGCGTGATAGGAAGATGCGCGAGTACAAGCGCACGTTGGTAGACGCGCTACTGAGAGCATTCCCAAATGTCACAGGGGAACCAGTGGAAGCCCAAGGCGAAGGCAGAGGAGGAGCAAGAGGTCGCCAACGCAGCTGTGTCACGCCCAGCTCCTCTGAGGGCAGGGTTAGCATGGCAGAGATATGGAAAAGTTTTGTCAACACTCCACAGCTAAGTGCACCACCACCTGATATGGAACGTGTTAGCAGGAGGCAACATTTCACTAACATGGTGGAACAGTACCTGTGCACACCCCTCCACGTACTGACTGATGGTTTGGCCCCATTCAACTTCTGGGTCTCCAAATTGTCCACGTGGCCAGAGCTAGCCTTTTATGCCTTGGAGGTGCTGGCCTGCCCGGCGGCCAGCGTTTTGTCTGAACGTGTATTCAGCACGGCAGGGGGCGTCATTACAGACAAACGCAGCCGCCTGTCTACAGCCTATGTGGACAAACTGACGTTCATAAAAATGAACCAGGCATGGATCCCACAGGACCTGTCCATCCCTTGTGCAGATTAGATATTAACTACCTCCCCTTAACAATATATTATTCTACTCCAGGGCACTTCCTCATTCAATACTATTTTTAATTTCATTTTACCATTATATTGCGGGGCAACCCAAAGTTGAATGAACCTCTCCTCTGTCTGGGTGCCGGGGCCTAAATGTGTGACAGTGGCCTGTTCCAGTGGTGGGTGACGTGAAGCCTGATTCTCTGCTATGACATGAATACAGATTCTGTGCTGACATAAGGCCAGATTCTCTGTTACGGGACCGCTCTCCTCTGCCTGGGTGCCTGGGCCTAAATGTGTGACAGTGGCCTGTTCCAGTGGTGGCTGACGTGAAGCCTGATTCTCTGCTATGACATGAAGACAGATTCTGCGCTGACATAAGGCCAGATTCTCTGTTACGGGACCGCTCTCCTCTACCTGGGTGCCAAGGCCTAAATGTGTGACAGTGGCCTGTTCCAGTGGTGGGTGACGTGAAGCCTGATTCTCTGCTATGACATGAATATAGATTCTGCGCTGACATAAGGCCAGATTCTCTGTCACGGGACCTCTCTCCTCTGCCTGGGTGCCTGGGCCTAAATGTGTGACATTGGCCTGTTCCAGTGGTGGGTGACGTGAAGCCTGATTCTCTGCTATTACATGAATACAGATTCTGCGCTGACATAAGGCCAGATTCTCTGTTACAGGACCGCTCTCCTCTGTCTGGGTGCCGGGGCCTAAATGTGTGACAGTGGCCTGTTCCAGTGGTGGGTGACGTGAAGCCTGATTCTCTGCTATGACATGAATACAGATTCTGCGCTGACATAAGGCCAGATTCTCTGTTACGGGACCTCTCTCCTCTGCCTGGGTGCCTGGGCCTAAATGTGTGACAGTGGCCTGTTCCAGTGGTGGGTGACGTGAAGCCTGATTCTCTGCTATGACATGAATACAGATTCTGCGCTGACATAAGGACAGATTCTCTGTTACGGGACCGCTCTCCTCTGTCTGGGTGCCGGGGCCTAAATGTGTGACAGTGGCCTGTTCCAGTGGTGGGTGACGTGAAGCCTGATTCTCTGCTATGACATGAATACAGATTCTGCGCTGACATAAGGCCAGATTCTCTGTTACGGGACCTCTCTCCTCTGCCTGGGTGCCTGGGCCTAAATCTGTGACAGTGGCCTGTTCCAGTGGTGGGTGACGTGAAGCCTGATTCTCTGCTATGACATGAATACAGATTCTGCGCTGACATAAGGCCAGATTCTCTGTTACGGGACCTCTCTCCTCTGCCTGGGTGCCTGGGCCTAAATGTGTGACAGTGGCCTGTTCCAGTGGTGGGTGACGTGAAGCCTGATTCTCTGCTATGACATGAAGACAGATTCTGCGCTGACATAAGGCCAGATTCTCTGTTACGGGACCTCTCTCCTCTGCCTGGGCCTAAATGTGTGACAGTGGCCTGTTCCAGTGGTGGGTGACGTGAAGCCTGATTCTCTGCTATGACATGAATATAGATTCTGCGCTGACATAAGGCCAGATTCTCTGTTACGGGACCTCTCTCTTCTGCCTGGGTACCTGGGCCTAAATGTGTGACATTGGCCTGTTCCAGTGGTGGGTGACGTGAAGCCTGATTCTCTGCTATGACATGAATACAGATTCTGTGCTGACATAAGGCCAGATTCTCTGTTACAGGACCGCTCTCCTCTGTCTGGGTGCCTGGGCCTAAATGTGTGACAGTGGCCTGTTCCAGTGGTGGGTGACGTGAAGCCTGATTCTCTGCTATGACATGAATACAGATTCTGCGCTGACATAAGGACAGATTCTCTGTTACGGGACCGCTCTCCTCTGTCTGGGTGCCGGGGCCTAAATGTGTGACAGTGGCCTGTTCCAGTGGTGGGTGACGTGAAGCCTGATTCTCTGCTATGACATGAATATAGATTCTGCGCTGACATAAGGCCAGATTCTCTGTCACGGGACCTCTCTCCTCTGCCTGGGTGCCTGGGCCTAAATGTGTGACATTGGCCTGTTCCAGTGGTGGGTGACGTGAAGCCTGATTCTCTGCTATGACATGAATACAGATTCTGCGCTGACATAAGGCCAGATTCTCTGTTACAGGACCGCTCTCCTCTGTCTGGGTGCCGGGGCCTAAATGTGTGACAGTGGCCTGTTCCAGTGGTGGGTGACGTGAAGCCTGATTCTCTGCTATGACATGAATACAGATTCTGCGCTGACATAAGGCCAGATTCTCTGTTACGGGACCTCTCTCCTCTGCCTGGGTGCCTGGGCCTAAATGTGTGACAGTGGCCTGTTCCAGTGGTGGGTGACGTGAAGCCTGATTCTCTGCTATGACATGAATACAGATTCTGCGCTGACATAAGGACAGATTCTCTGTTACGGGACCGCTCTCCTCTGTCTGGGTGCCGGGGCCTAAATGTGTGACAGTGGCCTGTTCCAGTGGTGGGTGACGTGAAGCCTGATTCTCTGCTATGACATGAATACAGATTCTGCGCTGACATAAGGCCAGATTCTCTGTTACGGGACCTCTCTCCTCTGCCTGGGTGCCTGGGCCTAAATCTGTGACAGTGGCCTGTTCCAGTGGTGGGTGACGTGAAGCCTGATTCTCTGCTATGACATGAATACAGATTCTGCGCTGACATAAGGCCAGATTCTCTGTTACGGGACCTCTCTCCTCTGCCTGGGTGCCTGGGCCTAAATGTGTGACAGTGGCCTGTTCCAGTGGTGGGTGACGTGAAGCCTGATTCTCTGCTATGACATGAAGACAGATTCTGCGCTGACATAAGGCCAGATTCTCTGTTACGGGACCTCTCTCCTCTGCCTGGGCCTAAATGTGTGACAGTGGCCTGTTCCAGTGGTGGGTGACGTGAAGCCTGATTCTCTGCTATGACATGAATATAGATTCTGCGCTGACATAAGGCCAGATTCTCTGTTACGGGACCTCTCTCCTCTGCCTGGGTACCTGGGCCTAAATGTGTGACATTGGCCTGTTCCAGTGGTGGGTGACGTGAAGCCTGATTCTCTGCTATGACATGAATACAGATTCTGTGCTGACATAAGGCCAGATTCTCTGTTACAGGACCGCTCTCCTCTGTCTGGGTGCCTGGGCCTAAATGTGTGACAGTGGCCTGTTCCAGTGGTGGGTGACGTGAAGCCTGATTCTCTGCTATGACATGAATACAGATTCTGCGCTGACATAAGGACAGATTCTCTGTTACGGGACCGCTCTCCTCTGTCTGGGTGCCGGGGCCTAAATGTGTGACAGTGGCCTGTTCCAGTGGTGGGTGACGTGAAGCCTGATTCTCTGCTATGACATGAATACAGATTCTGCGCTGACATAAGGCCAGATTCTCTGTTACGGGACCTCTCTCCTCTGCCTGGGTGCCTGGGCCTAAATCTGTGACAGTGGCCTGTTCCAGTGGTTGGTGACGTGAAGCCTGATTCTCTGCTATGACATGAATACAGATTCTGCGCTGACATAAGGCCAGATTCTCTGTTACGGGACCTCTCTCCTCTGCCTGGGTGCCTGGGCCTAAATGTGTGACAGTGGCCTGTTCCAGTGGTGGGTGACGTGAAGCCTGATTCTCTGCTATGACATGAAGACAGATTCTGCGCTGACATAAGGCCAGATTCTCTGTTACGGGACCGCTCTCCTCTGTCTGGGTGCCGGGGCCTAAATGTGTGACAGTTGCCTGTTCCAGTGGTGGGTGACGTGAAGCCTGATTCTCTGCTATGACATGAAGACTGATTCTGTGCTGACATGAAGCCAGATTCTCTGCTATGGCATGAAGAGACTGATTCTCTGCTGACATGAAGCCAGATTCTTTGCTATGGCATGAAGAGACTGATTCTCTGCTGACGTGAAGCCAGATTCTCTGCTATGGGACCTCTGTCCAATTGATATTGGTTCATTTTTATTTATTTTATTTTAATTTTAATTCATTTCCCTATCCACATTTGTTTGCAGGGGATTTACCTACATGTTGCTGCCTTTTGCAGCCCTCTAGCTCTTTCCTGGGCTGTTTTACAGCCTTTTTAGTGCCCAAAAGATCAGGTCCCCATTGACTTCAATGGGGTTCGGGTTTGGGACAAAGTTCGGTTCGGGTTCGGATCCCGAACCCGAACATTTACGGGAAGTTCGGCCGAACTTCTCGAACCCGAACATCCAGGTGTTCGCTCAACTCTAGCTGTAACCAATCAGTATTTTGACTGGGACAATAACTTAGGCCTTTATTTAAGACATTTAATTGTTCAGGGGTTGAAACATGTGTAGAAATATTTACCACTGTTTGTTGTCCATGTCCCTTTTCTTTGGAATCCTCTTTTTTCTGGTTCTTACGCTCTCTGAATCTTCTCCTACCACCCCTTCTGGTGGGTTTCTTGTGGACGCATTCATAGATGCTGCTAAAAAAGCGGCAGACTGTGATTCTATATCAGTACTGCTACCACGATTATGGACCCTCTTTTGATTCTTTTTCTCCATCTTTTTGTTATTATAGTCAATGGTGTACCTTTGCCATTTACTATGTTTTGTATCTTGAGTCTCATTTATGTAGTTTTTCCAAAAAGGGGACAAATTTAGATAAATATAAATCAAATTATATAGATAATAATGTTTTCAACGTCGCTTCAGCAACATCCCTTTGTTTGGTGGTCTCCATCAAGTCCCTCCGTAAGAAATCCATGTTAAGCAATATCAAATCTGATGAAAATTTGTTAGCAATCATCTCATATTTGTTTCTGTACTCATTATCTTGCATGTACATTGTAGGCTGATAATGAGTTTGCATACCTCTGAGAAAGCGTGAGGCTTTATAGTACTTACACAATGTAGTTAAATGTAGATCCAATGTAATCAATCATTCTCTTTCTGGCTCTTTCATAGTTTCTTTTAACTTCGAATGTAGTCAGAATGGAGAGAAAACTGGCATCTTCTCTATGGGCATTTAAGATCCTGTCAGCATCATCTTGGGTATACGAAAAAAAAATTGTAAAAAGTCCCCAGTCGGCATCATATTTTCTGTGATGTTCATACTACTTGCGTGCCTGACATTTTTTATTTATTTATTATGTTTGCCTTATGGATGTGCACCCATGACTATGATTATGAATAAGATTATGCCAGTCTAAATTTTCTTGTAATATTTATCTGAGGGCGCCTCTTTTAGACTGAGCACACGCCCATCTGCCTGGGGCTTCTGAGCAAAGTACAAATGTAGCTGGTTCCTTCACTGCCCTGATAATGTGGACTTGGATAAGTCCAAGAGAGGCGGTATATTAGTGATAGGGACCCGTCCGCGGAAGCTACCTTGACGCCTGGTGGATGGGCCCGACACTAGTTTGATCAAAATGTGTGCTAAGAGCTTCCATTGATCCATTGTCTCTATTTTAGTTTTCTCTCCCATTATAATTGCATTTAATTATAGTATGCATTTTTGTGCTTGATGCTGTGGTAATTATGTGGGACATTGTGAAATCCTGTTTTTATTGGGAAGAGAATAAAAGGGCGATACACATGTACCCTACGTACCCACATAGTGTCAGATATGGAGAGGGGTAGCAATTGGTGGGTCCATTGTCTAATTTTAGATATTGGATAACCAGTGCCAACCCCAGAGACATTAGGGTCACATTGGAAGTGTGATCTTATGTCAAATGACTCGATTGACATAGTGGATTCTTGGACATACTGATCTCTTTACCCTGAGAGATACATATACAGTACAGACCAAAAGTTTGGACACACCTTCTCATTCAAAGAGTTTTCTTTATTTTCATGACTATGAAGGCATCAAAACTATGAATTAACACATGTGGAATTATATACATAACAAACAAGTGTGAAACAACTGAAAATATGTCATATTCTAGGTTCTTCAAAGTAGCCACCTTTTGCTTTGATTACTGCTTTGCACACTCTTGGCATTCTCTTGATGATCTTCAAGAGGTAGTCCCCTGAAATGGTCTTCCAACAGTCTTGAAGGAGTTCCCAGAGATGCTTAGCACTTGTTGGCCCTTTTGCCTTCACTCTGCGGTCCAGCTCACCCCAAACCATCTCGATTGGGTTCAGGTCCGGTGACTGTGGAGGCCAGGTCATCTGGCGCAGCACCCCATCACTCTCCTTCATGGTCAAATAGCCCTTACTTTCAACGTTTTCCCAATTTTTAAGCTGACTGACTGACCTTCATTTCTTAAAGTAATGATGGCCACTCATTTTTCTTTACTTAGCTGCTTTTTTCTTGCCATAATACAAATTCTAACAGTCTATTCAGTAGGACTATCAGCTGTGTATCCACCTGACTTCTCCTCAATGCAACTGATGGTCCCAACCCCATTTATAAGGCAAGAAATCCCACTTATTAAACCTGACAGGGCACACCTGTGAAGTGAAAACCATTTCAGGGGACTACCTCTTGAAGCTCATCAAGAGAATGCCAAGAGTGTGCAAAGCAGTAATCAAAGCAAAAGGTGGCTACTTTGAAGAACCTAGAATATGACATATTTTCAGTTGTTTCACACTTGTTTGTTATGTATATAATTCCACATGTGTTAATTCATAGTTTTGATGCCTTCAGTGTGAATCTACAATTTTCATAGTCATGAAAATAAAGAAAACTCTTTGAATGAGAAGGTGTGTCCAAACTTTTGGTCTGTACTGTATATAGGACAGTATTTTGACAGATAGTGGTGGGTCCCATGCCTCGTGTGCTTAGGGGTTACCACTGTTGTCATTGCCGGCTTTTTTCCCACACTCACCATGTGGTGAAGAGAGGTTGGTTCTATTCTCATCTATATGCAAATTAATCATATAATATATTTTTTAATTTACGATTCCACTCTCCGCATATTTTGCCACAGTAATAACTTTAGCCTTTTATTGTTGGTATGGTCCAATGGGATTGGGCATCTATATGAGATAGGAATGCATAGGGACTTGCAATCAAATTCTTTGACAGATCTGATCATGTGACTGAACTCCTTTTTTGGATACTGTGTTTTATCGCCGGATATCAGTCAGGTGATCCCCAGGATCTGCATTACATGAGTTCCGGTCACGTGATGTGGAACGTGTCGATCTATGTATGCGACCTAACTCCCTGGGAGGCTTCTATTCATAACGTCCCGAGGAGGAAGTGACGTGTATGTTCCAACAATGCGTTCCATCTGGATGGAAGTTGGAAACACACGTCGCGCATGTGCAGTCATGCAAAGTCCACGCCGAGATCCTCATGTCTGCCGAGGTAATCACTACTGGCTTATGATGTAATATGTTTTTAATTATCACGTGTCTTCTCACCTGAGCACTAATTATGAATTATCTCCACTTGAGTATTAATTATGTTTTTATGTATTTATTTGTATAAATGATGGTAACATTGATATATATACAAAAATCACTGCAAAAAATGCACTAAAATGATACGCAACTGACAATACTAGCTAATTCCTTAGGCCAATGTTAAAAGCTGAGAACTTATGGACACTATGCTGCATTTGAATGTTTTATTATCAGTGGCCCACTGATGAAGTGAAGGAGAATTCCCGAAACGCGTATGGGCTGGATCGCACACCTGCAAGAAAAGCACCTCCACGTCTATGAGCATGGCCATGTTGTAAAATTGGATTAAAGGACTTTAACAATAATCGGAACTATACCGAAGATACACTGTGTTTTCAGTTTACCGGACGAGAATCCCGTTTTGAAACCTCGTGAGATTTCGGGTAAGCCAGCTGCAGCTGAACGGAGCGAGACGCCGGCAGTGTCCCGCGCCGCCCGACTCACGCTCAAAACAGATCGTCCACAAAGAGGGAGGTAAGAAGCCTTCATATATAAGCCTAACATCTACAGTCATTACGGGACTGAAAAATACTATTTAGCAAACTGGTGCATATGACCGGCACCCAACGTCTGCGAAGCATATACTAATACTCTAGTGCATGCAGTCGATCAGAGACTGAATTAGAATATTTCAACCATCTGTCTACATTGATGTCATAATACCAGCTTATAATATTTGGGAAATATCTGTGAAACAGAACTGTAACCAGAGGTCTCCTGGAAAAGGAGGACCTTAGTTATCTATTTTACTCTACAAGTGGATTCCTAGTATTACAAGACGTCAATTGACTTATAGCACTCTGGTATAAACACCATTACCCAGACTGCAATACACTGGACAAAACCATCCTGACAATTTTATAATCCGTGGACTATCTAAAGTGCATTATTTGTTTTATTGTATTTTATTCATTAACTGACTTGATTTTTACTCATTTACACGTGTCCATTTATATTGTGAGTTAATTAAATTTTATGTACTTTATGATCCAAATGGAGTGTGCTTGCCCATCTTTTTAGTTTTACAATTTACCATATAGAGGGTGGGTGTCCCTCCAATCTGGGTTAGCAGCACCTGTTCCACAGTTCCCTCCAGAGTGAGCCACCGCCCTATTGTTTGTATAATGGGAAGTAAACTATGAGCTCATTTGCAGGTAAATCTGTGTTATGTAGGACATTACCCTTTACCGCAAGAGTTCCCTGGGTAGAGTAGCATTATGAAAATGAAAATTACCTTGGATTATAACCGTTTTATATAGAATGCAAAGGTGAATGACATAATGGAATGCCTATAGACTATAATGGGAAGCAAAATTTGATTTGGAGTCTGAACCATTTAACATATCAAGTTAATCTTTAGCAGGATTACACTTCAAGTTCAGTGGGATTATTAAAATTGAGATTAAGTGATTGTTTTTGCCTGCCTCCTATTTTTGATTCCTGTTCTACAAAAACAAAACTTTCAATAAATGTTCTATTGAATGCAAAAATAAATTAAAAAAGTTTTTTTCAGGAATAAAAAACAGAGCTTATTTCTTCCAAAAACAGCATCCTCAGGTTGTGGGTGGTATTCACTTGGCAGAGCTGCAATACCACACACAACCTGAGGACAGGTGTGGTGCTGTTTTAGGAAGAAAACTGTAGTTTTTCTAATCCTGGATTACCCCTTTAAATAAGAAAAGTTTTAAATAAAATAAGTATTTACACATTTTCTCTAAACTTGTCAGTTTTTATTCTCAGTAATACCAACATGCTATAGGAGTTTCTTCAGTTCCCCCCTACATTTTACCATTTTCCGAGTAAAATTCTGCTCAGGAATTCCACTTGGAAATTTTGATGCAGCAGAGTCCCATTGCAATTAATGGGATTCTGCTGCACAGTGCACACTATAGAATTTCAGCGGTGAAACTTTCCACTGAAATTTCTCTGTCAAAAGAATGAACATGTTCATTCTTTCAGCTGAATATTGAGCGGAATGCACTGCCAGCTATAGGGAACGGCAATGGCTGCGCTGCCCAAGCACCGACTAAATCAGTCGGGGCAGGACGCATTTGGAATTTCTGAACTGAATTTCTCCGCTTGAAAATTCCGTAGTGTGCATGGACCCGTAGTTGCCCCCATGTATCCTCCACCCCAAAATCAGAGCCAATTCCTAGTCCTGGGCCTATAGTTGGCGAGGGGGAGAAAAGATGTGTGTCTTTAGTTAAAAAATTTGATTTCCATTATTCTCTAGGGTTATTCCAATTCCCTCTATACCCTTTTAATCCCCTTTCTTCTCCACTTTATTATTTGACACTGAACTTGGAGATTTTGTCTGCTAAAGATTTATTTGATATGTTGAATGGTTCACACTCCAAATCACATTTCACTTCTCGTTATACTGTATTGGCATTCCATTCTGTCATTCACATGTTATTCCATAGAAAACAGCTTTGATCCTAGATAGTTTTAAATTTACAATGTGCTACTCTACCCAGGGAACACTTGCGGTAAAGGTTAATTTTCTACATAACACAGATTTACCTGCAAATGAGCTCATAGTTTACTTCCCATTACAGTCTATAGGCATTCCATTGTGTCATTCCCCTTGTCATTTCATAGAAACCAATGATAATCCCACTTAATCTCAATTTTAAATAATCCCACTGAACTTGAAGAGTAAATCTGCTAAAAATGTTCTTGATATGTTAAATGGTTCAGACTCCAAATAAAATTTTGCCTACCATTATAGTCTACGGGCATTCCATTATGTCATTCACCTTTGCATTCTATAGAAAACAGCTATAATCCAAGGTAATTTTCATTTTACAATATGCTACTCTACCCAGGAAACACTTTCAGTAAAGGTTAATGTCCCACATAACACAGATTTACCTGCAAATGAGCTGATAGTTTACTTCTCATTATAGTCTATGGGCATTCCATTGTGTAATTCACCCTCGTCATTCTGCAGAAAACTGTGATAATCCCACTTAATCTGAACATTAAATAATCCCACTGAATTTGGTGTGTAAGCCTGCTAAATAATTATTAGATATGTCAAATGGTTTTGTCTCTAATTCAAATATTACATTTCCATTATTCTCTCTGGTCATTCCACTCTGGTCCATTATTCTCTATGGGCATTCCACTTTCCTGTTAAAGTCTATGGGCATTCCATTCTGTCATTCCTTTTAGTAGGTCCCCATCAAGGAGCCGAGTCTGGCCACTTATTACACTGCAGCTCCTCAGCTTTTCAGTGCTGGCCACCCCTCACTGAAGCCCTCATTTGAATAAAGAACAAAAGTGTTCTCAGGAATGCCCCAACCTTGTACACATGATAAATAGAGATGTCCCGAATAGTTCGCCGGCGAATAGTTCCCGGCGAACATAGCTTGTTCGCATTCGCCGAGGCGGGCGAACACATGCAATGTTCGGTCCGCCCCCTATACATCATCATTGAGTAAACTTTGACCCTGTACCTCACAGTCAGCAGACACATTCCAGCCAATCAGCAGCAGACCCTCCCTCCCAGACCCTCCCACCTCCTGGACAGCATCCATTTTAGATTCATTCGGAAGCTGCATTCTCAGTGAGAGGAGGGACAGTGCTGCTGCTGCTGCTGATTCAATAGGGAAAGCGTTAGCTAGGGCAGTGTTCTGTGTCCACAAACTCATCTGCTGTAAGGACAGCGTCCTGACAGCACCCCAAAAAGCCCTTTTCAGGGCTGGTACATCAGTCTGCTTTTTTTTTAAATATATATATATATATTGCAGTTGCCTGCCCGTGTGTGAGAGGCTGCACGCTCAGTCACAGACAGTACTGTGTGCACACCATTCATACAGGGTGTGACAGAAAATACCTCGCAGATAAAAAAAAAAATCTATTTTTATCTTTTTCTGTGATATAATCACATTTGCAAGCCCGTGTGTGTCAGGCCCACACAGACTGTATTGTGGCCACTGGCTAGTGGCTAGGCCTCCACTCATACCGTTACAGGATGTCACTCACTCACAAATACCTCGCAGATAAAAAAAAATTCTATTTAATATTTTTCTGTGATATAATCACATTTGCAAGCCCGTGTGTGTCAGGCCCACACAGACTGTATTGTGGCCACTGGCTAGTGGCTAGGCCTCCACTCATACCGTTACAGGGTGTCTCTCACTCACAAATACCTCACAGATAAAAAATAAATTCTATTTAAACTGATGAAAAGAGTACTACAGAAAATACCACTCATATCGGGTGTGACAGTAAATTGCACGGTGCAGACGCAGTGACCGTGGCGTGGATTCAAACAAAGGGGAGGTAGCCAGCATTTTTTTAACCATCTCCCTGTTCGAAAAATCCATTTAATTAATGGACCCCAGATTGGGGACGTAACAGGGATTAAACTGATGAGAATAGTACTACAGAAAATACCACTCATATCGGGTGTGACAGTAAATTGCACGGCACAGACGCAGTGACCGTGGATTCAAACAAAGGGGAGGGAGCCAGCGTTTTTTTAACCATCTCCCCGTTTGAAAAATCAATTCAATTCACCTTTCGGGGACCCTTGGTGTTGTACGTGGCTGGGTGGAGGAAGAAACCTTCAATGACATCAACGGGACATGGCTAGCTTGGTATCCAACCTTGTGCAAATGGAGAGTTTGCGGTTGGGCAAATGGACTGTTTGCGGTTGTTTGCGGTGCATTTAAAGGGGAGTTTGGTCTGTCAATGTCTGTGAAGCGGGCGTAACCCTTACACTACCTGATCGATACAACATCATACCTGATCGTATACACACACTGGATGTTTTAAACCACGTTGTTCAAAAACAATTTAGGATTGTTAGGTGATTTATGCCCTTTATGTATTAAAACCCGACTCTGCATCAACTACGTAATTTTCCATGGGAGTTTTGCCATGGATCCCCCTCCGGCATGCCACAGTCCAGGTGTTAGTCCCCTTGAAACAACTTTTCCATCACTATTGTGGCCAGAAAGAGTCCCTGTGGGTTTTAAAATTCGCCTGCCTATTGAAATCTATGGCGGTTCGCCTGTTCACAAACATTTGCGGAAATTCGCGTTCGCCGTTCGCGAACGGAAAATTTTATGTTCGCGACATCTCTAATGATAAATATGATTTTAATAAACAGGATCAACCTAACCAGACGAAATACCTGATTTAATAGGGTTTATTTTGCACCGACATATAATGTAAGTAATCATCATGTATCGCTACATCTTTTTACTTAAAAAGTGTTTTAGAAAGAACTCCATGATATTTAATTCCTTTACACAGCAAGCAATGGTAGATGAAATCTAAGTCCCATGCTCCAATGACTGAGAGTAAAGATTTGTATGGGACTTGATGAATGTTCCCCTCTAACAGATGTGAGAGCAGACACACTCCATTGACAAGAAAACCAAGTTAAGAGATAAAAGAAAGGTTGTCCACAAAGAATGAAGTCAGTGAACCAGTCTAAACTGAATTAGGTCTCTCTAAAGTGTACAAAAAGGGCATTGGTTAGAACAGTAATAAATCTAAGGAAATAAATGGCCATCAAAACTTATTCTTAGCCCTTGAATTTGTTTTGCTCCTATACTGTACATCTATATGATGCTTGTATAGTGTATTAATATATAAATTTTTAGCAAGATATTTTTTCCAAACAATGAAGATAAAGCAATGAATGCTAACAAAACAAGCATCAAAAAGGATTAAAACAGCTATAAGGTATATTATCTGTAAATTATCAGATTTTTTCAGACTGTGAAACATAAATTGTCAGTGCTTCTTATAGTCCATATAGTGCAAATGTGGTCTGACATCGCCAGACTGCAGACATCACAGTACATCACAGGCCGCACTGTGCAGCATAAAGACAGTGGTCTGCGATGTACAGTCGTCGCCAAAAGTTTTGAGAATGACACAAACATTAGTTTTCACAAAGTTTGCTGCTAAACTGCTTTTAGATCTTTGTTTCAGTTGTTTCTGTGATGTAGTGAAATATAATTACACGCACTTCATACGTTTCAAAGGCTTTTATCAACAATTACATGATATTTATGCAAAGAGTCAGTATTTGCAGTGTTGACCCTTCTTTTTCAGGACCTCTGTAATTCGACTGGGCATGCTCTCAATCAACTTCTGGGCCAATTTCCGACTGATTGCAACCCATTCTTTCATAATCATTTCTTGGAGTTTGTCAGAATTAGTGGGTTTTTGTTTGTCCACCTGCCTCTTGAGGATTGACCACAAGTTCTCAATGGGATTAAGATCTGGGGAGTTTCAAGGCCATGGACACAAAATGTCAACGTTTTGGTCCCCGAGCCACTTAGTTATCACTTTTGCCTTATGGCACGGTGCTCCATCGTGCTGGAAAATGCATTGTAATTAACCAAACTGTTGTTGGATTGTTGGAAGAAGTTGCTGTTGGAGGGTGTTTTGGTACCATTCTTTATTCATGGCTGTGTTTTTGGGCAAAATTATGAGTGAGCCCACTCCCTTGGATGAGAAGCAACCCCACACATGAATGGTCTCAGGATGCTTTACTGTTGGCATGACACAGGACTAATGGTAGCGCTCACCTTTTCTTCTCCGGACAAGCCTTTTTCCAGATGCCCCAAACAATCGGAAAGAGGCTTCATCAGAGAATATGACTTTGCCCCAGTCCTCAGCAGTCCATTCACCATACTTTCTGCAGAAGATCAATCTGTCCCTGATGTTTTTTTTGGAGAGAAGTGGCTTCTTTGCTGCCCTTCTTGACACCAGGCCATTTTCCAAAAGTCTTCGCCTCGCTGTGCGTGCAGATGCGTTCACACCTGCCTGCTGCCATTCCTGAGCAAGCTCTGCACTGGTGGCACTCCGATCCCGCAGCTGAATCCTCTTTAGGAGACGATCCTGGTGCTTGCTGGACTTTCTTGAAGTTCTTGAAGATCCTATAAATTGTTGATTGAGGTGCAATCTTAGTAGCCACAATATCCTTGCCTGTGAAGCCATTTTTATGCAACGCAATGATGGCTGCACACGTTTCTTTGCAGGTCACCATGGTTAACAATGGAAGAACAATGATTTCAAGCATCACCCTCCTTTTAACATGTCAAGTCTGCCATTTTCAATATGACAAACGGGGAAATCCCTCAGGAGGTTGCTATGCTATTCTATTAATTATTTTGAAATTAAGTGGTCACTAGGACCTGAGCGTACCTTTACAACCTCACTGACTAAATTTAAAACTTACATTTTTATTTTAATCTCTTTAAAAAACAAAACAGACAACTTCTTTGGAACAATTGTTAAAACTCTCAGAAATGGAATCAGGGGCATGTGCTGTTTGCATTTGTATATATGTGTATATATTGACACTCCGTCCTGCAACTGGTTAGTGGGACAATCGCACCTCTAGGTATGCAATGTTATACTGATCACCCTGCCTCGATTCCTGCCTAAAAACTAGCTCCTGTGTCCCAACATGTTTCGCCGAGATCCGTCGGCGTCTTCAGGGAAAACTATACAGGTACTAACTGGGGGGCGGGGTCAGGGCTTTTGAATCCTCGGTTGTGCTGGGTGAGGATTTCTGGACCAATCAGATGACCGTAAGGTTGGAATGGCAGCCACAGCCTCCAATGGACGGGTACCTAAACATACGTGACATCTCCCTGCCCTCGGACGTCACCATCCTGAGTCCCAGGTGTCTACCGCATCCATCCTCACCCCTGATGTAATCAGAGATGTGCCGCTTACACTTCCTGGTCGGCGCAGAGATGCATCGTCTCCTAATGCCTTCTGCGTCTGCGCCCTAGAGCGATGCGTTCCACTCACCGATATTCTGAGCATGCGTCCGCACTTAATAACACTTCCCCTCATCTTTGTAACGCGCATGCGTCCGTACTTAGAAATTACACCACGGATATCCTATAATGTCACATATGGATGTCTAGATGGAAAAGAATCCTAGGTACTATACTAACTGTGGAGTACAATGTATGAGTAGATGGGCTCCCATTATTATATGATCATGTTCACATTAATATAAATGTTAGATAGTACATATATATGTATGTGCTTATGCCCCATTTAGTATTTTTTCTGTTCTTCTCCCTTTTGCACCGCATTTGTTTCCGGACTTGGACGATCCTCCACAGGGGTCTTATTTTATCAAATATCGGTATCAAGATGGAATGAATTATGTATATTGTACTAATGATGGGATATGATCTGTGCCTAACTGGGCACCCATTAGTAGGCAGTAATATTAATATTTTTATATTTTTATAGATGATGATTCACATATTTTTTTTATATATGCTTATGTATAGTGATTCTTATTAGAAGGCTCAATATATCTAATGCAGATCTATATTGTATTTGCAGGTATCCATTAACGTTTTTATTTTTATCTACAGGACCTACCCATCAACACCCTCAATCGCCACACAGGATCCGCGCGGAGGCAAGCTCAGTATCCAACGTAAATGTTATATACAAAAAGATGATTTACTGTTTTTATTTATTTATTTTTTTTTTAAAACGCTACAGAGGATAGAAATACACTGCTCAAAAAAATAAAGGGAAAACAAAAATAACACATTCTAGATCTGAATTAATTAAATATTCTTCTGAAATACTTTGTTCTTTACATAGTTGAATGTGCTGACAACAAAATCACACAAAAAATAAAAAAATGGAAATCAAATTTTTCAACCCATGGAGGTCTGGATTTGGAGTCACATTCAAAATTAAAGTGGAAAAACACACTACAGGCTGATCCAACTTTGATGTAATGTCCTTAAAACAAGTCAAAATGAGGCTCAGTAGTGTGTAGTGTGTGTGGCCTCCACGTGCCTGTATGACCTCCCTACAACGCCTGCGCATGCTCCTGATGAGGTGGCGGACGGTCTCCTGAGGGATCTCCTCCCAGACCTGGACTAAAGCATCTGCCAACTCCTGGACAGTCTGTGGTGCAACGTGACGTTGGTGGATAGAGCGAGACATGATGTCCCAGATGTGCTCAATTGGATTCAGGTCTGGGGAACGGGCGGGACAGTCCATATCATCAATGCCTTCGTCTTGCAGGAACTGCTGACACACTCCAGCCACATGAGGTCTAGCATTGTCTTGCATTAGGAGGAACCCAGGGCCAACCGCACCAGCATATGGTCTCACAAGGGGTTTGAGGATCTCATCTCGGTACCTAATAGCAGTCAGGCTACCTCTGGCGAGCACATGGAGGGCTGTGCGGCCCTCCAAAGATCTGCCACCCCACACCATTACTGACCCAATGCCAAACCGGTCATGCTGGAGGATGTTGCAGGACGCAGAACGTTCTCCACGGCGTCTCAAGACTCTGTCACGTCTGTCACATGTGCTCAGTGTGAACCTGCTTTCATCTGTGAAGAGCACAGGGCGCCAGTGGCGAATTTGCCAATCTTTGTGTTCTCTGGCAAATGCCAAACGTCCTGCATGGTGTTGGGCTGTAAGCACAACCCCCACCTGTGGACGTCGGGCCCTCATATCACCCTCATGGAGTCTGTTTCTGACCGTTTGAGCAGACACATGCACATTTGTGGCCTGCTGGAGGTCATTTTGCAGGGCTCTGGCAGTGCTCCTCCTGTTCCTCCTTGCACAAAGGTGGAGGTAGCGGTCCTGCTGCTGGGTTGTTGCCCTCCTACGGCCTCCTCCACGTCTCCTGATGTACTGGCCTGTCTCCTGGTAGAGCCTCCATGCTCTGGACACTACGCTGACAGACACAGAAAACCTTCTTGCCACAGCTCGCATTGATGTGCCATCCTGGATAAGCTGCACTACCTGAGCCACTTGTGTGGGTTGTAGACTCTGTCTCATGCTACCACTAGAGTGAAAGCACCGCCCGCTTCAAAAGTGACCAAAACATCAGCCAGGAAGCATAGGAACTGAGAAGTGGTCTGTGGTCACCACCTGCAGAGCCACTCCTTTATTGGGGGTGTCTTGCTAATTGCCTATAATTTCCACCTGTTGTCTATCCCATTTGCACAACAGCATGTGAAATTGATTGTCACTCAGTGTTGCTTCCTAAGTGGACAGTTTGATTTCACAGAAGTGTGATTGACTTGGAGTTACATTGTGTTGTTTAGGTGTTCCCTTTATTTTTTTGAGCAGTGTATAATATCAGCCACTTGATGGTATCCCCTTCCCCTCAGATACCCCTCCCATTTCTCTATAGTATGAGAATTAATTTTTTGGGGGGGGGGGGGGGGGATGTTCTACTTATGTTCCTTATATTATCTCTTATCATTTATAATAATTTTACTATAATTAAATACCGCCGGATCATTTTGATTCACAGAAATGAAGCAAAAGTGAATCCTTTATTTAGCCCGTTTGGGGCAAGGGAATGGAGACGAAAGATCCATTTCGTTTCCTCTTGTTGTAATTTCCGATCCATGCTGCCCTGCCTAGGAGATCCCCGTAGCCTCTGTATTCCCCAGATTTTTAAACCACTAGTTTTGCCTCCTTGGCATATCTGTAGGTGTCTAGATAGTGGAGTCTCCTCACTTGTATTTAAAACACTAAGGTGTTTGGAAATCCTCCTTCTTAGTTCTTGAATCATTTTACCAATGTATAATTTCTCACATTCAGATTGTATACAATATACCACCCCAGTGCTTTTGCAGTTAATAAACTCGCGTATTTGATATATATATATTTAAAAAAAATATATAAAAAAAAACTGTAAATCATCTTTTTGTATATAACACTTACCTTTGATACTGAGCTTGCCTCCGCGCGGATCCTGTGTGGCGACTGAGGGTGTTGATGGGTAGGTCCTGTAGATAAAAATAAAAACGTTGATGGATACCTGCAAATACAATAAGGATCCGCATTAGATATATTGAGCCTTCTAATAAGAATCACTATAGGAATAAGCATATATATAAAAAATATGTGAATCATCATCTATAAAAATATAAAAATATTAATATTACTGCCTACTAATGGGTGCCCAGTTAGGCACAGATCATATCCCATCACTAGTACAATATCCATAATTCATTCCATCTTGATACCGATATTTGATAACATAAGACCGCTGTGGAGGATCGTCCAAGTCCGGAAACAAATGCGGTGCAAAAGGGAGAAGAACAGAAAAAATACTAAATGGGGCATAGGCACATACTGTACATATATATTTGTACTATCTAACATTTATAATAATGTGAACATAATCATATAATAATGGGAGCCCATCTACTCATACATTGTACTCCACAGTTAGTATAGTACCTAGGATTCTTTTCCATCTAGACATCCATATGTGACATAATAGGATATCCGTGGTGTAATTTCTAAGTACGGACGCATGCGCGTTACAAAGATGAGGGGAAGAGTTATTAAGTGCGGACGCATGCACAGAATATCGGTGAGTGGAACGCATCGCTCTAGGGCGCAGACGCAGAAGGCATTAGGAGACGATGCATCTCTGCGCCGACCAGGAAGTGTAAGCAGCGCATCTCTGATTACATCAGGGGCGAGGATGGATGCGGTAGACACCTGGGACTCAGGATGGTGACGTCCGAGGGCAGGGAGATGCCACGTATGTTTAGGTACCTGCCCATTGGAGGCTGTGGCTGCCATTCCAATCTTACAGTCATCTGATTGGTCCAGAAATCCTCACCCAGCACAACCGAGGATTCAAAAGCCCTGACCCCGCCCCCCAGTTAGTACCTGTATAGTTTCCCCTGAACACGCCGACGGATTTTGGTGAAACATGTAGGGACACAGGAGCTAGTTTTTAGGCAGGAATCGAGGCAGGGTGATCAGTATAACATTGCATACCTAGAGGTTGGATTGTCCCACTAACCAGTTGCAAGTCTGCCATTTTAACCCAATCAGCCTGACATAATGATCTCCAGCCTTGTGCTCGTCAACATTCTCACCTGAGTTAACAAGACGATTACTGAAATGATCTCAGCAGGTCCTTTAATGACAGCAATGAAATGCGCAGTGGAAAGATTTTTTTGGGATTAAGTTAATTTTTATGGCAAAGAAGGACTATGCAATTCATCCGATCACTCTTCATAACATTCTGGAGTATATGCAAATTGCTATTATAAAAACTTAAGCAGCAACTTTTCCAATTTCCAATATTTATGTAATTCTCAAAACTTTTGGCCACGACTGTACACACGAATGTGCTTACTAACCTTGCTGTCCCCTATGCTGTCTCCATCAAGTGCTTCTGTCCCTATTTAGGCAGGAAATGCAGTGGACTGGTGCTGGAGGGAGAAGGTGGGCAGTGTGCTTGTGCTAGAGGGAGACATGAGTGCTGAAGGCTTCCTTTTCTAATGTGCCTTCTCCGCCTATAGATTCCTCTCCACATGTAAGCAGCAGATCACCCCATAAGAATGTATCAACAGCAAATCTACCAATTACAGTGAGTCAGCAGCACCCCCCATAATAGTGTGTCAGCAGAAGATTTCCCCCCATTTGCTATTTTATTAAATATTTAAGCACAACATTTGGTTCAAAGATATTTTTTCTTGTTTTCCTCCTCTAAAACCTATATGAGTCTTTATGGACCAGTGTGTCTTATAGTTCAAAAAAATACAATAATACATTTTCTGTAGCAGAAGATAAACACAAAGGTAAAAGGATCAAATGTATTATTTTATGTCCGTGTGTGTTCTACTCTTTCAGTTATTGCCAAAATGTTTTATAATTTCTGGGTGCAAAAAAATTCTATAGATCTGCAAAATTTACATAGTAAAAGTAGGAGAATAAGAAAACCATACATACATTTTTTATTACATGGCATAAATACCCACCTGTATATTTCATTTCAAGGTGATTTCCTTGTTCCTTAGCTCATTTGGATATGCACAGTGGAAATACACAGTGCATGAAGACTAGAGATGAGTGAATTGCTTAACATTCATTTTACTTTTAATATTATTGATACAGTTGTCAGATTCAATGAGGTCCAAATAAATTCAACCCAAATCAAAAGTGCTCCAATTGCTCTTAAAACTTGTGCATGACACCCTGAGGTCTATGACTATATCCAACCCCTTTCAAGCTAGTATAACATTATTAATGTCAAAGTGTCAGATCGGAACAGGCAATGGCTTGATGTTTGGTGACTAGCAACAGGTTGGGTGTCATTTTAAATAATCAATGATCATCCTAGAATGTAAAGAATTAATGACAATTTACAAGGGCAATTAAAAAATAAAAAAATTGGGAGCAGTTTCAGGTTTGTTATACTGTGCAGCTAGGGTTCCCAACAGCAGCAGTGCAGTATGGCACATGATGGACAAGGCAGGAGATGGATAGTTGTGTAGGGGTAGTAGTAGTAGCGACAGCAGCAGCATAGCAGCATGGAACACGATATGTATTTTAATCAGGGGCCATATTTATGTGTCTTAAAGGGAAACTCTCAAAAATGTGCCCTGCTGGAGCCTGGACAATTTTTATTTCCTATCGGTTTGATGTATACAAATGTCCAGCACTCCACATTTTTGTATCCTGCAGAGTCCATAAAACAATGCATACGTTAACGTAATTTTTTTTTTTACCATTTAACTGTATGGTGAAAGGACACCACTGTACGGCATTAGTCTGAGGCATCTGTTAACGCATACATTTTTAGTATGCATTAAATGGATGGTAAAATAGGATGTGAACCCAGCCCTAGTGTCAGAATAAGCACCATACACAGCGGAGCAGCATGGCAGAGAGGGGAGACCGCCATGTACTGACTGAGCGCTACCTGGTCCTGGTGGTCAGGGGTGAGGACTGTGTTTACCAAGGATAATTTTCTACAGGGAAATACAGGGCACAGTATACTACACTAGAATCTATATAATATAAAGATATTAGCCCTATCCCCGAAAAATAATACAATTAAGTGGTAATTTATTATATAGAAATACGTCTATGCCAAAAATTAGGCAAAAGGCATTCACCTGACAGCAAAGAACTTGGGATTCTGTGGCTGGAGGTACATTAGGCGGTCACAGGATAAATATGTAACTTTCGGCCAGTACAGGCCACAAAAATTAGGCAATAGGCATTCACCTGACAGCAAAGAACTTTGAATTCTGTGGCTGGAGGTACATTAGGTGGTCACAGAATAAATATGTAACTGTCGGCCAGTATAGGCCACAAAAATTTGGCAATAGGCATTCACCTGAAAGCAAAGAACTTTGGATTCTGTGGCTGGAGGTACATTAGGCAGTCACAGGATAAATATGTAAGTGTCGGCCAGTATAGACCCAAAAAATTAAGCAATAGGCATTCACCTGACAGCAAAGAACTTTGGATTCTGTGGCTGGAGGCACATTAGGCGGTCACAGGATAAATATGTAACTGTCGGCCAGTACAGGCCTAAAAATTAGGCAATAGGCATTCACCTAACAGCAAAGAACTTTGGATTCCGTGGCTGGAGGTACATTAGGCGGTCACAGAATAAATATGTAACTGTCGGCCAGTACAGGCCCCAAAAATTAGACAAAAGGCATTCACCTGACAGCAAAGAACTTTGGATTCTGTGGCTGGAGGTATATTAGGCAGTCACAGGATAAATATGTAACTGTCGGCCAGTATAGACCCAAAAAATTAAGCAATAGGCATTCACCTGACAGCAAAGAACTTTGGATTCTGTGGCTGGAGGCACATTAGGCGGTCACAGGATAAATATGTAACTGTCGGCCAGTACAGGCCTAAAAATTAGGCAATAGGCATTCACCTAACAGCAAAGAACTTTGGATTCCGTGGCTGGAGGTACATTAGGCGGTCACAGAATAAATATGTAACTGTCGGCCAGTACAGGCCCCAAAAATTAGACAAAAGGCATTCACCAGACAGCAAAGAACTTTGGATTCTGTGGCTGGAGGCACATTAGGCGGTCATAGGATAAATATGTAACTGTCGGGCAGTACAGGCCCCAAAAATTTGGCATTTACCTGACATAAAAGGCCTTTTATGCCGCTGTATATGCTTAAGGCAAGGACCATTCTTTGTTCTGGGTGGTGGCGGATATGTGTGGGCTGGCATGAGGAAATTCAATTACACGTGATCGCTGAATTGGTGTTGAATTCCTCCGAGATTCATGCCTCATTCATTTTTAAAAATGTGAGATAGTCCACACTATCGTGAGCTAGGCTTGTGTGCGCATCGGTCACAATCCTCCCTGCTGCGCTAAATGTAATTTCGGACAGGACACTCGACAAGGGGCATGCCAAGAGTTCCATGGCAAATTGTGCCAGCTATAGCCACAGGTCAAGCCTGCACACCCAGTAGTCAAGGGGTTCCTCGCTTCTCAGAGCTTCCACATCGGCCGTTAACCGGATGTAGTCGGACACCTGTCGGTCTAGGCATTTCTTGAGGCTGGATCCGGAGGGCAGCTGTCGATTGGGTTGGCTGCAAGAATGATCTCATATCTAAAGTGACCAACACATCTTCAAACCGCCCTCTTTTTGCAGACGCGGTAGGATTGGTACATGCACCTGTTTTGCTGTGGGTGGAAATTTGTCTGCCAGCGCCCGCAACAGCAAGGCCTGGAAATGTTGCATTCTGACAGCCCTCTGTGATGCTGGTAACTTGTTCACCAATTTTGTGTTTGTACCGGGGGTCTAAGTACGTTGCAACAAGTACAGGACCTTGACCTTTATGCTTTTTATACGGGGGTCCCTCTTCAAACACTGGAGCATGAAGGCCCCCATTTGCACTAAATTGGAAGCGGTGGAGCGCCCTGGCTCCTGCTCATTGTTCAGGAGAATGTCATCCTCGGTCTCCTCCCCCCAGCCACAGACAACACCAGGGATCCCCGAAAAGTTTAAAGCCTGCTCTTCTTGCTCCTTCTCCTCCCCTTAGCCACCTTCCTTCTCTGGCTCCTCTTCAGACTCCTGCTGACTTGTCTCAGATGGAGTAGCCCCCCCTGGGAATTCATTCAGCATTGCGACTTTCGCATCTTCCAGATTCTGCTCCTCGATGGCTTGATCAATGACACAACGCAATGCACTCTCCAGAAAGAAGGCGTAAGATACGATGTCACTGATGGCGCCCTGGCTGCGACTGACAAGTTTGGTGATCTCATCAAAAGGCCGCAGAAGTCTGCATGCATTGCGCATGAAAAGCCACTGGCGTAGTGAAAAGAAACCAAGCTTCCCAGAACCTGTCCTGCCGCATAGTTCGTACAGGTAGTCGTTAACGGCACGTTTCTGCTGGAGCAGCCTATCAAACATATACAAGTTGGAGTTCCAGCGCGTCAGACAGTCACAAATCAGACATCTGACGTGCAAGTGGTGTCGCTGCTGAAAGTCAGCAATGCAAACCATGGCCGTGTAAGATCTTCTAAAATGGGTATTTGGCACGACCAAGTTCAGTAAATGTGCCATACATGGCACGTGTGTCATTTTGTCCTGTTTTAGCGCGCTCAGCAGATTTGTCGCACACCACTTTACTAACTGTAAAATTGAGTGGGGTTACTCACTGATCGGCCTGTGACCGCAGAGCTGAAAGCAGTGCAGGACCGTTGTGGCTCTTGGCTTCCAGGCACAACAGCTGCAGCACAGCATGGCAACGTCTCACCTGGCACGTCGAATAGGTTCTGGGGAGCTTGAGGGGTGCAGGGGAAGAGGCGGTATCAGTGGAAAAGGAGGAGTCAGCCGAGGAGAAGATGGAGGATGGATTATTAGGAGGAGAAGAAGAGGCAGGTCTACATGCAATCCGTGGCAGTAACACCAATTCAACACGGGTTCCAGTGCGTCGAGCAGTCACAAATCAGACGTCTAATGGGCAAGTGGTGTCGCCCCTGAATATCAGCAAGGCGAGCCATGGCCGACCAGAGATTTCCCTGGCCTGCCGGAAGGCGTCCTGGGCCCCAAAGTATATGGCAAGGAATCGCTGCACGACAAAATTCAGGAAGTGTGCCATGCACGGCACGTGTGTCATTTTGGCCTGTTTCAGTGCACTCAGCAGATTGGCACCGTTGTCGCACACCACTTTACCAACTGTCAAATTGAGCGGGATTAGCCACTGATCGGCCTGTGACAGCAGAGCTGAAAGCAGTGCAGGACCGTTGTGGCTCTTGGCTTCCAGGCACAACAGCCGCAGCACAGCATGGCAACGTCTCATCTGGCAATCCGTGGCAGTAACACCAATTCAACACGGGTTCCAGCGCGTCGGGCAGTCACAAATCCGACGTCTAATGGGCAAATGGTGTCGCCCCTGAACATCAGCAAGGCGAGCCATGGCCGGCCAGAGATTTTCCTGGCCTGTCGGAAGGCGTCCTGGGCCCCAAAGTATTTGGCAAGGAATCTCTGCAAATCAACTGTCAAATTGAGCTTTACCAACTGCTTTCAGTTTTGAGCTTACCAACTGCTTTCAGTTCTGCTGTCACAGGCTGATCAGTGGCTAATCAGTGCAGGACCGGTGTTGCCTTTGGATTCCAGGCACATCATCCGCAGCACAGCATGGCAACGTCTCACCTTGCATGTCGAATAGGTTCTGGGGAGCTTGGGGGGTGCAGCGGACAAGGCGGTAGCAGTGGAAATGGAGGAGTCAGCCGAGGAGGAGACGGAGGATGGAGTAGGGGGAGGAGAAGAAGAGGCAGGCTTGCATGCAATCTGTGGCGGTAACACCAAATCCACACGGGTGCCACGGGTTACATGCTTGATGGCCGTCAGAAGGTTCACCCAGTGGCAGTAAAAGTTATGTAACTTCCCTGCCCGTGTTTGCTAGACCATGTGTCTGTGGTCAGATGTATCTTGGCACCGACACTGTGTGCCAGAGATATATTAACTTGCCACTGAACGTGGCCATATTGTTCAGGGATGCCATTCTGGGAGAAATATTTACGTCTGGGTCCTTCCATTGTGGTGTGTCAATGGCCACATATTTTCTAAAGGCCTCTGAGTCCACCAATTTACATGGCAGTAGTTGGCTGGTTAGCAGTTCCGACAAGCCAGCGGTCAGCCGTTGGGCAAGAGGATTATCCGGCATCATAATTTTTTTTTACGCTCGAACATTTGAGCCATGGAAGCCTGCCTTGTGCCAGATGAACGCGACGATAAAACAGTGGAAGGTGGAGTGGAGGATAAATGGGAGGAGAGAGGAGAAAGAGAAGGAAAAGAGGCAGGATGTCGAGCACTGGGAGCGAAGCTTTGTGGGTTCTGATGGCGTTGCTCCCACTGGGCTCGGGAATTGGAGGCCAGGTGCCTTGTTAAGGCGGTCGTCCCAAGGTGAGTGTTGGGCTTACCCGACTTATGCATTGACAGCACTGTCTGCAGATGACAACACTATTGTCAGCAGCTGACACGTTAAAAGAAGTCCACACTGCGTAGCCATGTGCTGGTGTCCTGGGAGCGCAAAATGTGACCGCGCATAGTGGATAGCTCGCTCCAGATATATTTGCAGTCTGCCTTTTGCCTCCTGTGCACTGCGAGTCCTTCCTGCTTCTCCTCTTTCTCCTCTCTATCTGCTGCTCTGTCTCTTCCTCTGATCAACCCTCCTCTTCCTCTCTTGTGGGCACCCACGTGACTTCTATCGACACATCATCATCGTCACCTTCACCACACTGACATTAGAGATCTCGGAATTGGCAGCAACAGCGGGGACCAACAGCCTTGGGCTGATCTGGGTACTGTCGTCAGACCGCTGGGTGGTGTCCGTTGCTGCCTTCTCTTCCTCATCCGATGCCAAGAATGGCTGTGAATTGGTAAGGTCTAGGAATGGATGGGAACATAATTTTTCTGACTCGAGTGGAGGGGCTATGGTGGTGGTGGTGTCTTTGGGGGTGCACACAGATACGGAGGATGAGGAGGGTGCAGAAGCAGAGGGCTTAGTGAGCCACACAACTAACTCTGGTGCGTCATTTGACATAATCGCACGCGCTTTCTCCAATTTCCCACTTAGGCTCCGGCCTGGTGCACCTGCCCGACCCCTACCACCCCTGCGGAATGGCCTGCCTCTTCCTCTGCCTGTCATTTTCAAAATGACCCTGTGCCAGTCCCTAGAGAAGAACAGTATTTGTGGAAGCTGATATATGGCAGGCCTCAATTAGTTGTTAGTTGAAGCTGGTATATCACCCTCAAGCAGTAATTTTGTGGACGCACGTATATGGAAAACCTCTATCACTATTTTGTGGAAGCTGATATATGGCAGGCCTAAATCTGTTGTTAGTTGAACCAGGTATATCAAAACCCGCAATCTGTATTTTGTGGACGCAGGTATATTGAAAACCTCTATCACTATTTTGTGGAAGCAGATATATGAAAGGCATCAATCAGTTGTTACTTAATGCTGGTATATCACACCCAAGCAGTAATTTTGTGGATGCAGGAATGTGGAATACCTCTATCACTAATTTGTGGAAGCTGATATATGGCAGGCCTCAATCAGTTGTTAGTTGAAGCAGGTATATCAAAACCCGCAATCTGCATTTTGTGGACGCAGGTATATGGAAAACCTATATCACTATTTTGTGGAAGCTGATATATGGCAGACCTTAATCAGTTTTTAGTAGAAGGAGGTATATCAAAACCCGCAATCTGTATTTTGTGGACGCAGGTATATGGAAAACCTCTATCACTATTTTGTGGAAGCTGAAATATGGCAGACCTTAATCAGTTTTTAGTTGAAGCAAGTATATCAAAACCCGCAATCTGTATTTTATGGACGCAGGTATATTGAAAACCTCTATCACTATTTTGTGGAAGCTGATATATGGAAGGCCTCGATCAGATGTTAGTTGAAGATGGTATATCACCCTCAATCAGTAATTTTGTGGATACAGGTATATGGAAAACCTCTATCGCTATTTTGTGGAAGCTGATATATGGCAGGCCTCAAACATTTGTTAGTTGAAGCTGGTATTTCACCCTCAAGCAGTAATTTTGTGGATGCAGGTATATGAGAAACCTCTATCACTATTTTGTGGAAGCTGATATATGGCAGGACTCAATTAGTTGTTAGTTGAAGCAGGTATATCAAAATTTGCAATCTGTATTTTGTGGACGCAGGTATATGGAAAACCTACTGTATATCACTATTTTCTGGAATCTGATATATGGCAGGCCTCAATCAGTTGTTAGTTGAAGTTGGTATATAACCCTCAATCAGTAATTTTGTGGACGCAGGTATATGGAAAACCTCTATCACTATTTTGTAGAAGCTGAAATATGGCATGCCTCAATCAGTTGTTAGTTAAAACTGGTATATTAACCTCAAGCAGTAATTTTGTGGACATAGGTATATGGAAAACCTCTTGCACTATTTTGTGGAAGCTGATATATGGCAGGCCTTAATCAGTTTTTAGTTGAAGCAGGTATATCAAAACCTGCAATCTGTATTTTGTGGACACAGGTATTTTGAATACCTCTATCACTATTTAGTGAAAGCTGATATATGGAAGGCCTCAATCAGATGTTAGTTGAAGCTGGTATATCACCCTCAATCAGTAATTTTGTGGACACAGGTGCATGAACAACCTCTATCACTATTTTGTGGAAGCTGATATGTGTCAGGCCTGAATTATTTGTTAGTTAAAGCTGGTATATCACCCTCAAGCAGTAATTTTGTGGACACATTTATATGAAAAATTGCTATCACTATTTTGTGGAAGTTGATATATGGCAGGCCTCAATCAGTTGTTAGTTAAAGCAGGTATATCAAAACCCGCAATCTGTATTTTGTGCAAGCAGATATATGGAAAACCTCTATCACTATTTTGTGGAATCTGAAATATGTCAAGCCTCAATCAGTTGTTAGTTGAAGCTGGTATATCACCCTCAAGCAGTAATTTTGTGGACGCAGGAATATGGAAAACCTCTATCACTATTTTGTGGAAACTGATATATGGCAGGTCTTAATCAGTTGTTAATTGAAGCAGTTATATCAGAACCCGCAATCTGTATTTTGTGGACGCAGGTATATGGAAAACCTCTATCACTATTTTGTGGAAGTTGATATATGGAAGGCCTCAATCAGATGATAGTTGAAGCTGGTATCTCACCCTCAATCAGTGATTTTATGGACAAAGGTATATGAAAAACCTCTATCACTATTTTGTGGAAGCTGATATATGGCAGGCCTCAATCAGTTGTTAGCTAAAGCAGGTATATCAAAACTTGCAATCTGTATTTTGCGGACGCAGGTATATGGAAAACCTCTATCACTATTTTGTGGAAGCTGATATATGGAAGGCCTCAATCAGTTGTTAGTTGAAGCTGGTATATCACACCCAAGCAGTAATTTTGTAGACACAGGTATATGGAAAACCTCTATCACTATTTTGTGGAATCTGATATATGGCAAGCCTCAATCAGTTGTTAGTTGAAGCTGGTAAATCAAAACCCGCAATCTGTATTTTGTGGACGCAGGTACTGTATATGGAAAACCTCTATTACTATTTTGTAAAAGCTGATATGTAGCAGGCCTCAAATATTTGTTATTTAAAGCTGGTATATCACCCTCAAGCAGTAATTTTGTGGATGCAGGTATATGGAAAATCTTTATCACTATTTTGTGGAAGCTGATATATGGCAGGCCTCAATCAGTTGTCAATTGAAGCAGGTATATGAAAACCTGCAATCTGTATTTTGTGGATGCAGGTATATGGAAAACCTCTATCACTATTTTGTGAAATATGAAATATGGCAGGCCTCAATCAGTTGTCAATTGAAGCAGGTATATGAAAACCTGCAATCTGTATTTTGTGGACACAGGTATATAGAAAACCTCTATCACTATTTTGTGGAGGCTGATATATGGCAGGCCTCAATCAGTTGTTAGTTGAAGCTGGTATATCACCCTCAAGCAGTTATTTTATGGGCGCAGGTACATGGAAAACCTCAATCACTATTTTGTGGAAGCTGATAGATCGCAGCCCTCAATCAGTATTTTCTGGAAGTATACAAATGCACTATAATATACTTTCTATGTTAGAAAGTATATTATAAGTATATCACACCCCTCTTTGTATCACACCTTTCGATAGCACAACATAACCAGTTCTTAAAATGACTTTTGTGGCCCTATTAGCTAGCGTTTGGTGTCCCTAAGTTCCGAACAGCCTGTCTCTGCTCCAAAATGCAACATCTCTCTACTCTGGCAAAACATATAATGTAAAATGGCTGCCAGATCGGGTTCTGTTATAGGGTTGGGGTGTGTTCATGTGCTGAAATGTCTCAATTGGCTCTCCTTTCCCACCTGATGGATGTGTCATGGGTCAAAGTTTGGCGCAATGCAAAAATTTATGGCTCGCGCGGATATTGGCATACGTTTGCATGTTTGGCGGATCGCGAATGCGCAAAGTTCGCTGCGAACCGACCGCCGGGCGAACCGCAAGGCCTTCACTACTGACAGAAGCTGTATTGTATGAAACTTGATGGAAAGGCAGACAGTGGCTATGTTATCTGTGGACCAATGAGAAATATCAATTCCCTACTGTCAGCAATGGCAGATCTAATCATTGGCATTAGCAGGAGATATGGGAAAATCCTCATGGATCCATGTCTGATTCATTTTAAAAAATGTAATGCTTTCTGCATAAGTGGAGAGCAAGTTTGTCTGCTTCATGTGTGACAGCAAAAAAACTGAAAATTGGAGCTCACATAGTACCATTATAAAAATATATAAATTTTTATTGTAACATGATTAAAAAATATATATAAGCCGTTAAAAAGAGGAAGGAAAGTGACTGAAAAAAATGCCATCCTGGCACTGTACACATACCAAAAATGTAATAGGCGTAACTCAATACAATATAATTACAGCATGTTTAAGTAATAGTAAGTAAGTTATTCATATAAGAGATGAGTCTCGATAATGCTGACCATATTACCTAAGATGTTAGAAATTCTAATACAAGGGAATGCCTAAGCTGGGGTGAGTGCAAAGTAATAATGAGGTGTAAAAATAACCCGGTACCAGCAAAGCTAGAAAATAGACTCAGCTCAAATTGGTAATGTGCAAGACCGACCAGGATGGTGCTACCCCGACTCGCGTTTCGGCATGCCTTCGTTGTTATGTTACAATAAAAATTTATATATTTTTATAATAGTACTGTGTGAGCTCCATTTTTTCTGCTTTTTGCTGGATATACTTGGGAGCTTGTACCAAGTTATTTGATTGGGTGGCCCGTTACTTTACTTAATTTTTGGATGGGTACGTACCCCTTTTTGTAATCAGGTCATTTATGGTCTATTTTTCTATTTCATGTGTGACAGCACCACCAACTGTGCCGAATGTCCTCTCTGACAGTACACTGGAGGTTGGAAATGGCTTAGCCAAAACGGTCAATTGGATAGAGTCTACTGTGACTCACAAAAACAATATATCGGGCTTCCGACATGCTCTGAAAAAAAGATTTTTCTTAATTAACTTTGAAAAGATTATTTAAAGAAAAATCATCAACTGGACAGAGTCCACTGTTATTGTGATACACATTACAAAGCTAAAACAGCACTCAGTAAAATAGCTGCCAGCCTCTGTGACTGTATGTGATTGTGAATTGTGAGAAAAAGATTGGAGTTTTGAGTTTTTTTGGGGGAATTTATCAGACGGCAGACAAATGAATCTTTCCAGGTTTGTTTTGGATGAATCCACTAAAATGGCGCTTATAGTACCCTTTTCGTGCACATGTCAGTAGGAAAAAAACATTAGGGAAGAAGAAAAAAAAGTTCTGCATGATCCTGAGGAGAAGTGGGAGGAAGGCTTGCTCTGCTTGGCTCCCAGGCAGGGAGGTGCCCCAGCAGAATGAGCAGAATTTTATTCTGTGCTGGGCTTTAAATGAGGGTGGTTGGGTCTTACAGTGTCTGCCACAAAACGATCTTAGGGAGTAAGGAAGAGTGAATTTTTTTTATCAGGGACAGTCAGAAATCAATCAAGGTTCAATTCTACTGCCAGAATAAAGGGAAAGGCTAGAATTACAAACAAGAAGAAGAATTGTGTGTGTAGAATAAGGACAAGCAGGGAAGCTATAAGGCTACTTTCACACTAGCGTTTCTATTTTCCTGTATTGAGATCCATCATAGGGTCTGTAGGAAGGAACAAGGGGTCGTCATTGATGGACGGTATGTGTCACCGAGGTTCGTGGCCTCGGAGAGGCAAGAGCCATTTTTTCCCCTGAAATGTCATTATTGCAGCCTGACACTTCAGCTGGTTAGTATGGCTGTAAAGCTGATCCGGAACGGTTCTTACTAGGGGTAACCAAAGTGCTGGGTGGGTGGCTGCTCCCCACATTCCAGGCCGGGTCTTGGGAGGCTTATAAAAAGCAGTCAGCACTGTCAGGTGTTGTGGATTATTCTCCATCTCACAGTGAAGCTGTGGAGTCTCTGTGTTTTGGATCTGAAGCTGTGTGCCGTGCTAAAGGGCTGAGAGCCGCATGCTCAAAAACAGGCCCCTAATGTCTGCTGGGGACCGCTGATGAAAAACTGCTCACAAGGTGAATGTTTTGTTCTGTGGACTTTCCATGGTGTGAACAAACACCAAGACTGTGAACTGTCATTTTGTTTTGCCTTCTGTGTGAATAAACACTGAACTGCTTAAGTTGAAGACTTTGTGGTTGCCTCTTTACTGCGTCAGCTAACCTGCCTACCAGAGCAAATCCCCACAGGTCTCAATAACGGAGAAAAACGCTTCCGGTTTGTCCCCATACATTGTCAATGGGGACAAGACATAACTGAACAGGTGCATTCCGTTCCGTTTGGTTGCGCTCCCATACCGGAGAGCAAACTTCCTTAGGGGCTAAGGCTGCTATGCCTCTTATCAGAACAGCAGCTGCTGTTCAAAAGCAGCTACCTGCAAGGAAATACTTTAATCCCCCCCCCATTTTAATAGATTTTTTTTTTTTTTGGATGGGGGGACTGGAAGAAGCAAAACTGTACTAGCATGTGTTCTTTCTTCAAACCTGCAAGGAAATACTTCAATTGTTTTTTCCCATTGTCACAGAAACGTATTTATTTTAGAGGTGGGGTGCAAAACTGTAACAATATGTATTCTACCATCAATCTAGCATAGCATATCATATACTATACAAGTGAGAACTCTGTGTCATATTTATTTTTTATTTTGTTTTAGTTTGAATAACCATATACATCAATAATTGAGAAAGAAGTATTAGGGCTAAATCTGTTTATTATCTAAAAACACAGTTCAGTTCCATTTTTTATTTTATTGGGGTGGCTTTAGAATTTATTAATAATCATTTTTTTTTATTAATAATAATTTTTAGTTATTTTGTAAAGCGTAAAATATCATGCATTATTCAAATAACAACACAAATGTGTTAAGTAGAAGAAGACTCGTTTAACACTGTTAACAGTGTAAGTGAGGGTGAGGCATAAAACCCTCAGTAAGCCTCAGAGAGATGACAGTTGTTCAGTAAACAAAGCAATAATCCAAGTAACATTGAACTTAAGTTCCATTATTAGGAACTAAACTTTGAGTATGAACTTAAAATAAAAGTAAGTAAATAAAAGGTCTGTTGAGCAGCGCAGCAGCCTGACCGAGTTTATAAACTATATTTTATTCATGGCTTGTAGTAAGGGTTCAACATCCAAGGGGACCAAGTCTTATCCCTTAGGGTCGGATTTAACTCTGAGTCGGGAAGGAGTCTCTCATATCTGCATGTGGCATTCAAAGTATGAATCACCCCCCGGAGAGCCGGTGGGTTCACTTCTTTCCAATGTCTAGTGATTACTAATTTAGCGCTAAGTAAGATATGTCCTATAATGCGCCTATATTCATAGGGAAAATCATCAATGTGAAGAAATAGAAGTGCTAAGGTGGTAGATGGGGAAGCTCGGATTCCAGCAGTTTGCGTTATCAATTCAAAAATCGATCGCCAATATGAGATGAGTTTTGGACATGACCAGAGAATATGAAGAAGGGATCCAGTGTTACCACACTCCCAACAGCAAGCAGAAGCTCCTGGGTATATGAAGCTTAGGCATTGAGGGGTAAAGTACCACCTAAGTAAAGTTTTAATCCCTGCTTCATAGAAACATAGAATGTGTCTGAAACATAGAATGTGTCGGCAGATAAGAACCATTTGGCCCATCTAGTCTGCCCAATATACTGAATACTATGGATAGCCCCCGGCCCTATCTTATATGAAGGATGGCCTTATGCCTATCCCATGCATGCTTAAACCCCTTCACTGTATTTGCAGCTACCACTTCTGCAGGAAGGCTATTCCATGCATCCACTACTCTCTCAGTAAAGTAATACTTCCTTATATTACTTTTAAACCTTTGCCCCTCTAATTTAAAACTGTGTCCTCTTGTGGTAGTTTTTCTTCTTTTAAATATGCTCTCTTCCTTTACCGAGTTGATTCCCTTTATGTATTTAAAAGTTTCTATCATATCCCCTCTGTCTCTTCTTTCTTCCAAGCTATACATATTAAGGTCCTTTAACCTTTCCTGGTAAGTTTTATCCTGCAATCCATGTACTAGTTTAGTAGCTCTTCTCTGAACTCTCTCTAGAGTATCTATATCCTTCTGGAGATATGGCCTCCAGTACTGCGCACAATACTCCAAGTGAGGTCTCACCAGTGTTCTGTACAGCGGCATAAGCACTTCACTCTTTCTACTGCTTATACCTCTCCCTATACATCCAAGCATTCTGCTGGCATTTCGTGCTGCTCTATTACATTGTCTTCCCACCTTTAAGTCTTCTGAAATAATTACTCCTAAATCCGTTTCCTCAGATACTGAGGTCAGGACTGTGTCAAATATTCTATATTCTGCCCTTGGGTTTTTACGTCCCAGGTGCATTATCTTGCACTTATCCACATTAGATTTCAGTTGCCAGAGTTCTGACCATTCTTCTAGTTTTCCTAAATACTTTTCCATTTGGTGTTTCCCTCCAGGAACATCAACCCTGTAACCTATCTTTGTGTCATCAGCAAAAAGACAAACCTTACCAGCGAGGCCTTTTGCAATATCACTTATGAAGATATTAAACAAAATCGGTCCCAGTACAGATCCCTGTGGAACCCCACTGGTAACATGACCTTGTTTTGAATGTTCTCCATTGACTACCACCCTCTGTTGTCTGTCACTCAGCCACTGCCTAATCCACTCAACAATATGGGAGTCCATGCTCAATGACTGCAGTTTATTGATAAGTCTTCTATGTGGGACAGTGTCAAAAGCCTTACTAAAATCTAGATATGCGATGTCTACTGCACCTCCACCGTCTATTATTTTATTAACCCAGTCAAAAAAATCTATAAGATTTGTTTGACATGATCTCCCTGAAGTAAACCCATGTTGTTTTTCATCTTGCAATCCATGGGATTTTAGATGTTCCACAATCCTATCCTTTAATAGGGTTTCCATTAATTTGCCTACTATTGATGTCAGACTCACTGGTCTATAGTTGCTCGATTCCTCCCTACTACCTTTCTTGTGAATGGGCACGACATTAGCCAATTTCCAATCTTCCGGGACGACTCCTGTTACTAATGATTGGTTAAATAAATCTGTTAACGGTTTTGCCAGCTCACCACTAAGCTCTTTTAATAATTTTGGGTGTATCTCATCAGGCCCCTGTGACTTATTTGTCTTCACCTTAGACAGCAAACTTAGAACATCTTCCTCTGTAAAGATACATGCATCAAACGATTTATTAGTCATTCTTTCTAGTGGAGGTCCTTCTCCTTTTTCTTTTGTAAAAACTGAACAGAAGTATTCATTAAGGCAGTCGGCTAGCCCTTTATTCTCTTCTACATACCTTCCGTCCTTTGTTTTTAATTTAGTTATTCCTTGTTTTAATTTCCTTTTTTCATTTATATATCTGAAGAATGTCTTATCCCCTTTTTTCATAGACTGAGCTAGTTTTTCTTCTGCCTGCGCTTTAGAAGTTCTTATAACTTGCTTGGCCTCTCTCTGCCTAATCTTGTAGATTTCCTTATCTTCATTGCTCTGGGTTTTTTTATAATTACAAAATGCTAGCTTTTTATTTTTAATGATTTGGGCCACTTCTGCTGAGTACCACAGTGGTCTCCTCCTTTTTTTGTTTTTACTGACAAGTCTAATGCAATTTTCTGTTGCCTTCAATAATGCACCTTTTAAATAGTCCCATTTCTCCTGGACTCCATGTAATCCGTTCCAGTCTGATAAGGACTCATTTATGACTAATTTCATTTTTGAAAAGTCTGTTTTTCTAAAATCTAAAACTTTTGTTTTTGTGTGGTGGGACTCTTTTACAGTTCTTATATTAAACCACACTGACTGGTGATCACTAGATCCCAAGGTTTCGCCTACAATGACATCATATACCGAATCCCCGTTTGTGAATACCAAATCCAAAATGGCCTCCCTCCGGGTTGGCTCCTCAACCACTTGTTGTAGAGATAACCCACATTTAAATGTAGCCCCAATGAAGTGGACTGCCTCAGCCCATTTTTGAAGAATCTGGATTTGTCGTTCATAATATTGTATAGATGGTGAGTAGTTTGTTGTCTGAATAAGGATAGAGTTTGGAAAATCCTAACAACATCCGGGTGTTTTTTGGGAGGGGTGAGGAGGAGATTGCTGAGGCAGTGGTGTATTCTCATGTAAGAAAGAAATTGAGAAGTAGGTAAGTGGTAGACTTGGCAAAGTCGATCGAAAGAAATCATTTCTGAGTTTTTCACTAGTTCGGCGGATGATAAGACACCAGCTGCTGTCCAGATGGAGAGGTCAATATGACTTATACACATACCTAGGGTAGACATTAATATGTGTGATAAGATGTTAAGGTTGGCTATACCCTGTGTTGAGTGAAACCTGGACCATACTGTGATGGCGTGTTTCACTATAGTCAAAGGATGATCAACACCTCCAGGTTTTAATAGAGATAAGCAGAGGAGATCCTTCACTGAACCTTCTGGGGTTAATTGGGATTCCATATTGACCCACGGTTTTACTGAAGAAGGGTTCCACCACTCTCTAGTAAAAGAGAGGCTGATAGTATGTAAATAATGTTTGATGGAAGGAAATCCAAAACCGCCGGCCTGTTTCCGTCTGGATTTCCAAATGTAGTTATTGAGAATCTTTTCAGATTCTTTAAAAAATAAATCAGGTACCGGGATTGGTAGTGCCCGGAACAGATAAATCAACTTAGGCAGAGTCATCATTTGGAATGATGCTATTCTACCGACCCATTAAATCTCTTGAATATTAAAGTTTGCGAAGTCCTTCGACATTGTTGAGAGAAGGGGCACATAGTTGAGTTGGTATGCGAGTGAACAAGGATAGGTTAGCTTAATTCCCAAATATGGGAGGTGTGAGGTTTGCCAGTCAAGTGGAAACATATTTTTTAAGGCTCTCAGTTCTGTCATTGGAATATTAATAGGAAGGGCTGGAGATTTGGAGTTGTTAAATTTGTAGTATGAAAGACAGCCATAGTGAGATATGATTGAAAATGAGCGCTGTAGTGAGTGAATTGGTTTAGTCACTGTTAAAATAATATCATCTGCATATAGAGATATTACATGCGATACTGTTCCTATTTGTAAACCTTGTATGTCAGGAGAAAGGCGGATATGTTGAGCTAAAGGTTCTAAGGCTAGAATAAATAATAGAGGAGAAAGGGGACTTTAGAATTTAATTAAACCAGCATATACAGATGTAGCAGGGTTAACACACAAACTCTTAACTCAAAACTCTTAACTCATCGCGCTACCCTGTGTTGAGTGAAACCTGGACCATACTGTGATGGCGTGTTTCACTATAGTCAAAGGATGATCAACACCTCCAGGTTTTAATAGAGATAAGCAGAGGAGATCCTTCACTGAACCTTCTGGGGTTAATTGGGATTCCATATTGACCCACGGTTTTACTGAAGAAGGGTTCCACCACTCTCTAGTAAAAGAGAGGCTGATAGTATGTAAATAATGTTTGATGGAAGGAAATCCAAAACCGCCGGCCTGTTTCCGTCTGGATTTCCAAATGTAGTTATTGAGAATCTTTTCAGATTCTTTAAAAAATAAATCAGGTACCGGGATTGGTAGTGCCCGGAACAGATAAATCAACTTAGGCAGAGTCATCATTTGGAATGATGCTATTCTACCGACCCATTAAATCTCTTGAATATTAAAGTTTGCGAAGTCCTTCGACATTGTTGAGAGAAGGGGCACATAGTTGAGTTGGTATGCGAGTGAACAAGGATAGGTTAGCTTAATTCCCAAATATGGGAGGTGTGAGGTTTGCCAGTCAAGTGGAAACATATTTTTTAAGGCTCTCAGTTCTGTCATTGGAATATTAATAGGAAGGGCTGGAGATTTGGAGTTGTTAAATTTGTAGTATGAAAGACAGCCATAGTGATATATGATTGAAAATGAGCGCTGTAGTGAGTGAATTGGTTTAGTCACTGTTAAAATAATATCATCTGCATATAGAGATATTACATGCGATACTGTTCCTATTTGTAAACCTTGTATGTCAGGAGAAAGGCGGATATGTTGAGCTAAAGGTTCTAAGGCTAGAATAAATAATAGAGGAGAAAGGGGACTTTAGAATTTAATTAAACCAGCATATACAGATGTAGCAGGGTTAACACACAAACTCTTAACTCAAAACTCTTAACTCATCGCGCTATCCTGAAACAAAAGCCATTGAAAAGCAATTGAAGGTATTTGCTTAACGCATTTAGTTTAGATAACACGTCTCATAAAGCATGTGTGTTAACTCTACTACATCTGTAGGTGATCAGTAAATTTACTACACCAATACACAGAGTCGGGTAACAATTTACCTGTGAGTGTTACCACGATATTAAGGGTCAGGAATCAATTGTCTACTTACATATATTCAAGTTCAAAAGCAGCTTCAAAAGCAGCTTCAAAAGCAGCTTCAAAAGCACACGGTTAGAATTATGTTTTTTTGGGGACTTGTTCAATTTATTTAAACAAGCAAATAGGTGATCAGTACATAAATACACGGGGTAGGGCAACTATTTACCTGTGAGTGTTACTGTAAAACTCAGCGTCAGGCCTGGCCCTTAATCATTCGCTTACATTCATTAATTTCTCCACATGGTTAGAATTTAATTTTTGGAGGACTTGTTCAATTTAATGAAACCAGCATATAGGTGATCAGTACACCAATACACAGGCTAAGGCAGCAATTTACCTGTGAGTATTAACTTAAAATTGAGAATCAAGCCTTAGTTATCCGTTTCCATTACTTCCATTTCCACACTGTTGGAATTAAAATTTTTGGGAATATTGTTCAATTTAATTTAACCCACATATATACATGATTACTACAAGAATACACAGGTTATGGCATTTATTTACCTGTGAGTGTGAACATGAAATTAAGAGTCAGGCCTGACTCTCAATTATCCACAAGGTTGGAACTTTGAACAATTCCAAAACAAATAATCTAATTAAATGAGCATATATACATGATTGCTACAACAATACACGGAGTAGGGCACAAAATTATCTGTGAGTGATAACGAATTTAGGGCTAAATCTGTTTCCCTTTATTTCTGTCTCCACATGTTTCCAATCTGTATATATATATATTTTTTTTTTGGGGGGGTGGGGTGTTTATATTCAAACTAGCATATATACGTGATTACTATACCAATACACAGGGTAGTGCACAACATTATCTGAGAGACCCAAAATTGTCTGGGCTATGAAAGGTTTCCAAATGAAAGACCCAGAGCCAGAACGTGGATGGTAGCAGCACCTGTTATCCATCCCGAGGAGTAGTATTAGTAGTAGTAGACCGCAGTTATCCCTGCTGGCTTCGGAAAGGCGCAACATTATTGTTGAGGAGAAAGAGGATGAGATTGTGGATTGGATGGCTCACTCCTCTTCTCAGTCACTGCAGGATGACATGGAGGTGACTTAAGAGTCTGACAATGTTCCTTAGAGCCGAGGGTCACAGCATTCCTCCTGCTTCTCCTCCTTGTCGCCCCAGAGAAGGCTTTCAGTGGAGCCCTCTCAATCATCACTGCCTATTCCTAGAGGGGTGCCTTCCTTTTTTCTAAGAAGTGGCAAGAAAACCCCACCATGCCCTACTGCAGATAATCAAACGAGTCTCTCTGCATGGCCTTTTTTAAAAAAAAAATCACTGGCTTGCGCAAGGTGCTAGCAATGTCCAGGAGACTGTTCCTCTTTTCAGCCATTCTCACATGGTGAGGAATGTTCTCCTGAATTTGCAGTGTCAGAAATGTCTGCAGTTATACTGCTTAATACGTGATGTTCCAACTCACTGTCATTCAACATTGTACATGCTTGAGCAACTGTATGAGCAGCGAAAAGCCATGAATGATTTGGTCATGCACCAGGCCACCTCAGGGTGCATTGGTAGTTTCCAGGTCGGGCAGTGGCAGTTCATGCTGCAGTTGTCCCTCATCTCCCTCATATGTATTTTTGAAGAGACGCTGACGCTCATGCAATAGGTGGCAATTAAAGAGGAGGAAGAAAAACAGCTAACAAATCTTGCTATCTACCCTGTAGCTGTTGGTGACCCAAAATGAGATACTCAAATGGGGGAAGAGGTGCCACTTGAAGAGGAAGAGGAGTTGGATTTGGAATATAGAAAAAGGATGATGAGGATGACGGTGACACCAGCCAAGACACTCAATTGTCTCAGTGCGGGGTGGAGGTAGAAAGAAACGGCTCCTCGGGCACGCAGTGACAGGGAGTTCAGTGATATCAAGAAGTCTGAGAATTACTGGACAACCATGATTTTAGATCCTCGCTGTCAAAATGGGGAATTTTTTCCTCTCACAGAAAAAGAGGACAAATTAAGTTATTACCAGGAAACACTGTATATGTAGCTTGTCGCAGCTTACAGTGAGCAAACGCCTGCCACCAGCGTGTCAGAAAGGAAGATCCCTCTCCGCTCCTTGCAGAGTCACCACCTTCCAGTCACCATGAGGAGCAGAACCTGCAGCAGCAGTCATTTCAGTCTCCTAAACATGATGTTGTTTTTCCATGTAAGGCACCATGCTGAGGTCAGTCAGCAAGCTGACAGCTCCCGCCTCAATGCCCAGGTTCAGGCCTTCCTAAACTCTGTCCAGTCTCTGACACATCCCCTGTTCTCTGACCTCATAGATTTCTGGTCAGGCAGACTGGAACATTGTAAACCTACAATGTTGTTAATCAACAAATAACAACAAAAAATGCCCAAAGTAATCAAAAACCTGCCGACGAAGCTGAGGCGAAACGTGCGTCGAGGTTCCTATCCTGACCTGTGCTGCTGTTCTCACCCCCCATCATGTCTTGCGGTATACATTGATTTTGACTATGTTTCTCTGCTTGGCTCAGTTTACCCTTTATTATAGGGTCCTGTATTGCTACTCCTTGAGGGACTAATCCTCCGTCTTGTCTCTAGATTTAGCCTCTGCTTAACTTCTGTCTCTGGCTAGTGTATTTATCATCTTTATTACCTTTTTTTGAGATTCTACTTTAGAGCTGTGTCACGTCTGATAGTTATATATTTAGGTGATGATCGAATGTCCTATACTGAGTTATAGCAGCATTATTAGTGTTGCTTTTTAGGGACTGGATTATCTTTATATATATTACCTGTATACCTGACATGCTTTACATCTTTTGGTGGCTGGCAGCGGTATAGGCTAGTGGATTGCGGCATTTGCCTTTCTGCTGGTTCTCTTCCCTGTTATCTTTACTCTTATGTATATTATGATATGTTTATTACAATAAAATTAATTATATTTTTTGATTACTTTGGGCATTTTTTGTTGTTATTTGTTGATTAACAACATTGTAGGTTTATATGGTTTCCAATTTCTTTGCCCAGACTTATAGCTTTATATATTGAGACTTTTTTCCTTGGTTCTAGACTGGAACATTGGCCTGAACTGGCACAGCATGCTCTCTTTCTTCTTTCTTGCCCAGCCTCCAGTGTCATCTTATCATCTTACAGAGGGTTTTCAGAGCCATGGGGAAGGGGGGGGGGGGGGGGCGCGAAGTGACACCGAAACTGACCAAATTGTCCCCCATCAGTGTCCAAATCATCACTCTTGTCAAACTGAACTAAGCCTCAATTGGGGAGGATTTTAACACTCCTCTAACTTAGGTCGATGAATACATCTGGCCTTGCTCCATCTTGCCAATGTTGCTGTCTGCCTGTCTGCTGCCATCATTTCACCACTGCAACCTGCCTACCATCACATTCTGTATGGCTGATGAGACCATAATGCCACTGCTGTGACATGTCTACCATCACAATTGTGTATGGCTTCACGTTCTGTACGACTACTGCTGTTGCCTCCATCATGCCACTGGTGCGACCTGCCTACCATCAAGCTCTGTACAGCTGGTGCTGCCACCTCCATCATGCCATTACTGCGACCTACCTACCATCACATTCTATATGTCTACTGCTGCTGCCATTCAGCATGAATCGATTCAGGTCCGAATTGAAACTAATCTCTCACTCTGAGTCCCCCAAAAGAAGTTTGGCTGTATTGTCATATGACCAGCAGGAGCTGATATGGGATTCATTTATGAGCTGTTTTTGGACGATATTAAATGTTGTGTCTGTTGTCTGCTCTGTATCTCAAAGTGATATTTGTTGTATTTTGATTTGGATGTAGAAAATTTCATATAAAGTTTGGCATCAGACAAATGTATCTTAGACACATAGGGGGATATTTATCAAATCAGATATGTCAGTTTTGCGGCTTAAAACTGTTGCATGCCATGCAGATGGCTGAGTTTTCTGTGACATTTGGTGTTTCTCGACACTTTTAAAAGTGGTTTATGGTTAAGAGCTAAAAGTGAGATTAGACCTGGATTATGGCATATTTACTACCTACGCTAGGCAACCCACTGGTGTGATTTAACACATATAGGTGTAAACCACATTGCACTCACAACAAATATGTTATTAAAAGGAGTCTGTCACCAAAATTGGATGTTACACACTGCTTACATGTGGCTCTAGCACAACTACCCATGATTCCAATGATACCTTTGCTCTTTTGTTGTGACTTTCAGCAGCTGAAAAAACGCTGTCTAAGGACTCATGCACACGGCCGTGGCCGTATTGCTGCCCGCATACGGTGAGTCCGCAATGCATCGGCACTAGCCATGTGCACCCCACATCAAGGATGTAGACCCATTCACTTGTTCTATTTTTTACAGTGCGGACGGATTATGGACCCATTCAAGTTCACGCGGCACCGATGTTGCCCGTGTATTGGAGACCTAAAATTGCGCACAACAGCCGTGTGCATGAGGCCTAATCCATATGCAAATGGAGCTTGCAATTGCCCAGGGGTGTGGTTCATGGAGTAGGTGCCCAGGCTGCTCTGCCTTTTTTTCGCATTACTCCTCTTCAGCCTCTTGCTTGTCCCACCCTGTAAGTCAGTTGCGTCATCCCCAGTACCGCCTGAGATCCTGCGCGTGTGCAATTCACTGCTGGCCCGGGCATGAGCACTGTGATGCCCATTGTGGGCAGCGGCATCAATACATCTAGGTGTACCATTTCATACATTTAGCACAGGTACACAAAGCAAACACAGACTTAAAAGTGACAAAAAAATTACCGCAAATGATAAATGTCCCCATACTGCTTATTTTAGAAAATGGTATATGCATGCTATATAAATATGTATTGAATCATTGGTAGAGTATTCACTATGTGTAAGGCCCTATATTGATTATTCCTAGGACCTAATTTGTCCAAAACCTTCCATGTAAGCCATTATAGGAATCATAGATCATTTGTAAAGCTAATTTGCTATGTGTATTATTGTTGTTCACTCGTCTGCTTTTTTGACAACCCTGCTAACACTAAATTTGTTTATTCAAAGCCCTTTATAGTTTTTTTTTCTTGTTTAATTGGGTATGAAAATGTGAGGGGATAAAAACATAACAAATAAACATTATCTATCTCCAGGATGGTACATTGTGACCTTAAGCTTTCTGTTCTTGGCCCAATTCTACTATTGAATAAATGAAGTAAATCATTCTGGCACATAGATAATTAAATAATTATCAGCCATTTAATAACACAGAGTGGGTGTTCAGAATTACCATATTAGACAGTGTCTTTAAGGTCTAATTGTTGCATTACATCAGAGTTACTCATTCATTATTCTTGTCATTTCGGGTAATAATTTGCACTTTAGGAGACAGCGACAATTTTAGCAGGTAATTAGAAACATGTCAGGTTTGGCCTAGTGAGTTACTGTCACAATTACAGCATTTATCCTGGTGTCCTCATTTATAGAAAAAAAAAGAGAGAAGGAAATGTAGGAAAACAGAATTTGCATTTCCTCGTGAAATGCTATTATGAAACTATTATGCACAAATAATAAACACATTTGTGAGGAGTATACAGGACCTCCTAAACTCCATAAGATTTACTATTTTGAAAGTAACTTGACTTCCCAAGTTCATTTTTATTTTATTTTTACTTACTAGTGTTTTTTTTTTGTTTTGGTGACATTAAACCAATGAGAAGTGCAACCAATTTACCCACTTTGAATAATGCATGTTTCAGTAATGTAACAAATCTTTAGTTTCACTATAAACATATCGTCATTGGGATAGTAAGTGACAACAAGGTTAAACAGCTCATCAAATGGTAGTGAATGTTAGTGCTCAGCAGACTTATAAAAATCTGTTTCAACATTGACGCAATAATTCCATCTTTCTGGTTTGATTTACTGGTAAAAATTAGGAAGCGGAAAAAATAATATTATGGGGTTTCTTTGCTAATTGGAACTAAAAACCTTAAAGTGGTTCTCCAGGAATTAAGAAAATTCAAATACTTAAAGGATATGGACACCTTTGGAAAAAAATAAAAAATAATTACACTAATTAATTTATTTTGTGGAGAAAATCATTTCTCCAATTGGTTGTGTTTATTTATTTATTTATTTTTTCCATTTTTGTTCTACAGCCTGCTGTGATTTCTATGCACAGCTGGCTGCTGTAAGTGAGTTTACAGAGAATCCGTCATCTGACGGATTTTCTGTAACTCCTCTTGTGGAGCGCACTGTCTCCCTCTCCCCCCCCCATCATTATAGCATACTGGCGGGGCAGAGTGTTAGCTGTAACATACAACTGGCACTCTGCTTGAAATAACTGTTTAACCCCTTCCATGCCACGGTTCTCAGGGACCATTGTCTGGAAGGGGCTAACCATCAGGCTGCTGCTCTGTCCTGGCAGCGGCCCGATGCTTGAGAGGTTAATGCCCCCCTCCTTTATAGATGGGCAAGCGGTGGGGATGCCCCCCACCCCCCAATTCAGGATGGCAGAGCGCACACAACACCCCCACCCCCAATTTAAATATGCAGAGGCCGCAGCACCCCTGTCCCCCCTTTATAAAAAGGCAGAGTACGCAGCACCCCCCCCCTTTTAGGATGACAGGGCGGCAGCGGGGAAGAGTGTTAGCTATAATGTACAGCTGACCCTCTGCTTTAAACAGCTGACATCAGTGCTGGCACCGATTTTGGACGTTTAACCCCTTCCATGCAGCGGTCCTTAGGGCTAACCATCTGGCCAATGCTCTGCTCTGGCAGCGACCCGATGCTTGAAGGGTAAACTGAGGGAGGGAGCTCCCCATCAGGCCGCTGTGCTGTAGCAGTATCCCGATGGTTAACATGGCATCCGGACGCCTTCACAAGCATCCGGCTTGCCATGGTATATCTAAGCCTGATCAAGGTCTGCACCGCAAAAAAATGTGCTGTCCGCATCCGCACTTCCGTTCCGCAGCCCCGCTAAAAAATACAGCATGTCCTATTCTTGTCTGCAGCCACAGACAAGAATAGGCATTTATATCATAGTGCCAGCCGTGAGCGGTCTGTAAAATGTGGAACGCACATGGCCGGTGTCCATGTTTAGTGGATCCGCAATTTGCGGACCGCAAAACAGTTGCGGACACGTGAATGGACCCTTATGGTTCGTGGTAGCGGAATCCATAATGGAATTCTTAGATAACCTGAGCCTTGTACGCCAAACTTCAAATACAGGTTCACTCAACACTAGTCTCAACGTTTAAGCTCATAGCTTGAAAAAAAGGCTGTGTGAATGAGCTAAAAACATTGCGATCACAGGAGCGAATAAAGTCCTTAAGAGTACTGTTATTTTTTACTATATATATATATATCTATATAAATATATATATATATATATATATTGTGAGTGGTAGCTTTCTTTTAGGGCATCATTCACACCGATACGGCTTCAGGACACCAGGTTTCAGGTCCAAACAGTGCATTTATTGTGATGCACCAGCACAAGCAAAATGACAAAAATAATAAACACTTGCCCGTCCAGGCTCTAACTAAACATAATATTTCTGACTCACCTAAGTCCCTGTTCACACCCTGTGAACATATGCTTTCTCAGCCAATGTCCCACAGCCTCCTGGCTGTACAGAGCACAGTACGCCCACTGTCTCCAGTCCAGTGTCTCTTGGGGAATAGTGGTCTCTCAGCCCTCCTGGCTTGGACCACACAGAGCCTCCAGGCCTCTGTCTACAGGAAACACACTCCCCCAAAGTTCAGGCTAGCGCCTAGCCTCGTGGCCCCTCAGCCCACACGGCTGAGACCACTGACACAGAGCCTCACCAGGACTCTGCTTCACCAAACACTCCAGAGTGAGCCACACCCAAGATCCAGTAGCAGGATTAAATAGGATCCCTGGACATGAGCATGCCCTAAGTCCCGGACTAGAGCATGGGGAACAGGCACCCAGCCAACACATTGCCTGTTCCCAGTAAAAGCCCGCCCTGAAATAGCTGAACCAGCTACACTATCTATATGGTGTCCCCCAACTACTTTAGTGGACACCTGAACTAGGGCTTTTACTCCACCAAGGCCGGGCCCCTTGGCGAAACGCTCCCGGTGCACACAACGAACATTTTTGGCTTTATACACCACCACAATGGATTTGAAATGAAACGAACAAGATGTGCTCTAACTGCAGACTGTCAGCTTTAATTTGAGGGTATTTACATCCAAATCAGGTGAACGGTGTAGGAATTACAACAGTTTGCATATGTGCCACCCACTTGTTAAGGAACCAAAAGTAATGGGACAGAATAATAATCATAAATCAAACTTTCACTTTTTAATACCTGGTTGCAAATCCTTTGCAGTCAATTACAGCCTGAAGTATGGAACGCGTAGACATCACCAGATGCTGGGTTTCGTCCCTGGTGATGCTCTGCCAGGCGTCTACTGCAACTGTCTTCAGTTCCTGCTTGTTCTTGGGGCATTTTCCCTTCAGTTTTGTCTTCAGCAAGTGAAATGCATGCTCAATCGGATTCAGGTCAGGTGATTGACTTGGCCATTGCATAGCATTCCACTTCTTTCCCTTAAAAAACTCTTTGGTTGCTTTTGCAGTATGCTTTGGGTCATTGTCCGTCTGCACTGTGAAGCGACGTCCAATGAGTTCTGAAGCATTTGGCTGAATATGAGCAGATAATATTGCCCAAAACACTTCAGAATTCATCCTGCTGCTTTTATCAGCAGTCACATCATCAATAAATACAAGAGAATCAGTTCCATTGGCAGCCATACATGCCCACGCCATCACACTACCACCGCCATGCTTCACTGATGAGGTGGTATGCTTAGGATCATGGGCAGTTCCTTTCCTTCTCCATACTCTTCTCTTCCCATCACTCTGGTACAAGTTGATCTTGGTCTCATCTGTCCATAGGATGTTGTTCCAGAACTGTGAAGTCTTTTTTAGATGTCGTTTAGCAAACTTTTATCTGGCCTTCCTGTTTTTGAGGCTCACCAATGGTTTACATCTTGTGGTGAACCCTCTGTATTCACTCTGGTGAAGTCTTCTCTTGATTGTTGACTTTCGCACACATACACCTACCTCCTCGAGAGTGTTCTTGATCTGGCCAACTGTTGTGAGGGGGTTTTCTTCACCAGGGAAATAATTATTCGGTCAATCCACCACAGTGGTTTTCCATGGTCTTCCGGGTCTTTTGGTGTTGCTGAGCTCACTGATGCATTCCTTCTTTTTAAGAATGTTCCAAACAGTTGTTTTGGCCACACCTAATGTTTTTGCTATCTCTCTGATGGGTTTGTTTTGTTTTTTCAGCCTAATGATGGCTTGGTTCACTGATAGTGACAGCTCTTTTGGATCTCATCTTGAGAGTTGACAGCAACAGATTCCAAATGCAAATAACACACTTGAAATGAACTCTGGACCTTTTATCTGCTCATTTTAATTGGGATAATGAGGGAATAACACACACCTGGCCATGGAACAGCTCAGAAGCCAATTGTCCCATTACTTTTGGTTCCTTAACAAGTGGGAGGCACATATGCAAACTGTTGTAATTCCTACACCGTTCACCTGATTTAGATGCAAATACCCTCAAATTAAAGCTGACAATCTGCAGTTAAAGCACATCTTGTTTGTTTCATTTCAAATCCATTGTGGTAGTGTATAGAGCCAAAAATGTTAAAATTGTGTCAATGTCCCAATATTTATGGACCTAACTGTATATATATATATATATTTATTTTTTTATTTTTTTTATTTTTTTATCAAACTGGTGTAAAGTAGAACTGGCTTAGTTGCCCATAGCAACCAGATTCCACCTTTCATTTTATACAGCTCCGTTTAAAAATTAAAGGAGTAATCTTACTGGTTGTTATGGGCAACTAAGCCAGTTTTCCTTTGCACCAGTTTTGAGAAATCTCTTCCATTGTGTACTTATATGTGTACATAGCATTGTATGTCATCACACTATACTAATCTGTGTGGGAAAAGTGACCGCTAACTGTGCAGACTGCACACAATACTGTATTCAGAACAGAGTGCAGGTAGTGAGAGCTGTTAGTCATGAGATCTATATCCTGCTCATAACACCATGGTTCTGACTGTAGATCGCTGCACTGACATTATCAGCAGAAATATCTATTGTGTCTACAAATAATGGACTTTCTACATAATGGAAAGTGAGAAATAGATCTGCTGATTACAGGTTGTAGCATACTGTAAGACTCGCCATGTTGTGGATTGGAATAAAATCTTACTACCAAATTACTTGCAAGTTCCAGCATCCTACATGTAAGTGGCTGCTAGCTGTGCTATGTAACAGGATATGGGGGTGGGGCAGCAGAGCTTCTGCTGGTGCATGTGAAATCAACAGGAACACCCACAGAGCCTCACATGAGATGACAGCTCTGAGCAAAACTCATAGAAGAGCATTTCTGAGTGCATGTGAAGCAAAGCTGATACCAGTAAACAAACAAGTGCAATTTTATTATGTGCTGCATTACGGTAAGATATAGGGTGACCATTAGAGTTGAGAGCGTATATTCGAATAGCAAATTTAATCCCGAATATCGGCATTTTGAGAATTCGCGAATATTTAGAATATAGTGCTATATATTCGTAATGACGAATATTCGTCATTTTTTTCCATATGAACACATGATTCATCCCTGTTTCTTGCTTGTGGGCCAATGACGTCATTGGCCCACAAGCAAGAAGCAGGGAGGAATCATATGTTCACTTCCGATGGAAAAAAAATGACGAATTACTTCGTCCCAAAGCACATTTCTTTGTAGAAGCAGGTTCAATGATGGAGAACAGCGATTGAGCTGCCCCTGTCCTTAAACCCCTCAGATGCCGCATTCATCACTGATTGCAGCATCTTAAATTAAAAATGTAGGCTTTCAGGGGTTAAAAAAAATAGAAAAATATTGTGGTCATCCTAATTGAAGATCCCGCTCGAAATGTCACACGGTGCATGATGACGTAATCATGCTGGCCGACATGGGAACATCATGCGTCACCACTCATAGGATCTTCAATCAAGATGGCCACAGCGGACTCTTCATGCTCTTCATGAGGTGAGTATGGTTACCACAAAGTACAAGAAAATTTGGCTTCACGGTGAATCAAATTTTCCCTGAAATTCTGATTCAGGTTCACTTTGGATAAAAATAAAGGAGAAAATGTTACAGATTTTGGACACATACTAATTAACTTAGCATAAGTGAAAGGAGAAATATATGTGTTTCTAAAATTACCTTTCATAGTTAGATTGGAGTAATAGGATATACCTATTGATATAAAGTGTTACACTCACCTAACAATAACAATATTTCAGTTACAAAGAGAGGGGTGGTGTAGGTGTAGGCATACTCCCTGGGGGAGGCAATATATATGGTGAACTGGGTGGTTGAAAGATCTATCCCTACCCGTCCCTCAAGTAATCTATGCCCAGGGATGCCCCCTAATGGTGGAGGCACCCTATCCCCGTGCCTAGGCCCTAGACCAGACCCTATAAAACCCCTACAAATAAGAAGATACCCAGCATACCAATATACAATATAATATTCAAGGTACCAAAAAATATTTTATAGCGACCCTGATGCGTTTCTTCCGCAACACGCGGTTTATCAGGGGGTAATTAATTAGTCAAATATTCAAGTAGGGATGGTACTATAAATAGATAAGGAAGAAGATACTTAGCTTCTCTGAAGTCAATGTGAGAAATTAGGATGAAGCAGAAATGCCAGTCGGTAAAAAAAGCTGAAATGATATGTGTTTAAACAGGCAGAAATGTTACCATCAGATTAGAATAAATTCCTGATAAGATAATGTTGAGTACATCTACAAAGCCATACTTACTGGCAACAAACTCACAAGACCTGACCCATCGATGGTGTGGGGAGCTCTGCTAGCTAGTGACGGCGCTCAGAAATTTAAATGCAGGCGCCAATCATCACTTCCGGACGCCGGAAAGGGAACTTCCGGTTAAGGCTACTTTCACACCTGCGTTAGGTGCGGATCTGTCTGGTATCTGCACAGACGGATCCGCACCTATAATGCAAACGCTTGTATCCGTTCAGAACTGATCCGTTTTCATTACCATGAACAGAAAAAATAAATAAAAAATCATGATAATGCAAACGGATCCGTTTTGACTTACATTGAAAGTCAATGGGAGGCGGATCCGTTTTCAATTACACCATATTGTGTCAGTGAAAACGGATCCGTCCCCATTGACTTACATTGTAAGTCAGAACGGATCCGTTTGGTTCCGCATCGTCAGGCGGACATCAAAATGCTGCAAGCAGCATTTTGGTGTCCGCCTCCAGAGCGGAATGGAGGCTGAACGGAGGCAAACTGATGCATTCTGAACAGATCCTTATCCATTCAGAATGCATTGGGGCTAAACGGATCAGTTTTGGGCCACTTGTGAGAGCCCTGAAACGGATCTCACAAGCGGACCCAGAAACGCCAGTGTGAAAGTAGCCTAAGTGGAACACATGGATGGAACGCATGCAAGGTAATTTTAGAGACACGTATATTTCTCCTTTCACTTATGCTAAGTTAATTAGTACGTGTCCAAAATCTGTAACATTTTCTACTTTATTCTTATTGATTTTTGATATGGCCAGTTTTTTGTCTGGTACACTGTTTACTGATGCTTCAATACAGGAAGCCCGAGAGATATTTTCGGACAAGGAGATACCAGGGCTGACGTCCTCAGAAACTTGTAAGATAGCCTTCAGAGATCTCTACACCGGATATAAAGAGAATATAAAATCGTGGTGGGAGGTGAGATCCCTGGAGAGCTATCTAGAATATCAAATTGTACCTAAGGGCCTTAGGATACCAATTAAACAAGCGGCCCGTATTTTATCTCCCCAATTACTTATTAAATGGGAGCAAGAACTAACTAATAGTTCACTAAAACTAATGTCCCTCCTGTTGGAGGAAGAAAAAAGAGTTTTTGAGGAAACGTCAGCCAAGCTAAAGAACTTACTGATTGTGCACTTAAGTTTAAGTCAGATATTGATTTTACTAGGAGAGACCTCAGTGGAACACTTTCAAAACCTTTTGAAGGAAAGGAAGCACAGACAGTTCAATAAAGACTTGACGGAATTTAGGGACAAGAAGGCATATAACTTTGATAACAAAGTGGTTACACACTCAGAGTCAGAGGTCTCGTCATCTGAGGTTGAGCTTTCTGACTTGGAACCCACAGGGCCATATAGAAATACAAATTATAATAAGAGTGGTTATAATTCTTCCACTCGCAGACCCGACGTAGGTGATATAAATGGGGAAGACAGCAAGGGAATGCTGGTCGCGCAGGCGGGGGGTCACCTTGTCCACCGCCCCCCTCCTCCTCCTCTTCCTCGTTTGCCTCTTCCCAATCACAGATCCCTTTTTTATCCAACAATCAGAGTCCGTATCAACTGAGAGATCGTACGAAGGGCGGGGACAATCGTCTATAACTGATAGTCTCCAGGTAATCAATCTCTCTTCCCGTATTCTGACTAAAACTGAGATAGATGTATGTACCTACGACTAAATTCAATGTCTTCACATGGATTAAGGATTTGAATCTTTTTTGTAGAGAACATAAATGGCATAAGTTTTATTTGAATACCAACAAACAAACAAACATGTTCTGAACTAGGAATTAATGTTGATGATTTCCCAGATTTACAGACCCTGATGGACTTATGGGAGGAAGGTTCAAAAGAACCAGGTGAGGGCCCCTTCACCAACTTGCGCCCAATGAGTACCAGATTGCCGCCTCCGATGATTTCGAAACATATTGCCATTTTTTTACAGTTAGTGAGTACCGCATTGGAGCAACTAACTGGCAAAAAATCAATACATTATAATTTATCCCAATGTGAGTCAAACGCTCTTAGGAGCATTGAAATTGACAACACAATTGTAATTAAGCCATCGGATAAAGGCGGTAATCTGGTCATTCTGGACCATTCGCAATATCAGAAAATGTGTCTAGATTTATTGAGAGACAAGAAGAGTTATAGGACCCTTCCTAGTGATCCCTCCACGATATTTCAGACACAACTTAAATCTATCCTTCAGGAAGGTCTGAGGAAAGGAATCAACAAGACAGAATATCTATTCCTTTTTCCTAAATCTCCACAATTGGCAACTTTTTATTGTCTCCCTAAGGTGCATAAGGGTCTTCATGCCCTTAAGGGTCGACCTATTGTGTCGGGCGTAAACTCCCTTACACATCATTGTGGAGTGGATCAACCACAGAAAAGAGTGCATAACACACCAATAATGAATCATAAAATGTAATGTTTATTAATAACAAGTATTAAAAGATGATATTCACAGTACGTAATTGTGAATAAGTGGGGAAAAGAACACAGTGGCACATCACCTCAGATAAAAGCTCTTCAACTGTGACAAAATGCAACAATATAGCGACCTATGAAGATGATAGTAGCAAATCCCGGGTACAGGGTATGGCGGTCGGGTCTGTATAAAGTTCATGTGAATGTACTGGTATGCCAAAAAGTGACCAATGCGTAGAGTAAGCAAAAAAAGTAACAAACATGTATACTCGCTTACTACAGATACAACATAGATGGCAACATACCGATAGGAAGATAGGCAATAAAAGGGTGATGGCGCTCCTCGACGCACGTTTCACGTGTAATCGCTTCCTCAGGAGGAGTCATCATTGTGGAGTGTATCTAGATATAGTTTTGAGGGACTTTGTGCTGTCTCTGCCGTCGTATATGAGAGACACTATGGACTTATTATGGAAGATCGAGGCAATTTCGATAGATTCTAATTGCTTTCTCGCCAGCATAGATGTAGAGTCTCTATATACGTCTATACCCCATGATAGAGGCCTGGCAGCAATGGCACACTATCTAATGACCAGAGTCACTCATTGTGAGAATCATAACCGATTCATCATACGCCTTCTAGAATACACTCTCACTCATAATTTCTTTTTTGTTTAATGGACTGTTCTACCACCAGCTCAGGGGGACAGCCATGGGGAGTCTATGTGCTCCGACATATGCTAATCTCCTACTGGGCTGGTGGGAAGACAAATATGTCTCACTTAACAGCAATGACATAGGCCTTAGTTTCAAGTATGAAATACAATCTGATGTGATCACTTTTCTTGATGTGGTAGTTAGACTTATCTCTAGTAGCCTGACTACTTCAGTATTTCGTAAATCCACAGCTACAAATAGCATATTACACTAGAGTAGTTATCACCCTTTTACCGTCAAAAAAGGTATCCCGAAGGGACAATATCTTTGCATATGTAGAAACTGCTCAATTAATGAGAAGTTCTACAGTGAATCAAAACAACTCAAAAATAGACTTTCTGAAAGAGGCTACCCTGCCCCAACCGTAAGAGAAGCCTTTCATGTAGCGGAAGTAAGTAGAAGGAGTGACCTCCTTATACCCAGGGTAAAAAAAACTGATGACCTGAATAGTCCGATTGGGACATTTGACGATGCTAATAAGGAAGTCGTAAACATCTTAAAAACTTACTGGCCTATTCTGTCTATGGACAAAGATCTTTCTAAAGCCATTGTGCCCTTTCCACAGATTACTTATCGTAAGGGCAGAAGCCTGAAAAACCGGCTGATACAAAGTCACTATACTGGCCCAAAAATGGAGGGCACCTGGCTTGATAAAAAGCCGGTGGGAGTTTTCAAATGTGGCACTTGTAAGGCCTGCAATTTTATTAAGACATCAAAAACTGTGATATGTTCGACCACTAATTATGTCCATACAATTAGAGATTTTATCAATTGCAAGACGAGGGGAGTTGCGTACATATGCCAATGCACTTGTCCCAGAAACTATATTGGGAAGACGTTTAGAGAATTTAGACGGAGAATATGTGAACATGTCAATGATATTGTGAAACATAAAGACACCCCCATTGCGAATCATGTAAATCAACATCATGGGGGGAACCTTAATTCCATAACTTTTTCAACCTTGGAGGCTGTCCCATTGTCTCCAAGAGGGGGTAACTGGGATCGGAGGATCCTTCAGAAAGAAAGTGAGTGGATTTATCGCTTATGATCCCAGTCACCACTTGGTCTCAATGAGAGACTTACTTTCACGTGTTTTATTTATTTCTCTTTTGCCTTATGGGCTTAGCTATCAGTAATTCCCTGTCAGTGTCCCCCTTTGTTGGCTCAACTCGGTATGAGAAGTACCGACTTTATGGTTTGTTACCCCTTATATCGGGATCTCCACTATCTAATGATTAGTAATTTGTTGTCTTCATTATAATTTAGGGCTTCTATCACTAATTTACAATTGTATCATTATTATCTCTGTATGTTTTTTCTCCCCTTTCAATAGGCTAAAGCTAGTGACCGTGACTTATACTGAGTAATTTTTATATACATGTCTTCACCCTAGTGACAGATATATCTATTAGACTAATGCGCTGTGCCTGTATTTTTATTGGACGTCATCGTCTGGTTTCCAGTGTCTTCTCTTCCGCATGTCCGGAGCGATACGTTCTATACATGCGCTTCAAGTTCCGGAAGTCACGTGCATGCGTTCCATCCATGCGTTCTACTTAACCGGAAGTGCCCTTTCCGGCGTCCGGAAGTGATGATTAGCGCCTGCGTTTAAATTTCTGAGCACAGGCGGCCGTCACTAGCTAGCAGAGCTCCCAGACTATCGATGGGTCAGGTCTTGTGAGTTGGTTGCCAGTAAGTATGGCTTTGTAGATGTACTCAACATTATCTTATCAGGAATTTATTCAAATCTGATGGTGACATTTTTGCCTGTTTAAACACATCTCATTTCAGCTTTTTATACCGACTGGCATTTCTGCTTCATCCTAATTTCTCACATTGACTTCAGAGAAGCTAAGTATCTTCTTCTTTATCTAATTATAGTACCATCCCTACTTGAATATTTGACTAATTAATTACCCCCTGATGAACCGCGTGTTGCGGAAGAAACACATCAGGGTCGCTATAAAATATTTTTGGGTACCTTGAACATTGTATATTGGTATGCTAGGTATCTTCTTATTTGTAGGGGTTTTTATAGGGTCTGGTCTAGGGCCTAGTCATGGGGACAGGGTGCTTCCACCATTAGGGGGCATCCCTGGGCATAGATTACTTGAGGGACGGGTAGGGATAGATATTTCAACCACCCAGTTACCAATATATATTGCCTCCCCAGAGAGTATGCCTACACCTACACCAAAAGGTAATTTTAGAAACACATATCCTTTCACTTCCACTTTGGATACTTTGATTCGCTCAATAAAATGGCCTCCTTTCTACTAGTGCGAACAAAACCTGTCCTAATCGCACAGCAGGACAAGATATTTTAGAACACTGAGCTATAGCGCTGCCTCATCCTCCTTTCTGCTCTATTTGTCAGGGAATATGATCCGGAATACAGTTCAATATGATCTTCAGCTGAATATCTCTGGGAATGTATTGGTTGAGGAGACATTGGATGAGGAGAGATAAAGTACAGAGGGGACGCTCAGGAAAAACCGTTGGGCTGTGTTAGTGGTGACTACATTCAAGTGCTGCTGCTCATGACCCCCACCCTCCTCTCTGTACTTCATGTCTCCTCATGAACCTTATTGCTATAGAGATTCAGCTGAAGATCATATTAAACTGTATTCAGGATCATAATCCCTGACAGGTATTTGGAAATGTATTTATTAGTGATGATCGAGCACCAAAGTATTCGAGTGTTCGGCCCGAACACATTGGAATATTTGTGTGCTTGGTCGAATAATGGAAGTAAATGGGAGACAACCAGGCACCCCCTGCTCTGAAGAGGGGAGGGTGCCTGGTCCATTGGAAAAGGTCAGAAAGTGACACAAAACACCACCGAAAAGGATCGGAAACACCATGGGGACGATGTCTGCATCTTGGACTCTCCGGTTGCTGCTGGGAACCATGTTGTTCAAGTTGTACGCCACTTTTACAACCTGACAAAAATGCGCACAACCCCCCCTGCCCCGTCAGAAAGTGACAGAAACAACACCTAAATGGATCGGAAACACCATGAGGACGATGTCTGCATCTTGGACTCCAAGGTCGCTGCTGGGAACCATGTTGTTGAAGTTGTACGCCACTTTTACAGACAGACAAAAATATGCAGACACACACCCAAAAAAAAATAATAAAATGACAGGAGAAATTGTTAGGAAACATTCTTTCATGTATATTCAATTGTATATAAAGTGCAAGTGCTGCAATAAAATTACAAGGAAGAGGTACTCCGATGCAACCTGTATATCACATAAAAGAGGGCCTCATTCACATTGTGGTACAATTGTTCATGTAGTGAGACTCCTACACTCATAAAGCATATGCACTAAGTGAAAGGGCTGCCAAAATTACAAGGAACCGGCACTCCAATACACCCTTTGTTACACATAAAGGAGGGCATCATACACAGCCTTGAAAAATTATGATTGATGGCCTGCTGATAACCTTCAAAAACACTTGGAGCAAGAATCTGTTGATCTGACCATCTAAAACATTAGGGGTGAGGGCCTGCTGCCGCATTGGTGACTCTAGATAACCTCTGGCGATTGCACGTCCCCGTGATGGCGACGATCCATTTGGATGTCTGCCCTATCAGCTTTCGATGTTCTTTTCTGCGTCTACCATGGTGATCACGGGTAACAGGGAATCAGGTTTCCACGCCGGAGAGGTAGCGTGAGAAAGGGATAACACTTTGAAGGAAGGTCAATGGCTGATAAACAGCCATGGCTACTACTTCAAAGCAATGCAGCATGAGTTGCGGGCCTGCAGGTGAGCTGACCCTTTAAAAATTTTTACTCGCGGGCCTGCATGTGAGTTGACCCAGTAAAAGATTTGAGTTGCGGGTCTGTAGGTGAGCTGAACCAGTAAAATATTTTATGTGCGGGCCTTCTGGTGAGCTGAGGTGAAACCGACAGACCCAACTTGTATTTGATGGCTGCATTAATTTGCAGGTGACCTTGATACAGCTCCACAGATTGTTTCCATCTGCATCTTTCTAAACAATCTGTGGCCTTAGTCTTTTATCCAGACTCAGTCATTGTGCCACTATATGGCCTCCTCATGCTGCCATCTCCACACCATGTCACCTTGCCACTCATTTTTATCACCATGTTGCTGCTGCTGCTTAAAAGACCTTAAACTGATCATCAGGCCCACAATTTAATTAAGGTTTTGTAATCGACAAACCCAACTTGCTTTTGTGGGCTGCATCAGTGCGGTAGCTAGAATTGACTTGGCCCCACAGTAAATTTTTGAATGGGGCTCCATCCCACAGTATTTTTTTTAGTGACCCCTTCCTTTCATGCCGCCCCCATTCCTGTGGCTAGTTAAGATCGATCTCTCAGACTAGGGCTGGCAGCTGTTCCATCCGTTTTATGCACTGTCTATACTGTCACTGTATATAATTTAATTGTGGTATACTGTTGAGGGGGCCCTGACCAAATCCTTTAGGCCTCCACCTTCTGGATGGGCCCCTTATGGGTCAGGGCCCCAAAGCTGCAGCTTCCCCTGCTTTCTCTATAGCTACGCCCCTGATCGCACCCCTCAATAAATTTTTGGTGAGAGCAGGTATATCAAACCCCTTAATCGTTGTTTTTTTTTGTGGAAGCAGGTATATCGCAGCCCTCGATCATTATTTTGTGGAAGCAGGTATATCGAACCCATTAACAAATATTTTCTTGAAGCTGGTATATCATAGCCCTCAATGACTATTTTGTTGAAGCAGGTATATCAAACCCCTTAATCAGTATTTTGTGGAAGTAGGTATATCTCAGGCCTCAGTGAATATTTGGTAGAAGCAGGTATATCAAACCCCTTAAAAAGTATTTTGTGAAAGCAGGTATATCGCAGTCCTCAATCATTATTTTGTGGAAGCAGATAGATTGAACCCATTAATCAATATTTTGTGGAAGCTGGTATATCATAGCCCTCAATCACTATTTTGTGGAAGCAGGTATATCAAACCCCTTAATCAATATTTTCTGGAAGCAGTTATATTGCACCCCTCAATAAATATTTGGTGAAAACAGGTATATCAAACCCCTTAATCAGTATTTTGTGGAAGCGGGTATATCATAGGCCTCAATCAATATTTGTTGGAAACAGATATATAAAACTCCTTAACCACCTCAGCCCCTATAGCTTTAACACCCTGAAAGACCAGGCCACTTTTTCCACTTCTGACCTACACTACTTTCACCGTTTATTGCTCGGTCATGCAACTTACCACCCAAATGAATTTTACCTCCTTTTCTTCTCACTAATAGAGCTTTCATTTGGTGGTATTTCATTGCTGCTGACATTTTTACTTTTTTTGTTATTAATTGAAATTTAACGATTTTTTTTCAAAAAAAATGGTCTGGGTAAAAGTTATAGCGTTTACAAATTATGGTACAAAAATGTGAATTTCCGCTTTTTGAAGCAGCTCTGACTTTCTGAGCACCTGTCATGTTTCCTGAGGTTCTACAATGGCCAGACAGTACAAACACCCCCCAAATGACCCCATTTCGGAAAGTAGACACCCTAAGGTATTCACTGATGGGCATAGTGAGTTCATAGAACTTTTTATTTTTTGTCACAAGTTAGCGGAAAATGATGATTTTTTATTTTTTATTTATTTTTCTTACAAAGTCTCATATTCCACTAACTTGTGACAAAAAAAAAAAAGTTCTATGAACTCACTATGCCCATCAGCGAATACCTTGGGGTGTCTTCTTTCCAAAATGGGGTCACTTGTGGGGTAGTTATACTGCCCTGGCATTCTAGGGGCCCAAATGTGTGGTAAGGAGTTTGAAATCAAATTCTGTAATAAATGGCCGGTGAAATCCGAAAGGTGCTCTTTGGAATGTGGGCCCCTTTGCCAACCTAGGCTGCAAAAAAGTGTCACACATGTGGTATCTCCGTATTCAGGAGAAGTTGGGGAATGTGTTTTGGGGTGTTATTTTACATATACCCATGCTGGGTGAGATAAATATCTTGGTCAAATGCCAACTTTGTATAAAAAAATGGGAAAAGTTTTCTTTTGCCAAGATATTTCTCTCACCCAGCATGGGTATATGTAAAATGACACCCCAAAACACATTCCCCAACTTCTCCTGAATACGGAGATACCACATGTGTGACACTTTTTTGCAGCCTAGGTGGGCAAAGGGGCCCATATTCCAAAGAGCACCTTTCGGATTTCACTGGTCATTTTTTACAGAATTTGATTTCAAACTCCTTACCACACATTTGGGCCCCTAGAATGCCAGGGCAGTATAACTACCCCACAAGTGACCCCATTTTGGAAAGAAGACACCCCAAGGTATTCGCTGATGGGCATAGTGAGTTCATGGAAGTTTTTATTTTTTGTCACAAATTAGTGGAATATGATACTTTGTAAGAAAAATAAATAAAAAATAAAAAATCATCATTTTCCACTAACTTGTGACAAAAAATAAAAAATTCTAGGAACTCGCCATGCCCCTCAAGGAATACCTTGGGGTGTCTTCTTTCCAAAATGGGGTCACTTGTGGGGTAGTTATACTGCCCTGGCATTCTAGGGGCCCAAATGTGTGGTAAGGAGTTTGAAATCAAATTCTGTAAAAAATGGCCAGTGAAATCCGAAAGGTGCTCGTTGGAATGTGGGCCCCTTTGCCCACCTAGGCTGCAAAAAAGTGTCACACATGTGGTATCTCCGTATTCAGGAGAAGTTGGGGAATGTGTTTTGGGGTGTCATTTTACATGCTGGGTGAGATAAATATCTTGGTCAAATGCCAACTTTGTATAAAAAAATGGGAAAAGTTGTCTTTTGCCAAGATATTTCTCTCACCCAGCATGGGTATATGTAAAATGACACCCCAAAACACATTCCCCAACTTCTCCTGAATATGAAGATACCACATGTGTGACACCTTTTTGCAGCCTAGGTGGGCAAAGGGGCCCATATTCCAAAGAGCACCTTTCGGATTTCACTGGTCATTTTTTACAGAATTTGATTTCAAACTCCTTACCACACATTTGGGCCCCTAGAATGCCAGGGCAGTATAACTACCCCACAAGTGACCCCATTTTGGAAAGAAGACACCCCAAGGAATTCGCTGATGGGCATAGTGAGTTCATGGAAGTTTTTATTTTTTGTCACAAGTTAGTGGAATATGAGACTTTGTAAGAAAAAAAACCAAAACATAATTTTCCACTAACTTGTGACAAAAAATAAAAAATTCTAGGAACTCTCCATGCCCCTCACGGAATACCTTGGGGTGTCTTCTTTCCAAAATGGGGTCACCTGTGGGGTAGTTATACTGCCCAGGCATTCTAGGGGCCCAAATGTGTGGTAAGTAGGTAAATGACCTGTGAAATCCGAAAGGTGCTCTTTGGAATGTGGGCCCCTTTGCCCACCTAGGCTGCAAAAAAGTGTCACACATGTGGTATCTCCGTATTCAGGAGAAGTTGGGGAATGTGTTTTGGGGTGTCATTTTACATGCTGGGTGAGATAAATATCTTGGTCAAATGCCAACTTTGTATAAAAAAATGGGAAAAGTTGTCTTTTGCCAAGATATTTCTCTCACCCAGCATGGGTATATGTAAAATGACACCCCAAAACACATTCCCCAACTTCTCCTGAATACGAAGATACCACATGTGTGACACTTTTTTGCAGCCTAGGTGGGCAAAGGGGCCCATATTCCAAAGAGCACCTTTCGGATTTCACTGGTCATTTTTTACAGAATTTGATTTCAAACTCCTTACCACACATTTGGGCCCCTAGAATGCCAGGGCAGTATAACTACCCCACAAGTGACCCCATTTTGGAAAGAAGACACCCCAAGGAATTCGCTGATGGGCATAGTGAGTTCATGGAAGTTTTTATTTTTTGTCACAAGTTAGTGGAATATGAGACTTTGTAAGAAAAAAAACCAAAACATAATTTTCCACTAACTTGTGACAAAAAATAAAAAATTCTAGGAACTCTCCATGCCCCTCACGGAATACCTTGGGGTGTCTTCTTTCCAAAATGGGGTCACCTGTGGGGTAGTTATACTGCCCTGGCATTCTAGGGGCCCAAATGTGTGGTAAGTAGGTAAATGACCTGTGAAATCCGAAAGGTGCTCTTTGGAATGTGGGCCCCTTTGCCCACCTAGGCTGCAAAAAAGTGTCACACATGTGGTATCTCCGTATTCAGGAGAAGTTGGGAATGTGTTTTGGGGTGTCATTTTACATATACCCATGCTGGGTGAGAGAAATATTTTGGCAAAAGACAACTTTTCCCATTTTTTTTATACAAAGTTGGCATTTGGAATAAAACAAATTATGTATACCACTCTTAGTGATTGTTATAAGTGGTATATAGTTACACCCAAATCATGCAGAAAAAATATTTGTAAACTGGGATTATTTAAAACGTAACCTTTACTAGGTCATTCAAAATAATATGTCACACTAGGTGAGAGACGACAAAGACAACAAAAAGTTCCTCCGCTGCATCAATTCATATTCATATTCCGTTCAGAAATAGTAAAAAGAAAAGATGGGTGGATCTCACCTCGTCTGGGCGGGGTCCAACTGTGAAGGATGGTCCTGGCGATGGTCTAACCACGGACCAATGTGACCAGGTGCTGTTGTGGTATTGGCACGATGGATATCCTGGAAGGCCCTATTATGGCTTTCCTGCCTGCCTAGGGGGATAGGGACTCAAGCCTGCCTACCACAATGGAGCACCCGCCCCGACAGGGGCGACCCCACACCGAGCCTTTCCCTCAGTATGGGTCTATAAACCTAATAAGCCCTAATTATAACGCCCTACATGCCATGTTTCTGTCACTTCTGGACATCATCAGGGGACTCCGTATGTATATTCCAGGGCAACTACAAGTAAAAGTTATAAACAGACACTCAATACAGGTCACCAATTATTGAGCACCGCACGCAAAGTGGCTGATTAACAGCCACACTTTACTTACTCAGAATCAAGGTGAGTTTGGCCTTGTATTCTTTGGACAAGGTAAAAGATGGCTCTTGTCCTCACTGATGCAGAGGAAGTGTCCCTTGTCAGTCCATGTCTCACCCAACATAACAGTAGTTTGGGTGAGCATTGAATGGTTGTTAGCCGCCTCCTCTTATACCTCTACTTCCGATTTGTGTACGCCCCCCGTGATCATTTGACTCACCTGTCCAGGTATCGTGGAACACATGTATTTCAACGTGGAACGCACGCCGCTCGCGTGCGTTCCACCGGACCGGAAGTCAGCGTCACATGATGCGGCTCAACCGGAAGTGAGGTCGGAGCCTAAGTCAGAGCGTTGCCGTTGCATAGCAACTGCTAGGCTCATGACGCTTGGCCTCCGTAGCAGGCACCTGATACCTTGCCTGTCATTTTCATAAATGCACAATCGCATTACAGATATAAATTGGCATGACCACCGTGCACAAGCTCCTCCCCTTTCGAACACTGACCGATTCTTAAACCAGAAATCCTGAGCATGATCATATTGTAATGCTATATTTTAGGTGAATCCACCATCGCGTCCTTAATGGATCCTGATGTTCGCGGGGCCATAAAGGGGCACCCCAGCATCACTTATAGACGGGGCAGAAGCATCCGCGATATGCTGGTACACAGCCACTATACATCAGGGCCCAGGCCTAGGACTTGGTTGGAGAGAGGCATCAGTGGAAACCACAAATGTGGTAGATGCGTGGCGTGCCCCTTTATGGCCAAAGCAAAGTCATTCAGGAGTAACAACACAAATAAAGTCTATACAATTACGGACTTTATTAACTGCAGAAGCACAGGTCTGGTGTACAAGATTACATGCGAATGCGGCGAAGAGTACATTGGGAAGACTGGTAGTGAGTTTAGGAGGAGAATAGGAGAACATTTGAGCGATATAAGAAACGAAAAAGACACATCGGTGGCACGTCACGTTAACACCAAACATGGAGGGAGACCAGACTGTCTATCCTTCTCTGGAATTGAAAAAATTAAACCTGGCACCAGAGGAGGTGATCTTGATAGAAGGATCCTGCAATGCGAGGCTAAATGGATCTTCTATCTCAAAACAGTCCATCCATTTGGGTTAAACGAACAGCAAAACTTTTGCTGTTTTTTGTGACCTACATTTAAAGCTCAACAATCATGAAGGGATATTTGCCGTGTCCCTCCTCTCATCGTGTGTGCCCAATATATGGACGCATGGGATGGGATGATGGACAAGACTGTAAATAACAGTGAGGGAATCCGCCAACGGCGGCTTCCATTCCCCTCTTCCCTCCCCTCTCCCCCTCCACCATAAGTGTTCAGGATGACCCTCAGACTAGATGCTGTACTACCTGAGCATATGGGTTATGATGGTGGATATATTTTACATTCCTTTGTGATAATATATAGTCCAATTGATAAAGAGTGGGCTTTTTTGACTGGATAATGACCCCCAGTTCTAATGCTGTCACCTTTTAAACCATGAGCGCAAAGGACGCGATGGTGGATTCACCTAAAATATAGCATTACAATATGATCATGCTCAGGATTTCTGGTTTAAGAATCGGTCAGTGTTCGAAAGGGGAGGAGCTTGTGCACGGTGGTCATGCCAATTTATATCTGTAATGCGATTGTGCATTTATGAAAATGACAGGCAAGGTATCAGGTGCCTGCTACGGAGGCCAAGCGTCATGAGCCTAGCAGTTGCTATGCAACGGCAACGCTCTGACTTAGGCTCCGACCTCACTTCCGGTTTAGCCGCATCATGTGACGCTGACTTCCGGTCCGGTGGAACGCACGCGAGCGGCGTGCGTTCCACGTTGTAATACATGTGTTCCACGATACCTGGACAGGTGAGTCAAATGATCACGGGGGGCGTACACAAATCGGAAGTAGAGGTATAAGAGGAGGCGGCTAACGACCATTCAATGCTCACCCAAACTACTGTTATGTTGGGTGAGACATGGACTGACAAGGGACACTTCCCCTGCATCAGTGAGGACAAGAGCCATCTTTTACCTTGTCCAAAGAATACGAGGCCAAACTCACCTTGATTCTGAGTAAGTAAAGTGTGGCTGTTAATCAGCCACTTTGCGTGCGGTGCTCAATAATTGGTGACCTGTATTGAGTGTCTGTTTATAACTTTTACTTGTAGTTGCCCTGGAATATACATACGAAGTCCCCTGATGATGTCCAGAAGTGACAGAAACATGGCATGTAGGGCGTTATAATTAGGGCTTATTAGGTTTATAGACCCATACTGAGGGAAAGGCTCGGTGTGGGGTCGCCCCTGTCGGGGCGGGTGCTCCATTGTGGTAGGCAGGCTTGAGTCCCTATCCCCCTAGGCAGGCAGGAAAGCCATAATAGGGCCTTCCAGGATATCCATCGTGCCAATACCACAACAGCACTTGGTCACATTGGTCCGTGGTTAGACCATCGCCAGGACCATCCTTCACAGTTGGACCCCGCCCAGACGAGGTGAGATCCACCCATCTTTTCTTTTTACTATTTCTGAACGGAATATGAATATGAATTGATGCAGCGGAGGAACTTTTTGTTGTCTTTGTCGTCTCTCACCTAGTGTGACATATTATTTTAAATGACCTAGTAAAGGTTACGTTTTAAATAATCCCAGTTTACAAATATTTTTTCTGCATGATTTGGGTGTAACTATATACCACTTATAACAATCACTAAGAGTGGTATACATAATTTGTTTTATTCCAAATGCCAACTTTTTATAAAAAAAATGGGAAAAGTTGTCTTTTGCCAAAATATTTCTCTCACCCAGCATGGGTATATGTAAAATGACACCCCAAAACACATTCCCCAACTTCTCCTGAATACGGAGATACCACATGTGTGACACTTTTTTGCAGCCCAGGTGGGCAAAAGGGCCCAAATGCCTTTTAGGAGGGCATTTTTAGACATTTGGATACCAGACTTCTTCTCACGCTTTGGGGCCCCTAAAATGCCAGGGCAGTATAAATACCCCACATGTGACCCCATTTTGGAAAGAAAACACCCCAAGGTATTCAATGAGGGGCATGGCGAGTTCATAGAAAAAAAAATTTTGGGCACAAGTTAGCGGAAATTGATTTTTTTGATTTTTTTTTCACAAAGTCTCCCTTTCCGCTAACTTGGGACAAAAATTTCAATCTTTCATGGACTCAATAAGCCCCTCAGCAAATACCTTGGGGTGTTCTCTTTCCAAAATGGGGTCATTTGTGGGGTGTTTGTACTGCCCTGGCATTTGAGGGTCTCCGCAATCATTACATGTATGCCCAGCATTAGGAGTTTCTGCTATTCTCCTTATATTGAGCATAAGGGTAATGAGATTTTTTTTTTCCGTTCAGCCTCTGGGCTGAAAGAAAAAAATGAACGGCACAGATTTCTTCATTCGCATCGATCAATGTGGATGAAAAAATCTCTGCCAAAAAAAGAAAAAGGAGGGGAAAGGCGTCTGCCAGGACATAGGAGCTCCGCCCAACATCCATACCCACTTAGTTCGTAAGCCCTGGGAAACCAGAGTTCTCCATTCACATCAATCGATGTGGCTTAATAAATCCTTGCCGGGATTTTTTTTTTTATATATATACAAAGTGTTTGCCAAAGTATATGAACACCGCCACCTCCTCAGCTCATATGCCTCGGCAAACGTATCTTTTACTGCAGAGGAGAAATCTCGTCTTGCAGCGCCGCATACACCGACTTGCGTGTATTCTGACAGCAGCGCAATGCTTCTGTCAGAATGCACATCAGTGCTGCAGCTAGTCGATCGGTTGGTTCACCTGGAAGGTAAAAAAAACAAAACAAAAAAGAAAAAACCAGGCCGCAACGCAATAAATTTATTAACTGTTGAACAGAACATAGAAACTTTTTTTTAACTTTTTTAACTGAACGTTAACTTTTTTACCTACCGGTAATTTTTTTTTTTTTAGTTTTTTTTACCTTTATAGAACAAACCTCTCCATCCCCATGGGACAATGTGCAAAGCGCAAATCGCCCAAAGATGTGGCGAAGTACGTTATGCACTTTATCCCAGGTGAAAGGAGAGGTTTGCAGCAGCTGTGAGTAAAAGGGCCCTAATAGCCCTGTGTGCCTGTCCTGTGAGATGCAATCCCTATGCTAAGTGTACCTGTGTGTGGTACTTCCGGAAACACTCACCAAAGCATAGGGCAGGGCGGTCAGGACAGTCAGGACAGAAATAGCGGGTGTCACGCCTTATTCCACTCCTGCTACAGACACAAATTTTTTTTGGGGGTGGCGGTTGGGTTGAGGTACCAGCAACGACACTGGGGAAATGTCGCTCGTGTAGACGGCTAACTACACTGGTGGATGGGGCCACGGAACCTCCTGGATACAGGAGGTTCTCGATGATCTCTTCCTGGAATTTGAGGAAGGATCCTGTTCTCCCAGCCTTACTGTAAAGAACAAAACTATTATAGGCAGCCAATTGAATTAAATATACAGACACCTTCTTATACCAGCGTCTGGTGCGTCGGGAAACTAAATAGGGAGCCAACATCTGGTCATTGAAGTCCACCCCTCCCATGAGCGCATTATAGTCGTGGACTGAGAGGGGCTTTTCAATGACACGGGTTGCCCTTTCAATTTGGATTGTCGTGTCTGCGTGAATGGAGGAGAGCATGTAAACGTCACGCTTGTCTCTCCATTTCACCGCGAGCAGTTCTTCGTTACACAAGGCAGCCCTCTCCCCCCTTGCAAGACGGGTGGTAACGAGCCGTTGGGGGAAGCCCACGCGACTAGTTCGCGCGGTGCCACAGGCGCAAATCCGTTCTAGAAACAAATGCCTAAAGAGGGCCACACTTGTGTAAAAATTGTCCACATAAAGATGGTACCCCTTGCCGAATAAGGGTGACACCAAGTCCCAGACTGTCTTCCCACTGCTCCCCAGGTAGTCAGGGCAACCGACCGGCTCCAGGGTCTGATCTTTTCCCTCATAGATCCGAAATTTGTGGGTATAGCCTGTGGCCCTTTCACAGAGCTTATGCAATTTGACCCCATACCGGGCACGCTTGCTTGGGATGTATTGTTTGAAGCCAAGACGCCCGGTAAAATGTATTAGGGACTCGTCTACGCAGATGTTTTGCTCGGGGGTATACAAATCTGCAAATTTCTGGTTGAAATGGTCTATGAGGGGCCGAATTTTGTGGAGCCGGTCAAAAGCTGGGTGGCCTCTGGGACGGGAGGTGGTGTTGTCGCTAAAATGCAGAAAACGCAGGATGGTCTCAAATCGTGTCCTGGACATAGCAGCAGAGAACATGGGCATGTGATGAATTGAGTTCGTGGACCAATATGACCGCAATTCATGCTTTTTAGTTAGACCCATGTTGAGGAGAAGGCCCAGAAAAATTTTAAGTTCGGAAACTTGGACTGGTTTCCACTGGAAAGACTGGGCATAAGAGCTTCCCGGGTTGGCGGATATAAATTGTGTGGCATACCGATTTGTTTCTGCCACGACTAAGTCCAAGAGCTCCGCAGTCAAGAACAGCTCAAAAAATCCCAGGGCCGAACCGATATGAGCCGTCTCAACCCGAACTCCAGACTGTGCGGTGAAAGGGGGAACTAATGGTGCGGCTGAAGTTGGTGACTGCCAATCACGGTTTGCCAGCACCTCAGGGATTCTAGGGGCTCTACGGGCCTGTCTGCGCGGTGGCTGCGACGGGGTAACTACTGCACGTGCCACCGTACCAGCTTCAACTGCCCTTCTGGTGCTCGCCACGTCACCATGTTGTACGGCAGTGCTGGTACTTGGTCCAGGAAGGGCTGCGCTGCTGGTGTATGCCTCACCACGTGATCGGCAGCGACAGCCCCACTCTGCTGCTCTTGAAACGGATCCTGCACAACCTGTGGTCTAGCGACACGGGGCCGGGTACGCCTGGTTCTATCAGGGACCTCCACCTCCTCGTCCGAACTTTGGGTCAGAGAGCCACTGCTTTCTACAGGTTCATATTCTGACCCGCTAGATTCGTCAGATGAGGGTTTCCATTCCTCATCCGACTGGGTCAGAATCCTGTAGGCCTCTTCAGAAGAATACCCCCTGTTTGCCATTTGGACTACTAAATTTAGGGGTATTCCCTGAGACTACCCAAGAAAAAAAGCATGCCTGTCTTACAAAGGGAGGCTAGCGAAGTACCGGAGGCCGCTGCGGTTGATAAAAAATATCAAAACTGATTTTTTTATCGCCGCAGTGCGTGTAAAGTGATTGTGCAGTGATCAAAAACCAAAATTTTTTTTGTCACTGCGGCGGGGCGGGTGTGGGTGAACGCACGTGTGGGCGACCGATCAGGCCTGATCGGGCAAACACTGCGTTTTGGGTGGAGGGCGAACTAAAGTGACACTAATACTATTATAGATCTGACCGTGATCAGTTTTGATCACTTACAGATACTATAAAAGTACAAATGCTGATTAGCGATACGCTAATCAGCAAATCAGTGACTGCGGTGCGGTGGGCTGGGCGCTAACTGACGCTAAACTAGCTAACCAAGGGGCCTAAACTATCCTAAAACCTAACAGCCAATACTAGTGAAAAAAAAAAGTGACAGTTTACACTGATCACTTTTTGTCTTTCACTAAGTGATTGACAGGGGGCGATCAAGGGGTTAATTTGGATGATGGGGGTGATGGAGGGTGATCTGGGGCTAAGGGTAGTGTTTGGTGGGTACTCACAGTGAAGTCTGCTCCTCTGCTGGATCCAACCGGCGAAAAGGACCAGCAGAGGAGCAGAGAAGCCATTTAACACATCATATTTACTAATATGATCTGTTATCTGGCTTTTGATTAGATTTTTTGAAAATCGCCAGCCTGCCAGCCACAATCATTGGCTGGCAGGCTGGTGACGAAATACTTCTTTAACTTTTGCCGACCCGCGATGCGCATGCGCGGGCCGGCAATGCCCGAAATCTCGCGTCTCGCGAGAGGACGCACCGGCGCGTCCACCCAGAGAAACAGGACCGCCGCAAAGACGCAATCCTGCGTACGGCGGTCCTGAGGAGGTTAATCTGTATTTTGTGGAAGCAGGTATATCGCAGCCCTCGATTAGTATTTTGTAAAAGCAGGTATATAAAACCCCTTAATCCGTATTTTGTGGAAGCAGGTATATCGCAGATCTTAGTCAATATTTGGTGGAAGCAGGTATGTCAATCCCCTTAATCAGCATTTTGTGGTAGCAATTATATCGCACCCTACAATAAATATTTGGTGGAAACAAGTATATCGAACCCCTCAATCAGTATTTTGTGGAAGCAGTTATATTGCAGCCCTCAATCAGTATTTTGTGGAAGCAGGTATATCAAACCCCTTAATCAGTATTTTGTGTAAACAGTTATATGGCAGGCCTCAATCAATTTTTGGGTGGAAGCAGGTATATCAAACCCCTTAAATCAGTATTGTGTGGAAACAGGTATATTTGGTGGAAACAAGTATATCGAACCCCATAAACAGTATTTTGTGGAAGCAAGTATATCGCAGCCCTAAATCAGTGTTTTGTGGAAGCAGGAATATCAAAACTCTTAATCAGTATTTTGTAGAAACAGTTATATATCAGGCCTCAATCAATATTTGGTGGAAGTAGTTATATCAAACCCCTTAATCGGTATTTTGTGGAAGCAGATATATCGTAGGCCTCAATCAATATTTGTTGGAAAAAGGTATATCAAACCCCTTAATCAGTATTTTGTGGAAGCATTTATATCGCACCCCTCAATAAATATTTGGTGGAAACAGGTATATCAAACCCCTTAATCGTTTTTTTCTGGAAGCAGTTATATCACAGCCCTCGATTAGTATTTTGTAGAAGCAGGCATATAAAACCCCTTGATCAGTATTTTGTCGAAGCAGGTTTATCTCTGGCCTCAATAAATATTTGGTGAAAACAGGTATATCAAACCCCTTAATCTGTATTTTGTGGAAGCAGGTATTGTCACCGCCAGCTCTCTGAGAAGCTCTGGCAGACGTTCTTCTGTACCTCTTGCAGGATGTTCTTTGTTTTGGTTTCACTTTGTCATCTCTTTTCCTTCTCCCAGCTGTCATCTATTTACACTGATTGCCTCCTTTTATATCCCCCCCCCATACTGCCTCACTTTGCGGTTTATACTACTTCCTCAGATAAGTATTTTTCCTTTATTTGTGTTTCCGTGCTGGCTTGATTCTAGGTGACCCTGACTCCCTGCGTATTAAGTGCAGGGAGCCGGTGGTCGTGTCCCCTCACTATTATAGGGTTTTCAGGTGTCACACAGTGTAGGTACGAGGGCATGCAATCTTCTATCATAAAGATCTTTGCATGGGCTTAGCAGTCAGGGAGAGCTCTAGGGGTTTTATAGGGCTCACCCATATGTTCCTTAGTTTGGGATCAAGTCAGTCGGATGTTTAATTATAACTTCCAGTTTTCTGCAACACCATCCGTGACATTATAAACCGTCACTACCGTCTTAAGCATGGATCCAGTTTCAGCCTTGATTGACCGCATGCAGGGTCTTTCACTGGAGGTAGAAGATCTCCGTAAAACTGTGTCTCAGTTTCAGGTGACCGCTTCTGCTTGCGTTCATGGAGTTTGTTCCGAGCCTAAGATCTCGCTTCCGGATACGTTCTCCGGGGGTAGTGAGAATTTTGTTCGTTTTAGACAGGCTTGCACACTCAATTTTTGCCTACTTCCACATTCCTCAGGTGATGAGGAGCAGAGGGTGGGGATCCTCATCTCGCTGCTCAGGGATAACGCTCAGTCTTGGGCCTTTTCGCTGTCGGTGGGGGCACGGCCCCTCCGATCGGCGGATGAATTTTTTGTAGCCCTGGGGCAGATATATGATGACCCAGATCGTATTGCTCGGGCTGAATCTAAACTGCGTCTTTTATGCCAGGGTAAACAGTCCGCAGAGATATATTGTTCAGAATTTCGGAGATGGGCAGCTGATACTGGCTGGAATGATGCTGCACTCCGAAGTCAATTTTGCCATGGTCTTTTGGAGGGATTGAAAGATGTATTTGCCTTTCATGAGAGACCTGCCTCGTTAGAGTCTGCCATGTCTCTAGCTGTTCATATTGACAGGCGTCTTACAGAGAAAGGAGAGACCACTCCTTCCTGTCATATTCAGTCCAAGAACAGTGGGGCGGTCTCATTCAGTGCGCAGGGGCCTCAGTCTCTCTCAATCTCCTCTGAGGAGGAGGCCATGCAGCTGGGTTTGCTTGCCTCTGATAGTAGAGGATTCAGCTCTCAGAGGAGGGTTTGTTTTTGTTGTGGGGGTATAAATCATTTGGCAAATGTTTGCCCCTCTAGTTGATTCAGGGAGTTTTCTGAGGGTAATAAAGAAACAAAAAGAAAAAACCCTCTAAAAACTTTCCATCTGTTACTATTGGCAAGGTTGATGTGGAAATTGAAGGTTTGCCGTTTGCTTGTAGTTCCCGTTTTGTCCTACATGCCAGGGTGGCGCTAGATAGCAAGAACATTGTTTGTGAGATTTTTGTAGATAGTGGAGCAGCTGTCAATCTCATTGATAATCAATTTGCTATAACACATGGTTTCCAGGTATGCACTTTGGGAAAGGATATACCTGTTTTTGTTATCGATTCCGCTCCACTTTCTCAAAAATCGTTAAAGGACATAGTTCACAATATCCGTTTGACTGTGGGTGATGCTCATGTTGAGGATATGTCATGTTTTGTCCTAAGCAGATTACCTACTCCTCTAGTGTTGGGGCTACCCTGGCCCACTAAACATAACCCCACCATTGATTGGCAAGCAAGGCAAATAAATGGTTGGAGTGACTTTTGCAAAGAGAATTGCCTCACGGCGTCTCTTTCAGAGGTTTCTACCAAGACTGTACCATCTTTTCTCTCTGAATTTTCGAATGTGTTTTCAGAGAGTGGTGCCCAGGAGCTGCCCCCTCACCGGGAGTACGATTGCCCTATTAATCTCATCCCAGGCACCAAGCTGCCAAAATCACGTTTATATAATCTCTCCCAACCTGAAAGAGTCGCTATGCGTACTTATATCTCTGAGAGCCTGAAAAAAGGGACACATCCGACCCTCGAAGTCACCTGTTGCCGCAGTTTTTCTTTTGTTAAGAAAAAAGATGGTTCTTTAAGACCATGTCTGGATTTCAGGGAGCTGAACTGTATCACAATTCGTGACACTTATCCGCTTCCTCTGATCCCGGACCTGCTTAACCAGATTGTTGGGGCTAAAGTTGGATTTAAGAGGGGCATACAACCTAGTCAGGGTCAGGGAAGGGGACGAATGGAAGACGGCCTTTAATACCCTTGAGGGCCATTTCGAGAATTTGGTTATGCCCTTTGGTTTGATGAATGCTCCAGCCGTCTTCCAACATTTTGTGAACAGCATTTTTTATCATTTAATGGGGAAATTTGTACTGGTGTATCTAGATGACATTTAGATTTTTTCTCCTGATTTCAAAACTCATAGGGACCACCTACATCAGGTCTTGCTCATTCTGCAGGAGCATAAAATTGTACGCTAAACTGGAAAAATGTGTGTTTGCAGTTCCAGAGATTCAATTTCTGGGTTTTCTTCTCTCCGCTTCTGGTTTTCGCATGGACCCTGAGAAGGTCTGCGCTGTGCTTGATTGGGAGCTTCCTGAGAATCTGAAGGCGCTGATGTGGTTTTTGGGTTTTGACAATTATTACAGGAAGTTTATTTAAAATTATTCCTCTGTTGTTAAGCTACTCACTGATATGACTAAAAAGGGGGTAGATTTTTCCTCCTGGTCGGTAGATGCGCTTAAGGCCTTTTCTAGTATCAAAGAGAGTTTTGCTTCCGCTCCCATCTTGGTACAACCTGATGTCTCTCTGCATTTCATTGTTGAGGTGGACGCTTCTGAGGTGGGTGTGGGTGCGGTCTTGTCTCAGGGTCCCTCTCCTGCCAAATGGCGACCGTGTGCTTTTTTTTAAAGGAAACTCTCCTCAGCAGAGAGAAATTACGATGTGGGAGATAGGGAGTTGTTGGCCATCAAATTAGCTTTTGAGGAATGGCGCCATTGGCTAGAGGGAGCCAGACACCCTATTACCGTGTTTACCGACCATAAGAATCTGGCCTACTTGAATACAGCCAAGCGTCTGAACCCGAGACAGGCCAGATGGTCTTTATTCTTTTCTAGGTTTAATTTTGTTGTCACGTTCCGCCCTGGGGTTAAAAATGTGAAAGCTGATGCCCTGTCACGTTGTTTTCCGGGAGGGGGGAACTTTGAAGACCCGGTTCCCATTTTGGCTGAAGGGGTGGTCGTCTCTGCTCTTTATCCTGATTTGGAGGCAGAGGTTAAGGCAGCCCAGGCAGAGGCTCCTGATCTTTGTCCTTCTGGGAGGTTGTTTGTGCCTCTCGCTTTACGACACAAGGTTTTTAAGGAGCACCACGATTCAGTCCTTGCTGGGTACCCGAGGAGTAGAGCCACAGTGGATCTCATTGCTCGGAGATTCTGGTGGCCGGCTCTTCGTAAGACGGTTGAGGGTTTTGTGGCAGCCTGCGAGACCTGCGCTCGTGCCAAGGTCCCTCATTCACGGCCATCGGGTTCTCTCCTCCCGTTACCCATTCCTTCCCGTCCTTGGACGCATCTGTCCATGGACTTCATTACGGACCTGCCTCGTTCCTCGGGGAAGACTGTGATTCTGGTAGTAGTGGACCGTTTTAGCAAAATGGTGCATTTCATTCCCTTTCCTGGGTTACCCAATGCTAAAACACTGGTGCAAGCATTTGTTGATCACATTGTCAAATTGCATGGCATTCCTTCAGACATCGTTTCTGATAGGGGCACGCAGTTTGTTTCCAGATTCTGGAAGGCCTTCTGTTCTCGCTTGGGGGTTCGGTTGTCGTTCTCTTCTGCTTTTCACCCGCAGTCGAATGGCCAGACCGAACGCGTCAATCAGAATCTGGAGACATATCTGCTCTGTTTTGTGGCAGAGAATCAGGAGGATTGGTATTCTTTTTTGTCCCTTGCTGAGTTTGCTTTAAATAACCGTCGCCAGGAGTCCTCGGATAAGTCCCAATTTTTTGGTGCATATGGGTTTCATCCGCAGTTTGGGACATTCTCTGGAGAGGGGTCTTCTGGTTTACCTGATGAGGAGAGATTTTCCTCGTCTTTGTCATTCATTTGGCAAAAGATTCAGGGTAATCTGAAGAGGATGAGTGAGAGATATAAGCGTGTGGCGGATAAGAGACGTGTGTCTGGTCTGGACCTGAATGTGGGTGATCTGGTGTGGTTGTCTACAAAGAATATCAAATTGAAGGTTCCCTCCTGGAAGTTGGGTCCTAAGTTTATTGGGCCTTACAAGATCTTGTCTGTCATCAATCCCGTTGCCTTCCGTATTAATCTACCTCAGACTTGGAAGATCCATAATGTTTTTAACAGGTCCCTATTAAAACCGTATGTCCAATCCACTGTTGATGGTAATCTTGAATTTGAGGTCTCTAAGATTGTGGATTCTCGCATTATCCGCGGTTCTCTCCAGTACCTCGTTCATTGGGAGGGTTATGGTCCTGAGGAGAGGATGTGGCTCCCAGTGGAGGACATTAAGGCCACTCGTCTCATCAGGGCTTTCCATAGGTCCCATCCTGAGAGGGTGGGCTCTGAGTGTCCGGAGTCCACTCATAGAGGGAGGGGTACTGTCACCGCCAGCTCTCTGAGAAGCTCTGGCAGACATTCTTGTCATGTACCTCTTGCATGAGGTTCTTTGTTTTGGTTTCACTTTGTCATCTCTTTTCCTTCTCCCAGCTGTCATCTATTTACACTGATTGCCTCCTTTTATATCCCCTCCCATACTGCCTCACTTTTTTGGTTTATACTACTTCCTGGATTGTGTTCACTGCTAGAGCCTGCAACTGCTGGTTCCTCAGATAAGTCTTTTCCCTTTATTTGTGTTTCCGTGCTGGCTTGATTCTAGGTGACCCTGACTCTCTCCGTATTAAGTGCAGGGAGCCGGTGGTCGTGTCCCCTCACTATTATAGGGTTTTCAGGTGTCACACAGTCTAGGTACGAGGGCATGCAATCTTCTATCATAAAGATCTTTGTTCCTTAGTTTGGGATCAATCGGATGTTTATTTGTAACTTCCAGTTTTCTGCAACACCATCCGTGACAGGAATATCGTAGGCCTCAATCAATATTTGTTGGAAACAGGTATAACAAACCCCTTAGTCAGTATTTTGTGGAAGCAGGTATATCACAGCCCTCAATAATTTTTTTGTGGAAGCAGGTATATTGAACCTATTAACCAATATTTTGTGGAAGATGGTATATCATAGCCCTCAATCCTTATTTTGCAGAAGCAGGTATATCAACCCCCTTAATCAGTATTTTGTGGAAGCAGTTATATCGCACCCCTCAATAAATATTTTGTGAAAGCAGGTATATCATAGGCCTCAATCAATATTTGTTGGAAACAGGTATATAAAATCCTTAATCAGTATTTTGTGGAAGCAGGCACATCACAGCCCTCGATTAATATTTTGTAGAAGCAGGTATATCAAACCCCTCAATCAGTATTTTGTGGAAGCAGGTATATCAAACCCCTTAATCAGTATTTTGTGAAAACAGTCATATAGCAGGCCTCAATCAATATTTGGTGGAAGCAGGTATATTAAACCCCTTAAATCAATATTTTGTGGAAACAGGTATCTTGTAGGCCTCAATCGATATTTGGTGGAAACAGGTATATAAAACCCCTTAATCGGTATTTTGTGATGTTTGCATGTTCGGTGAATCGCAAATGCGTAAAGTTTGCCATGAAATGACCACCGAGTGAACTGCAAGGCCATCTCTAGTTATATGTGTTGAAAGTGTTTAGAGGCCTATTTCAGTAAAACAAAAAATATATATACACACTTCACTGTTGCAGTTATTTGTGGTGAAAGTGTTTAGTGGACTATTTCAGTACAAAAAGAAAAATATATACGCAGTTCATTTCTTCATCTATATTTGTTGAAAGTGTTTAGTGGCGTATTTCATTGCAAAAAGAAAAATATATTCTTAGTTCAATTCTGCAGTTATATGTGGTGAAAGCGTTTAGTGACGTATTTCAGTACAAAAAGAAAAAGAAATACGCAGTTCACAGTTGCAGATATTTTCGGTAAAAGTGTTTACAGGTGTAATTCAGTACTAAAAGAAAAACATATACACACTTCACTGCTGCAGTTATTTGTGTTAAAAGGATTTAATGGCCTATTTCAGTACACAAATAAACATATGTACGGACTTTACTGTTGCAGTTATTTATGGCGAAAGCGTTTAGTGGCCTATTTCAGTACAGAAAAAAATATATATTATTAGTACACTTCTTCAGTTATAAGTGTTGAAAGCGTTTAGTGGCGTATTTCATTACAAAAAGAAAAATATATTCTCAGTTAACTTCTGCAGTTATATGTGGTGAAAGCATTTAGTGGCTTATTTCAGTGCAAAAAGAACAATTCATACGCAGTTCACTGTTGTAGTTATTTGCAGTAAAAGTATTTAGTGACGTATTTCAATACAAAAAGAAAAATTTATACCCACTTCAATGTTGCAGTTATTTATGGTGAAAGCGTTTAGTGGCCTAATTCAGTACAGAATGAAAAAATATATATGCACTTCACTGTTGCAGTTATTTGTGGTGAAAGCATTTAGTGGCCTATTTCAGTACAGAAAGAAAAAAATATACACAGTTTACTTATGTAGCGTAATGTGTTGAAAGTGTTTAGTGTCGTATTTCAGTACAAAAAGAAAAATATATAAGCACTTCACTGTTGCAGTTATTTGTGGTGAAAGCGTTTAGTGGCCTATTTCAGTTCAGAAATAAAAATATATTCTTATTTCACTTCTGAAGTTATATGTGTTGAGAGCGTTTAGTGGCCTATTTTAGTACAAAAAGAAACATATATGCACACTTCACTGTTGCAGCTATTTGTGGCGAAAGTTTTTAGTGGCCTATTTTAATACAAAAATATATATATGTACTCAGTTTACTTCTGCAGATAAATGTGTTGAAAGTGTTTAGTGGCATATTTCATTATAAAAAGAAAAATATATTCTCAGATCACTTCTGCAGTTATATGTGTTGAAAGTGTTTAGTGACGAATTTCAGTACTAAAATAAAAATTTATACTCACTTCACTGTTGCAGTTATTTGTAGTACAAGCTTTTAGTTGCCTATTTCAGTACAAAAAGAAAAATATATACGCACTTCACTGTTGCAGTTATTTGTGGTGAAAGCGTTTAGTGGCCTATTTCAGTACAGAAGCAAAAATATATTCTTAGTTCACTTCTGCAGTTATATGTGTTGAAAGCATTTAGTGGCCTATTTTATTACAAAAAGAAAAATATATTCTCAGTTCACTTCTGCAGTTATATGTGGTGAAAGCGTTTAGTGACGTATTTCAGTACAAAAAGAAAATATATATGCAGTTCACTGCTGCAGTTATTTGCTGTAAAAGTGTTTAGTGACCTATTTCAGTACTAAAAGAAAAATATATACGCACTTCACTGTTGCGGTTATTTGTGGTGAAAGCGTTTAGTGGCCTATTTCGGTACTGAAAGAAAAATATATTCATCGCTTTTAGTGGTGTTTTATTTTTGCTTTTAATTTATTTAGTTCAGTTAAAAGTATAAGTGAAAGATAAGTGCCAGGCCATGCACAGAGGAGTGGCAGAGGCCTAAATTTTTCTGTCTTAGGCAGAGGTCGCAGCAGAGTAGGGGGGCATTGCAGCAGGAGTTTCAGCGAGAGGCCTGCGCTCCCGGTGTCATCTAGAGGTCGTGTCTTGTAGTTCTTGATTTGTTAACTCGGTCATCCATTTCATCCCAAGTGACATCAGACATCCCCAGCCAACAGTCGGTGGGTTCATCAGACACAACCCTTAGTTTTCATGGCCCGAGAGCAGGCCCTGTGCCCTCACCTGTCCTCAACCTGCCTCTGTCCTTTCCTCTATTAGGCGGTCAAGTAGTGATGAGGAGAGTGGCGTGGGAGCTGTTGTTGCAAGCGGTCAGGCTCCTGACCCAGAGACAATTGAGGAGGACATCAGTGACGTGCAGACAGTACTCGATGATGATGATGTAGCTGATCGCAATTGGGAGTCGGGTGATGAAGGGGCTTAATTTTTTTTCTTTATATAATAATGTTATATTATTAAATCCGGTGTCTCCATGATAAATCTGCAGCGTGGGGGCCCTGTGTGACTTCTACACGCTTTCAAAATAACCCTTCAGTGGGGCGAATAGATGCCGGATGACCGGGACATTCCATGACCGTCCCAGAAGCTTGTTTCGGGAGCAGTGGTGCATTTTTGAGAAGTCCGGATAGTGCGGGGTAAATCCGAAGACCTTCTCCATCTCCGTGCATTACAGGATGTTCTCTTTCCCATCCATGATGACTGGGAACTCGTGATGTTTTTCCTGACGAAGAGACCAGGGGCTGGTAGTTATGGTTTGAATCTTGATGAACTTCGTGACTCTTCCGGGCTCCAAGCTGTTCATGCCAGGCAGGTTCCCCCAGAAGTATCTGGCTTAATGAGCAGTCAATACGCACTTGCATCAATCTTGACAGGATTCGTCTCCAGTTGGAGAGATATTGTTTTTTGGAATGCTTTCTCCATTTCTCCATCCAACCATGTCGTCGAATAACCAGAAGACTGGCTGATTCTCTCTTGTCTTAGGCAACATTTAATTTTTTTTATTAGATTTATTAAATATTTTATATTAAATGGAACCAAAACTTAATTAAAATTATAAGAAACTAAACTTAAATTTGCCAATATATTATCCCAATCTCTTGCTGCCACCTCCATAATCTCTTGTCGTCTTGCTACTCTGTGGCCTCCTCATGTTGCTGACACCTCCACAATCTCTCATCATCGTGCCACTCTTTGGCCTCATGATGCTGCTGCCACCTTTCATTGGGCCACTCTGTGGTCTCCTACTGCTGCTTTCACCTCACCACTATGTCATAGGTCAACTCTGTGGACTTCTCATGCTGTTCCCACCCTCCCCACTTCATGGCTGGTCCACTATTTTGGCTTTTGGGCTGGCTGACATCATCATTTATTTGACCTTTCTTCTAATCTGTCAGAAGGAAGGAAAAATGAGACTCACAACGGATCCTGTCTGTGTAGCAGCTGTAAGGCCTGTATGGTCCCATCAGAATTGGCTTATGATTTGGTAGCCAAAAGCAGCATTGGGTACAAAACACAGAAGTGTCATTCAAGTGTAATCTCAGGTTTTTTTTGGCATTAGCAATACTGATGGATTATTGAGCAAATGCTGACCAAGTGAAGGCATATGCTCCACAGATAGGATCTGCTTTTGGTGGGTTATTGTTCTGACCGATCAAAGGAAGGGCAAATTTATCAGTGACGTCAACACAAACTTACTGCTGACACCCTCTCCACTCTATCCGGTGGGGGGGGGGGCTTTACTTATATAAGCGTTTAATAGAACAGGTTCTGTAGACATCTATGTGGAATCAGCTGAAGGTGAAAAAGTGCACTTCCTCTTTGCGCTAACATCGACCTGTAAGACTGAGTTCATACTTGAGTTATTTGGTCAGTTTTGGCCCCGTGACTGCCCAAATAAGTGAAGTATGCAGTGATTCTAAGAGCGACGCCTGTCATCTGCATATCATACGGACTCACAGTATTATTTCATTACCAAGGCAGACTCCCTATGCGTGTTACTGCAAGGCACAGGGTTCTACACAAGTATAAAGGCTCTCTGCAGCCAGGACATAGACTTTTTTTTTACGTAATTCGCCACAAATATATTCGGATCGAACCAAATTTTTCTGGAAAATTCAGCGAATTGAATTTTTTTTTAATTCACTACTCCTTGTCTCCAATAGCTATCTTCATAACCAGAACACTGGTGAGACCTCACTTGGAGTATTGTGCGCAGTACTGGAGGCCATATATCCAGAAGGATATAGATACTCTAGAGAGAGTTCAGAGAAGAGCTACTAAACTATTACATGGATTGCAGGATAAAACTTACCAGGAAAGGTTAAAGGACCTTAACATGTATAGCTTGGAAGAAAGAAGAGACAGAGGGGATATGATAGAAACTTTTAAATACATAAAGGGAATCAACTCGGTAAAGGAGGAGAGCATATTTAAAAGAAGAAAAACTACCACAAGAGGACACAGTTTTAAATTAGAGGGGCAAAGGTTTAAAAGTAATATAAGGAAGTATTACTTTACTGAGAGAGTAGTGGATGCATGGAATAGCCTTCCTGCAGAAGTGGTAGCTGCAAATACAGTGAAGGGGTTTAAGCATGCATGGGATAGGCATAAGGCTATCCTTCATATAAGATAGGGCAAGGGACTAGTCATAGGATTCAGATATATTGGGCAGACTAGATGGGCCAAATGGTTCTTATCTGCCGACACATTCTATGTTTCTATGTTTCTATGTTCATTATCCCTCTTGAATAGCCCTTATATCTTCATGTTATGTAGCTTCTTTACAAACATATTTTCTATCCCTTACTAGATACAGTATATATTTTAATTTATAGCATGCTCTCCTAATGGGCTGCTTTATGTGATTAATATTTTAGGTTGGATCTATATATATGCTTTTCTATTGTATATTGTTACACAGATGCCACTTAATAAAGGTCTACACGACCAAAATGTCATCCAATAATTACATCTGGATACATTGCATAAAAGCTGGCAATAACAAGAAAATTCAGAAATTTTGTGTACCCTTAGACTAAATAAATTATCACCTTATTTGAAGTGACTCATGCCTTCCATTTCTATATACCTTTACAGAGACACAGAAAAGTCTTTGAAAGCCTAGGTTCTTTCTGCCTTTAATTAGCAGCATATATACAGTCAACACATTTCAAGATAGAACAGAATCTAAACACAACTCTTGCTCAAGAAGTAACTAAGCAATATATCTTATCTGCTTTATATAATCACCTATACCTTCAGTTATTATGCAGCATGAGCCTCTGCCCAGAAAGTACTTAAACTGTGCAGTTGGACTTTTAAGTAGGCTTTACTATAGTTGAATTTAATAGTGAGGCCAATTTAGAGTAAAATAGGTACTGGACTAAGAATGGAGACTGCATACTGTAAGATAGAAAAGGGTATTATTTACAACTATATGTTGACATGGGTTACCATTGACTCTGTTACAGAAGTAATACCATCCAGGTTGAAATTGTGAACTTTTAATTGACTGTTGCAGAACATATACCATCAATGCATTTGTCTTATGTTTATGCATGTTATTATGTCTCCCCCAAATTTATTGTGCCATGTAACTTGCACCCATATTTGATATGCCATGTTTTGATGATATTTGACATGCCATATTATATGCTTTACCACTGGGGTGAGAAATCAGAGTAATCCAATGTACATCACATTGGATGAAACATCCTTTTTTTAATCAAAGCCTTGGTAGGATGTTACTTGATTGCATCACAGGCAACCTTTAATGGCAGTTAGGCACTTCAGATGAGTCATATTCATTGGGCAAGGTGTCAAGAACATTAATAATGGTTCGTACGGATTAATTATGAACTCCACTGCTTTGCCAAGCAAGCTACTACATTCCCTAGAGGGTGCATATAGAAGGCGGACCTTATTGGCAGATGCAGGAGAGCCACTATGAGAGAGACTCTAGTGTGAGCGACTAGTGTGAGCTTGGAGATGCTGCGAATTCCTGCGTGTAGTTAGCTAGTGGTGGAGATGAGTGCCACTAACCATAAAAGTGTGCCACCTCAGGGTCTAGGTAGTACAAAGATCCAGCTGAGGACCACAGAGGAGTAATGCCTGGGGCATTGAGGTAGTGAGAAGCTGTCTCCATATTTTTATAATCCATGTTTTCCAGATTATAATAAATGTGACAGGCCACCTACTCTGGCCCCACACCACTTGCTACTTTGAAAAGTGGCAAACGGTGCCTAAGACTCCCAAAAAGTTGCAACATTTTGTGCAACTACAGAGTGGGCCTTTGTTATGCCATTTTGACAAAATATTCCCCCTTAAACTAGACAGATTAAAGGTGTGCCAGATGTATTATCCAGCATCATTCACTATCTGGCACACTTTTAGACTGTATAGTCTAAGGGTGGGTTTACACTGCCCAAGGAGCAGACGATTATCGGGAAGGAAGAGTTCTTTCCCGACACCTGGCTGCTCATTCAGTGGAGGTGAAGTGCTGTATTTACATGTATTATTTACTGTAAAAATGCTAGATAGGATTAGAAAATCTGCCACAATGTATCAGTCTGCAGCTTCTTACCTCAGAGAGTATTGGTGACACTGAATACTCTTGCATCCACTTCTAATGTGAGAGGAAAATCTGTGTACTGCTTTGCAGCCCATTGTATTTAGTTTAGCAATGCTTTGTAAGCAAAACACAGCAGCACAAATCTAAAGTTTTTTTAAAAAAGTTGTAGATTGTATATTTACAGTGATTAATTTTTGTTTATATCAAATAAAAAAAGTCCTTTAAAATATTGTTGTATGTAACAATAATGATCAATAAAGTTATTTGCATTCACTTTGTTTTGGTGAACAAACATTGTCTCAAAGTTTTGGGAAACTTTTTTCTGTCTCAGAAGAATTCTGAAGCAAAAGTAAAATAAGAATAAAAAAATATATAAGCCGAACAATCTTTGCAGCTGTCAGAAAGAGTAATACAATTTTACATGACATTAGGTCTCTCATGAGACATCATTTAAACTTGTTGTCTATATCAATAAGGAAGACTTTAGAATCAACTAAAAAAGCTAACTAAACAACAATTTCATTTTTGATGAAATTAATATTCACTAAAGTTGAAGAACCTAAAAAGGTATTATTGTTTGTAGTGTTGAGCGGATCAAAGTAACCGAAGTGGACTTTGATCCTAATTATAGGGAAAAATTGTATGTATTAAAATAAAAATGTTCAAATATTTTCATCTTTTCTGTGTAGTTTTAATGTTTTTTTTCCAGAACTCTGCAACTGTGAAGTGTCAACAGATTGTTTCCAAATTGGATTGTTTTATGCTGGACCTTGTATTAGGAGCACTTTTTTTGTTAGCCTGGGTCTCTGAAGGACTAGTTACTGTTCTCGTGGGCCAGTCTGCCCCCGCCTTGACATTTTACAGTCCACAATTTCAATGCTTCTACATCTGGTAAATCAATTAATTTCAATTTTAATGCACATAATTGTTTTTGATTAGGAGATAATATGATTACTGACTCAATATGTAACAAAATAATTGAAGTTTAATGTATGTGTAACATCCCAGAGCTATGTTACAAAACTCTTTTACCCCGCTACAATCTCTTAAGTGTATTAACATTGTCATCTAATGTGATTTTATCTAGTATTCTCACAAATGTGTATTCTAAGCCTTGTAAAGTATATATTGCTGTAATTTTCATGGTCACCAGCAGGTGGCAGCAATGTGTTTAACAGGGACTTACCTACAGTTTAGTGTTTCTAGACTGGAATAGTTTATTCCAGTTTAGCTCCCCCCTCTTTGAGCAGAGTGGGCTCGCCCATGTCCTGCCTCATGGGTGGGGAAAGAAGTTAGAGTCAGTGTGCCAGCCACCCTGGCTAGGGGAAGGCTGTGTGTGTAGGAGCTCCCAGTTCTAGGGATCCAAAGCCAGGATCTTGTCTCAGCTGAGAAAAAAGATCATCATTCCCAGTCTGAGCCTTTCAGTCTCGGCTGGTTGAAAGCAAGCAGCCACCTCCAGTAATCCAGGAACAAGCATACCCTGTGAAGCCAACTGTGAGTACCGTACAGAGACCAGGAGAAGCCAAATTCATCCTCAGCTAGTCAGTCCCCACTTAGCAGAAGATAGTAAGCCCAGAAGATATAAATTCCTGCCACATTACAGAGCCACAAGCAGATGACTTATCCTGCAAAGAGCTCCAGGCACATGATAGAAGCAGAAGATAGATTCCTGCCACACATTGCCAATACCTGCTAGGACTTTAGACTATTGCTGTATCTCACTTGGATGAAAGCTGCATCAAGTAAAGACCAGTTTGAACTATATTCCAAGTCTGGATCTCACTTATTGCTGAAAATCCCTCAATTACTCCTACTAGCAACACACTAATTTTATTGCAAGTGAGCTTGGATCTAGGAGTTCAGCCGTACCAAGGTAGGAGACACCGTTGACACTATTACCATTACCAAGTTCCAGCGGAATCAATTTACATAAATGATGGGGTGTACATAGTATACATCTAAGTTCCAGCAAAAGAATAACCCCTAAAATCACAATTTTAATGATATACCTTAAAAAAGGTCCCACATGGGCCTCCTATAGAAAAACAAAAAATACATACAGGATAATTGACTGATAGCTAATATCCAGAAACTGAATGATATTACCTGGGGTGGGGGGAGAATTTGTCCCTATATCCACCCCTATCCTAAGACCTCAGCCCAGGGAAGACTCCTAATGGTGGAGAGCCCCTGTCCATGTTCCTAGACTAATGTCCCTATTATGTCCCTACAGGGATGGGTACAACAGTTATTCTGGAGTGCCCCAGGTATGAGGTGAGGATAATAGAGTGCCGGTGGCACGGTCATTAACTGAATGTTACTGGATATCAAAGACAAAGTACAGACACATAACAAAGAGAGTCAGGGTTGATATAGTGGTCAAACACCTGATACAAATAAAGTGTAAATATAGATAGTCAGGGTTGGCAATATAGTCAAAAAACACCTGAATTAACCTCGACGCGTTTCCCCCTAGTCAATGCTGTGGGATCATCAGGAGGTAAAGATAATAAAGACACTGTTGGTCTATGCAGTACTCATATAACACAATATATACTGGGACCTAGCCAGATTATATAAATACATCATCGCTCTACATATAGTTTATGCAGGGGGTGCCATTCTAGGGCCAATCCACACAAAGCGTGGCCCTATGCCAGACCAGCCACAAACCACGGATATCTCGTGCGGCTATGGTCTGGGTGCTGTGGTCCAGATCCGGGAGGCCAGAAAGAGGTGTATTCCCCGTCCTGTTGGATAGAATAGTCATATGCCTAAATCAATAAAACTTCCAACAAAGGTATATTCAATTCATTATAGTGTAGTGCGCACTTACAGTTAGAGGATAAAGTGCACACTTGTTTGAGGAAAAAAGGAGCATTCCCCGCCCTGTTGGACAAAATGATCATATGCCCAAATCAATGAAAACTTCCAGCAGAGATATATCTTAAGTTCATTATAGTATACATGCGCACATGCGCTCCAGAGGACAGTTTCCGGTCCAGCTCGGATTCCCATATTGATATCATACTGCTCGTCGAAGGGCCGGAGTGCATCCTCAGTTCCGGTCCCCTGGAACGCATATGCGCTAAATCAGGCAACTTCTAGGTCCGGTGGATAAATATACTTATAGACGTGCATCTGATGTGGGGAACCCCCTCGGTTCCGGTCCGTGGATGATATCAATATGGGAATCCGAGCTGGACCGGAAACTGTCCTCTGGAGCGCATGTGCGTTCCAAAGACCGGGCTAATAGATCGCCTACCAGGGGGAGCTTTAAACGGAGGGAGGCCTGCAGGACGTAAGTTGTACTTATTATAACCCCTGATTGGAGGGATACAATAATTTTCTGTATGCACTTATGGTGATCCTGTCTCCTAATTATAGCGTGGGTCTTATCAAGACTCTTACATGGCAGGATGACAGGAACGCTATCTGGTGCACCATATCCTCTAACTGGGGCATAACACATCTCCTAACTATAAGTGCGTAGTATACTATAATAAACTTAAGATATATCTCTGCTGGAAGTTTTCATTGATTTTGGCATATGATCATTTTGTCCAACAGGGTGGGAAATGCACCTTTTTTCCTCAAACAAGGGTGTACTTTATCCTCTAACTGTAAGTGCGCACTACACTATAATGAATTGAATATACCTTTGTTGGAAGTTTTATTGATTTAGGCATATGACTATTCTATCCAACAGGACGGGGAATACACCTCTTTCTGGCCTCCCGGATCTGGACCACAGCACCCAGACCATAGCCGCACAAGATATCCGTGGTTTGTGGCTGGTCTGGCATAGGGCCACGCTTTGTGTGGATTGGCCCTAGAATGGCACCCCCTGCATAAACTATATGTAGAGCGATGATGTATTTATATAATTTGGCTAGGTCCCAGTATATATTGTGTTATATGAGTACTGCATAGACCAACAGTGTCTTTATTATCTTTACCTCCTGATGATCCCACAGCATTGACTAGGGGGAAACGTGTCGAGGTTAATTCAGGTGTTTTTTGACTATATTGCCAACCCTGATTATCTATATTTACACTTTATTTGTATCAGGTGTTTGACCACTACAGGGAGTGCAGAATTATTAGGCAAATGAGTATTTTGACCACATCATCCTCTTTATGCATGTTGTCTTACTCCAAGCTGTATAGGCTCGAAAGCCTACTACAAATTAAGCATATTAGGTTATGTGCATCTCTGTAATGAGAAGGGGTGTGGTCTAATGACATCAACACCCTATATTAGGTGTGCATAATTATTAGGCAACTTCCTTTCCTTTGGCAAAATGGGTCAAAAGAAGGACTTGACAGGCTCAGAAAAGTCAAAAATAGTGAGATATCTTGCAGAGGGATGCAGCACTCTTAAAATTGCAAAGCTTCTGAAGAGTGATCATCGAACAATCAAGCGTTTCATTCAAAATAGTCAACAGGGTCGCAAGAAGCGTGTGGAAAAACCAAGGCGCAAAATAACTGCCCATGAACTGAGAAAAGTCAAGCGTGCAGCTGCCAAGGTGCCACTTGCCACCAGTTTGGCCATATTTCAGAGCTGCAACATCACTGGAGTGCCCAAAAGCACAAGGTGTGCAATACTCAGAGACATGGCCAAGGTAAGAAAGGCTGAAAGACGACCACCACTGAACAAGACACACAAGCTGAAACGTCAAGACTGGGCCAAGAAATATCTCAAGACTGATTTTTCTAAGGTTTTATGGACTGATGAAATGAGAGTGAGTCTTGATGGGCCAGATGGATGGGCCCGTGGCTGGATTGGTAAAGGGCAGAGAGCTCCAGTCCGACTCAGACGCCAGCAAGGTGGAGGTGGAGTACTGGTTTGGGCTGGTATCATCAAAGATGAGCTTGTGGGGCCTTTTCGGGTTGAGGATGGAGTCAAGCTCAACTCCCAGTCCTACTGCCAGTTTCTGGAAGACACCTTCTTCAAGCAGTGGTACAGGAAGAAGTCTGCATCCTTCAAGAAAAACATGATTTTCATGCAGGACAATGCTCCATCACACGCGTCCAAGTACTCCACAGCGTGGCTGGCAAGAAAGGGTATAAAAGAAGAAAATCTAATGACATGGCCTCCTTGTTCACCTGATCTGAACCCCATTGAGAACCTGTGGTCCATCATCAAATGTGAGATTTACAAGGAGGGAAAACAGTACACCTCTCTGAACAGTGTCTGGGAGGCTGTGGTTGCTGCTTCACGCAATGTTGATGGTGAACAGATCAAAACACTGACAGAATCCATGGATGGCAGGCTTTTGAGTGTCCTTGCAAAGAATCGTGGCTATATTGGTCACTGATTTGTTTTTGTTTTTGAATGTCAGAAATGTATATTTGTAAATGTTGAGATGTTATATTGGTTTCACTGGTAAAAATAAATAACTGAAATGGGTATATATTTGTTTTTTGTTAAGTTGCCTAATAATTATGCACAGTAATAGTCACCTGCACACACAGATATCCCCCTAAAATAGCTAAAACTAAAAACAAACTAAAAACTACTTCCAAAAATATTTAGCTTTGATATTAATGAGTTTTTTGGGTTCATTGAGAACATGGTTGTTGTTCAATAATAAAATTAATCCTCAGAAATACAACTTGCCTAATAATTCTGCACTCCCTGTATATCAACCCTGACTCTCTTTGTTATGTGTCTGTACTTTGTCTTTGATATCCAATAACATTCAGTTAATGACCGTGCCACCGGCACTCTATTATCCTCACCTCATACCTGTGGCACTCCAGAATAACTGTTGTACCCATCCCTGTAGGGACATGATAGGGACATTAGTCTAGGAACGTGGACAGGAGGTCTCCACCATTAGGAGTCTTCCCTGGGCTGAGGTCTTAGGATAGGGGCGGATATAGGGACAAATTCTCCCCCCACCACAGGTAATATCCTTCAGTTTCTGGATATTAGCTATCAGTCAATTATCCTGTATGTAATTTTTGTTTTTCTATAGGAGGCCCATGTGGGACCTTTTTTAAGGTATATCATTAAAATTGTGATTTTAGGGGTTATTACCATTACCACACAGAGACATTACACCACTCTGGCATTCCTAACCTGGTTAGTAAGTTACAACACCTTAAAGGGCCCTGTGTTAGTACCCTGCGCACGCTGCAATTGGCGTCACAAACAAAATCTATTGACTTCTATACCCATATCCGGACCCACTGCATAATCTGGCAACCGTACCACGGTCCTGCTCATTGCATATGTATCCTAAGACTGAGATTTTTTAATATATTAATTTTTTTTTTTTACATTTTTTATACAAATGCCCCCATCCTTTTAGGTTCTTGAACACAATGACAGCAGTAGCAAATAATTTCAGAGTGACAATGACATATAAAAGTATAAGTAAGTGCATGTTTGACGGTGTTCACAAACTTTGTACCATTGTACTGTATGTCGCATGCTTATTGCATCCTTATTGGGGGAAGATGATGTTTAAACACACAAGGTGTTTTGAGAACAAAACAATGGCTTGTTAGGACTGAGTGTCTAAAAATGATTTCTCAGTGGAGGAAAAAAGCACAAACTTTTTCTATTTTAGCACAAGGCTGCAACATAACAAAATGTGAATAAAGTGAAAGGGTCTGAAGACTTTCTAAATGCATTGCATATATATATATATATATGAATTAAGGAAGGTAATATTGGGTATTTCATAGTACAGAGTGTTACAAAAGTAAAGAACCACACATATGAAATGAAATGGTTTGGCAGATTGATTGGGTAGGAAGTAGAAACCTGTTAGGTCATGTCAACCACATGGTGGCCATATGGATTCTAAATCAATTAATGGTGCTACAAAAAGTCCAGGTGTTGTTTGATCCTAAAGCCCATCCTCCATATTATTACAAAATAAGATAGATAATCGCAGAACTGGTGCAGAGAACTCTGAGGAGACAGAGCAGAATATGGGAGTGGTAGTGGCCCTAATGATGATGTGTCAAGTGCAGTGAAGAAGGGGCATCATATATTGCCTCAGGGCACTCCCTGTAGCTAGGACTCCTGCTTGATAGTGATTTTAGGTGCCCTTGATGTTAAATATCCATGTGGGTGCAAGGCAATGGCCAATGTGGTGTGTTAAGAGAGTCAGCAACAAAGCCAGATTGAACTTTAAAAAATGTCTCTTTTTACTGGGCATAAAATAGAGTTGTAGTACATTATCAATTATCTATACACAGTGCAAATTCTCTTTTCCAGATGTCCAAGCATGAGCTAAGCTGGAAACAATCAGTACAGTCTCTAGTACTGGGATCTCTGGCTAGCAACTGCAATATGCCACTTGTTTCAAGTGAGACAAGTTGTAGTTTTTAAAGGAACCATTTTAGGGTTCACATAACTTATTAATTAAGTTTTATTAATTCATTATGGAAGGAATGAAAAAAGACAGCACTATTGCTATTGTCTTCTTACATTTTAAATTTTTCACCATTTACTTTCTGATATAAAAACATGATGGGTGAGATTTATAAAACTGGTGTAAAGTAGAACTGGCTTAGTTGCCCATAGCAACTAATCAGATTCCACCTTTCATTTTCCAAAGGAGCTCTGAAAAATGAAAAGTGGAATCTGATTGGTTGATATGGGCCAGTTTTTGGGCAATGAGCCAATTCACATATTGACATATGTATTGGTTGGAATATTTATTATAATAATTAATGCCGGTATTATGATCATGAAACAAACATCTTAAATTCAGCACTTTATAATCATATTCATATTTAATTCATAGGATGATATTGCACCTTATTAGCAAATAGTTAATATACACTCTTAACATTATGTCACACTTATTTTTTTTAAATGGTCCTGTGACGGTCTGAATATGAGTTACCGTCTGTCATTCCCTTATTCCCATGAAATAATATCGCCAGGAATCCACAGTGTAAAATATTGCTGGTGTCGCATAATAATCCACACAGGAGCCAAAAGTGTTATCTTGTGTATTTTAATTAAGTAGATCAGTCTTGTGGTTAGAAGCAGACTGAATGTCTCGGAAGTATGTGTACACATGTCCTTGATACACATAGATGTCTACATCCATTGTTAGGAGTAGGTATCCACAGGAATTATGTAGCAGGGAGGTAAAATAACCGAACGGTTACTGGGGAGTTCTTCACAGGTCCTGCTTCTATTGCAGACACCAACGGTCATGTGCGCATGACGATCGGTACAGCCAAAGCGCTTTGGCTCATTGTCCAGGGGAGGGGGGCGCTCCTGATGTCAACCCCTGCAATAATATAGGGAGGGTTGCCATCACTAGCATCAGCCTCAGGCAAAGGGCAGAAGTGGCGATGACATGGCGGGTGGCGATTGGTCATGCACAATTAACAATGACAGCAGTATGTCACTATCACATGATAGTTTACACACAGTATCATCGGATAGCTCCGTCCTAAAAAGGTATCCCAGCATTCCTCACCGCCTGTTCTCCTAAGGAAGCATTACGCGAAACGTGCATTGAGGGGGGCGTGCCATCTTCATCCGCCATATGGTATGTAGCTAGGGGATTTTTACTTAATTTTTTTTGCTACACTTACCTTTTAGAGGGAACAGACAGGTTTTTTTTATTATCATTAGTACAGATGAGCGAAGTGATTCGGCAACTTTGCTGTAGTTAAAAATTTGATTTGTTCCAAATTAATTAGTCATGAATTGCTATAAATCAGATATACCCAACACACTTTGCCTTAGGGTACGGACACACGTAGCGGTGAAGAACTGCACGGCCAATTAGCCCGCAGCTGCGTTTCATTTAATAACGAAGGCCACACCTTTAATGCACGGTTGCTGGTATGGGGTTTGGCTGGTTAGGTGGGCATACAATATGCATATTATTGCTGTTCTGGCTTGCAATTTCCTGCAGGTTATTTGACAGTACACCCAAAATATTAATCAGCTCTGGCATACCCACTTCTCTAACCCCAATGCTCTCCTGCCCTATTGGTGGGAGTTCTTCTTCTGCCATCTGCTTTTCCTGCTTTTCCACATCATCTAATATCAATGAGACTATGTAATCAGGAACTTCCAGCTCCTCCTCTCTCTGCTTCTTGCTGACTTTTCTAGGAAATGAAGACTTTGAACGATGATTTGGAAAAAGTAAAGTCAGCAAATGATGAGGATAGTCATCATTAAGACCTGGCCCCCCTACGGGGAGCAGACTGGATGGTATTCAACAGCAAAAGAATCAAAGGTGGAACTGCTGATGAGTGTTCACATTGGTGCGTGCCTGCACAAGCCTCTCGATACCTCCAAACAAAAACCAACAAGGTGGTGCACAATCCAAAAGATAAAGTCATTAAATCTTGCAAACTGAAATGAAGAAAAAATAGGCAGCACTCACCAATGGTTCATTTGCTTAGGCAAATGAACCACTGGCGAGTGCTGCCTATTTTTTCTTCATCTTAGTTTGCAAGACTGGATGGTATTGGTTGACATGCTGGCAGTGGAAAAATAAATTCTTCCATCTTATTGATATTGAATTACATTTATGGCTGATGCAGGAATAAGTAAATGTAGGAATAAATAAATAAAACTGATGCAGAATAAGTCTCCCTGCAATCTCCCTCTCCAATATTCTTCTATTAATCATTTTCAGCAACACCGTCCATAGCGCATGAACGTATACCACGTCTCTCCCTATGCTCAGCTCACAAGACAATGGCAGAAAGGGTTCTGGTTGAGGGTTTTATAGGGAGATTGACTGGCTATAAGGAGATATCTTCAGATTGACTGGCTGCACAGCATTATGGGTGATCTTCTTACTTTCACTTTGTAACACATGTACCCACCATTTTGGAAAAAAATGATTAATTACCATGAAGCGTGAGGAAATTCAGATTCAATGCAGATCGAAATTTTCCTAAGCTTAGGACCGAATTGCACTTCGAATGCTTCACTTCGCTCAACACTAATTATTAGTCCCACAGCGGGACTTTGAAATATGATCATTTAGTTGCTTCCATAATACATAAATAATTAAGTAAATAGATATGTATGTAGTACAGAGTATTATGCTCTCAGTAGACAACTGATATGGAAAAATAGGCATGCTCAAAAGGCAGAATTGTAGGCATTATTCAGACTCCCAGTTGCCATGTAAAGGCATCAGCATTTGTAGGGGGGCAATAGGTGACAAAGGGAGGACCATCCCTCTGAAACCACTTAAATGTGGTGGTCACTATTGACTGCAGCATCTAAGAGCATTGGTTCCTGCAATCCAGGCCATTAGAACAGGTGTTCGGCTCACATAAGATAGTCGGACACCTGTTCCATCCAGAACAGTACACCTATGGTGGGAAAATATATTTGCAGCAAAGTAAAAAGACATATGCGCAGGTTTAAAGCACATTAGTGACCATCCTAAAAACATGTATGGGTGGTCAATAATGGGTTAATGGAATGTGGCATCCAAAAATGATATATTATTTAACCCCCTATGGATGCAGCCAGTTTTGACCTTGTGGACACAGCCCCATTTTGAAATCTAACATGTCACTTTGCTGTTTGGACAAATGACAAAGCTCACAGAGAAAGATTTTTTCTGAAGTGTAGATTTGCTGGAATGGGGTTGGGTCCCATGGCATATTTGCAATGCCCCCGAGGTACAAGTACAGTAGAAACCCCCAAGAAACAACCTCATTTTGGATACTACTCCCAAGGAATTCAGCTAGGGGTATAGTAATGGCTTTGAGCTCACAGGTGTTTCATAGACATAACATTGGACCATGACAATGATCTTAAAAAAAAATCCAATAGTACAGGGATTTAGCCACAAATGTTTCACTTTTACAAAAGTTATTTGGAGAAAAAAGCACCCCTCAAACTGTTACACGTTTTTATTCAGAGTACAACAATATCCCATAAACAGCTGTTTGGAGAAACAACAGGGCTCAGACTGTAAGGCGCACCATTTGAATTTTTGAACACAAATTTTACTGTTGATTTTCACATTTTTTCATCAAGGCAGCTGTGTGAGGGCTCTTTTCAGTGTGAAAAGCTGTAATTTTCATTTGTTTCATTTTGTGACACATGCTTCTTTGATTGCTTCTTCAATTCTTTGGAGGTTAAGTGGTCAAAAAATTGCAATTTTGCCAATGTTTATTTTTTATTTTACTGGGGTTTACTTTAATGTTAACTTTATTCTTTATTCTTTATTCTTTGGGTTGATTTGAGTAGTGAGTACAGTATTTTAATTGTTCTGCACACAAAATTACTTAAAAAAATAATTTGTATTGTGTCGTCATACTTTTTCTGTTAATGGACCTGTGTGGATGTTTTTTTTTTTTTAGCAGAATGTTCTGTAGTTTATAATGTTACCATTTTGGGGGGAATATGACTATTTTGGGGGGAATATGCTCTCTCAGGTGTTTTGGTCTGAGAGAGCATCCATACTCAGTGTGACGTCACACGGAAGCAGCGTCCTCCTGAATCACCAGCCTGGGTTTCCCTCACGTGCACGAGACACCGGCCGGGACCGCGCGCGTTTGAAAGAGGAAACCTGAAGATACAGCCGTCACTACTACCTTTGAACACAAGCACCAGGAAGATCGGGAAGGAGTCCCTAAAAGCCAGCGTCATAAAGGCAAGTTATTGACATACATACCCTGCTTTAGTTACATACTTGAAGACTCACGCTAAATAGCCAGCGCGGTCTATTTATTATATTGTTTTTTGACCTTACTCACTGTTTTTAGGGTTTAGGCAATTTTTTTCCCTATTATAGACCTGCAGCGGCACACTCCAAGGAGTGTTACTCAGTGTACTTCACATCACATTCTGTTTTAACAAAGAAGGTAGCGCGGGTTCCCTTTGATTGTTTTTTCTTTAGAATATGACTATTTGATAACTTTTTTCTTTGGAGGGTGAGATAAACAAAAATTGCTATCTGTCAATGTTTTTTTATTTTTATTAGGTTAAAGGCTATGTACGCCTTTAGTGGAATTTTTGTTTATTATTGAATTGTACTCATTTTGAGTTAAAATCATTTTTATTTAAAAATATTAAGCCCCATTTTTATTTAAAAATATTAAGCTGAGATGCTCTACAGAGAGGGATCTGAATTTTCTCTCTGCTCCATCAGCCGGCGGCTGATGGCGGGCTCCTTATCTCTGCTCTCTTACATTATAAACAATCATTATAGCTCAATCCTTATCTTACTGAAAAGAATGTGGCTTAAATAAGTGTTTAGAACCTCTTAGTAAATTAGAAATAAGGTTTATTAGATGGCTAGCACAAAGTGAAAGTAGAAAATATGATTCACACAGTTAAACAAACAGTTATCCCTTTGAGATAAAATGACCAATTGAAAAAATTATTTTAGCCCAAAATGAGTAAAATGCAATCATTAACTGTGCAGTATAAGTGACATGTTAACCTCATTTTGTGTGTTGATATGATTATGGTGATGCTAAATGTATATAGTTTTTTCATGTTTTACTACTGCTGTTTGGCATCATCATAAAGTGGCTTTAAACCAAAAACATTTTTATGTCGCAATATTTTAACACCAATAACTAATTATTTTTATAAAACTTTTTTGTTGGACAGAATGTGGTTTTGATTGATACATATGACTTTTTGATAGCTTTTTATTACAGACAAGCAAAGTTATTGAAAATTTGATTTGGCTGCTCTGCCGAATTTCACCAAGAAATTTGCCTTGTGATTAATTACTTTGGCAGTTCCATAGAGAAGAATGGAGTAACAGCGCACATACACGACCCCTACACCCTTCCTATAGGAAAATACAGACCCTATTCTCGAGAGTGGTGGGGGCGCACAGTGGTCAGATTCCTAGATATTTTAATCTTGGCACAACCCCTTTTAGCATGTTTTTGTTACCAACATATATATTTTTTTAAATGTTTGGTCTTTTTTATATTTTAGGTGTCTATTTGCTTAAAAATATTTTAAAATATCTCGATTTACACACTGGTCACTAGAGCATTTACAATTGCCTTATGATCTTTCCTGTTTTCTTTAGTTCACCTGCTACCTTTGCTGTAACAGAATGAGCATAGAAATCTCATTATATTTATAGGGCGGACGAGTTAATGACACTTCTATTATATTGGCATAGCATTTGATAAGGTAGAATAGGAACACTATATACACAGATAAGACTCTATAGGCATCTATCCTAATCTCTAGGAAAGGAAGCTGTAATCTATTGTTTTCTGGTGACCATAATAATCTATGATATTTTTCTGTCAACTACCTCCTATGCATTTCAGCTATTATAAAACTCACACATACTTGCTGTATTTGCTATACATTAAATACAGGGAAAGAATATGTGTCTCTAATATAGACACCCTAGGAACATTTTAAAAAGCACACAAAAATAGCTTTAGTTAAAAAAAGGAGCAAACAAATGCATCAGGCATTTACTAATCCTATAGATGGTTTAAACTAAGACAGGCTGTCTAAACCCACACCAGATTTATCACAGTGGCTCAGACTGTATTATAAATTTGATGCATGGCTGGACAATTTTATCTATCGTTATAGCAACTATTGGTTGACTTAGTTAGAGTCCAAATTTTACTCCAGCATTGTAGGACAATTTCGGTGCTAAATGTGGTATATTAGACCACACCCTCTTTCCACTGAATCCATACACATTTCCCCGTAAGCTACACTTACTGGGCTAAGAGCAGATAATTTATATAAATTGTTACATATATCACAAATTCTGTAGTTGATTGCCCTTATCTCTTTTTTTAGCAGTTATTTCCTTAAATTACATTACAGATCACTTTAGATATTATTTCCTTATTTGTAAGTGTTAACCACTGGACATTGTACAGACATGTTACTTATGGTCACATATTTTTATTTGACAATATGTTCTCAGGAGCATTCTCAGTTTTTCGAGTAGTATATGTAGTGCCCTGGAGCAGGGATACCTTGACGTTTGCACATTTGTGGACATTTGCCTATTTCCCCTATGCAAAGTTATAAACTTCTTACTTCATTTCACTTGAAAGGATTAACGTGCACTGTTTAATATCATGTAACTGCATTTTATATTTATGTTGTGATATACATCTTGTTCATTTGCACTGTATTTGTGATGCACTGTGGAATGGGTTAATGAATACTGATAAACTTTTGGAACTTTGAATAAGAAGCTAGTAATTTTTCTCTGCTGCCAAAGAGTTTAAAGAAGAGCATGTTTTGGATAGAAAATGCCAGAAATTGTTTACCACCAAAACCAGACAGACTGACCTTTTTTTGTCTGGAAAAACTGCTGTGTCATTGCTATTGAGTATCATTGAAGCTGTAATGTAAGTCTATGACAGACAGACAGTGTTACAATACATCTGTTTGTGCTGAGCTTCTCCACTCCACCCCACCCACTTGAAGGTTCCAGTCTAGCTAGAAATGGTACATAAGGAGAGCAGCCAGAGTCCCTAATGTTCTGCAGTTAAGGGACAGTGCTTGGAAGGGGAGACTCTGTCTGACTACTAAATGACCAGGAGAAGATGCTGAGGCAGAAATATTCTGCCACAGACCCTGGATCACCAGCCTTTGAACAGGGTACCAGCCTTTTGAAGAGAGAGAGAGAGGGACTTCTAGCTCAGGCCTTTCCTCAGCATCAAACCTTTCTTCTGTCACGGAGGAGACTGGAGAAGCCATCCCTATGCCTCGCCTGTATTGTTTTGTACCTCGATTCCTCCAGTAAAGAAGCATCCTGATTTACTGCAGACCCTGACTCTCTGGACATATTTCCCATTTGGGAGGACCACGCCTTACCATCCCTTATGGAGAGCAGCAACACGTGGTGACACCTCAATGGTGTCTGGGGGACTCAGCGTAGTGTTGGAGCCACCCAAAACACGACCACTGCATATACAACTGTTTTATGTAAAATTCTATGATCTGACTATGCAGTCTCTTTGGTGAGTGGCTGTATATCCACCTCCAAACGGGAATTGATTTCTATATCCTTCTTATTGAACTAGAGGAACATCATTTAGGCAATTCTATATACTGAATTTTAATCTGTCACATATGCAACACGGTCACTATGCATGCAATCATTTTAAAGTGCTGCAATTTTTTCATACATACAAACATACTACTGGAAATTGAAAAATAACAACTGGAAAACTTAATACGACTGAGCTGAGATTGACAATCTACAAAGTGCAGGTTCAATTTGAATGGAATAACATACCACAAAGAGGATATCCAGCATCTGTATGACTGTAACCACGCCACAATGCTGACCTATATTAACGGGACCCTGCCTCAACATACAGTCGTGGACAAAAGTTTTGAGAATTACATAAATATTGGAAATTGGAAAAGTTGCTGCTTAAGTTTTTATAATAGCAATTTGCATATACTCCAGAATGTTATGAAGAGTGATCAGATGAATTGCATAGTCCTTCTTTGCCATGAAAATGTACTTAATCCCAAAAAAAACTTTCCACTGCATTTCATTGCTCTTATTAAAGGACCTGCTGAGATCATTTCTGTAATCGTCTTGTTAAATTAGGTGAGAATGTTGACGAGCACAAGGCTGGAGATCATTATGTCAGGCTGATTGGGTTAAAATGGCAGACTTGACATGTTAAAAGGAGGGTGATGCTTGAAATCATTGTTCTTCCATTGTTAACCATCGTGACCGGCAAAGAATCGCGTGCAGCCATCATTGCGTTGCATAAAAATGGCTTCACAGGCAAGGATATTGTGGCTACTAAGATTGCACCTCAATCAACAATTTATAGGATCATCAAGAACTTCAAGGAAAGAGGTTCAATTCTTGTTAAGAAGGCTTCAGGGCGTCCAAGAAAGTCCAGCAAGCTCCAGGATCGTCTCCTAAAGAGGATTCAGCTGCGGGATCGGAGTGCAACCAGTGCAGAGCTTGCTCAGGAATGGCAGCAGGCAGGTGTGAGCGCATCTGCATGCACAGTGAGGTGAAGACTTTTGGAAGATGGCCTGGTGTCAAGAAGGGCAGCAAAGAAGCCACTTCTCTCCAAAAAAAATCAGGGACAGATTGATCTTCTGCAGAAAGTATGGTGAATGGACTGCTGAGGACTGGGGCAAAGTCATATTCTCAGATGAAGCCTCTTTCTGATTGTTTGGGGCATCTGGAAAAAGGCTTGTCCGGAGAAGAAAAGGTGAGCGCTACCATCAGTCCTGTGTCATGCCAACAGTAAAGCATCCTGAGACCATTCATGTGTGGGGTTGTTCTCATCCAAGGGAGTGGGCTCACTCACAATTTTGCCCAAAAACACAGCCATGAATAAAGAATGGTACCAAAACACCCTCCAACAGCAACTTCTTCCAACAATCCAACAACAGTTTGGTGAATTACAATGCATTTTCCAGCACGATGGAGCACCGTGCCATAAGGCAAAAGTGATAACAAAGTGGCTCGGGGACCAAAATGTTGATATTTTGGGTCCATGGCCTGGAAACTCCCCAGATCTTAATCCCATTGAGAACTTGTGGTCAATCCTCAAGAGGCGGGTGGACAAACAAAAACCCACTAATTCTGACAAACCCCAAGAAGTGATTATGAAAGAATGGGTTGCTATCAGTCAGGAATTGGCCCAGAAGTTGATTGAGAGCATGCCCAGTCGAATTGCAGAGGTCCTGAAAAAGAAGGGCCAACACTGCAAATACTGACTCTTTGCATAAATGTCATGTAATTGTCGATAAAAGCCTTTGAAACGTATGAAGTGCGTGTAATTATATTTCTCTACATCACAGAAACAACTGAAACAAAGATCTAAAAGCAGTTTAGCAGCAAACTTTGTGAAAACTAATATTTGTGTCATTCTCAAAACTTTTGGTCACGACTGTACACACTTACCTTGGTTGTGTGATCATTGACCAAGCACCACTAGCAGTTCTCAGCATAATCACATTAAGTTTTCCAGGTGTTTTTCTTCCATCTTCAAAGACAATGTGATGTGTTACTTAGCCACAGATTTTACTGTGCACTTCATGTATAAGTTTATAAAAGTAAATATTTGTTATTAGCTGATATAAAATAATATTCAACGTTTGTAGGAGAATAAAAAACAGCAAAAAATTTTCCGTTTACCCAATGTAATGCTGGGATAACTGGTTCATTCCAGGGCATTGAATCTTAGAATCCATCAGTCAACTTCAAATGGTTTACACTGGTTCTTGAGAGATTGTATGCATATTAGTGCATTAAAATTGCATAGCTATTCAAAACTTCACTGCTAGCTTCATAAGGGGCTCTTTTAAAACGCAAATAGGTGTGAAAAAGTCTGGTGAGCATGGTCATTGTTCTAAAAATCAAATGCCTGAATAGTCGTTAATGAGGCAGACAAACAGTCTCACTCATCCTCTGAGGATTTGAAGGGCAGAGAGAGGCAGCAAGAGAGAAGATTCTCACTACATTATTCATAACATCTTGTTTGATTTTTAAGCCATTTGAAGTAGCAAGGTTGGTGTTTATTATTCTGCTGACCTGCATTGCTCTAAGTAGACGAGTATGAAAGTCCTGTCACCTAATTGACAATAGCTCATTCGAAATGCAGTTGCATCACTGCCCTGATAAAATGTAAAGGCCATGTGTTCTTAATACATAAACAAATCAAAATGTATCACAAATACATTAAAAAGCAAATAGTAATCATACAGTTTAGTAGAGCTCTTCATTTCTGCCACACATAGGTATATATGAACATAAGTTTTTAATTATATACAAGAGATCCTACTAGTTTAGTTAATTATTTTATTGAAAATCTGTCATTATTCCATATGCATTTTACACATTATTTAAATATACTTCACTGTAATGTAGACTGTATGGAGCTATACCTTAGTGTTTTTCTGTTATGAATAAGCGAATATGAACCCACTGTGTCAACTAACTGATTTGGTGCATGCTAACCATAAGGGAGTTAATCTTGTGCTTACCAGGTTTTCCCCCTTGGACCCAGACAGAGGGCTTTGGACTTTGTGCTGGTTAGCAATCAGACCACTACCTTGTGGGATAGTCCCGATGTAGTTAGCAGATGACCCACTTGGGTCAGGGACTCCATTGCTAGCACCCGGTCCTCTGGACATAGAAATAGCCCCAAAAAGGCGGAAAACTGTTTGTCTATTAGATAGTCAATGGATCAGTGTTGCAGTAGGCACTCTGCTGATTTTTTGGCATCTGCAAATGTGTGGTTGGCCACAGGCATGTTCTTCAAGTTTTATGGCACAGGTGGAAGTTGAGTAGGCTGAACTTAGTTAAGGTATTTCTCATGGCATGCTAGTCCCCATGATGAATCTCTCTAAAGTTCTGATCCAGAACAGGATAATTTTTTCATAGCCTTGGTAGCCCCAACAGAGGAGAGACAATTCTGGCATCACCATGTCACGACTGTGACTGATCCAGACAGGTCTGGGAGGAGAAGGTCGCAGCGACTTGCTACTCGCGATAGCTTGTGAGTTTGCTCCGTGGTTCAGGGTATGTCATCCGGGTTTTGCCTTGTGAACCTTTTTGTCCTGACTGGGAGTTTGTAGGCATCCTTCTCAGGTGAGTCCTGTCTGCCACTCCCAGCTACTATATTAGTTTCAGTTTCACTTGCAGTCATTGCCAGATATAGTCCTTACTTTCAGTGCTATTCTGACCTTTGAAGGCGATCGTTTGACGGTGTTGCTGTGGAGCTCTTGTCCGGCGTGGACTGTCGTGTTTGGGATCGCCTTCTCTGCTCGTGACTGGATAAGTCTATCTCTGCTGTTGATTGTTTGTTTGTTGCTGTCTTCCCCTGTTGTTCTCCTAGACACGAGTGATGGTGACTAGTGCTCCCATCGGCCTTTCCCCAGTCTAGTCTTGTTAGGGTGACTGAGGGTTTAGGCATCCTGCTCGCCGCACGGGTTCACACCCCGTCTAGGGTATCAGGGCAGACAGGTGCCAGCTTAGGGTTAGTCAGGGGTGGCCATTCTATTTCCCATCCGTAGATAAGGGTCCCCCTTCCCCTCCGTCTGGTGCGACACGACTGCTGCTGGGATAGCGGTCGTGACACACCATGAGTGATATCTTCTCGGAGTGGAAAACTCCAATTTATAATTCCAAGAGTTTCCGAAGAATTGTATGGATCAGACAGAGCCGTTCCATCAACAGGTGTTACCATCAAGGGTTTCTCAAGTGGTAAAACTGGTATCCAGTCTACCAGAGCCTAATGTAGAAAATTACCTGCCAAACCAGAATCAATGAGGGCCAACACATTGAGCCGAGTTCTTCCAAATGACAAATTCACTGGCACTGTTCGTAGTACATAGGACTGAACTTCACCTAGGGTCACCTCTCCTACTGAACATAGGCTTTGAAGTTTTCCAGCCTCTTGGGACAGATACGCCTCCACAATACAGACAAAGTCCATTAGCGTCACACTTCGGTGTGGGAGGGAAACACCACACCGAGCATAAAAAGGAAGGGGGAACAGGGAATCAGGCCTGAGAATTAAGGAAGGATGATGGACACCTCCTAGTAAAACCCTAGACAAAATCCTGACTGACTACCAGTATGAACAGACCCCAGAGGTAGGTGTGTTCATACACAGGAATACCTAGAGTTCTATCTAGCCCTAAAGGACCCTGGTACTAATGACAGGGATGAGACTACTTGTTCCTCCGAAAGGAAGGACGAACAGGAGTCTCATTCAGGCCTAATACAAACAATAGGGAAGTGCAACACACAAAATGACACAAACAAAATACAACAGGGAAAGGAAAGACTTAACTTCAAAAAAGCTATGGAAACACCAGTAACTCATCCGAGATCCACACACCAGCAATCCGCAACTGAAACTGAAGCTATAAACCGCACAGCACTGTGGGAGAAGCAACAATAAATAAGGAAGGTTAAATGACCACATTAGAAACACCTAAGGCAAGGGGTGTGGCCATTACCAGAAACAACACAGACGGCTACTGATCCACAAGAAAAACCTGTCAGATCAAAACACGTGTTGCCAGTCTCACCAAGCTGCTGCCACCTGTCGCTGGAATGTCCGACACAATTGACATAGCTTTGCTTACGTTCCTCCTGAGAAAACCTTACTTGATCCATGGTTTCTGGAATTTTGGTGCCAGTCAAAAGGATACTTTTTCTTGACTTTTCTCCTTGGCATGTTCGAAAAAACAGGAATCAATCCAGGTAGCAAGAGTTACCAGGGCATCCAGGGAGGTTTTGATGTCCAAGCCTGCTCATTCATCTTTGATTTGACTAGAGAGCCTCTCCCACAAGGCTGTGACCAAAATTTCACTATCCTGGGCCAGTTCTGAGACCAGGGTTCAAAACTGGCTCGCTTTGGCAAAGGCAGAGTAGAGAGGATGCAGCAGAAGAGACACTCTAAAACAAAGATTTGCCCATGCCAGGGCTAAAGACCAATTTGTACCATTCTGTTGCAAATTTCGGACTTGTTATGGTACTGCTGTGACTGCAGTCAGAGAATGCAATCAGGTAGATACGTGGTACAAATAAGACACTATCTGTTTCTGACTTGCACTCTGGGTATCAAGCTTCTAAAAGACCTCTTATAAGCTCACTAGCGATGGACTATTGGGGTACAGGACCTGAGCTTACTGTTTCGGATCAGTTAGTGTGAATCCACTGTGCCTACTAACTGGTTCGGCACAGGGCAAACCCTAAGAGTTTTATTCTAGCTTTTCCCCAGTATTCACCCTTTAACTCCTACAGTATATAGCAGTGGTGGCGAACCATCCAGGCTATGCACAGTTAGGAACAGGAAAGACTTGCATGGTAGGCAGGCTGGGAACTTAACTAGAGCAGAGACAGAGAAGACAGGCTGGGTTAAAATAAATTCAAACTGAACTGAACTTGGAGCACAAGTGTAGGAGCCCAAGGGCAGGATGGAAACAGAACTTGGAGCTTGTCAGGAACCATAGACTTAAAACTTCCATTAAGAAATAAGGCAAAAAAAAGACTGATTCTATCTATCACACAGCCTATTTAAAATGGCTAAAACTCACAAGAATTTTGTTTTGCCTTTCCCACCTATTATTTTAAATCCCACATTCAAATTTGATAAAATTATATTGAAATACTTGTTACAATTTCTTGAAGGGTGTCCATCAGAGATAAGAAATCATGTGACAGATGTATGACATGCCCAGTACGGTGTATGCCATTCACAGTATAATCTATGCCATTCATTATATAGTCACAGCTTCTCATCCTTTTTAGTTTTAGCAAGTTTTACATATACATCAACTAACTATAACATTTAGGCTGGGTTTAGATGTTCAAGTTTTTAGATACAGTTCTTGAAGGAAAAACTAGGTGTGGATTGTAAAGATATATAAGTAAAAAGGATAGGCACTACTTAAACTTTTTTTTAAATCCACTTCTAAAGTCATAAATTAGGTGCATCCTCGGCAGGTCAGGGGATATCAAAACTGGTGCACAAAGCGCCAGTTTTAATAAATGTCCCTCATAGCGCATCACAGCTTCTGCATATGGGACTGTGTAACCACAGGTCCATTCCACCACCAACAGCCTCTACAGTGGGAAGTGGGCTTCAGAGCTTATGTTAGCTTTTACATAATGTGGACAGCAGGATACTGAAGAATGCAAGGAAGCAGAAACAGTGTGATGCTCTAGCCAATGTTCTGTTGGGAAATCTTGGGTTTGGGCATTCATGTGGATTTTGACAGCATCATCTACAGTCGTGGCCAAAAGTTTTGAGAATTACATAAATTTTGGAAATTGGAAAAGTTGCTGCTTAAGTTTTTATGATAGTAATTTGCATATACTCCAGAATGTTATGAGGAGTGATCAGATGAATTGCATAGTCCTTCTTTGCCATGAAAATTAACTTAATCCCAAAAAAACCTTTCCACTGCATTTCATTGCTGCCATTAAAGGACCTGCTGAGATCATTTCAGTAATCGTCTTCTTAACTCAGGTGAGAATGTTGACGAGCACAAGGTGGGAGATCGATATGTCAGGCTGATTGGGTTAAAATGGCAGACTTGATATGTTAAAAGGAGGGTGATGCTTGAAATCATTGTTCTTCCATTGTTAACCATGGTGACCTGCAAAGAAACGTGTGCAGCCATAATTGCGTTGCATAAAAATGGCTTCACAGGCAAGGATATTGTGGCTACTAAGATTGCACCCCAATCAACAATTTATAGGATCATCAACAACTTCAAGGAAAGAGGTTCAATTCTGTCACTACCAGAGCTTTGAGACGTTCTCACAGCTCTGTTTCTCCACCCCTGTGATGATGTCACTACTAGAGCTTGGAGGAGTTCTCACTGCTCTGTTTCTCCACCCCTGTGATGAGGTCTTTACTCCCAGCTGTTCTTCCTGCGTTTGATTTCCCTGCCTTTAAATCACCCCTCCTCCTATTGTAGGGCGTGGATTATATTTCTCATTTCAGTTGTTGCTCTTGCTTGAGTATCTTCTCTTGTAAGCTATCAGTTCACTGGACCGGTGTTCTGCTGCATCAAGCACTCCGGATATTGCCAGCTGTCCTTGGATCCGTCTTCTCTGCGGCTGCAGCCCCTTCAGCTAAGTGTGCAGACATTGTTGTGTACCTGGTTATTTTCTGACTGGATCTGAGGTGGCCACGGTTCCCTCCATATACTGAGCAGGGCACCGGTGGCCGTCCCCCTTCCACTATTGTAGGGGTTTCAGTGGTCATCAGTCTTGGGTACGTGGGCATGCCCCGTTCCACCTTTTGGATCCGGGCATGTGCTTAGCAGCATAGGGAGAGCTTTGAGGGTCTGACAGGGGTCACCCTTTATCCTCCCTAGTTTGGGTCCGGTCAGTAGCTCTTTTACTGTGTATGCTCTTGTTGCTCACAAACAGCCGTGACATTATAATCCACCAAAACCGTCCTTTTTGACATGGATCCGCTTTCTGGCCTGGTTGACCACATGCAGGGTCTTTCTTTGGAAGTAGCGGATCTCCGTCAATCTATGACCCAGCTTCAAGCATTGGGCTCTGCTCCGGCTCATGGAGTCTGTTGCGAGCCAAAGGTCTCACTTCCGGAAACGTTCTCCGGGGGCAGTGAGAATTTTGTTCGCTTCAGAGAGGCATGCAAACTCCATTTTTGCTTGTGTCCACACTCCACTGGTAAGGAGGGGCAGAGGGTGAGGATTGTCATCTCCCTGCTCAGGGGTAATGCTCAGACTTGGGCTTTTTCGCTGCCATCAGGGGATCCCTCCCTTCGATCCGTGGAAAGATTTTTTGTGGCCCTGGGGCAGATATATGATGACCCGGATCGTGTTGCTCTGGCCGAATCTAACTTACGTGTTTTATGCCAGAACAAACTGTCTGCGGAGCTTTATTGTTCTGAATTTCGGAGATGGGCAGCTGATTCAGGTTGGAATGATGCTGCACTCCGGAGTCAGTTCTGTCATGGTCTTTCAGAGAGATTGAAAGATGCGTTTGCTTTCCATGAGAGACCAACGTCCTTAGAGTCTGCCATGTCATTGGCGGTACGCCTTGACAGGCGTCTAAGAGAAAGAAACGAGACCTCTCTGTCCAGCCATTGTCAGTCTAGGGGCAATGGTGCGGACTCATTCAGTGTGCAGGGGCCTCATCCTGTCTCGCTCCCCTCTGAGGAGGAGCCCATGCAGCTAGGTCGACTTGCCCCTGATAAAAGAGGATTTAGTCCTCAGTGTATGGTGTGTTTTTGTTGTGGGGGTATAGGTCATTTGGCAAATGTTTGTCCGTCTAGGAGATTCTTGAACTGTACTAAGAGCGATAATAAGAGAAAAACCTCAAAAGGTAAATCATCAAGTTCTGCTTCATCTGCTACTTTGGGCAAAGTTGATGTAGGAATTGGTGCTTTTCCTCTGACCTGCAGTTCCCGTTTTCTCCTGTCCGCCAGGGTGGCGCTAGAGAGCAAAGTCATTTCTTGTGAGATTTTTGTCGATAGTGGAGCGGCCGTCAATCTTATTGACACTCAATTTGTAGCCATGCATGGTTTTCAGGTTTGCACATTAGAAAAGGATATACCTGTTTTTGCTATTGACTCTGCTCCACTCTCACAGAGATCTCTGAAGGGCATTGTTCACAATATCAGGCTAGCTGTAGGTGACACTCATGTGGAGGATATATCTTGTTTTGTCCTTAACGGATTGCCTTCTCCTCAAGTTTTGGGGTTACCCTGGCTCACTAGACATAACCCCACTATTGATTGGCAAGGAAGGCAAATAAATGAGTGGAGTGACTTTTGCAGAGGTGTCTACTAAAACTGTGCCATCATTTCTCTCTGATTTCTCGGACGTGTTTTCCGAGAGTGGTGTTCAGGAGCTACCTCCTCACCGGGAGTTTGACTGACCTCATTCCCGGCGCCAAGCTGCCAAAAGCACGCCTCTACAATCTCTCACAACCGGAAAGAATCGCAATGCGAACCTATATCTCCGAGAGTCTCGATAAGGGGCATATTCGTCCCTCAAAGTCACCTGTTGCCGCGGGTTTTTTTTTTGTTAAAAAAAAAGATGGCTCTCTGAGACCTTGCCTAGATTTTAGGGAGCTTAACCGTATCACGTTCGCGATCCCTATCCCCTTCCTCTGATCCCGGACCTCTTCAACCAAATTGTTGGGGCCAAGGTGTTTTCCAAATTGGATTTGAGAGGCGCGTACAACCTGGTCAGGGTCAGAGAGGGGGATGAATGGAAAACGACCTTTAATACCCCTAACGGGCATTTCGAGAATCTCGTTATGCCTTTCGGCCTGATGAATGCTCCGGCCGTCTTTCAGCATTTTGTTAATAGTATTTTCTACCATTTAATGGGGAAATTTGTATTGGTGTATCTTGATGATATTTTGATTTTTTCCCCTGATGTTCAGACCCATCAGGATCATCTTTTTCAGGTTCTGCAGATTCTGCGGGAAAATAAATTATACGCCAAGCTGGAGAAATGTCTTTTTATGGTATCGGAGATTCAATTTCTGGGTTTTCTCCTCTCTGCTTCTGGTTTTCGCATGGATCCGGAGAAGGTCCGTGCTGTACTTGAGTGGGAGCTTCCTGAGAATCAGAAGGCATTGATGCGCTTTCTGGGTTTTACGAACTATTACAGAAAGTTCATTTTGAATTATTCCTCTGTTGTCAAACCCCTTACTGACATGACAAAAAAGGGGGCGGATTTTTCCTCTTGGTCGGAGGAGGCGCTTGCAGCCTTTTCTAAGATTAAAGAGAGTTTTGCGTCTGCTCCCGTCTTGGTGCATCCCGATGTTTCCTTACCGTTTATTGTTGAGGTGGATGCTTCCGAGGTGGGTGTGGGTGCAGTTTTGTCCCAGGGGCCTTCTCCTGCCAAATGGCGACCCTGTGCCTTTTTCTCTAAAAAACTCTCCCCGGCAGAGAGAAACTATGATGTGGGAAATAGGGAGTTGTTGGCCATCAAGGTGGCTTTCGAGGAATGGCGCCATTGGTTGGAGGGGGCCAGGCACCCTATCACCGTTTTTACCGACCATAAGAATCTGGCATACTTAGAGTCGGCCAGGCGTATGAATCCGAGACAGGCCAGATGGTCTCTGTTCTTCTCCAGATTCAATTTTGTCGTTACATTCCGCCCTGGGATCAAAAATGTGAAGGCTGATGCTCTCTCTCGCTGTTTTCCGGGAGGAGGAAACTCCGAGGACCCAGGTCCCATTTTGGCGGAGGGGGTAGTTGTTTCTGCTCTATATTCCGATTTGGAGGCCGAGGTCCAGGCTGCCCAGACTGAGGCCCCTGCCCGTTGTCCTTCTGGGAAGCTGTTCGTGCCTCCTGAGCTACGTCACAAACTCTTCAAGGAGCATCATGATACGGTTCTTGCTGGTCACCCCGGGAGTAGAGCCACGGTAGATCTCATTGCTCAGAGATTTTGGTGGCCGGCTCTTCGTAAGTCGGTGGAGGGTTTTGTGGCTGCTTGTGAGACGTGCGCTCGCGCTAAGGTCCCTCGTTCACGGCCTTCAGGTTCCCTTCTCCCGTTACCCATACCTTCCCGTCCTTAGACACACCTGTCCATGGACTTTATCACGGATCTTCCTCGTTCCTCGGGGAAGTCGGTGATCCTGGTGGTGGTGGACCGTTTTAGCAAGATGGCTGTCACGGGGTTCCGAAGGTGCACTCGGTCCCCCATTGCCCGCAGAACTGTTGCTTAGCTTTTGGAATGAGGTTCTGTGTTTGACCTCATTCCCAGGGCGGCTTTACTAGCTGGGTGGCTCCTTGCTCCTAAGTCTGCCTTGAGCGCCGAGCTGATCACTCGGTGCTCGACTGGTTGGTCTGTCGGTCATGTGACGCTGGCCACGTCACATGACCCTCACTCCCCACTATAAATACAGGCAGCCTGCTGGCTACAGGTTGCCTGTTAATTTCTAGGTTCCTGGTATTTGTTGGACTGCTGAATACTTACCTGATCCTGTTCCTTGACCATCCTTTTGCCTGATCCTCCTGTACTGCGCATCCGTCCTGGTATTGTGACCTCGGCTCCCACCTGACTACTCTCTTAGGACTCCTCTTGTACTTCTCTGCTCTCCTGGTATTTATGACCCCAGCTTCTCCTGACAATTCTCTGCTTGCTCCATTTGTACTTTGCAGCTTTCCTGGTATTGACTCGGTCCGTTCACGTCCTGTTGTTTGTCTGTCTGTCATCCCTGCACTTACTCCAAGTTAGGGATTGCCGTCCAGTTGTCCCCTGTCATTAGGACTCGCGAGGCAAGTAGGCAGGGCCAGGGGTAAGGGTGGAGCGCAGTGGTCACTTCCCTTCCCCCTGTGTGTGTGTGTACGCGACCGTTACAGATTAACAGGCCCAATAACCACTGTATTATGAATCCTCTGGTGACCCTGACTGACTATGTCTCTAATCTGACGCAGATGGTGCAGGAGTTAGGGGAAAAACTCAGCTCTTTTGAGTTAGGGCAAGGCTCTTCCACTCCTCAGGCCTCCAGTCCGCATTTTGAGCCCCAGATTAAGCTCCCAGAAACCTTTTCTGGAGACCGGAAGAAGTTTCTCTCTTTTAAGGAGAGTTGTAAACTTTACTTCCGTTTGCGCCCCGTGTCCTCTGGCCCCGAGAGTCAACGCGTGGGCATTATTATTTCCCGATTACAGGGTGATCCCCAGGACTGGGCGTTCTCTTTACCTGCTGGCGCCAGTTGTTTATATTCTGTGGAGGGGTTCTTTCAGGCCCTAGGTACCCTCTATGATGAACCAGACAGGGCTCTAGTAGCCGAGACGGCTCTAAAGGCACTGGTTCAGGGCAATTTACCAGCGGAGGATTATTGCACCCAATTCAGAAGGTGGTGTGTCCCCTCAGGATGGAACGAACCAGCCCTGAAGAGTCAGTTCAAGTCAGGTCTGTCTGATAAATTAAAGGATCTTCTGGTCAGTTATCAACTTCCAGAGACCTTAGAGGAGATGATGACCCTTGTTGTCCGACTTGACCGACGGGTTAGAGAGAGACGACAGGAACAACAGTTCTCTTCCCAGATGGTGGTCCAGCCAGAGGCCTATCCCAGAGACAATGCTGAGGTCTCCACCGAGAAACCCATGCAGGTTGGCATGACCCGAGGGAATCTTCGCCGCAGACGTGGAGAATGCTTTTACTGTGGAGATTCTGACCATTGGATCAACCAGTGTCCTAAGAAGGTCCTCTCTGTCAAGTCTCCTAAGGCAAGGCAACCTAAAGACCAGGTACACCCTGAATTTTCTAAATGTAAGCTTTCGGTACCCATTACGATTTCTCTGGGAGTAGATAAATGGGCGGGTAAGGCCTTTATTGATTCTGGCTCAGCGGCTAGCTTTATTGACTCTGAGTATGCTGTTAGATTGGGTATTCCTATGTTTGCCTTACCAACTCCTATCCATGTCATGGCTATTGATGCTACTCCTCTTATTGGTGGTACGGTGAGCTTATGTACCTCAGAGATTTCTCTTACCGTGGGTGTGTGCCACTCAGAGAGATGTTCGCTTCTAGTCCTGGAGAACCTACCTGCTGAGGTGGTACTAGGGTTGCCTTGGCTCCGACTACATAACCCCACTATAGATTGGTCCAATGGGGAGTTGGTGAGATGGGGGCCTAAGTGTGACTCGTGCCTGTCCGTGGTACAGGCTGGGGTCTCAGTAAAGTCTGATACTTTACCCTCTGTTGTTAGAGAATATTCTGATGTATTCTCATCACCAACCCCAGAGGTTCTACCCCCCCATAGACCTTATGATTGTACCATAGAGCTAGTAGAGGGGGCCAAGTTTCCTAAAGGACGAATTTATAATCTTTCTATGCCCGAACGCAAGGCCATGGAAGATTATATTAAGGAGAGCCTTGGTAAAGGGCATATTAGACCTTCTGTCTCTCCTATGGGGGCAGGGTTTTTCTTCGTTAAGAAAAAAGATGGTGGTCTTAGGCCATGTATCGATTACCGGAGATTAAATAAAATCACTGTCCAGAATAGATACTCCCTCCCATTGATTCCGGATTTATTTAACCAGGTCCTGGGGGCAACCTGGTTTTCCAAAATTGACCTGAAAGGGGCATACAATCTAATCCGAATCAAGGAGGGAGACGAATGGAAGACGGCGTTCAATACTCCGGTAGGACACTTTGAATATCAGGTGATGCCTTTTGGACTCAGCAATGCCCCAGCTGTGTTCCAAAACTTCATGAATGACATTCTTAGGGAATTCTTAGGTAAATTTGTTATTGTCTATCTTGACGACATTTTGATATTCTCTCCTGACTTCGAATCCCATGTGTCTCATGTTAGACAAGTATTAGAGGTGTTGAGGGAGAATCAGCTATCCGCTAAACAAGAGAAATGTGTCTTTGGTGTGCAGGAGATTCTGTTTCTAGGGCATGTTCTGACTCCTCACGCCTTCAAGATGGATCCTGGTAAGGTACTAGCAATTAAGGAATGGGTAAGACCTTCATCCTTAAAGGCCTTACAACGGTTCTTAGGTTTCGCCAATTACTATCGTAAATTTATTATGAATTTTTCCGTAATTGCTAAACCGTTGACCGACCTTACTAAGAAAGGGGCGGATTTGGAGAATTGGTCTACTGAGGCCATTTCTTCATTTGAAGAATTAAAAAAGGCATTCAGTAGCGCTCCCATTCTGATCCAGCCTGATCAGGAGAAACCTTTTATTGTGGAGGTGGATGCGTCCGAGGACGGCGCAGGAGCAGTCCTTTCACAAGGTCCTGCCAGCCTCACTAATCTGAGACCATGTGCCTTCTTCTCCAGGAAATTCTCTCCCACGGAGAGAAACTACGACATAGGGAATAGGGAGCTGCTGGCCATTAAATGGGCATTTGAGGAGTGGAGGCATTTTCTGGAGGGGGCAAGGCATTGTGTAACTGTTGTCACTGACCATAAAAACCTTATGTTTCTCGAGTCTGCTAAGAGGTTGAATCCCCGTCAAGCCAGATGGGCTCTGTTTTTTACTCGTTTTGATTTTTCCATCACGTTCAGGCCGGGAAGTAAAAATGTGAAGGCGGACGCATTATCTCGGAGCTTCCAGGCTTTTCAACCTACTGAGGTACCACCTGAATCCATCCTACCAGCAAAAATCTTCTTAGCAGCTCTTACCCAGGATATCTCGGCTCGCATTAGGTCGGAACAACATCTGGCACCGGTATCCACCCCAACAGATAAGTTGTTTGTTCCCGTACAATTTCGTCTCCAGCTGTTGGGTGAGTGTCACGATTCTGCCTTTTGTGGACATCCGGGTGTTGAGGGCACTAAGGATCTGGTTTCTAGATCTTATTGGTGGCCCACTCTAACTAGGGATGTCAAGTCCTATGTGTCAGCCTGTGAGGTTTGTGCCAGGTCCAAGACACCTAGGACTCGCCCTGCTGGTAACCTACGACCCCTACCCATTCCCAGTAGACCCTGGTCCCATATCTCGATGGACTTTATAACTGACCTACCGCTGGCGGAGGGTAAGACTGTAGTGTGGGTAGTGGTGGATAGGTTTAGCAAGATGGTCCATTTCATTCCCCTGTCTAAACTCCCGAATGCCAAAACCCTGGCGTCTATTTTTGTGAAAGAAATTGTTCGATTGCATGGTATCCCGGAAAATATTGTTTCGGACAGGGGTGTGCAGTTTGTGTCCAAATTCTGGAGAGCCTTCTGTCAAAGATGTAAAATTTCGTTGTCTTTTTCTTCCGCCTACCATCCTGAGAGTAATGGGCAGACTGAACGCCTTAATCAGTCTCTGGAACAATTCCTGAGGTTGTATGTTGCTGATGACCAGCAATTATGGGTCAAATTTCTTCCATTGGCTGAATTTGCTCTGAATAACCGTGTCAATTCTTCTGCTGGGGTCTCCCCTTTCTTTTGTAACCATGGTTTTCATCCCCGTTTTCATTCTGGGTTGTCCGTCTCCTCCTCTAACCCTGAAGCTGATAAACTCTCCTCCGAACTGTGCACAGTTTGGGCCCAGGTTCAATCGAACCTAGAAAAGGCTCAATGTTCTCAAAAACTCAAGGCCGATAGGAGACGTTCAAGGGGGGTAAACTTTCAGGTTGGGGATAAAGTATGGTTGTCCTCCAAGAATCTATCTCTCAAGGTAACTTCTAAAAAATTTGCTCCTCGTTTTATTGGACCATATAAGATCACGGAAGTGATTAACCCGGTATCTTTTAGGTTGGAGCTGCCCGAGTCATTCCACATTCATAATGTGTTCCATAAATCTCTGCTTAAAAAATATTTTGAACCGGTAGTACCATCAAAAGCCTCGCCTCCGCCAGTTCTTGTTAATGATTCTGTCGAGTATGTGGTGTCTAAAATAGTGGATGTCAGGAAGGTGCGTAATTCCTTGCAGTACCTGATTCACTGGAAAGGGGTATGGACCTGAAGAGAGATCTTGGGTACCTGCCAGGGAGGTTCATGCTCCTAGACTTGTTCGTAAATTTCATTTAGAACACCCTGAAAAGCCATCGCCTGAAGTCTTGGGTCCGGTGGCCCCTCGTAAAAGGGGGGGTACTGTCACGGGGTTCCGAAGGTGCACTCGGTCCCCCATTGCCCGCAGAACTGTTGCTTAGCTTTTGGAATGAGGTTCTGTGTTTGACCTCATTCCCAGGGCGGCTTTACTAGCTGGGTGGCTCCTTGCTCCTAAGTCTGCCTTGAGCGCCGAGCTGATCACTCGGTGCTCGACTGGTTGGTCTGTCGGTCATGTGACGCTGGCCACGTCACATGACCCTCACTCCCCACTATAAATGCAGGCAGCCTGCTGGCTACAGGTTGCCTGTTAATTTCTAGGTTCCTGGTATTTGTTGGACTGCTGAATACTTACCTGATCCTGTTCCTTGACCATCCTTTTGCCTGATCCTCCTGTACTGCGCATCCGTCCTGGTATTGTGACCTCGGCTCCCACCTGACTACTCTCTTAGGACTCCTCTTGTACTTCTCTGCTCTCCTGGTATTTGACCCCGGCTTCTCCTGACAATTCTCTGCTTGCTCCATTTGTACTTTGCAGCTTTCCTGGTATTGACTCGGTCCGTTCACGTCCTGTTGTTTGTCTGTCTGTCATCCCTGCACTTACTCCAAGTTAGGGATTGCCGTCCAGTTGTCCCCTGTCATTAGGACTCGCGAGGCAAGTAGGCAGGGCCAGGGGTAAGGGTGGAGCGCAGTGGTCACTTCCCTTCCCCCTGTGTGTGTGTGTACGCGACCGTTTCAATGGCTCATTTCGTACCTTTCCCTGGTTTACCCAATGCTAAAACGTTGGCGCAAGCTTTTGTCGACCATATTGTTAAATTGCACGGCATTCCCTCTGATATTGTTTCCGATAGAGGCACGCAGTTTGTGTCCAGGTTCTGGAAGGCTTTCTGTTCTAGCCTGGGGGTTCGGCTGTCCTTCTCTTCTGCTTTTCACCCGCAGTCGAATGGTCAGACTGAGCGCCTCAATCAGAATCTGGAGACATATTTGCGCTGTTTTGTGGCAGAGAACCAGGAGGATTGGTGTTCATTTCTCCCTCTTGCTGAGTTTGCTCTGAATAACCGTCGTCAGGAATCTTCTGATAAGTCACCATTCTTTGGTGCACATGGGTTCCATCCGCAGTTTGGGACGTTCTCGGGAGGGGCTCTTTCTGGTTTACCTGAGGAGGAGAGGTTTTCCTCGTCTTTGTCTGCCATTTGGCAGAAGATTCAGAGTAATCTCAGAAAGATGAGTGAGAAGTATAAGCGTGTGGCTGATAAGAGACGTGTGCCTGGTCCGGACCTGAATGTGGGTGATCTGGTGTGGTTGTCTACAAGAAATATTAAACTGAAGGTTCCCTCCTAGAAATTGGGTCCCAAGTTTATTGGGCCTTATAAAATCTTGTCAGTCATCAATCCTGTTGCCTTCCGTCTTGATCTTCCACGGGTTTGGAAGATACATAATGTATTTCACAGATCTCTCTTAAAACCATATGTCCAGCCCACGGTACCCTCCTCTTTGCCTCCTCCTCCGATTTTGGTTGATGGCAATCTGGAGTTTGAGGTTTCCAGAATTGTGGACTCTCGCATTGTCCGCGGTTCTCTTCAGTACCTCGTTCATTGGAAGGGTTATGGTCCTGAGGAGAGGATGTGGGTTCCGGTGTCGGACATTAAAGCCACTCGCCTCATCAGGGCATTTCATAGGGCTCATCCTGAGAAGGTGGGTCCTGGGTGTCCGGAGTCCACCCGTAGAGGGGGGGTACTGTCACTACCAGAGCTTTGAGACGTTCTCACAGCTCTGTTTCTCCACCCCTGTGATGATGTCACTACTAGAGCTTGGAGGAGTTCTCACTGCTCTGTTTCTCCGCCCCTGTGATGAGGTCTTTACTCCCAGCTGTTCTTCCTGCGTTTGATTTCCCTGCCTTTAAATCACCCCTCCTCCTATTGTAGGGCGTGGATTATATTTCTCATTTCAGTTGTTGCTCTTGCTTGAGTATCTTCTCTTGTAAGCTATCAGTTCACTGGACCGGTGTTCTGCTGCATCAAGCACTCCGGATATTGCCAGCTGTCCTTGGATCCGTCTTCTCTGCGGCTGCAGCCCCTTCAGCTAAGTGTGCAGACATTGTTGTGTACCTGGTTATTTTCTGACTGGATCTGAGGTGGCCACGGTTCCCTCCATATACTGAGCAGGGCACCGGTGGCCGTGCCCCTTCCACTATTGTAGGGGTTTCAGTGGTCATCAGTCTTAGGTACGTGGGCATGCCCCGTTCCACCTTTTGGATCCGGGCATGTGCTTAGCAGCATAGGGAGAGCTTTGAGGGTCTGACAGGGGTCACCCTTTATCCTCCCTAGTTTGGGTCCGGTCAGTAGCTCTTTTACTGTGTATGCTCTTGTTGCTCACAAACAGCCGTGACAAATTCTTGTTAAGAAGGCTTCAGGGCGTCCAAGAAAGTCCAGCAAGCGCCAGGATCGTCTCCTAAAGAGAATTCCGCTGCGGGATCGGAGTGCCACCATTGCAGAGCTTGCTCAGGAATGAGAGCAGGCAGGTGTGAGCGCATCTGCACGCACAGTGAGGCAAAGACTTTTGGAAGATGGCCTGGTGTCAAGAAGGGCAGCAAAGAAGCCACTTCTCTCCAAAAAAAACCATCAGGGACAGATTGATCTTCTGCAGAAAGTATGGTGAATGGACTGCTGAGGACTGGGGCAAAGTCATATTCTCTGATGAAGCCTCTTTCCGATTGTTTGGGGCATCTGGAAAAAGCCTTGTCCGGAGAAGAAAAGGTGAGCGCTACCATCAGTCCTGTGTCATGCCAACAGCAAAGCATCCTGAGACCATTCATGTGTGGGGTTGCTTCTCATCCAAGGGAGTGGGCTCACTCACAATTTTGCCCAAAAACACAGCCATGAATAAAGAATGGTACCAAAACACCCTCCAACAGCAACTTCTTCTAACAATCCAACAACAGTTTGGTGAAGAACAATGCATTTTCCAACACGATGGAGCACCGTGCCATAAGGCAAAAGTGATAACTAAGTGGCTCAGGGACCAAAACGTTGACATTTTGGGTCCATGGCCTGGAAACTCCCCAGATCTTAATCCCATTGAGAACTTGTGGTCAATCCTCAAGAGGCGGGTGGACAAACAAAAACCCACTAATTCTGACAAACTCCAAGAAGTGATTATGAAAGAATGGGTTGCTATCAGTCAGGAATTGGCCCAGAAGTTGATTGAGAACATGCCCAGTCGAATTGCAGAGGTCCTGAAAAAGAAGGGCCAACACTGCAAATACTGACTCTTTGCATAAATGTCATGTAATTGTCGATAAAAGCCTTTGAAACGTATGAAGTGCGTGTAATTATATTTCACTACATAACAGAAACAACTGAAACAAAGATCTAAAAGCAGTTTAGCAGCAAACTTTGTGAAAACTAATATTTGTGTCATTCTCAAAACTTTTGGCCACGACTGTAGATCTCGTACAGATCTTCATGATGACTGTATTCTCTAATGGCAATATGTCATGCCCACCACACAATATGTCCTTTGGAGCAGCTCATGTCGGCTCGAACATCGCTATGCTCGGCACACGGCAGTACTTGACCGAGTACCACATGTGCTCTAGCGCAATGCTCGAGTCTCCTCCCCGCACATTTTGCGGCTGCTAAGCAGCCAATAAACGTGCAGGTAAGTACTGCCATCACTGTAATGCCAGTAGCCATGTTGGCTGCTGGCATTACAGTGATTGGCTGGCCGGAACGTGTTATCGTGTGCTACATAGCACCCGATGACGCGGGTTCGGCTCATTGTCAGTGAGGGAGAGCTGCGCTTAGGAAGGGGCAGATAGTGTAAGGAGATTGAGATCACAATTTATTCAATTTAAAAACGTTTCAAAGACCCAAAAGTCCTTTTAAGGACTATTGTGTGTGGTGGCAGCAATTTAATTGTGTAGTTGTACTAGATTTTTTTTTAATACTTTGTGAAATAGCGATTATTTTGCTATATAGAAGGTGACTTGTGATATCTGTGCAGCAATACCTTCTGTGTGTCAGGGGCAACGATAGGAAGAATATTAGTGAAAATAATATTTTTTTTCCCATAATCCACATTTTTGCTGTGAAGGGTCTAATCCGTGAATTGTGTGATCTGCGCTTCAATACCTTGTGTGGTTGTCAGGCCCAGATATAGGGTAAAAATTATAATACAGAAAACACAATTTTTTCCCCATAATCTATCCACATTTTTGCTGTCAACGGTGTAATCTGTGAATTGTGTGAACTGTGCTTCAATACATTGTATGGTTGTCAGGCTTAGATATAGGGACAAAAATTAAAATACAGAAAACCATTTTTCTCCCATAATCCATCCACATTTTTGCTGTCAATGGTGTAATCCGTGAATTGTGTGATCTGCGCTTCAATGCATTGTGTGGTTGTCAGGTCAAGCCTGAAGTGAAAAATATAAATATAAATATAAACTACATCAGAAAACAGTGTCTGTACCGCAGATTCCAATAAGGCCGAATGCAAACGGTCATGAGCGGTCCGTGATATCTCGGCCTGGATTCCTGCTGACAGCAGGAGCGCACGGCGTCATTGATTGCTATGATGCTGTGCGCTTCGTGCCGCCGCTGCACTACAGTAATACACTCGTATTGTTCCACGGCCGTGTGTGTTCGGCCTAATCTTGGCCTAAAATAGTGTCCATATTCTGTGGTGTTATGTGACATATACAGTACGCCATCCGAAAACTGTTTTGTTTAGCGTAAATTTAAATAATCAGTGGCCAGTCCTCATCTACTGTGTCTGTAGTATGTGTGTGTAATACACATGCCTAACATATACAGTACTCTATCTGAAAACTGTTTCTTTAGCGTAAATTTAAATAATCTGGGCCTAATCTAGTGTACATAGTGTGTGGCTTCCTGTGACATATACAGTACGCCATCCAAAAACTGTTTCTTTAGGGCAAATTTAACTAATCTGGGCCTTATTTAGTGTCCATATTCTGTGTGTTTCTGTGACATATACTGTCCTGCATCCAAAAACTGTTTCTTTAGGGCAAATTCCAATAATCTGGGCCTAATCTAGTGTCCATATTCTGTGTGTTTCTGTGACATATACTGTCTTGCATCAGAAAACTATGTCTTTAGCGGACTATAAAATAATCTGCGCCACATCTAGTGACAAAACCATTAATATGAAGAAGGCGAGCACTAAGGGACGGGGAAGTGGGCATAATGCCGATTGTGCACGCAGAGGCCGTGGCCCTGGGCGCAATGAAACTGTGCCTGCTGCCAGTGCAACAGAAAAAATAATAATCCACCGTACCCAGCTTCATGTCCAACTTAGGCTACTTTCACACTAGCGTTCGGGTGTCCGCTTGTGAGCTCCATTTGAAGGGGCTCACAAGCGGCCCCAAACGCATCCGTACTGCCCTAATGCATTCTGAGTGGATGCGGATCCGCTCAGAATGCATCAGTCTGGCAGCGTTCAGCCTCCGCTCAGCAAGCGGACACCTGAACGCTGCTTGCAGTGTTCGGGTGTCCGCCTGGCCATGCGGAGGCAAACGGATCAGTCCAGACTTACAATGTAAGTCAATGGGGACGGATTCGTTTGAATTTGACACTATATGGCTCAATTTTCAAACGGATTCATCCCCCATTGACTTTCAATGTAAAGTCTGGACGGATCCGTCTGAAGCTACTTTCACACTTAGAATTTTTTCCACAATATAATGCAGACGGATCCGTTCTGAACGGATCCCAAGTCTGCATTATATGAGCGGATCCGTCTGGGCAGACATCAGACGGACAAGCTCTGAATGGTAGTGTGAAAGTAGCCTTAGCTTGGCGGCGCAGGACAACACTGTCCAAGTCGGACCAGTGCGAACAGTTGGTCGGTTGGATTGCTGAAGATAATGCTTCCAGTCGGTTAAACACCACCCTCTCTTCCACCAAGTCCAGTTTCTGTAGACAGGAGTCTGGTCAACCGAATCCTCTCTCTGATCATCCTTCCTCCCACCATGGAGAGGCTTGCCAAACAAGTGATCCCACACTCGGATATTTCGAGGAGCTCTATCCAACGCCGCTATTACATTTGGCCCTCGTGCCCAGCACGCTTGAAGAGGGACCTAAGATATTGTGCCCTGATTCCCAACCTCTTGAGCCTTCATAAGATGACAGTGGTGAGCGGCAATCATTCGTTCACGAGGTGGATGATGATGAGACACAGTTACCAATCACTGAGTTTGTGGTTAGGTCAAGTCAGGAAGTGGAAGAGGAGGTGGTTGACGATGAGGTCACTGACCCAACATGGGAAGTGAAAAGCCGAGCAAGGACAGAAGTACAGAGGGGGAGGGATCCGTAGCACCGCAACAGGCTGGAAGAGGCAGTGGGGTTGCAAAAGGTTGAAGTCGGCCCACAATAAACAGGCCCGCAACCGTTACACCGAGCACCCTCATGCGTAAATATACCTTGCCAAGGGGTAGGTGTTCCACAGTATGGCGCTTTTTTGAGGAAAGTGCAGATGACAAAAATGAGTAGTAGCTTGTAACCTGTGCCATACCAAAATGAGCCGGGGCATGAACACTAGCAACCTCACCACCACCAGCATGATCCGCCACATGGCATCCAAGCATCCTAAAAAGTGGGCCGAACACCTGGGTCCACAGTCTGGGTCTACAGGTCACACCACTGCCTCCTCTTCCCCTGTGTTACGCACTGCTGGCCAATCCCCTGTCGAAGGCGCAGGTCCAAATGCCCCTCGCCCTGGACCTTTGCATGAACCATTAGCAACAACATCCACTTCCCTGTCCACGGTCTCCGCAAGCAGCTATGTTTTTGGCTCCAACACCCACTTCTCCTCCTCCGCCGCCTCTTCCTCTACTTCCACCTCCAGCAGCAGTCGCTAGCTGGAAGCAGTTTAGCACTTCTGTGGGTAAGTGTCAACAGGCCGTGCTGAACAGCACACCGCCGCAGAGCTGTGGCAGCGTATAAGGGACCAAACCGAGCTGTGGCTCTCGCCACTCAACCTACAACCAGGCCTGATTGTGTCTGACAATGGCCATAACTTGGTGGCAGCTTTGGAGCTTGGCAACCTAACACACATGCCTAGCCCTCGTCTTAAACTTAGTGGTTCAGCGGTTTATCAAAACCTACCCCAATTTTCCAGAGCTACTAGTGAAGGCGCACCGCGTGTGTGCTCATTTCTGCATGTCGTCCACAGCTTCAGCTGGTCTGTCAACTCTGCAGCAGCGCTTGCGGCTTCCAGCTCACCGACTGTTGTGCGACGTGAGCACGCGCTGGAACTCTACATTCTACATGTTGGCCAAGCTTTGTGAGCAGCAGAGGACAGTTGTGGAATACCAGCTGCAACATGGTCATCGCCTTTTGAGTCAACTGCCACTATTCACAAGCGAGGAGTGGGCATTGATGTCAGACCTCTGTGAGGTTTTAAAAAACTTTGATAAATCCACACAGATGGTTAGTGGTGATAACGCTATTATCAGCGTAACCATTCCACTGCTGTGTCTACTCAAACAATCGCTGCTCACAGCTAAGGATGAAGTTCTGAATGTGGCAGACGTGGAAATGGGGGAGGACATTACACAGGGTGATAGCCGGACCACCCACAGTTTGTCTTCTCAGTGCGAATTGGACCATAAAGAGGAGGAGGAGAAGCTGGAAACAGTTGCCTCTGCTACAGAGGGTAGTACCCATGGAACTTAAATGGATCTGTTCTGCGTGGATGGGAAGAAGAGGAGGAGGAGATGGAGAGTCATCCCGATGTCGACATCAATGTATTGCCTGTTGGTACTCTGGCACACATGGCTGACTTCATGTTAGGCTGCCTTTCCAGTGACCCTCGCGTTATACGCATTTTAGCTAACACGGATTATTGGGTTTTAACCCTTCTCGGCCCCCGCTACAAAAATAAATTCTCATCTCTCATTCCTCTTGTGGAGAGGATGAGCAAAATGGTGCAATACCAGAAGATCCTTGGAAAATTGCTCCAAAATTTTCCACCTGACTACGCTGGCGGTAGAGTCCGTACTTCCTTAGGCAACTGAGGAAGGGAGACAAGGGGAACACACAGCAGTTCCAACAAAGGCAGGGCAACACTCTCCAAGGCATGGGACATTTTCATGACACCCCGTCAGCAACCTCACCCTGAAGCGCTGCCAAGTTGTACAAGGAGGAAAAAGTTTTGGAAGATGGTGAAGGAATTCATAGCAGACCGTGTCAGTGTCCTAAATGATCCCTCAGTGCCTTTAAACTACAGGGTGTCCAAGCTGGACACGTGGCATGAACTTGCGCTCTGCGCCTTGGAGGTGCTGGCCTGCCCTGAAGCCAGCGTTTTGTCTGAGAGTGTATTTAGTGCTGCTGGTGACATTATAACAGATAAGCGTATCCGCTTGTCCACTGGCAATGCTGACTCAGATAAAACTGAACAAGGCCTGGATTTCCCCTGATTTCTCTACAACACCAGAGGACAGCTGAGCTGATGATGAACATAAAGGCAATTTCAATATATCATTTATAATGTACTCAATCTACTGTAGTGTATTGCCATGCAACTTTTCCACCACAAAAAAGAGTATATGGTTGAATCCTTTTTTTCTCCTCCTCCTCCTCTTAATCCAGATTGTATATATTCCCTCCACTCTAATTTTTTTAATAGGGTCAGCTCAACTACAGGCCCTCAACTCAAATTTTTTTATAGGGTCAGCTCACCAGCAGGCCCTCGCCCCTAATGTTTTAGAGGGTCAGTTCAGCATAAGGCCCACGGCCCTAATGTTTTAGAGGGTCAGTTCAGCAGCAGGCCCTCGCCCCTAATGTATTAGAGGGTCAGTTCAGCAGCAGGCCCTCGCCAATAATGTTTTAGAGGGTCTGCTTAGCAGCAGGCCTTTGCTTCTAATGTTTTAGAGGGTCATCTCAGCAGCAGGCCCTCCAATATAATGTTTTAGAGCAACAGCTCACCAGCAGGCAGTCGCATATAATATTTTTGAGCATCAGCTCAGCAGCAGGCCCTCGCCCCATGATGTTTTAGAGGGTCAGTTCAGCAGCAGGCCCTTGCCCCTAATGTTTTAGAGGGTCAGTTTAGCAGCAGGCCTTCACCCCTAATGTTTTAGAGGGTCAGTTCAGCAGCAGGCCCTCGCCCCTAATGTATTAGAGGGTCAGTTCAGCAGCAGGCCCTCGCCAAAAATATTTTAGAGGGTCTGCTTAGCAGCAGGCCTTTGCTTCTAATGTTTTAGAGGGTCATCTCAGCAGCAGGCCCTCCAATATAATGTTTTAGAGCAACAGCTCACCAGCAGGCAGTCGCATATAATATTTTTGAGCATCAGCTCAGCAGCAGGCCCTCACCCATGATGTTTTAGAGGGTCAGTTCAACAGCAGGCATTCGCCCCTAATGTTTAGAGGGTCAGTTCAGCAGCAGGCCCTCGCCCCTAATGTTTTAGAGGGTCAGTTCAGCAGCAGGCCCTCACCTCTAATGTTTTAGAGGGTCAGCTCAGCAGCAGGCCATCACATATAATGTTTTAGAGAGTCAGCTCACCAGCAGGCCCAAACCTAAAATCTTTTACAGGGTCAGCTCACCTGCAGGCCACAACTCATGCTGCCTTTGAAGTAGTAGCCGTAGCCGTTTATCAGGCTCACTCTCCGAAATCGAACAATGATTCCCCGTTACCGGTGGTCACCATGTTAGGCGCATAAAAGAAAATCGAAAGTTGATAGAGAAGATATCCAAATGGATCGTGGACGTCACGTGGACGTGCAATCAGGCAGAAGTTATCTAGAGTCAACAAAGCGGCAGCAGGGCCTCTCCTGTATAACATTTCATCATCCAAAATACTGCAGTGACATTCCCTGTAATTTTTTATTACTCATTCCAATAACAGGGCATCTTAAGAGTCCTGTGTTGTTATTTATCCTCACTACCTCCCCATGTCGGGAGAGGGTAATTGCTGTGTGTCTGCTGCCTTCCTTGGATATTTCTGCTTTAATAACTTGACCCACCCTCCACCCAATCAGATTTCAGCAATTGACCTCCCTTGGATGTGGTATCCCTTTCTCAAGCTCCCTCTCCGGCATCAAACCCTGATTACCCGTTACCCATGATCACCATGGTAGGTGCAGAAAAGAACATCGAAAGATGATAGGGCAGACATCCAAATGGATTTTCGCTTTCGCAGGGACGTGCAATCACCCAGAGGTCATCTAGAGTCACCAATGCGGCAGCAGGCCCTTGCCCCTAAGGGTTTTAGATGGTCAGATCAGCAGGTCCTTGCTCCAAATGTTTTTGAGAGTCACCAGCAGGCCATCAATCATAATTTTTCAAGGGTGTGTATGATGCCCTCCTCTATGTGTAACAAAGGGTGTTTTGGAGTACCGGTTCCTTGTAATTTTTGGCGGCCCTTTTTACTTAGTGCATAGGCTTTATGAGTGTAGGAGTCCCACTACCTGAACAATTGTACCACAATGTGAATGAGACCCTCCTTTATATGATTTACAGGTTGTTTCGGAGGGCCTCTTGCTTGTAATTTTATTGCAGCACTTGCACTTTATATACACATAAATATACAGGAAAGAATGTTTCCTAACAATTTTTCCTGTAAAATTGATTTTTGGGGGGTTTTCTGCGTATTTTTGTCAGTCTGTAAAAGTGAAACATAGAAACATAGAATGTGTCGGCAGATAAGAACCATTTGGCCCATCTAGTCTTACTAATATACTGAATACTATGAATAGCCCCTGATATTACTTTTAAACCTATAGAAACACTTTTAAACCTATAGAAACAATTGGCGTACAACTCAGACAACATGGTTCCCAGCAGCGACCTGGGAGTCCAAGATGCATCCAGACATCGTCCCCCTGCTGTTCCCGATCCATTTTGGTGGTGTTTCTGTCACTTTCTGACTTTTTCCAATGGACCAGGCACCCTCCCCTCTTCAGAGCAGGGGGTGCCTGCTTGTCTCCCATTGACTTCCATTATACTCGGGTGCTCGGCCGAACACACAAATATAGCAATGTGTTCAGGCCGAACACCCAAACACCCGAATACTTTGGTGCTTGATCATCACTAGTCTTCACCAGTGTCAGGATACTATTTTCTCCAGCTCTGATTTGCAAATCCAAGTCTTCTTTTTAGGATGCATTCAGCACTATTATGTTCTGTTAAAGGGGTTTTGCCATTTAAACAAAAAGCGTTTATTATGCAGAGAAAGTTTCCATGGTTACGACCACCCTGCAGTCCAGCAGCATGGCTGTGCTTGTACACTATAGAAAAAAGTACCAGCTTACATTCGCTCCCACTGTCCTGGGCACCACAGAGGCTGGCATTTTTTCTAATAGTGTGCAAGCACAGCCACCACTGATGGATTGCAGGGTGGTTGTAACTATGGAAACGAGCAGTGTATAATGTGATATAAAAATGAATACAGCCAGTAAAGGAAGCAATATGGACAATCACAATACATTGGTAAGTGGCTTTTATTAACTTTCTCTACATGATAAATGGATGCGGACAGCACACATATAACATTCATGTGCTGTCCACATTTTTTTGTAGCCACATAGAAATGAATGGGTCCGCATTTGATCCTTAAAAAATTAAAACCGAAAATGCGTTAATGTGCATGAGGCCTAAGTGTGTATACAGTGTGTATACATATGTACATAGCTCTCAGTCACTGATAGTTGACCGGGGGCGGTCTTAAAGTGCTTTTAGCAAGTGGCATTTATCAAGCCGATGGAGAGAAAGAATGAGCTACCTCCCTCTGCAGACCCTTTAGATGTAGTAATAAGCTTCTGAGGGGTTAATGCACCAACACTGGAGATTTAAGCAATGCTGGCAGATAGAGCAGGAGCCACGAATGTCAGTAACAGCGGGGCCCCTGCCACTGATCAAGCAAGTGTGTTATTTGTGCCCCCAGGAAGAATAATGCCCCTATTTGTGCCCCCCAGGAAGAATAATGCCCCATTAGTGCCCTCAGTTAGAATAATGCCCTCATTAGTGCCCCCAGTTAGAATAATGCCACCTATTAGTGCCCCCAGTTAGAATAAGGCCCTCATTTGTTCCCCTAGTTAGAATAATGCCCCCGTTAGTGCCCCCAGTTAGAATAATGCCCCCATTAGTGCCCCCAGTTAGAATAATGCCCCCATTAGTGTGCACTTCTCTGCTTCTGAAAAAAAAAAGCACTCACCTCCTCCATTTGATCGCGCCGCTGTGAATGCTCACTACTGACTGGAAGCTCAGGACAGGATCTGCGTTCCAGCGTGATGACATCTCACATGTCCTGTCCTTCAGTCAGCAGCGCAAGAAAATGGGGGAGGTGAGGGCTTTTTTTTTTTCCTTTTTAATTAACACGGGTAGGGGGAGGTAAAGGCTGTACTAATGAAAAGTCCATAGTGGAAGTGCTCATTAGTAGCAGTCCTTGTAGGAAAATACTTGTCTGTAGAAAAAAATTACTGCCACCAGCAGGGCGACTAAAACACCAGCCTTTCTGGTAAGATACTGGCCGGGTGGCAACCCTAGTCACCTATAATCTTTGGGACTGCATGCAATTGTATTGTTTAGGTTGTGGCTAGAGATGAGCGAATCGAAGTTGACAAAGTGGAATTCGATTTGAATTTCAGGAAAAATTCGATTTGCACTGAATTCGAATTTCCTCACACTTCGTGGCAACAAATCAAATTTTTTGCCTAAAATGGCTGCTGCACATGTAAGGACATGGAGCAAGGAACTCTGGGAAAGCGGAATCATTCCACAGCATTTATGTTGAACAGGGTTCAGTAGGGGAGGTTACAGCCTGGGTAATAAGAAAAATCCTATTACACCTTGCTTTGTAATTTCAGCAAACCGTTCTTGTTATCAGGGTGCAAGTGTTGTTTGATACAGCCATTAACAGGGTTTATTACAAAGAAATATTTATACATCTTATTTGCCCTTGTGCAGTGCAGTTATATGTTCTACAGCATTTTTTGGCTTGTATTAGTGGGAAAAAGGGCTTATTAGCCGTTGTGTGGTGAAGTGTGAAAATTGCAGCCCTTTTTGGAGTGTAGTGGCACAAAAAAAAAATTATTTGCCGTTGCAGTTGTGCAGTTATATGTTCTAAAGCCCTTTTTGTCGTGTATTAGTGGCAAAAGAAAAAATATATTTGCCATTCAGCAGTGCAGTTATATGTTCTAAAGCCCTTTTTGTCATGTATTAGTGGCAAAAGAAAAATATATTTGCTGTTCAGAGGTGCAGTTATATGTTATAAAGACTTTTGTGGAGTGTATAGATGGAAAAAAGAAAAATATATTTGCCGTTTAGTTATGCAGTTATATATTCTAAAGCCTTTTGTGGAGTGTATGAGTGGAAAAAACAAAAAATATATTTGCCGTTCAGCGGTGCAGTCATATGTTCTAAAGCCTTTTGTGTCGTGTATAAGTGGAAAAAAATAAGGGCCTATTTGCCATCCAGCGGTGCAGTTATATGTTCGAAAGTCCTTTTGTGCCGTGTATAAGTGGAAAAAAAGATAAATATATTTGCCGTTCAGCGGTGCAGTCATGTGTGCTAAAACCTTTTGTGTTGTGTATAAATGGAAAAAAAATAAGGGCCTATTTGCCGTTCAGCGGTGCATTTATATGTTCTAAAGCCTTTTTTGTAGTGTATTAGTGGCAAAAGAAAAATATATTTGCCGTTCAGTTGTGCAGTTATATGTTCTAAAGCCCTTTTTGCATGTATTAGTGGCACAAAAAAAGTATTTGCCATTGTGTGGTGAAGTGAGATAATTACATCCCTTTTTGGCGTGTATTAGTGGAAAAAAAGGCTTATTAGCCGTTGTGTGGTGAAGTGAGAAAATTCCTGACTTTTTTGGGGTGTTTTAATTTCCTTTTTATTTATTTATTTATTTAATCTAACAGTATCTCAGACAGAGAAGTGCCATGCCCTGCACAGGGGAGTTGCAGAGGCCTAAATGTTGCTGTCGCAGGCACAGGTCGCAGCAGAGTAAGAGGATGTGGCAGCAGGAGTCGCAACGAGAGGCCTAAGCTCCCGGTGTCATCTAGCGGTAGTGTCTTGACAAGCAACCTAGCGGCTCTTGAATGGTTGACTTGGTCATCCATTTCCTCCCAAGTGACATTAGACACCTCCAGCCAAGAGTCGGTGGGTTGTCAGACACAACCCTTAGTTGGCATGGCCCGGGAGCAGGCCCTGTGCCCTCACCTGTCCTCAATCTGCCTCTGTCTTTTTCTGTTCCCTCAGCCAGAGAAGTATTATATCATGTGGGCTCAGCCACACTATACAGTGAGGACGAGCTACTAGAGAACAATCAGCAGCTATTGGCCAGCCAAGATGTGGAGGAGACATCCACCGCTACCTCCGCTAGGCGGGCAAGTAGTGTTGAGGAGAGTGGCATTGTAGCTGGTGTTGAGAGCGGTGAGGGTCCTGACCCAGAGACCATTGAGGTAGACATCAGTGACGTGCAGACAGTACTCGATGATGAAGATGTAGCTGATCGCACTTAGAAGCCGAGTGAATTAGGGTCTTCATCAGGAGAAGACGGTGGCAGCTTGCCCGTGAGGCTTCGGCAGAGCCATCAAGTCGCTAGCGTGTCCAGGAGTCAGCAGGGTGGCAGCAGTGGGAGGTCAGGAGCCAAACGTGCACGGAGTAGACCACCCATTTCACAGGATTCTACCTGCCCGAAAAGTAGTGGTGTACGGGTTCACGGAAGCAGTCAATGCGTAGTGTTGGGGATAAAATCACCTACTTGGCAGTGTGGCATTTTTTTGTAAAACCGCTGGAGGAGGTGAACATGGCCATATGTAGAATCTGTGGGCAGAAGGTGAAGTGTGGCCAGGGTGCCAATGTTGGCACCACGGCCCTGCGTCAACCTATGCAGCATCACCATAAAGTGGCCTGGCAGAACCGTGGCTCCGATATGGTGGTCCAGCCAGCCGCAGCAACCACTGCATCACCCACTGGCGCACACCCGGATCAGACAGTCAAGGCTCCACCTAGGGTCGCCAGACGTCCGGTTTCATGCCGGACAGTCCGGTTTTTGGACTCCTGGTACTCCGCCCGGCACAAGGCCAGGACAGACATCCATAAGTCCTTCGGTCTCTGGATCACTAAAAGTGCAGAGCGCTCAGCGCACTGACGTTCAGCAGCACTGCCTGCAGATTTGCGCCAGCCAATTCTAGTTTGCATGCACAGTAGACTCTGACTGAGGAGCACAACTGCGCTGAGGTAGTCCTAGCTTGAACCTACTGTGCTGTTGTTGCTGTGGCCAGGCCGGGCCCCAGGGATTGGATTGCTGAAACTGAAAGGGGGGAAGTCCGGGGACTGTAATATAACTGCTGTTAAAGGGGGTAATACGTTATAAGAAAGTGAATGGCTAGTGGCTACTGGGCTGGCGCTGCTGATATTGAAACGGGTTAATAACTACTGTGGGAGCTGAAAGGGGGAAATAAATAACTACTGTGAAGAGAGGACTGAAAGGGAAAAATAAAATTTATACTGTGAATGGGGGCTGCTGAAACGGATTAATAACTACTGTGAAGGCCCTTCACAGTAATTATTAACCCCTTTCAGCAGTCCCCTATTCAAAGTAGTTATTAACCCCTTTCAGAAGTCCCCCATTCACAGTAGTTATCAACCCCTTTCAGCAGTCCCCTCTTCACAGTAGTTATTAACCCCTTTCAGCAGTCCCCCATTCACAGTATTTATTAATTTATTAACCCCTTTCAGCAGTCCCCCCTTCACTCAAACGGGGGAAAAAATACTGTGAATGGGGGACTGCTAAAAGGGGTTAATAACTACTGTGAAGGGCCTTCCCCCTGTTTTTTTTCCCCCGGTGGCGATGAAGGCGGGCTTTACGGTGGTGGGGGCATGGCTTCATGGGGTGGGAAAGGTTATTGGTTTGGGGGCGTGGCTGGTGAGCTCCGGCTTTCTTGGGTGAAGCCAGTGACCACCCTAGCTCCACCACCTCAGTTGAAGGGAGCTGTCTGTCCTTCCCATCATCTGCTGGTCCTGATGCTCCTGCTCCTCCTCCTACTCCTTGTCATTCCATCAGCAATTGATCAACGAAGCGAGTGCCAAGAGACAACAGTATGCATGCACTTGTCCAACGGTGCAGAAGCTGAATGTACTCCTGTCCAAGTTGCTGGTGCTGCAGTCCCTCCCTTTCCAAGTGGTGGACTCTGCACCTGTCAGAGAACTGATGGCTTGTGCCGTGCCGAGGTGAAGAGTCCCAAGCCATCCTTTATTTGCCAAAAGGGCCGTACCAGCCCTGTGTACACATGTAGAACAGAAGGTGGGCCAGTCCTTGAGTCTGGCGGTGTCTGACAAAGTGCATGGCAGCGCCAGAGTGTGAAGCTGTAACTACGGTCATGGACAATACAAGTCCTTTACAGCCCACTGGGTCAACGTGGTTTCTGCACAGCCACACCAGCAACTTGGCCAGGTGATGTCGCTTCCGACTCCATCTCCACATTCTCACGTCATTGTTCCTGCAACAATGTCTGCCTCTGCCTCCTCATCCTCCACCGTTTCCTTAGCTTCCACTACAGGGACGATTCATAGTGCCCCTCCAGCATACCACATGTGCAGGGCACGGTGGTGTCACGCTGTTCTGCACCTCATTTGCCTGGGCAAACTGAGTCACACTGCGGAGCAACTGCTCCATGTTCTTCATCAAGAAATTGAATCCTGGCTTTCTCCGTGACAACTGAAAATCGGAACCATAATGACAGAAAACAGGAAGAACATGGTGTCGGCGCTGCGTCAAGGAGGGCTGAGCCATGCGCCCTGCATGGCACACGTGTTCAATCTGGTTGTCAAGCAGTTCCTGAAGTCTTCCACTTATCTGCAATACATCCTAAAAATGGCTAGGAAATTTTGCATGCACTTCAGCCAATCGTACACCGCAAAGCCCACCCTCCTTTAGCTGCAGCGGCAGAACGGTATCCTGCAACATAGGCTGAAATGTGACGTTTCTTCCTGCTGGAATTCCACCCTCCATATGTTGGACCGACTATACGAACAGAGAAAGGCCATCAATGATTTCTTGATGATACAAGCGGACAGGAGTACTCCTCTGTGTAACTTCGATGTCAGCCAGTGGCAGCTCATGTGTGACACCTGCCATTTTCTCAGGCCCTTTGAGGAGGCCACATTATTTGTCCGTCGCCAGGACTACGGGATGAACAACGTCATTCCACTGCTTCATGTCCTGGAACAGATGCTGGTTAATCTGGCTGATCAGGGGACTGGAGATGTGGCGCATAGATCTCATGGCCACATAAGCCCTGTGGGGGCTGAACTGGAGGAGGAGGAGGACATTGGAGCACAAGCAATGTGTAGCAAAATGGGTGGTTTTTACACACAGGTGAGAGAAGAGGGGGAGCAGAAGCCGCCAGAGGAGCTACAGGGCGATGAGGAAGACGAGGCAGAGGACCCAGACACACTGTGGCAGTATGCAGTGGAGATGGATGGAGGGAGTCCCTCCGAGTCACTTGCACAAATGGCCCGATGCATGCTTACTTGCTTGCGCAGTGACAGCCGAATTGTCACCATTCGGCAGACGGATGACTTCTGGCTCTCCAACATGTTGGACCCTCGCTACTGGTCCAAAATGGGGGCCAAACTGAGATGGAGGACAAACTGAACTACTATAGAGACATCCTATGTAGTGAGTTGGCCGCTGCCTATCTGCTCCATCCTCTCGCAGGTCTGACCGGGGACCATCTGTGCTCACGTTCCTCTGCCATGGCTGCTGTGGCAGGGTGGGTGGGTAGGAGCAGTTCCAACTCCATCAGCAGCAACTTGAGTCTAGTGTCGCTGATGAGCAGCTTTCTTCACCTGCCAAGTGAATAAACTACTCACCAGTAGCAGCTAGACCTGGAGCAGGAGCTGAACCAGCAGGTGGTGGCATACTTGGACAGTACTCTGTCACCCCACATTGAAGATCCGCTGTGCTACTGGGCAGCCAAACTGGATTTGTGGCCACAACTAGCAGAGTTTGCCCTGGAAAAGCTGTCCTGCCTGGCCAGTAGTGTGAGATCAGAGTGGGTGTTTAGTGCGGTGGGGGCCATAGTTACCGCAAGAAGAGCTCGTCTGTCCACCCAAAATGTGGAGAGACTGACCTTTGTCAAGATGAATCAGGCGTGGATCAGCCAGGATTTCCACCCACCAATAACTGATTCATCAGACTAGATCACCCATGGTGCCACCAACACTTTAACAAAATAGACCGGTTTCTTCTGGCTACCTGCCTCAGTTACTATTCTGATGCTGCCATCCGCCTGATGTCACACATCTGATGCCAAGTGCTCTTTCCTTCACCCACCATCTTCAGCTGGTACTGGTATTGCCACCCACCTCCCCATTCTGTTACCTGGGCACTCTGTGGTCTCCTGATGATGTTGCCACCTCCACACTATGCCACCTTGCCACTCTGTGGTCTCCTGATGCTGCTGTCACCTCCACACTATGTCACCTTGCCACTCTGTGGGCCCCTGATGATGCTGCTGCTGCCACCTCCACACTGTCATTGTGCCACCCTGTATCCTCCTCCTGATGCTGCTGCCACCACCTCCACACTCTGTCATTGTGCCACTCTGTGGCCATCTGATAATGCTGCTGCCAACTCAAAACTCTATCATTGTGCCACCCTGTAGCCTCCTCCTGATGCTGCTGCTGCCACGTCCACACTGTCATTGTGCCAGTCTGTGGCCTCCTCCTGATACTGTATCTGCTTCCACCTCCTAACACGGTCATTGAGCCACTCTGTAGCCTCCTCCTGATGCTGCCACCACCTTCACGCTCTGTCATTGTGCCACTCTGTGGCCTCCTGATGCTACTGCTGTAATCTCCACACTGTCATTCTGCTACTCTGTGGCCTCCTTCTGATGCTGCTGCCACCTCCAGACTCTCTCATTGGGCCACTTTGTGGTCTTCTCATGCTGCTTCCACCCCACCACTAATTCATAGGGCCACTATCTGGACTTCTCATGCTGTTCCCACCCTCCCCACTTCATGACTGGGCCACTATTTTGCCTTTTGGCCTGGCTGACATCATCATTTATTTGACCCTTCTGATCTGTCAGAAGAAAGTAGAAATGAGACACACAACGGATCCTGTCTATGTAAAAGCTGTAAGACCTGTGTGACATGGGCCTTATTTTGCATCAGAATTGGCTTATGATTTGATAGCTAAAAGCAGGAGTGGATACAAAACACAGAAGACATGCAAATATTCTATTCACCCATCATCTCAGTTTTGGATCCACTCCTGTTTTTTATGGCTTTAGCTTTACTGATGGATTACTGACCAAATGCTTCACAGACAGGATCCGTTTTTTGGGGGGTTATTGTTCTGATAGATCAGAGGAAGGGCAAAATAATCAGCGACATCAACACAAACTTACTTCTGACACCCTCTTCACTCTGTCGGGGGGGGGGGGGCTCTACTTGTATAAGCGTTTAATAGAACGGGTTCTGTAGACATCTATTTGGAATAAGCTGCCGACGGTGTAAAAGGAGTGCACTTCTTCTTGACGCTAACATTGACCTTTATGGCTTCACACTTAAGTTGTTTGGTCAGTTTTGGCCCGCAACTGCCCAAATAAGTGTAGTGTGCAGTGATTCTAAGAGTGACGCCTGTCATCTGCATGTCTTACTGACTCATAGTATTGTTTCACTACCACAGCAAACTACCTATGTGTGCTACTGCAAGGTACAGTGTTCTTCACCACTATAAAGGCTCTCTGCAGCCAGGAAATAACAGTTTTTTTTAAGCAATTCGCCACGAATACCTTCGGATCGAAACAAATTTTTTCAAAATATTTGTTGAACCGACCAAATTGAATTTTTAAAAGTTTTTCTCCTCTCTAATTGTTATTATTATATTATTATTATTATTATTATTATTTATTATTATTATTATTAACACTGATCCGGTAGCATTATTCTATCTGTTTCAAAATGTGAAATGATTCCTAATGTATGTAAGGAAAATAAAAAAAATCGGATAAACTGTTCGAAATCTTCAGAAATGTACTGTTTATATTTACATGCATTATGTTATAATTTTGTATACTAAAATTGATATTATGCACCATAAGTATGTATCAAGAAAACAATTGTTTAAATAAAACCTTATTTTATATGTTTATGACCTAAGCATAATAAAATAAAATAACATCTCACATTTATTCAGGATGGCACAGCCCTTTTGTAATTCATAATGATCTACTGTATTTTTGATGGTATATTATATACAATATACTTAATTTATGAAAATGTAAACTTAAGTTAATGTAAAAAAGAATTTTAGAGACTATGATTTAAACATTCTGTCTCTTGAAGGATTAGTTTTAGATGAATAGCATTTTATCTAATTTGCCTGGTGTTGATATTTTTATTATTATCAATATTTTTTTTTAAGTGCTATTAATTCCAGGGAGCTGTATATCTAAAAGGCGGTATATATACTGTACATAAAACAAATACAATGAGCACACAAACATATTAATATATGAGACTGGTACAGAGGGGATGAGGATCCTGCCTACAAGATCTTACAATCTACAAGGGAAAGAGACAGTAGGTGAGGCTGAAAGATGCTCATTTGGTTGTGTGGTGGCAGCATGCTTATTGTATGCTTTTAAATGCTTAACTGTTGGGGTAAAGTATCATGAGCTTGGGTAGTGAGTCCCTGACCCTGAGTATGGGAGATGTAACGGACAGTGGGGTGGACCAACTGTGCCAACAGGTTTGACTATGGGCTATTCCTGTAGGCTTTGTCCTGGTTGTCCTCTGGTTTTCATCCTTTTACCCCTATACAGGGATCTGGTCTTTGCTGCAGGAGAGCCACCAGACCGCTAATAATGTGCCTCTTGGAATAGCCATCCCAACCTCTACCCACTCCTTCCTCTGTCAGCCTTCTGTACTATAGCATGCAGTACATGCCAGCTTTCCCTCACTGCCCCGGTACTCCACCATATACTAGTGCTTATTATGGCACACTTACATACGTATGCAGCTGATGCCAGGACTATACTGGCTGCTATGTAATGTATGCTATAGTACAGAAGGCGGACAAAGGAAGGAGTGGGCAGAGGTGGGGATGACTGCAAGGCAGCAGCATGCTGAAGACTGCCCAGCATTCACAGCTGTACTGTACCTGGCCACGATAACACATAACTTTGCCAGCTGCTCTGCCTTCATGCCCAGAACCTGCAGGAAGCCTTCTTCCTGGTATGAGGCAGGGCACATAGCCGCAGAAAGCTGCCACGCCTTCTTCTCCTTCTGGTTTGGTTCTCCTGTTTTCTGGGCAGACGTTGTATTAGACACTCATACACATAGCATGTTGCTTGCCCAGGGAACAAGGAGGACTAGCCAGCAGTGTGTGCAGCACCATATTAAATGACTTGTGGGTCCCATGCTGTGGGCCCTTCCTTTCATAAATTTAGGTGGCTGGGCCTAAATGTTACCGTAAGTCGAGGGGGCCTGGCAATAAAATCATTTGGTAATGTTCACGGGGCCCCAAAGCAGCTGGCTCCCCTGCTTCCCTGATAGATACATCACTGATGTCAGTTTTAGATTTTTGGCCCCAAATACTGTACATTAAACAGCTGCCTAAGACAGATGTCATACTGTGGCATCCGTCACCATAGGCTTCCATTGTAAAAATAAAAACTGATCCGTTTAACTTGTATGTGTTTTTACTGGATTCTGCAGGACAGAACAGCATAGTATGCTAGGCCCCTCAGCCACTTTACAGTTCAGGACCCAAAGCAGCCTTTTTCCCTGCTTCCCTGGTAGCTACGCCACTGGAGCAGAGGACAAGGAGGATCAGGAGCCTGAGCAAGAGAAGAAGCAGCTGATGATGACAAGGTGTCACTGCCGGCCCTGTAAGAGATCTGAGGGGATCAGATAGACTTGCTTCACCTGAGTATATCTGACAGGTTCTAGGTGTTTCCTTTTAGTTTGATGTTGTCGGCATGATCCCACCTCTCCACAGGTTTGGCTCGTTTGTTGGTTAGAGGCTCTATTTCAGTCTGCCTCTGACTTCTCACCATGCGGTTGATATTTCCTTCTGGAGTTCCTGCTGGTTGTTTGTGGATCCCAAGCTAAATTCCGCTTTTGCTCTGTGTTGTTTGTGTCAGTCTAGGTCTCAGGGAGACGCTGGACCCTTCACTGTTGTAGGTACCAGCAGTCTTATTCCCTGTTTCCTAATCTAGGGTTTGCTACAGTATTAGCAGGGTGTAGGTACGAGTGTATGTGTTCGTCCACCATCAGGGCTTGCACATATTGACATGAGTCAGGGAGAGACTCAGGGATTGCTAGGAGGTAACCATCTCTCTCTCACTAGCTTCTAGGCCTAGACTGTTATCCTATGCTGTCTGTTTATCTGGTGTACCTGTTATACACATTACCCCGTGACATCATCAACCGCCAACACTGTCACTATTTTCCTTGCTGTGTGCAGATATGGATACTGTTGATGCACTGGAGGTAGCTGACCTCCGTGAATCTGATGCTCAGTTTCAGAATTCTCTGGAGTCTGGTTTGGTCAGTCGGAACCAGGTTAGCCTTGAACCTAAAGTGCCCTCCCAGATAGGTTTTCTGGAGGGAGTGATAATTTTGTCTGCGTCTGTCCTCTTCGGAGAACGAAAATCAAAGAGTGGGGATTATTATGTCTCTGCTAAAAGGTGATGCTCAGTCATGGGCTTTTTCTCTACCAATCGGCTCTCAATCCCTCCGATCGGTGGATAAATTTTTCAGTGCCCTGGGCCTGATTTATGTTGATCCAGATCGGGTTTCTTTGGCCGAATCTAAGAAGCGTAGCTTGAGCCAGGGAGAACGTTCTGCAAAGTAATATTGCTCTGAATTTAGGAGATGGATTACTGATTCGGAGTGGAATGATCCAGCACTCCGCAGTCAATTCTATCAAGGGTTGTCTGTCAGACTAAAAGACGCCCTGGGATTCCACAAAAACCCTGATTCATTAGAGGCGGCTATGTCCCTGGCCGTTCGGATTGATAGACGCCTGAGAGAGAGGTGCAAGGTTCCCCTCAATTGAGATGCATTATCATTTGGAGAGACTGCCTCTTCTGTCCCTAGGGGTTCAGAGACATCAGAGTTTGTGTCAGGTGATGAACCTATGCAATTGGGACAGATCTTTTCTTGAATCACAGAGAGAAATGACTTTTCATCTAAAACATAACTTTTACTATAATTGGTTAAAATATTACCCCATCTAGATATAATCTTAGGCTAAGTCAAATAGATAGACAAGGCCTTACTTTGGACGTATCCAGGATAGTACAATCCAATATATAAAAATTTATGGCAACTTACAGTTAGATGACTGTGGACCTGGCCAGACGGCAAACGAGAGGTAAACGAGAGGTGAGTTTAAAACGCGGTATCCCAAAGGGACAATATCTTAGAGTTAGAAGAAACTGTTCCTCATATGAATCATTCTATCACCAGGTAGCCAATATGTGCAAGAGATTCCATTAACGGGGATATCCCAATTAAGTTCTGAGGGATTCTTTTCAACACTCTAGAAAAATTGAACGCCAAGCCTGGTTAGTCAGCAAGACTCAGAGTGCTAAAAAAGGGGATAATGTCATCAGAATTATCGGCACATTTGATCATGAAAATCAAAAAGTTAGGGGTATCCTAAGTAGATATTGGGATGTTCTCCTGAGTGATCTAGACATAAAAGATGTGCTCCCCCTTAGACCTGCGATCACATATAGACGTGGACGATCCTTAAAGGACAGATTGGTACACAGTCATTACCAAAAACCAGTAGGAACCACTACTTGTCTTAATCCCAAACCAACGGGAACTTACAAATGTGGTGGAGACTGTGTTTATTGCCCCTTTATTTTAAAATCTAAAGTGTTGTCTAGTGTTAGCATAAAAGCATAACATATACCATACAGGATTTTGCTAACTGTCGTACCCAAGGGGTTATTTATGTATGCACCTGTAGCTGTCCCTTAAGTTATGTTGGAAAAACCAAATGCGAACTTAGGAAACGGGTTGCGGAACATCTGGGTGATGTAAGAAATCGCAGAGACAAATCGATTGCACGTCATGTACTTGAGGTACATGAAGGCGATGTGCGTACCCTCAAATTCCAGGTCATCGAAGTCATAGGGCAGTCACCAAGGGGTGGCGACTGGGATAACAGAATTCTCCGCAAAGAAGCCCAGTGGATATACCGCCTCAAAACAGTGTGTCCCATGGGACTAAATGAATAGATTTCCTTCGGTTGTTTTATTTAGTCTCCCTCTTTTTCATATAATAACCGTACTCTATGGTGATCTTCTCAAGTGAGTGTGTGAGTTTAAGAACAACTTGCTTAATATCGGACCGAAATTGGTTCATTCTGATATATATCGTTAATGGGGGGGTCTGTTTTTTTTTCACATTAATATGTCATTACAGTTTATTTATCCAGTCCTTTCTTTATACACCCCTTCTATAAGTATGTGGGACGTTTTGTTTACAAAGATGCACTATTTTTATAAAAAATCATGGATCTAGAACTTATGTATTGGCTATTCTTCCCCTCCTCCTTTTGATCATGTGGGCAGCATCGCTATCTGCTTCCTTGATCTCCTCCTACACTCCTGCATGCGTTCCATAGGCAGGAAGTGACGAGGAGAATGACGCCCGCTCACTTCTGGTTTTTGGGATCACATGTGCGTTCCACCAGCACCGTTTGCAATCCAAATACCGGAAGTGGCACATTCTTCAATACTAAGGCAGCCATTGGGTTATCCAGGAGGTGGGGCAACTTCAAGGCGCCAAATACATGTATTTAGATCGCTGATTTAGCAGCACATGTGCACCTTACTACACCAGGAGGTCTGCTATATAATTACCATAATTTTTTTTTGCCCCAGAATATCATATGGGCAATTACCCTTAGTAAATCCTGCAACAACTTATTCTTTATTCAACAACTACTAGAATTGAATTTTGTGAAGATTTAATCACTTATCCTCAGTCCCCTGATGAACAAGTTTTTATGAATACTGGGGAAACGCGCCGGGACAAGCTGCTAGGAAGGGATGAACATCTTCAATCCTGACAGGCAGGGTAATATTAGGCGACAGTGAGGGCTTAGCCACCGAGAGGTGGGGTCGCCCCTTTCAGGGAGGGTGCTCCACCTGTAGGCAGGGGTACATTGAAGGACGCATTAGGGATTTGGTTCCCCCCCTCCTCTATCCCCGGCCCAGACTTCACCTCTCGTTTAACGTCTGGCTAGGTCCACAGTCATCTAACTGTAAGTTGCCGTAATTTTTTATATATCAGATTGTACTATCCTGGATACGTCCAAAGTAAGGCCTTGTCTATCTATTTGACTTAGCCTAAGATTATATCTAGATGGGGTAATATTTTAACCAATGATAATAAAAGTTATGTTTTAGATGAAAAGTCATTTCTCTCTGTGGTACATTACAGGGAGTGCAGAATTATTAGGCAAGTTGTATTTTTGAGGATTAATTTTATTATTGAACAACCATGTTCTCAATGAACCCAAAAAACTCATTAATATCAAAGCTGAATATTTTTGGAAGTAGTTTTTAGTTTGTTTTTAGTTTTAGCTATTTTAGGGGGATATCTGTGTGTGCAGGTGACTATTACTGTGCATAATTATTAGGCAACTTAACAAAATATTTACTCATTTCAATTATTTATTTTTACCAGTGAAACCAATATAACATCTCAACATTCACAAATATACATTTCTGACATTCAAAAACAAAACAAAAACAAATCAGTGACCAATATAGCCACCTTTCTTTTCAAGGACACTTAAAAGCCTGCCATCCTTGGATTCTGTCAGTGTTTTGATCTGTTCACCATCAACATTGCGTGCAGCAGCAACCACAGCCTCCCAGACACTGTTCAGAGAGGTGTACTGTTTTCCCTCCTTGTAAATCTCACATTTGATGATGGACCACAGGTTCTCAATGGGGTTCAGATCAGGTGAACAAGGAGGCCATGTCATTAGATTTTCTTCTTTTATACCCTTTCTTCAGCCACGCTGTGGAGTACTTGGACGCGTGTGATGGAGCATTGTCCTGCATGAAAATCATGTTTTTCTTGAAGGATGCAGACTTCTTCCTGTACCACTGCTTGAAGAAGGTGTCTTCCAGAAACTGGCAGTAGGAATGGGAGTTGAGCTTGACTCCATCTTTAACCCGAAAAGGCCCCACAAGCTCATCTTTGATGATACCAGCCCAAACCAGTACTCCACCTCCACCTTGCTGGCGTCTGAGTTGGACTGGAGCTCTCTGCCCTTTACCAATCCAGCCACGGGCCCATCCATCTGGCCCATCAAGACTCACTCTCATTTCATCAGTCCATAAAACCTTAGAAAAATCAGTCTTGAGATATTTCTTGGCCCAGTCTTGACGTTTCAGCTTGTGTGTCTTGTTCAGTGGTGGTCGTCTTTCAGCCTTTCTTACCTTGGCCATGTCTCTGAGTATTGCACACCTTGTGCTTTTGGGCACTCCAGTGATGTTGCAGCTCTGAAATATGGCCAAACTGGTGGCAAGTGGCATCTTGGCAGCTGCACGCTTGACTTTTCTCAGTTCATGGGCAGTTATTTTGCGCCTTGGTTTTTCCACACGCTTCTTGCGACCCTGTTGACTATTTTGAATGAAACGCTTGATTGTTCGATGATCACGCTTCAGAAGCTTTGCAATTTTAAGAGTGCTGCATCCCTCTGCAAGATATCTCACTATTTTTGACTTTTCTGAGCCTGTCAAGTCCTTCTTTTGACCCATTTTGCCAAAGGAAAGGAAGTTGCCTAATAATTATGCACACCTAATATAGGGTGTTGATGTCATTAGACCACACCCATTCTCATTACAGAGATGCACATCACCTAATATGCTTAATTGGTAGTAGGCTTTCGAGCCTATACAGCTTGGAGTAAGACAACATGCATAAAGAGGATGATGTGGTCAAAATACTAATTTGCCTAATAATTCTGCACGCAGTGTATATTGATACTTTTCTAAACCCTATAAATACTACTATGATTTGTCAGATCTCTTCTTGCCCTGATAATAGAAAACTCAAGGTCCTGAGAAGATTTTGTTTCTTTTGTGGTAAATAAGGACATTTTGTTAATGTATGTCCTTATATTAAACCTCAGTGTGAAAAAGGGGTATTAACTAAGGGGTTTAGCTCTCTTACTCTTGGCAGTGTGGGTGGAGAACTAGAGAAGATATTTTTGTCATTTGCCTGTAGTACCCGATTTCTCCTAAATGCCATGATGGAGCTAAACTCAGAAAATATTGATTTGAAAGTATTTATTGACAGTGGGGCAGGGGTGAAACTTGAGGATTATCAGTTCGTTCAGTATCATGGTTTTAAAACTAGCGCATTAAGCAAGGTCATATCTGTGTTTGCTATTGATTCCACCCCCCTTTCACAAAAGTGTCTGACTCATATGGTGCACGATATTCATTTGAGGGTGGGTGATTCCCATTTGAGTCAATTTCTTGTTTTGTTCTGAAGGGTCTGCCTGCTCAACCTAGTGCTGGGTTTACCATGGTTGACCCGACATAATCCGACCATAGATTGGCAAACAAGACAGATCAGTAATTGGAGTGATTTCTGCATTGAGTACTGTCTTGGCGGATCACTTTCTGTGGTATCCACTAAGGTGTTACCCCCCTTTCTTTCTGATTTTGCTGACATATTCTCTGAGGGTGGAGATCAGGTGTTAACCCATCACCGAGAGTATGATTGTCCGGTCAACCTGATTCCCGGAGCTAAATTGCCAAAGTCTCAGCTGTATAATCTTTCTCAACCCGAAAGAATAGCTATGTGAGAGTTTGAGAAAAGGACATATAAGACTGCTAAGTCACCAGTGGCCGCAGGCTTCTTTTTCGTAAAAAAAAAAGATGGGACCCTTAGACCATATCTAGACTTTCGTGAGCTCAATCTTATTGGATCCGTACCCCCTTCCCTTGATTCCGGACTTGTTTGATCAGATTGTCGGAGCCAACGGATTCTCCAAGTTGGATTTAAGAGGGGCTCATAATCTGATAAGAATCAGGGAAGGGGACGAATGGAAGACGGCATTTAATACACCTGAGGGTCACTTTGAGAACTTGGTAATGCCTTTTGGGTTGACGAATGCTCCGGCGGTCTTTCAGCACTTTATTAATGACATTTTTCATCACTTGGTGGGGAGGTTTGTTGTTATATACCTCAATGACATACTAATTTACTCGCCTGATATGGAGACTCATCAGGATCATTTAAGACAAGTATTATGGATTTTCCGGGAGAATAAGTTAAATGCGAAGTTGGAAAAATGTGTGTTTGCGGTCCAGGAGCTGCAGTTTCTGGGTTATCTGCTTTCTTTCTCAGGTTTTTGTATGGATCAAGAAAATGTCCGTGCGGTATTGGACTGGGATCGACCTGAGAATCAGAAAGCGCTGATGAGGTTTTTGGGGTTTACCAATTACTACAGAAAATTTATCCTGAATTAGTCTACTGTTGCTAAACCTTTGACCGATATGACCCTGAAAGGTGTTGATTTCTCAGTCTGGTCTGATGAGGCATTGCATGCCTATTCTACTTTAAAGAAGAATTTTGCTGCGGCTCCCGTTCTGGTGCAACCCGATGTGTCTCAACCTTTCACTGTGGAGGTGGACGCGTCAGAAGTGGGAGTTTTGTTGCAGCGTCCCTCTCCTGGCAAATGGCGTCCTTGTGCTTTCTTTTCTAATAAAAACTCTCTTCTGCTGAAAGAAATTATGACATTGGTAATAGAGAGTTGCTGGCCATTAAATTGGCTTTTGAAGAGTGGCACCATTGCTTGGAAGGAATGATCTTTCCCATTACTGAAATTACTGATCATAAAAATCTGGTTTACCTGCAATCGGCAAAGTGTCTTAATCCAAGGCAGACCAGATGGTCATAGTTTTTTTACCAGATTTAATTTTGTGGTCACTTATTGCCCTGGGGTCAAAAACATCAAGGCGGATGCTTTGTCGCCTTTTCTTCCTGGGCGGGGAATTCTGAAGATCCTGCTCTGATTTTGGCTGATGGGGTGGTGGTGTCAGCTCTGTATCCTGAACTTAAGGCTGAGGAGTTGGATGCTCAAGGTGAGGCACCTGATTCCTGTCCCCCAGGGAGGTTATTTGTTCCTTCAGGGCTTTGGCGCAAAGTGTTCAAGGAACATGACACCATCCTTGCGGTACACCCTGGGAGTATATCCACGGTGGATCTTATTTCCCAGAGATTTTGGTGGCCAGGGTTACGTAAAAGTGTGGAGGGCTATGTGGCAGCTTGTAAAAACCTGCGCATGTGCCAAGGTGACTCATACTCGGCCTTCAGGATCTCTTCTTCCTTTGTCCTTCCCATCCCGTCCTTGGAAGGCATTTGTCCATGGACTGGGAAGACGGTGATTTTGGTAGTGGTGGATCGTTTAGTAAGATGGCGCATTTGATACAATTATCAGCTTTGCCCAATGCCAAAACTCTCTCACGTGTTTATTGATAACATTGTGAAATTACATGGCATTCCCTCTGATGTTGTGTCAGATAGGGGGACGCAATTTGTTTCCAGGTTCTGGAGGGCATTCTGTTCTCGTCTGGGAGTTCATTTGTTCTTCTATTCGGCTTTCCATCCCCAGTCGAACTGACAAACTGAACGCACTAACCAGAACCAGGAGACTTATTTGAGGTGTTTTGTCTCCGAGAATCAGGGGGAGTGGTCTTCATTTTTTTGACTTTGGCCAAGTTTGCTTTAATTAACCGTAGACAGGAGTCCACTGATAATTCACCATTTTTTGGTGCATATAGGTTTTTCGGGGACTGAATCCTCTGGTATACCTGAAGAGGAAACATTCTCTTCCTCTTTGTCATCTATCTGGCAGAAGATTCAAACCAATTTGAAAAAAATGGGCGAAAGATATAAATGAATGGCTGGTCCTGACCTGTTTGTGGGTGATTTGGTGTGATTGTCCACTAAGAACATTAGGTTGAAGATACCCTCCTGGAAGTTGGGCCCAAGATTTATTGGTCCTTACAAAATCTCTGCCATTGTTAATCCTGTTGCATTTCGTCTCGAACTTCCGCAGACTTGGAAGATCCATAATGTGTTCCACAGGTCATTGTTAAAAAACTATGTCGAACCTGCTGAACCATCTCCCTTGCCACCTCCTCCTGTCTTGGTGGATGGTAATCTGGAGTTTGAAATCTCCAGAATAGTTAACTCGCGTGTTCTTTGGGGGTCCCTTAAGTACCTCGTACATTGGAAGGGATACGGTCCAGAGTAAAGAACGTGAGTTCCAGCGACTGATGTCAGTGCCAGTCGCCTTCTTAAGGCCTTTCACAGGGCCCACCTTGATAAGGTCCGGCCTGGGTGCCCAGAGGTCACCCGTAGAAAGGGGGGTACTGTCACTGCCGGCCCTGTGAGAGATCTGAGGAGATCAGATAGACATGTTTCACGTGAGTCTGACAGGTTCTAGTTGTTTCCTTTTAGTTTGATGTTGTGGGCGTGATCCCACCTCGCCACAGGTTCGGCTCGTTTGCTGGTTAGAGGCTCTATTTCAGTCTGCCTCTGACTTCTCACCATGCGGTTGATATTTCCTTCTGGAGTTCCTGATGGTTGTTTGTGGATCCCTTGTTCCTCATTCTTCCCAAGCTAAGTTCTGCTTTTGCTCTGTGTTGTTTGTGTCAGTCTAGGGCTTGCACATACTGACAGGAGTCAGGGATAGACTCAGGGATTGCTAGGAGGTAACCATCTCTCCCTCACTAGCTTCTAGGCCTAGACTGTTATCATATGCTGTCTGTTTATCTGGTGTAGCTGTTATCCACATTAACCCGTGACACAAGGACAGTGCACTGCTTGGGTATGCCACCTGGATGTTACAAAGAAGACTGGGAGAAGGAGAACAGACTTGTTCAGAAAACTGGCCATTTTTATATTTTTCTGACATCTCATGTGCTGCAATAGAGCACTAATGTCTATGTTTTTGTTTAAATGCTCATGGCTTATTTTAATCCTGCAGATCTTGCACACTGCTGTGGTTTTGTGTGCTGGCCTTGTGGAGAAAAAATGCCATACTGGAGATATTCAAACAGAACTAGAACTAGCAGCAACCAAGCATGGTCTAAGTCTGACATGTTTAGAGCCTTCAGCCACAGTATCAGCAGCATCACTAGTTTCTGAGCCTGCACAATAGAAGCTGATCTGACTGACAGTTTTTTTGGAAGGTTTGGCCATACATTGCCTCTGCTCTTTATTGTTACTGCAGCTATCCCCCTCCTCCATTGATATTACCTCCGCTTCAACATCTCAATCAGCTCTCAGGTCCTGTCCACCAGATAATCATCACCATAGACCTCACCATCCCAGCCACTTTAATCAGACTGTGATATGTTATTGTGGGCTCCTTGGCCCCTCTCCCAATACCCTGCTCTGCATTTTCCCCAAGTGCCACTGTTGCTACCACTGTTCCTACTGCCACCACCATAGCTACAAGTACCACTACTACTACTACCACTACCACTGTCACAGCTATGCCTGAACCTCCTAATGGCAGTTCAAATGCTTTTGTGATGCTTCTCACACAACTCATCTTAAGTATCTTACATAGTACATGGGATTTTGATGCCTCTTCTAAGGCAGAAAAAGGTGCCCCACAGTAGGAGTAGTGAAAAAAGAGAAGATGCAACTGAAAGACTTTTCTGGGGGCTTAAAGAGGAGCTTTCATGGTTTTGTATTAATTGCAATAAATACCTTCACAGCTGATGCTGCCACTCTACCTGTTTTTTTTTTTAAATATCACTCCTGCACCCACTGTGCCCCCCCCCCCCCCGCAGTTTTCGCGCTCAGTATGCTAATACTGAGCATCGGTACAGGGAGGAAGAGAAGCCAGGGTTTCTTAATGGTCGTCTCCTTCTCCCTGGCTGCATCACTGCCAGGGAGAAGGTGAGTTTTTTTTTTCTCCCTGGCTGTGACACTCTCTGCTGTGATTGGATCACGGCACAGACAGGGAGAAGTAGACGCCCTCCTGCCTGTACCGAAGCTCAGTATTAGCATACTGAGAGCGAAAACAGTGGGAGGCACAGTGGGGCGCAGGAGCAATATTTTGAAAAATCAGGCAGGGTGGCAGCATCAGCGGGGGGGGGGGGGGGGGGGGGGGAGGGGGGGAGGGGGGGGGTACCCCCCAAGTAAAGGTATTTATTGCAATTAATACAAAACCATAAAAGGTCCTCTTTAAGGAGGAGGAGGAATGCTATGACCCCTGGATCCATGGCATGGTATCAGACTCAACATGACCTCAACATCATTCTGCTGTGACTGAGAGGAGGATTGAGACATCCAATCCACATACTCATCCTCTTTGTTCTCAATAATAATGTAGAGCCTTTTAAAGCCAAGAAGAACTGCGGCCTGTTACTATGGCTGCTGTTTGCACTACTACAGCCACCTACATTCTGGCCTGGGTCTTTCATTTTCCACTTTTCCAGACATTTTATTATGAGGCCTATATAAATGTACGTAAAGAATTAAAAAGATGCTTAATTGCAAGTGTTTTTCCAGTAATTTATAGACAGAGGCATAATTAAATGTCCCTCCCTTTTCTACAAACACACAACACACTGACATTGACAATTATAATCATGAAGTACAATGCAATCGCTGAAACTGCACAGTACCTTGAAGTAATACAACCTGTTCTCTAAAATATATATACATGCATTTGTTGACATTTAATTCATATGCTGAAACTGCACAGTGTCTTAAAACATACCTAAGTTTTAATAAAAAGTTTGTATAATGGTTGTGCTTCTTTGTACAATTATGAAGGATTAGGGTTTTTTGGCCTTCCTTAAAGTATTTTTCGGCCATATTATTCCCTGCTTCAGCTGCACCGCTAGATGCATTTCACTTCCACTAATGTTTGTTTTCAGCTCCTGAGCTCATAGAACAAATAAGGAGGGGGAATCATACTTACAGACACATAGAACATTCCTATAATCTCCAAAGGTTTTGTAGAAGCAAGTGTATTATCAGCCTCAGTATCTCAGCTAGCTCTGATGCACTTCCATTTCCTGTGAGCCATCTTCTGAGTCTTTGTTACTAGGGACGGATCTAGCATGACAACAGACAGCGGACTTCAAATTAGGTGGAAATGAGACTCCAAGTGTCCATAAATTTGCAGCTTTTTTTCAGGTGAATTCAGGCATATTTTTCAGATGAAGTCATTTATAAATTTGCTAGTCACACCATTTGCTATTAACTCAAAGTGTGTGAGAGTACAGTAACTCTTTAAAGTAATATAATGCTTTAACTAACATAGAGGTAAGCTGGAGCAGTTATTGCAGTAAAATGTGCTCACTAACATGGGTATAATAATGCTCTTACAGCATTGCAGTAAAATAAGTTTGCTGAAACTGCACATTATCTTAACGTAATATAATGCCTTAACTAACAGAGATATACTAATGCAGTTACTGCAGTTAAATGCATTTGCTGAAACTGTATGGTGTCTTCAAGTAATACAACTAGAGAAGAGCAAATCGAATCTCACGAAGTGTAATACAATCCGATTTTTAGAATAAATTTGATTCACCTCAGCGAATCGATTTAACCTGAAATAGTATAAAAAACAAAAAAATTCAAACTTATCTCCTCTATTTGCTCATGACGGCCACCAGCCTCCATCTTTCTTGAAGATCTCCGCCAAAATCCAGTGCAGCACGAGATTACATTATCACGCCGGACGGCGTGATGACGTCATACATCACCATACCGGCCGGCGTGATGACGTAATGAAGTAATTTAGCGCCACATAGGATTTCGGCTAAGATCTTCAAGCAAGATGGCGTTGGCTGGCCCGTCGCGAGCAAATGGAGGCGGTAAGTTTGATTAAATTTATTTTTATTGTTAATTTTACACTCAGGTGCCACGATGTATGAACATTGCATCTGAGGGGTACAATGACTGGGGCCGGTCCAATCGCAGCTCCCTGTCAATGCACCTGCTACTTACAAAAAAATGAGCTTCGTGATGAAGTAATTCATCACAAAGCGAATTTTTTTGTGAAATTTGTTGCGTCGTTGTCACGTTCATCTGGCAGAAGGCAGGCTTCCGTGGCCCAAATGTTCGAGCGTAAAAAGTTGATGACCCCGGATAACCCTCTTGCCCAACTGCTAACCGCTGGCATGTTGAAACTGCTAGTCCGCCAACTACTGCCATATAAACTGGTGGACTCGGAGGCCTATATAAAATTTGTGGCCATTAGCACACTGCAGTATTTCCCGGAAGGAAATATTTCTCCCAGAAGGGCATCCCAGAGCTATGTGGCCACGTTCAGCGGCAATTGAATATATCTCTGGCACACAGTGTTGGTGCCAAGATACATCTAACCACAGACACGTGGTCTAGCAAACACAGGTAAGCAGAAAAGGTACATAACTTTTACTGCCGACTGGGTGAACCTTTTGATGGCCGTCAAGCATGTAACCCGTGGCCTCGGTGGGTTTTGTGTTACCTCCACAGATTGCATGCAGGCCTGCCTCTTCTTCTCCTCTTTCTACTACATTCTCCTTTTCCTCTTCCGCTGCACCCCCCAAGCTTGTTTTTTTTTTTCACTGCGCCAGTGGCTGCTCATGTGCGATGCATGCAGACTTCTGGCGCTATTTGATGAGATCAACAAACTAGTCAGTCGCAGCCAGGGCAGAATCAGTGACATTTTACCTTGCACCTTCTCTCTGGAGCGTGCATTGCGTTGTGTCATTGATCAAGTTGTCGAAGAGCAGGAGCAGGAAGATGAGGAAGTCGCAATGCTAAATGAATTCCCAGGGGAGGGGCTACTCCATCTGAAACTAGTCAGCAGGAGTCTGAAGAGGAGTCCGAAGAGAATGGTGCCTGAGGGGAGGAGGAGGAGTAAGAAGAGCAGGCTTTAAACTTTTCTGGGATCCCTGGTGTTTTCCGTGGAAAAGGGGGAGGAAACCGAGGATGACATTTTCCTGGGCGATGAGCAGGAGCCAGGGCGCTCCACCGCTTCTAATTTAGTGCAAATGGGGGCCTTTATGCTCCAGTGTTTGAAGAGGGACCCCCTTATAAAAATATAAAGAGCAAGGACCAGTACTGGGTGGCAACGCAGGTACAAACACAAAATGGCAGACTTACTACCAGCATTACAGAAGGCTTTCAGAATGCAGGATTTTAATGCCTTGCTGTGAGAGATGCGGCATTCTGCTGTTACGGGCGCTGGCGGAGGAATTTCCACCCACAGAGAAACAGTTGAAAGTACCAATCCTACTGCACATGCAAGAAGAGGGCGGTTTGAAGATGTGTTAGTCACTTTGGATATGAGATCATTACTGCAGCCAAACCATCGACAGTCGCCCTCCAGATCCAGCCTCAGGGAATGCCTAGACAGACAGGTCTCCGACTACATCGAGTTAACGATGCATGAGGGCGCTCTGAGAAGCGAGGAACAATTTGCCATGGAACTCTTGGCTTGCCCCTCGTCGAGTGTTCACTCCGAAAGGACGTTCAACGCAGCAGGGGGGATCGTGACCGATAAGCGCACTCGCCTAGCTCACGACAGTGTGGACTGCCTCACATTTGAAAAAATTAATGAGGCATGGATCTCGAAGGAATTCAACACCTGTGACGACCACGTTTAATTGAATTTCGTCATGACAGCCCACAAATATGCGCCACCATCCAGAACAAATAATGGTCCCTGTCTTAGGTAAATGCAGCGGCATAAAAGGCCTTTTCTGTCCGGTGAATGTCTCTTGGTCTAGGACCACCTCTCCAGCAGATCCTAGACATTGGCATTTCCCAGCTTCTGGTGACAATTACACACGAAGTGCGCCTTGCCACCACAATACAAACACAGGTTCTCCGCTTTGCGGCGTAAACATTCCTGGTCGGACAATCGAAGGCACTCTATTTGCATGGGCTCTTCAGGTGGGGTGGACACTAGAGGAAGGAGAGGCCTCTGGAAGGATGGAGCCAACTGAGGTGGCCTTCTGGTGCACATGACCTCCTTAGCACATTACTTGAAGCGCATATCTATCCTTGTAGCCAAGGTGATCAGGTCATTCAGAGTAGATAGACGGTCGCGACTAGCTAGTTCATCCTTAATCCGGTCAGAAAGGCCATCCCAGAACACTGCCAGCTGAGCCTTATTATTCCATGCAAGTTCGGCAGGCAGGGTATGAAACCAGATGGCGTACTGACCCACAAATGAGGAACCCTGCGTTGATGTAACATTGCTGAGGCAGCTGAGGACGTGCAGCCGTGCTCTTCAAAGACCAGCCGGAAAGTAGCCAGGAAAGACTGCAGATTTGAAGTCTCACGAAATCCGTGACAGGTTTTTGGATCTCCACTGTAAAGGCAGAGGAAGTTGCACACCAGCGCTACACAAATCCGGACTTACCGGTGTGGGAACTGCCAGAGTAGCAGCGCCTGATGACCCTGCAGTAGCTGGAGATGAGACAGCATCCAGACAGGCAGCCACATTTTGCATGAACGGCATTAAGTTATCCTGACGTTCGCTCTGGCGCTTTACTTTGCGTAATAGTTCCTGGACGACAGGCTTGGGATGATCAGCAGGGTCCATGGCCTCAGTGTACTGTGACAGATCAGCGGGTGTGAAACCACTGTGCCAATGACTGGCTATACTATGGAGGGGCATGTCTAAGCAACTACCTGGTTTTCACTAGAGCCTCAGATGGTGAGGATAGACTTGAGCCGTTAGGGTAGTTGCCAGGGGCTACTCCAGAGCAATCCCTGAGTCATTGGCAGCTGGTCCAGGCTGACCAGGAGATACCTGGGTAGGTACCAGAAGTACACACGTAGTCAGGTAGGCGGGGTCGTTACCAGGAGCAACAGTGCAGTACCGAAGGATGAGGCAGAGGCGTAGTCAGACAGGCAAAAGGTCAGGGCACAGGTACAGTTCAGGCAATCCGGGTAGGCAACAGGAGAGACAAGGCAATCAGACAGGGATCAGACAATAAGCAGAGTCCAGGAACGAAGCATAAATCAGGAGCACACAAGAGCATCAGGAACTAACAAACTCAAGGACCTTGACACTGAGACATCTGGGAAGAGACACTTTAATACCTGCAAGAGAGCCAGGGTTGTTCAGCGAGGTCACCTGACCTAACCCACACAGCTCAGGGAGTGATGCACTCCGCCCTTAGAGCAGTGTAACATGAAACCAGCAGAACTCAGGCTGTGTCCAGGGCTGAATGGAAGCTGTGGAGTGGAATACTCAGAAGCAATAACAGAAACAGCCCAGGACTGCAGAGGTGAAATGAGAAGCACCGGCCACAGGTCACCGCTGAGCGCAAGGCCCAGACCGCTGCGATAGGCTGGGGAACAGTGGCATACAGCAGCCGCTGTCACAGACCAATTGAAGCCAAATTTGTCACCAAGCACCAGGTGAGTGTTGAACTACTACAAGTAACCCACTTCATGGCTGGTCACGTACCGCATGAAAATAAGACGGGATGTCCAGCTTTCCAAAAAAGACGTTGTTCTTTATTCCAAAATAACACAGGATAAAAAACAATCCAACACGGCAAGCAGGTCTACATGTTTCGGATGCTCTAATACGGATCCTTATTCATGACACAATGGTTGCTGAATGGCTTCATACTTAAATAGCTGAACTTCCTAGCAAAAAAAAGGGGTTTAGTCAGCACCTCCCAGTGCGCAGGTGCACGCCGCCATGGCAAAGACCTAGAGGAAAAAAAGGAGACAATGCAGCAGCACTCTGCAAATCAGACAAAGTACAACAATGCTTACAAAAATTATGGTGCTAATACTGCGCTTATTTATAAAAGCGAGATGCTTGGTCAATGCATTTTGTACAAAACCATCTAAGCCCGTATGCCAAACGTCAAGGCGATCTCTGTTACACGGGTCCTAACACTAAATACTACCTGTTATGCGCCATAATGACCGCCATAAAATTCAGGGAGTGTTGGACCCACATGCATGTTGGATCCACTCTGCCTTTTTCCATTTTTTGTGCCAAAATGGCCTCCATTACAAGGGATGCAGGTACCAACATGCATGCTGAGCTCACTCTATACCCTTCCTGGTGCTAGACAGCTTCCAATGAATGCAGTGAGAGCAGGCCACAGCTTTATACTGAAAATAATTAAAATCAGCCTATGGGGCAGACAGGCTAATCAGGAGTGCACGACTCGCTGGAGTGCCACATCTCCAGCATTGTAAATCTGCAAAAAAAAAGGGGTTTAGTCGCAGGTGCACGCCGCGATGGCAAAGACCTAGAGGAACTAGCACTAGCACTCGCAGGTGGATTGGATTAGCAGGAGTGGACACACAAATTGGGTTCCGCCTACTATCCAAATGCCATGTGAGTATAGGAGCAAAGATACATATAGAAATAAAAAGTTGGATATGTCAAAAAACACGTAAACTGTTTTAAAAGTATATCTGAGCAAAGATCAGTAATGCAGGATTAAATCATGTTTGCGATTTAACCCTGCTGGGACCCGGGATCCCATACAAAAAATCCAGTAGGACTCCCTGTTAAGGAGCTTACGCTTATAGTCACCACCTCTGGCAGGAGGATTAACCCTTTCTAGGGCCGGAACCTGAAAACCAGCGGTATCTCCCTGATGGGAGACCGCGAAATGTAGACTGGCCGCTGAAACATTTCTCTCTCTGGTATGTGGAATGTCTGAAAGGTGTTTACAGATTCTGACTTTTAAACTATTGGTTGTGCATCCAATATATTGCAAACTACATATAGGGCAAGTAATGCAATACACCACATGGTTCGTGTTGCAATTTACAAATTGTTTGTTATTAAAGGAGTTATGATTTGCTGCAGAAACAACTACTGAACCTGTTTTAATGTAATTGCAGCACGTACAAATGTGGTGGCCGCATTTAAATGTGCCTTTGTGTCTCAGCCAAGCACTTTTTTCTTTTTTACTGGTGTCACTATCAGTGAAAAGACTTGGGCTTATTATTTGCGCAATAGTCGGTGCGCGACGTGCAATGCATCTGACACCTGCTGAGCTGATGTCAGACCACTGTTCGTCACAATTTAGAACAGATAGATGTTTAGTGACTATGGCGCAAATTTGTGAAAATTCCAAACTATAGTTGGTGACAAAACAGGGAACATTTTTTGCGGTTGCATTGGTTTGTCTATTTATACATGAGAGTGCGTCGGGTTGCGCTTTTTCCGGAAAAACAAGCCTGTCTCTGGGTCTATTAAATATGTTGGCCCTAGCTCGATCTAGGGTCCAAGGAGGGTACCTGCGCTCCGCAAGTCTCATGGCCACTGTCTCCATCTCCATTTTTAATTTGTCATCTTTAGAACAATTTCTTTTGGCCCGAATAAATTCCCCTTTAGGGATATTACGGACCACATGTGGAGGATGGCAAGATGTGGCCATGAGAGTTGTGTTACCTGACGTGTCCTTGTGATAGGTGCTGGAGTGGACTTGGTGAGTCGCAGAGTCACCCTCCAAAGAAAGATCAAGGAAGGCAATGGTGGTAATGTCGTGTAAAATAGTGAATTTTAGACAGCAATGGTTATTATTGAGAAAGGTCCCAAAAGATGGCACGGCCGCAGAATCGCCTGACCACACGAGCAGGTCATCGATATAGCGACCCTACCATCTCAGGGAGCCACTCCAAGGATTATCAGCTGAAAATAAAAAGTGACATTCCCACCATGCCATATAAATGTTTGCCATGGAGGGCGAAAATTTCGCCCCCATGGAAACTCCTGTCAATTGCAAGAAGTAACGTTGCGAGAACATAAAGACATTATGTTTTAACAGAAAAAGCACAACCCGACAAACAAAATCCTGGAAAGTAGGAGAAAAGTCAGAATAGACATTCAAAAACCAAGCTAAGGAAACCATAGCCAAATTGTGAGGGATGACCGTATATAAGGATGTAACTGTGATCCAAGAGAAGTGCTGTTCCCATCTAAAATCATAAAATGCTTGCAGCACTGCTCTAGTATCCTGCAGGTAGCCAGGTATGGATTGAACCAGCGGCTGGAGGATACTGTCTACCCAGGCGGACAATCTCTCTGTGAAGGAGCCTATGCCAGCGACTATGGGCCTCATGGCTGGAGGGAAACCTCCCTTATGAATTTTTGGTAGGGAATGGAAAATTGGAACCACTGGATGTGGGATAAATATATAGTCCAGTTGTTTTTGGTTAATGAAACCATGTTCCAAGCCATGAGTCAATAGTCGCAGCATCTCCTGTTGATAAATGGGGGTGGGGTTGTGGTCAAGCTCAAGGTAGGTACTATTATCCTCTAACATAGCGAGGTTTTGCTTTTTGTAAATGTAACTATCTAGGACCACCACAGCCCCACCCTTGTCCGCCTGTTTAATGACAATATCCTTCAGAAGCATCAGCTCTTTAAGAGCCCTATTTTCTTTGTGAGACAAATTGTCACATTTCTAAGCAATAGCCTGTGAGGACACTTTATCATTTAAGGTGACCAAGTCCCTTTCTACAAGTTCCTGGAAACGATCTAACACAGGAGACCGTGACTGCACAGGATAGAAGTCACGGTTAGATGTAACAAAATTGTGTGCAGAATTATTATTATCTTCTTCTTCGTTCTGTAAGGGACGGCATTGTTGCATGTAAGAAAGATTGGAAAGTTCCTCAAAGGAAAGAGCCGAAAAGCTGTGCATGCTGGTTGAATCATTTACAGACGGTGTGGCCCCCCTGGGATCCTCACATTTGGATGGATCCGATTGATGAAAGTGTTTTTTCAAAGTGAGATTACAAGAATGACAAGAATGGTGTGGTACAGATTGAAATGGTAAGTTGGAGAAAAGGAGAGACCTCTAGACAGAATATTGATTTGTGATTGACTTAGACATCGCGAAGATATGTTCACCACTTGGGATGTACTCACGGTCTCCTGGTGCGTGAAGGGTAGCGATTGGTTCCTGGCGTGCTTGCGCCCGGCCCTGCGTTTTTTGACTTCCTTGCTTGTGAAAAATCAGGTTCACAGGAAGCGCTGTGTGTGGGCTGCTGTATTTCGCCCACCCAAGCATTTGGGAGATCGGAGGCAGAATCAGATGACTCCGGATCTGTAGAGCTAAAGGCAACTCTAGGAGCTCGCAATTTTTTGCCGCGATAATTTTTGTGCATAACCGAGCGCGGCGTGTGGGCCCTATTTTCGGACCAATTATACACTGTGTTGCCTTTGTAATCTTGAAGATCGCCATGAGTCTCTCTTCCATTTTATTAAGGTTATCTTGTAAGCCAACGTCCATTTCTTTGAAGATGTCCAATTGTGAGAAAGGTATGATTAACTCTTGCGTGGCCTTGATTTCTTCCCTTAGATTACAAAGGGCTTCTTCCTCATGTGACACTATCAGGCCCATGAGTTTGATGGAGCAATCAGATAAAATATCGTGCCACTGGGATACAAAGCCATCAGAGTAAAGAGTAGTGGGTTTTTTACGTAATCTGAGTCCACGAGGAATCATGTTTTTCTCAATATAGCGTTGGAGCGAAGTTAAGTCCCACCAGGTTCGCATTTCTTTTATTAATAATTTCTCCAGGGAGGCCATCTGAACTTTGAGTTCTAAAGTGTCCTGGGAATCCTTGTCTTTGCTGTTAAAAATTGCATCCATTTTCTTAAGACGTTCGTTGCAGTCATCTATAATACGAAGAGATGAGTGGTTCATATTCAGCTATATAATACGATGCAGCCGTTGGAAATATATGAGCTGTTGTGTAGGAATATACAGTACAGACCAAAAGTTTGGACACACCTTCTCATTCAAAGAGTTTTCTTTATTTTCATGACTATGAAAATTGTAGATTCACACTGAAGGCATCAACACTATGAATTAACACATGTGGAATTATATACATAACAAACATGTGTGAAACAACTGAAAATATGTCATATTCTAGGTTCTTCAAAGTAGCCACCTTTTGCTTTGATTACTGCTTTGCACACTCTTGGCATTCTCTTGATGAGCTTCAAGAGGTAGTCCCCTGAAATGGTCTTCCAACAGTCTTGAAGGAGTTCCCAGAGATGCTTAGCACTTGTTGGCCCTTTTGCCTTCATTCTGCGGTCCATCTCACCCCAAACCATCTCGATTGGGTTCAGGTCCGATGACTGTGGAGGCCAGGTCATCTGGCGCAGCACCCCATCACTCTCCTTCATGGTCAAATAGCCCTTACTTTCAAAGTTTTCCCAATTTTTCGGCTGACTGACTGACCTTCATTTCTTAAAGTAATGATGGCCACTCGTTTTTCTTTACTTAGCTGCTTTTTCTTGCCATAATACAAATTCTAACAGTCTTTTCAGTAGGACTATCAGCTGTGTATCCACCTGACTTCTCCTCAACGCAACTGATGGTCCCAACCCCATTTATAAGGCAAGAAATCCCACTTATCAAACCTGACAGGGCACACCTGTGAAGTGAAAACCATTTCAGGGGACTACCTCTTGATGCTCATCAAGAGAATGCCAAGAGTGTGCAAAGCAGTAATCAAAGCAAAAGGTGGCTACTTTGAAGAACCTAGAATATGACATATTTTCAGTTGTTTCACACTTGTTTGTTATGTATATAATTCCACATGTGTTAATTCATAGTTTTGATGCCTTCAGTGTGAATATACAATTTTCATAGTCATGAAAATAAAGAAAACTCTTTGAATGAGAAGGTGTGTTCAAACTTTTGGTCTGTACTGTATATTCAGAATATAAGATCAGGGAGCAACACGTACCGCGTCTGAACCATCTCCTGTACAATCAATGGTTCCACAGTACGTCAACATCTTCTGCATATAGAGGAGTATCTATAGCTTTACATAAGAACTTTCCGCTGAAGGTGCGTTAGACTTTTGCAGACCCAGAAGAGTGATATCTGTTTACAAAGGGGATAATAGGGAGACAGACATTCACCTATGGGAATAATTATGCCCCCAAATCCTACACTTACACTTTGCTTGTTTCAAGAGTTTTCTGAGGGGGTTGTGGTTCTGGGATAAGATCTAAACGTAACCTTGGACCACCTTTTAGATTCCTCTACTGGCGCCTTGGCTATCTCTTGCCTTGTTCTGAGATGGGTTAAGGCTTCTATAGCGTCTCTGGGCCCCACAGACATCTGTGGGGCCCTCCACCCCACTAGTAAGGACTACACCTTTTACTCTGTGGCACATCGCTCATACCAGCGCCTAGACTATTTATTTTTACCATATCAATTACTAACCATGTACAGGTGCTAACATTGGCAGCTTACTGCTTTCAGACCACGCTCTAGTGTTTCTAGAGTTCACACCTAAACAATTTCAGACACCCATGAGCAACTGGAGGCTGAATGAGGCGTTACTAGACAATCCAGAACATGTAAAAAAAAAAAAACTGTTGGGTCTGCTGGAGGAGAACTTTGAACTTAACACCACACCTGGGGCTACTGCTAGCCTGGTCTGGGAGGCCCACAAAGCTGTAATAAGGGGCCACCTGTTTTCTCTAAGAGCTTATCTTAAAAAGAAAATGGAACAAAAAGTGTCTGAATTATACAAACAAATCCAGGAAATGGAGTCAATCCATAAAAAAAATCTCTCTGACGCTATCTTAGAGCAGTTAAGCACCCTTATAAAACGTATTGAATGCGAGTATGGCCAAACTATATCTCTCGGCGAGATTTAAATATTATGCTCATGAGGACAAGGCTTCTAAATTCATTCTATCCCAGATTAAAAAGAGGAAATCCTGTACCTACATACATTCGGTCAAAACTGCATCATCCTCTACTCTTCTCATGACAACAGAGGATATAGCCCTTCGCTTTAGAGAGTTCTACCAAGCCTTATATAATATTAGACAGCCCTCCTCCCAACAAGCAGAAAAGGACAGGGTGCAGGAGATAGACTCATGGCTGTCAACTTTGAGCTTGCCTTCTTTCTCTGGGGACTAAGCAAAGTCCTTAGTACGTCCATTTACTATGCAAGAGCTAGAGTTGGTACTCAAATCTACCCCTTTACATAAAAGCCTGGGCTCAGATGGCTTATCCTTGCTTTATTACCGTACTTTTTGATCTTTATTACTACTCCCTAGATTTCTAGATATTTGTAATAAGGTATTAAATGGAGATAGCTTACCCACTCAGATGTTAATTGCCCATATCACTATAATACTCAAAGATGGGAAAGATACCACAGTATGCACTAGTTATAGGCCCATTTCTTTACCTAACACCGATCTGAAATTATTTGCTAAAATTCTACGAGATTGAAAGATCTACTTCCCTCTATTATTAAAGCGAACAGATGGGCTTTTTTACTGGGAGGGATGGAAGAATGAACACCACCCGTTGGCTACATATAATTAGATATGCCTCTCAGTGATCTTGTGCCTTTAGTTCTCCTTGGCACAGACGCCGAAAAGGCATTCAATAACATAGATTGGACTTTCATGCAAAGAGCTTTACACAGGTTTGGGATCCCTGACCAATTTATCTCTGCCATAATGGCAATGTATAAAGACCCATCTGCTAAAGTCATGGCAAACGGCTCATTTTCACATCTATTCAACATAGCCAATGGAACCTATCAGGGTTGCCCCCTTTCTCCTTTACTATTTGTATTGACTGTGGAGTGCCTATTTCAATCCATTAGATAAGATGACATAATCCAGGGGATTCACCTTCAAGGGGTCAACCATCAGCTGTCAGCCTTTGCGGACGACCTGCTGGTGTTTATCACAAACCCTGACAGTGCTTTTCCAGTGATTCAAACATTGTTTGATCACTTTGGGCAGTTGTCTAATTTTTTAGTCAATCCCTCTAAGTCACAAGTGTTGAATGTAACACTGGACTTGCAAAAGCAGAAGACCCTGGAACTCCTTATTCCCTACCAATGTTCGAACACAACTATTAAATTCCTGGGAGTTCATATTACCTCTGACCCCTCAAACCTCTACAAGGAAAACTTTCAGAGCTTTCCCCAAAATATTAAAACCTTGTTAGACTCATAGGAAATCCCATTCACCTCATAGTTCGGTAGGCGCTCTCTAGTCAAGACGGTAATTTTGCCCAAAGTGCTCTATCATTTACAAACCCTTGCTATCCCTCTCCCACACTCATTCTTTACTCATTCTATCAGTCTTTCTTTGGGGTAAAAAGAGACCTAGACTTAAGTATTCTTATACTACCCAACCGACAAGACAAGGCGGCATGGGGATGCCAGACTTTTTATGCACTATAAGGCTGTACAAGATATGCGCTGTATGGAATGGCTTGGGCCAAAAAAGGATCGCTTAGATATCCAAGCTGAATCCACCTTCTCCCTGGTTAATTTAAGTACTTTACTGCTCTTAGACTGTAAAAATGTACAAATAGATATCTCAAACCCTATAACACGGAATACGATCAAGTTGTGGAAATATAGTCTAGGCCCATTGTTACTATCCTCCCCCCTCTCTCCCTTAATACAGATTAGAGATATGCTTTGGGATTCATCTCCCCATTTCAGGCCCACCCAGACATAAGTAAAAAAAAAAACACAATTCCATTGATTGACTTAGCTGATCCCCAGGGAGGTCTGAGAGAGGATTGGGAATCTTATGACCATATATCCTCTTTGACTATGTTCCATCGTTTACACATCAAACATTACCTCAATAATTTCCTCCCTATTTCCTGGAAGGACCCTACCATGTTTGAAAAATAAGTTATCTTGACCCGAGAACCCACTAAGAAAATTACCAACCTATACACTTGTTTTGTTTCCCAGGCCAGTCCAGCAACCTTTGACCATGTAAAAAATGGTAATATGATCTACCCAAACAGAAAGCCCTCCAGCGTTGTCTTACTTTGACCCCCAGAATCTCAAAATGTGTCAGATTGAAGACAATAATTATAAGGTCTTTACTTGCTGGTATTACACCACTGAGACTCTGCACAAGATGTACCCAGAAGTCAGTCAGATAGGCTCCTATTTACATATTTGGTGGAGTTGTCGAGCTATCCACCCCTTCTGAAATGAGGTGTGTCGAGTCCTCTCCTGTGTCTGCGAGGTCACAATGACCCCTTCACCACAATTGGGCCTACTAAGTTTAACTGATAAAAACTAATGCCCAGTCCATACTAAAATTCTGTTAACACAGCTTCTGGCAGAAGCTAGAATCCTTATTGCTTTTCACTGGCCGAAAGATTTTACCTCCCCATTGGTCAATTGGCTAGCAAAATGTGACAACATCTACAGGTTGGAACAGATTGCAGGATGGAAGACCAAACGTACAGCCAAATTCACAAAGCTATGGAGATCATGGCGTGAGGTTCATGGTTTTCCTTCTTGATGTGATTGTGTTTTAGCTTTAGAGAAGTCTCTGCAACTTGGAATTATCCCCACCTTACTATATCTCCCCCTTCTCCTTCCCTTCCCTCTCCCACTTTGTATATGTTTGTTCATGTGCATATTTTATATGCTATCTCGACACTGTATGTTAAAATGGCACTTGACTCATTGGATTTCCGGTTTCGTGATGTAATGTCATATATAAGTGCTTTAAATAAAATATGTTTTAAAATAAAAATAAAATTAATACCACTGGAACATGTAACAGATAGTGGAGAATATGACTATTAAGCTTGTCGTTGGTCAGGAAAGCGTTAGTTCCAATACCTGTAATGAAATGTTTTATTCATGCAATAATCTCTATTCAAATCAGAAGCTACAATGAAACCACCATGCATTAGTTCTAGTAGTGTATCATAAATCCAGACATTAAACTGACCTAAAACGTTGTATGCTCATCATGCTGCTCCACAGACATAATTGTCTTCGAGCACCAATTAATTTTCAACCTTTAAAGCAACACCGTTGACTTCCTCATTATTCTCTATCAATTAATGCATAAAACAATTAGTCCCAAATGGATACTAATCTAAAATGTTAATAACCTTTTCTCAACAAAATTGTCTTAGCTACAAACGCATCCTCAAGATTGGTTAAAAAAATAGTTTTTGTACTGTGTGTCTACATCACAAGAGTATTATATCTATAAATTAGGCTAAGCGAATAATTCCACTTTATCCATTAGCTATTTTTCTTAGCTCATCTTAGAAAATATATCTTACTGTGCTCTCACAGCAACACTCTAATTCTCCTTTATAAAGATAGTCTAATTACTTTGGTTAATTAGCTTTTTTCTTAGGCAACATGGTTAAAAATAATAAAAAAGGAAAAAAATAAAACTGAATCCACAAGGGTATCTATCTGGCCTTACCCTCCTACATTCAACAACAGTAATGATGCCCTGTTAGATGACCCTTTTGTTTCCCACCATGGGGTCTCATTTTGCTACCCTGCTTGTTTAATTCACACAAACCCTTACTTCTAAGTCCCTGCTGAGGACAGCAGGCAATTTAAACCTGAGTGCAGCAACTAATTAAATCAATATGAGATAATGAACAGCAATTAGAGGTCCAGCTAGGCACATCTTCTCTTGTAAATACTGTTGCTCTCCCAACGGGAAGCTCTTTTTTAATAATCTGTGTATAGTTCATTTCCAGAAGCACTAATTCCCCAAAGAAGCAATTTGGAAAAGTGATTTGTTTATCTGTAAAACTGCCAAATAATTTATTTTAAATTGTCTGTTTCTTTTCTGTGGTTCTTCTTTTATTTCTTATCACGAAAGCAAACAAGTTATCCATTTTTTATAAGGACATCTTGATCTCTTAATGCTGTGAACAATACGTAAAAGGGCTCAGTATTTGTGTGCAATTATAAAACTGAAGCATACTACATATTAATTCAGTTAAGCAGTTTTAATATGGTGCTGCTGCACGGTGTAGCTGGGCACTATTGGGCCTACCAACTTTGTAATGTTTAGTGATTATGGGTGAAGTCATAGCATGCGCCTGCATTCCATGTGAGTTATTTAATCAAGTCGTGTTTCATATTTTCTGTTGAATGCTTTTGTCTTCATTCCCTTACGAATACAGCTTGACCTGTTTAACTCCACTGCTTTACCTTGACCTTTCCTAGGCCAATGTTACCACTCTTATTGCAGGCACTATTTTCTTTTCATCCTAACTCATGCTTCTTGACTAATGTATGCTTGTCTGACTTTGCTGCCAATCTATACAAGGGCTGTCATTTCCTTTTCAGGGGTCATTGGTTAACCATTTCACGCATTTTGATGTACAGGTACGTCATTGCGTGCCAGGGGGTGTATGGAGCGGGCCTCTGCAGTGAGCCCGCTCCATACGCGAGATCTGCCGCCTGTATGATTCAGCCAGCATCCGGCCGCGCTGACAGAAAGCAGCCATCGCGTCGCCCCTGCCATTAAACCCCTCGGGTGCCGCGATCAAGGCTGAGCGCGGCACCTGTGAAGTGATGCGGCTCCATCTTCCTTCCAATCAGAGCTCCTGCTCTGTGAAATTGTGGGTCTCGATCGGTTGCCATGGCAGCCTGGACGCTGCTGAAGCGATCCAGGCCTGCCATGGCTTTCTCCATACTGAGCTATGCACGAGGCATAGCGCAGAATGGAGTGTGTAAAAATCCTATTCACTGTAATAGATCTCTATTATGGTGAATAGGAGAGGGGATGAAAAGATCCCATATACGAGGCCCCTATGGGGGCTTATTGTTGTAAAAAATATAAGTTAAATAAAGTTAAAAAATAGTAAAAAAACACAAATATATTAATAGTTTGAATCACCCCCTTTCCCAATTTTACATATAAAAATACATAAACAATAAAAAAATAAACATATTGGGTATCGCCGCGTCCAAAAATGTCTGAACTACTAAAATATTTGTAAAAAAAATTTGCGTGGTGAACTCCGTAACAGAAAAAAAAACACGTGATTTGCAATTTTTTTGTCATTTTGTCCCCCCAAAAACTTAATAACGGTTATCAAAACGTTGTATATACTACAAAAATGGCATCAATGAAAACTACAGTTTGTTGCGCAAAAAACAAGCCCTTATAAAGCTCTGTAGACCACAAAATAAAAAAGTTATAGTAGTCAAAATATAGCGATGCAAAGAAAAGATAGATTTTTCTAAAGAAAAAAAAAAGACTAGAAAGATAATATAGATAGTCGACACGTGCCAAATTAATTAGAAGTAAGTCATTAATCATCTAATGACAGAGTTTCTTTCATCATCAGTACATCAAACAGGCTATCCATGGGAGCTAAGTACTATCTTTATTTATCTCTCTATAAATTTTTTGTTATTCCCTACGATTATTTACTTTATATCACCCCCTGATGAGCTGCAGTGTGCAGGTGAAACGCGTTGGGTTTCCTTGAATACATATAGACATCTTTATGTTTTTAGTTTTTTGGATTTATATTCTATCCATTTGTTGAGTAGGGCTTTATTAGGGCAATAGACAGACATAGGTATGGGGCAGGGTACCTCCACTATCAGGGGGTATCCCTGTGCACAGGTTATTAGACCTATAGGGTTATCCAGGGAAAGATATTTATTCCCTATGTAATAACCTAATTACTCCCTGCCTTGGTAACATTGGCTCTATCTGTCCCCCTCAACTGCTATCCTAATTATAGTAGGAGTATTTTTAAGAGCATCCATCTCTTCTATATAGGATATTACTTGAGCAATTTTTTGCTCCATAACCCAGTTAATAATAAAGGTATTGTTTTAATAAGCACATTAGATTCTACTTACTTCAGATTTTTCTAAAGGTTTTAATTTTTTTTTTAAGTAGTAAAACAAAAAAAACTGTTCAAGTTTGGTATCGCCGCAATCGCATTGAACCATAGAATAAGAACGTCAGGTCATTTTTAGTGCATAGTGAATGCTGTGATGTTAAAACCCCCAAAACCTTGGTGGAATTCAGTTTTTTTTTTTGACACACAAATATATTTTTTTCCTTTTTTTGAATACAAGACATGGTAAATTAAATGGTGGCATTTAAAAATGCATCTTATTCGGCAAAAAATAAGCCCTCATATAGGTATGTTAATGGAAAAATAAAAAAGTTATGGCTTTTGGAACATGAGGAGGAGAAATCAAAAACGTAAAAATGAAAATCGGCCTGGTCTTGAAGGTGTTAAAGTGTGCTCATCCCTAAAATATCAGTGACATCCAGTGCACTTTTTCCGTAGATGGTGTCAACTGCGGACAGTTAAATTATCCGCACATCTCCTGTTTAAAGTGTGCGAATCCCTAAAATATCAGGGACATCCAGTGCACTTTTTCCGTAGATGGTGTCCACTGCGGACAGTTAAATTATCCGCACATCTCCTGTTTAAAGTGTGTGCATCCCTAAAATATCAGTGATATCCAGTGCACGTTTTCTGTAGACGGTGTCTGCTGCGGACAGTTAAATTATCTGCGCCACATCTCCTGTTTAACCTCTTCACGCATTTTGACGTACAGGTACGTCATTGCCAGGGCTCGTCTCTCATTTAAGAGCCGCCTGCTGACTCTAACAGCCTGGACCGGCAGAAGCGCCGATCCGGGCTCTTTATCCCCTTACATGCCATGGGCCTGCTGCATATAACCGGTTACAGAGGGATCAGACTCCCTCTGTTGGCACCTCACAAATGAGATTGTGTGGTGCTAATGCGTTTTTTATTCAGGCTGGGACCTGGTATAAGCCCCAATCCTGCCTTAAGTGTTATCCAGCGGGATGCGCCTCTCTTGTATACCACTAACATTAAAATGCAATGCACTATAGGAATAATGCATTGTATTTTAAAAGCAATCAAATGAAAATAAAAAAATCTACTTTTGAGTGGAAGAAGTTGCAAAAATAAAATCTCCCCCACATATCTGTCATCACTGCATCCATAATAATCTGTACTACACAAATATCATGCAAATTATCCCATACAGTGGATACCGTAAAAAAAAAAAGCCATAATTGCTGCTTTTTGCTTAGTCACCAACCAAAAAAGAAATATTAAGTGATCAACAAGTATTATTTATCCGAAAATGATACCAATTAAAGCTACAAGTCATCCCGTAAAATCAAGCCCTCATACAGCTCCATAGAAAGAAAAATAAAGTTTTGGGTCTTGGGACTGAAAAGAACGGCACTAGATTTTACAATGGACAAAAAACAGCAATACTGCCACTAAGTTTTTACATCTCCCTCCCAGAAAAAGTTAATGAAAGTTAATCTGTAAGTTTTGTGTACCCTAAAATGGCGCTATTAAAGACTACAACTTGTCCCGCAAAAATAAACAGTCCTCATGCGGCTACATAGACAAAAGAGATACCTCTTGGAAAGCGACAATAAAAGTAAGCCCCACAACTAGCTGGTCATTAAGGGGTCAAAAGAATACAGCAAACTCATTCATGAAGGGAATGTCCCCTGATGCCTCTTCCTGCCTCTCTTGTCCCTCTCTGCTGCGACTGACGGGCTGTTGTGCATTCAGTACATGTATATACGGCAGCCTGTTAATCAAGGCTATAAGACTCCCCATGTAGTGTACAGTCGTGGCCAAAAGTTTTGAGAATTACATAAATATTGGAAATTGGAAAAGTTGCTGCTTAAGTTTTTATAATAGCAATTTGCATATACTCCAGAATGTTATGAAGAGTGATCAGATGAATTGCATAGTCCTTCTTTGCCATGAAAATTAACTTAATCCCAAAGAAACCTTTCCACTGCATTTCAATGCTGTCATTAAAGGACCTGCTGAGATCATTTCAGTAATCGTCTTGTTAACTTAGGTGAGAATGTTGATGAGCACAAGGCTGGAGATCATTATGTCAGGCTGATTGGGTTAAAATGGCAGACTTGACATGTTAAAAGGAGGGTGATGCTTGAAATCATTGTTCTTCCATTGTTAACCATGGTGACCTGCAAAGAAAAGCGTGCAGCTATCATTGCGTTGCATAAAAATGGCTTCACAGGCAAAAGTATTGTGGCTACTAAGATTGCACCTCAATCAACAATTTATAGGATCATCAAGAACTTCAAGGAAAGAGGTTCAATTCTTGTTAAGAAGGCTTCAGGGTGTCCAAGAAAGTCCAGCAAGCGCCAGGATCGTCTCCTAAAGAGGATTCAGCTGCGGGATCGGAGTGCCACCAGTGCAGAGCTTGCTCAGGAATGGCAGCAGGCAGGTGTGAGCGCATCTGCACCAGGGGTCGAGTCAAGGGGGAACGCGTGGGAACGGCGTTCCTGCACTTTTTTCATGGCAGGAACGCCATTCCCTTTCAGGGCAAAAGGACCAGGAGGAAGCAGTGAAGGCTTTGTACTCACCGCCGCCTTCCTGGTCCTCGGCTGTCGGCTGTGAGGGCTGCGCACAGGAGCCGAGTGATTCGCTCTGTGACGTCACTCCGTGCGCAGCCTACAGCAGTAGAAGAGGAGCGTCTGTGTCCAGGAGCAGGAGAGGTAAGTGTAAGTGGTTTTTTTTCTCCATATTTATACTATAGGCTGAATGGAGAGGCACTGACTGGAGGCTGGTGGAGGGGGCACTCGGGGCTGGTGGATGGGGCAGCACTGGGCGCTAGTGAATGGGGCCCTGGGGGCTGGTAAGAGGCACTGGGCGGCTAATGGAGAGGCTCTGGGGGCTAATATAGAGGACTGGGGGCTGGTTAGAGGCACTAGGGGCAGACTAGAGGCACTGGGGGCTGATTAGAGGCACTGGGGGCTGATTAGAGGCACTAGGGGAAGATTAGAGTCACTGGGGCTGATGAGATATGCTGGGGGCTGATATAGAGGCACTGGGGGGCTGATGAGAGGTACTGGGGGCTGATGAATGAGAGGCACTGGGGGCTAATGTAGAGGCACTGGGGGCTGATGAGATCTGCTGGGGGCTGATATAGAGGCACTGGGGGGCTGATGAGAGATATTGGGGACTGATGAGAGGCACTGGGGGCTAATATAGAGGCACTGGGGGCTGATGAGATCTGCTGGGGGCTGATATAGAGGCACTGGGGGGCTGATGAGAGGCACTGGGGGGCTGATGAGAGGTACTGGGGGGCTGATGAGAGTTACTGGGGGGCTGATGAGAGGTACTGGGGGATGATAAGAGGTACTGGGGGGCTGATGAGAGGTACTGGGGGGCTAATGAGAGGTACTGGGGGCTGATGAGAGGCACTTGGGGCTGATGAGAGGCACTGGGGGCTGATGAGAGGCACTGGGGGCTGATATGAGGCACTGGGGGCTAAAGTAGAGGCACTAGGGGCTAATGTAGAGACACTGGAGGGCTGATGGAGAGGCACTGGGGGCTGATGGAGAGGCACTGGGGGGCTGATGGAGAGGCACTGGAGGCTGATGGAGAGGCACTGGGGGCTGCTATGAGGCATGGGGCTCTTATCTGAGGTCTGATTGGGGGTCATTCATATTGGGTTCTGATCTGAGGTCTTATTGGGGTCTTATTAACATTGGGGGTCTGATTGGTGGTCTGATCTGAGGTGTAATGAAAAAAAAATATTTCTTATTCTGCGGTGCCCACTTCCAGCCCTGAGCCCAGCTGCCCAGAGCACTGATCCGGAGCAGCTTGGAGAAAAAAGGCCTCACAGTCCCACACTCCTTCTGCTCAGCCAAGCCTGTCAGCACCCCTGAGTCTTCAGAACTGTAAGTAAATTATATATAAGGGGAGTTTTTGTTTTGATCGCAATGTGTACATTTGGCTCAGTCCGCAGCGACACAAATTACAGCATGCTAGATTTTCTGTGCTTTTTTTTTTTTTCCGCTACACGTAGCTTTCAAAAGCCCATTCACATGTATTGTATTTTAAAGGGATTTTCCCATCTCAGACAATGGGGGCATATCGCTAGGATATGCCCCCATTGTCTGATAGGTGCGGGTCCCTATATATATTTGTTTATTTCATGTTAATTTTGCAGTTGTTTGTGTAAACTGGCACTTTACAATAAATGTTGCACTGAATTTTCAGCTAAATATATATTTTATTTTTTTTGGGGGGGGGGGGTTTGCAGTGGATCTTGGGTGAGTTCCCACACTTTTTTTTCCCAGGACTTGACCCCTGATCTGCACTCACAGTGAGACGAAGACTTTTGGAAGATGGCCTGGTGTCAAGAAGGGCAGCAAAGAAGCCACTTCTCTCCAAATAAACCATCAGGGACCGATTGATCTTCTGCAGAAAGTATGGTGAATGGACTGCTGAGGACTGGGGCAAAGTCATATTCTCTGATGAAGCCTCTTTCTGATTGTTTGGGGCATCTGGAAAAAGGCTTGTCCAGAGAAGAAAAGGTGAGCGCTACCATCAGTCCTGTGTCATGCCAACAGTAAAGCATCCTGAGACCATTCATGTGTGGGGTTGCTTCTCATCCAAGAGAGTGGGCTCACTCACAATTTTGCCCAAAAACACAGCCATGAATAAAGAATGGTACCAAAACACCCTCCAACAGCAACTTCTTCCAACAATCCAACAACAGTTTGGTGAAGAACAATGCATTTTCCAGCACGATGGAGCACCATGCCATAAGGCAAAAGTGATAACTAAGTGGCTCAGGGACCAAAACGTTGACATTTTGCGTCCATGGCCTGGAACCTCCCCAGATCTTAATCCCATTGAGAACTTGTGGTCAATCCTCAAGAGGCGGGTGGACAAACAAAAACCCACTAATTCTGACAAACTCCAAGAAGTGATTATGAAAGAATGGGTTGCTATCAGTCAAGAATTGGCCCAGAAGTTGATTGAGAGCATGCCCAGTCGAATTGCAGAGGTCCTGAAAAAGAAGGGCCAAAACTGCAAATACTGACTCTTTGCATAAATGTCATGTAATTGTCGATAAAAGCCTTTGAAACGTATGAAGTGCGTGTAATTATATTTCACTACATCACAGAAACAACTGAAACAAAGATCTAAAAGCAGTTTAGCAGCAAACTTTGTGAAAACTAATATTTTTGTCATTCTCAAAACTTTTGGCCACGACTGTACAGATCTATGAGTCTGCTGTATTCTTTCATCACTGCCATTCAGGGGCAGACTATCCATAGAGTCTACAACTTCCATGTGGGCCCATGACCAGGGGGCCGCCTGAGCCCTCATCTCGACAAGCAGCCAAGTAAGTAATTATTCAATGCTCCCCTTCTGACTCCTGAATTCAACTGAATTGTTATCTTGAGGCCAATGCAGTAGGAGGTCAGAAGTGGCAGCTGGTGCTGGCCACCATAGTGGAGCAGTTTTTGTGGAGATATTTTGTGCTGCAGTATTTTGAGATGTACTATGGGATTTGTCTCTGCTGGGTTGGTATAATGTGCTGTAATATGATATTACTTGTGTTGGCACTTACTTCTGTCAATTTGGACCCGACTACAAAATGAGAACACTTTTAGTTTTTTTTCCCAGAGCCACTTCAGGTTCCTAGTCTGTCCCTGCTGCCATTAGCCAATCCACACAATATTCTAGTGCCATATTGGCTAAAAAACTATAAACATGTATTGGTGTTAGGCTGCCCATACAAATTCAGCATATTCAGATGACAGATAACCTTGAAACAGAAACTGTTAATTGTTGATGACACAGACCTTTGACCAGAATGGCATCTTTAGTATATACTTTTCCAATAAATCCAAGTCAATGGCAGCATAAATGAGATAAAGCTTAGCAAAGATTACTCCTTAGTAGGGAACAGCTTCTAAAATTACGTTCTTGCAAAAAAAAAGACCTACCATATTTTGGCATTCAGATAAATTTCAAATAAAAAAATAATAAAGCTATCAGTATTTTTTATTTAGTAATAATCTCTCTTTAGGAAATTCGATTAATTAATTATATTGTAGAATTTCACAATCTGCACTATTGACTAAACCTAATGTTAACAGGTTAGGCTACTTTCACACTAGCGTTTTGGCTTTCCATTTGTGAGATCTGTCACGGGATCTCACAAGCGGTCCAAAATGGATCAGTTTTGCCCTAATGCGTTCTGAATTGAAAACGATCCGCTCAGAATGCATCAGTTTGCCTCCGTTCAGTCACTATTCCGCTCTGGAGGCATACACCAAAACGCTGCCTGCAGGGTTTTTCTGTCTGTCCTGGGATGCGGAGCGAGACACACAACGTAAGTCAATGGGGACGGATCCGTTTCCTCTGACACAATAGAAAACGGATCCGGCCCCCATTGACTTTCAATGTAGTTCATGACGGATCTTGGCTATATAAAACATAATACAACCAGATCCGTTCATGATGGATGCATGTGGTTGTATTATTGTAACAGAAGCATTTTTGCAGATCCATGACGGATATGCAAAAAAACTCTAGTGTGAAAGTAGCCTTACCTGCAAGATAAGTGACTCTACATAATATTAAAAGTTCAAAATAGCAATAAGGACTCAAAAGACTCTAAAATGATCAAGAATTCTATCTAATTAAAACCTTCCCCCTTCTTATGTCAACAAGTAATACAATTAAGGCATCAACAAGTCGATTACTTTGACTTCAAGATCTTACAATGCAAGGGAATGTTTTTATTTTGTCAAATTGCAATTTCTTTGTGTCCTAATTTTCAATTTAATCAGAGATGATACTTTTTATTGAGAGGTCTGTTTTATTTTATTGTTCATTCAAAATGATTTCTATTGCCTTGTGTAATACTTCATTAATTTTATAAGCCAGCATTAGTCAGTCTAGATAATTTGTGATCTATTACGATTGTATTGTATTACGTGGCATGGATGCTATATCGATGATTTGTTATTAATAGGCTGTTGCGATGAAGCATCCATACCCGCATTCCTGGATTACGTAAACTGACACGTCTTCTGGTTCATTTTTGGGATTTCACTTTATATGGGGATACAGACGCAGATATTATTTCTTCTCTCTATAGAAAGCATGCAACATAATATTGGAGGCCCCGTCATGTCATCCACAACATATGATCAGAGAGGTACTCATGGGAGAATATGTTAGAATGTAACGAGCATGCTCCAAAGATAACGTGTTTAACATTAAATTACAGGAGGTTCAGAGTGTTACATCAGCAGTCCGTATCCTTCACTATTAAGAACATTATCCATCAAGCTACTACTACTCCCATTTCTGCTACCACTACTCTCCTCCTCTCCTTGCTGTGTGCAGTTGCATGGCTGCTTCTAATTGTAATGCTTTCCTCTCACTCCTTGCCAGAGCATAGGTTCCTTGTCTAGCTAACTGACTGGGACTGAACTTTAGCCTGTTTAACTACTCTGATACTCTGCTGCCTACTCCGACTTTGGATTAGCTTCTCGGATACACAGAAACTGTGCCTGCCCTGCCCTAGGCCTGTTTCCTGAGTCTGAGTGTCAGCTAATCTTTGGAGCTTCTTACCGGTGTCTGTGCGCCCTGTCAGTTAGCCGCCAACTACACCTGGACTACTCTAGGAGATAGCAGCCTGGAAAACTCCTCATCCCTGTACAGGGGTTAAAGGTTGAATACCAGGGGACCGCCAATGCCGTTAGATTTGGTCCAAAGCCAAACCAGTTAGTTGGCACAATGGATCTATGCCCAATTTTCATAACAATGTGCAGTGGGGTAAAAGGGGATAAAAGAAAGGATGTTGGGCAGAGCTTCCTAGATAATAAATAAGAGATCTAGAAATTCCCTTTCATTTGTTCCCCAGGATGAACAAAGAAATATGAAACTACAAAGAGCAATAGAAATAATTCAGGCAACATTGTGTTTTCGAGTGGAAAAATATAGTAAAGATTTTGTCAGAAATTAAAGATATATTCTACAAGTATCGTCCTGTCTTATATAAAGGTAACACATTGAAATCTATATCGCAGATTTGTTGTCAGTGTGAAGTAAAAAGGTGGCAGCCTTGGGAACTGTGATCTTTCAGTATATTTGATAGTGGCTCTCACAGGTGTTTTCGTTCTGTGTGGTGGCAAATCCTCAAATGCAATGTTGCCAAGATTGTCACAAAAAGCAAAACAATTTGTATCTTCATTTGATGATTTTGAGTTATATTATTGACCCTTTCAGGACACAACTTATTCAATTTTTTTCCTTTTTGTTTTTTTCCTTTCCTTTTTTCTTTTCAGATAGCCACATGAGGGCTTGTTCTTTGAAAGAAAAGTAGTTATTTTAAGGGCAGTGTTTAATTTTTTCACATCTTTTATTGGAAAACAGAAAAAAATATATATATTTATGGAGTGAAATTTAAAAAAATGCAATTTCAACATTGTTTATTTTTTATTTTTTTACAACATGACATAATGATGTAATTCTGTGGGTTAATATGATTATAGCAATCCAAAATGTGTTTAATTTTTATTATCTTTTACAACTTAAAAAAATTGAATCCTTTGAAAAAATAAATATTCATGTCTACTTTCTGACACTCATACGGCCCCTTTCACACGGGCGAGTTTTCCACGCGGGTGCAATGCGTGAGTTAAACGCATTGCACCCGCACTGAATCCGGACCCAATCATTTCTATGGGGCTGTGCACATGAGCGGAGATTTTCACGCATCTCTTGTGTGTTGCGTGAAAATCGCAGCAAGCTCTATTTTGTGCGTTTTTCACGCAACGCAGGCCCCATAGAAGTGAATGGGGCTGCGTGAAAATCGCAAGCATCCGCAAGCACGTGCGGATGGGGTGCGATTTTTACGCACGGTTGCTAGGAGATGATAGGGATGGGGACCCGATCTTTATTATTTTCCCTTATAACATGGTTATAAGGGAAAATAATAGCATTCTGAATACAGAATGCATAGTACAATAGGGCTGAAGGGGTTAAAAAAATAATAATAATATTTAACTCACCTTAATCCACTTGTTCGCGCAGCCGGCATCTCTTCTGTCTTGTTCTGTGAGGAATAGGACCTTTGATGACGTCACTACGTTCATCACATGGTCCGTCACATGATTCATCACCACGGTTTCACTACTGAAAATCTGGGCTGATACTAGAGGATGGTTGGGGGTGAAGGGATCACTTACATTTACGCCTCTTTGGCACAATATTCACTTACAGAGTTTAGAGGGTATAGCTACGGATCAATTTTGGCAAAAGAATGGGATTCTTTATATCACACAGGTTGTTAAGAATAGAGAGATTAAGTCGTTTGTGGAACTATCACATAATATAGTGAACCTCTCTTGGTTCGGGTATTTTCAGCTTCGGTCAGCACTTTTTAGTTTGAATGACAAATCACTGTTAGAAATAGATAATACTTTTCCACTAAATAGGTGGCTAGGGAAGATATCACAAAGAATGAATATTTCTAATATATAAACTAATACTTAAATCACGTTTTGGAGAGACACAATCGCCGGTACAAAGGGCCTGGGAGATGGATTGCCCAAATATACAATCTGTAGGGTGGGGAAGCATTTTTACTAATTTTGATTTACTATCTCACAACTTTAGGGTCCATTCACACGTCCGTAATTTGAGTCCGCATTCGTTCCGCAATTTGCGGACCCATTCACTTTCAATGGGGCTGGAACGGATGCAAATCCACATTTCCTGGATCCGCATTTTTGGGATCCGCATATGTTTTTTCGGGATCCGTTTTTTCGGGATCCGCAATTTCGTTCCTGGAAAAAATAGAACATGTCCTATTCTTGTCCGCAATTGCGGACCAGAAAAGGCATTTTCTATTATAGTGTCTGTGATGTGCGGATCCGCAAATTGCGGATCGCACAATGCAGGTGTCCGTGTTTTGCGGATCCGCAAAACACTTACGGACGTGTGAATGGACCCTTAATCATGTTTTAATACAGTTTAATATTTATCATAGATTATATGTTACCCACACCTGGTTAAACAAGTGTGGATTAAGAGACACCTCCAAATGTCCGCAATGTGATACTGTAGGTGCGGATTATCTGCACATGATCTGGGCTTGTCCAGAACTTTGAGCTTACTGGAACGGTATTAATAATCTTCTTGCTCATAAATTGAAAATATCGATTCCTCTGGAGCCACAATTGTTCTTACTGAATGACTTTTCGTTAATAGGTAGCCATAAATATCAAAAGATTCTGTTAGGTAGAACACTATTATTGGCCAGAGTTCTAATTAGTCGGAGCTGGTTTGCACGCCATACTCCAGAGGTAAACAACTAGATAAACTTGGTTAATAAGGTTAAAAACTATGAACGGATTCTCTATAAGCAGAGAGATGCACTAGAGAAATGGACTAAGATATGGGATGACTGGAAGTGTTGACTTAACTGTATTTGTATCTGTATCTATATATATATATATATATATTTTTTTTTTCTCCTCATACTGCTGCAAACTTCAGACTCTATCATTGTGCTACTCGGTGGCATTCTCCTGATGCTGCTACTGCTGCTGCCGCCACCTCCATACTCTGTCATTGTGCCACTCTGTGGCTTCCTCATACTGCCACCACCTCCACACTCTGTCATTGCGCCACTCAGTGGCCTCCTCATACTGCTGCAAACTCCAGACTCTATCATTGTGCTACTCGGTGGCATTCTCCTGATGCTGCTACTGCTGCTGCTGCCACCTCCAGACTCTGTCATTGTGCCACTCGGTTGCCTCCTACTGATGCTGCTGCTGGTGCCACCTCCAGACTGTCATTGTGCCACTCGGTGGCCTACTCATACTGCTAACACCTCCACACTCTGTCAGTGTGCCACTCGGTGGCCTTCTCCTGATGCTGCTACTGCTGCCACCTCCAGACTCTGTCATTGTGCCATCTCCACACTATGTCACCTTGCCACTCTGCGGTCTCCTTATGCTGCCACCACCTTCACAATCAGTCATTGTGGCACCCTGTGGCCTCCTCCTGATGCTGCTGCCGCCGCCACCTCCACTCTCTGTCATTGTGCCACTCGGTGGCCTTCTCCTGATGCTGCTACTGCTGCCACCGCCACCTCCAAGCCCTGTCATTTTGCCACTTGGTGGCCTTCTCCTGATGCTGATACTGCTGCTGCCGCCACCTCCAGACTCTGTCATTGTGCCACTCGGTGGCCTCCTCATACTGCTGAAAACTTCAGACTCTGACATTGTGCTACTCGGTGGACTTCTCCTGATGCTGCTACTGCTACTGCCACCACCTCCAGACTCTGTCATTGTGCTACTCTGTGTCCTCCTACTGATGCTGCTGCTGCCGCCACCTCCAGACTGTCATTGTGCCACTCTGTGGTTTCCTAATGCTGTCACCACCTCCACACTCTGTCATTGTGCCACTATGTGGCCTCTTGATGCTGATGCAACCTCCAGACCCTATCATTAGGCCACTTTCTGGTCTCCTCATGCTGTCACTATTTTGCCTTTCGGCCTGGCTAATATCTTCATTTGTTTGACCCTTCTTCTGATCTGATCTTCTGATCTGTCAGAAGGAAGGAAAAATGAGATGCACAACGGATACTGTCTGTGTAGCAGCTGTAAGGTCCCATTAGAATTGGCTTATGATTTGGTAGCCAAAAGCAGGAGTGGGTACAAAACACAGAAGACATGCAAATATTCCATTCACGTGTCATCTCTGTTTTAGATCCACTCCTGTTTTTTTGGCATTAGCAATACCGATGGATTATTGACCAAATGCTGACCGAGTGAAGGCATATGCTCCACAAACAGGATCCGTTTTTTGTGGGTTATTGGTTTGTTGGATCAGAGGAAGGGCAAATTAATCAGTAAGATCAACAGAAACTTACTGCTGACGCCCTCTCCACTCTGTCGGGGGGGAAGGCTCTACTTGTATAAGCGTTTAACAGAACAGGTTCTGATAACATCAATGTGGAATCAGCTGGCGACGGTGTGAAAGGAATGTGTTTCTTCTTGGCACTAACATTGAACTGTAAGGTTGAGTTCATAATTGAGTTATTTGGTCAGTTTTGGCCCCGTGACTGCCCAAATAAGTAAAGTGTGCAGTGATTATAAGATCAAAGCCTGTCATCTGCATGTCATAAGGCTCCTAGAAGCCAGGAAATAAAGTTGTTTTTTTTTACGTAACTTGCCGCAAATATATTTGGATTGAACTGAATCTTTTCCGAAAAATTCAGCGAACCAGCGAATAGTGTTGAGCGAGAATATTCGAAAAGCTATTTTTTTTCGAGAATATCTGCACTTTGAGAATTCGTGAATATTTAGAATATAGTGCTATATATTCGTAATGATGAATATTATTTTTTTTTTAACACAATACATATCAGGTAATCATCCCTCCCTTCTTCTAGCTTGTGGGCCACTGAGAAGGCTTTGTCACAGCTTAGCAACATCCCTAGTAACCAATAGAAAAGTTGCCTACCCCCTGCCGGTATTTTGCATGCATTACGCGAATAATACATTGCCGATATTTGTGAAATATAGCGAATTCGAATATTGCCCCTGACGCTCATCACTACCGGCGAATCGAATTTTAGAGAAATTCGCTCATCTCTAGTTCTTATCACTGAGACTTAAAGAACGCATTACATTTGTTTTTATTTTTTCCAGGAGTCTTCTTCTAGAAGTAATACACAATGCCTATATCCTCCATCTTTTAAGGCACCTACCACTTCTATACCTGCACATGTAAGTGTATCATTATCTCCTCCATGTGTTGTTTTTGCGTGCTATTTCAATCTTGGTGAAACTATCCCCCTTTCAATAGACTTCCTGTGTTCTCTAAACCTAACATGTAAACATCTGATAGTCTTCACTATAAAAAAAAAAACTGCCACATGGATTAAAAATAACATATACCACTTTGTTTTTTGACACTCCGGATAAAGCCGCGGATTGCCTTGAACATAATAATATGTGATTTAACTATAGACGGAGTGGCTGGGATGAATAATAATTACTAGAGCTAGTTTATAGTTTCCCTTTCCGTGCTATCCTAGTAGGGAGGTTCTGAGCAGGGGGGGGGATGGGAGGGCTTGATCACAGGTGAGAAATATGCTGCAATTCGTGCCGGTGGATTACTAGTATGGGGGGGCGGGATGGTCTGGGCTTTGATGCGTTTTTTATTTATTTTTTCTCTTTAACTATAGTTGACAATGTCCATCAGAATTTTAACCTGGAATGTCAGGGGTCTCGGGGACAAAAGAAAGAGACAAGCAGTCTTCAACATGATGCGTATACATCTTCCAGCGATTGTATGCCTGATAGAAACACATCTTACTGGGGAGACCTCGAGGATGGTCACCAGGGGATGGGCTGCGCACACGTATCACTTGACCTTCTCTAGTTATTCTAGGGGAGTGACAGTCTTTATTCATAAAACCATTGAATTTCTTTGCGAAGCGTCCTCTGTTGACCATCAGGAAAGATTTGTCTTCTTATACTGTAAGCTGGCAGGAAGGATGTGCATTCTGGCATTTGTTTATATTCCACCTCCATTCTCGTTCTCGTTCTTGTTCTCAGTGCTGAATTCTCTGTTAACATTTATTGACAAATGGCCAGAATGCCCCACATTGATTATTGGGGATTTCAATTGTGTTATGAACCCGACAGTAGACAGGGCTGCTCTGGGTGGAGGGAGATGCCCCTGTTCAGGGATCCCCCTGGCTCGCTTCTGTTCCGAGGCCGGGTTTGAGGATGTTTGGGGAGGTCTGGGCCAAGAGTTTTCTCATGCATTAGTAAATCAGGTAGATCTATGTCCAGAATAGACCACGCACTGATTAACAAAAAAATATGTACGACATGTAACACGAATGAAGTACGAGACTGGGTCACTTTCGGATCATCTACCAATACTCCTTGAATTCTGCCTGGTCCAGGATAAACAAATAGGGAGGTCTCCCTTTAGATTAAATCCCTATTGGCTATGAGTAATAAAGAATCATGAAATAATACAAAAGGAAATAAACCAATTTTGGCTAGCTAATTATGGGTCAGCTAAAACCCAAGTGGTATGGGACACTTTCAAGGCCTATATGAGGGTTATAATGGTCAGTCATATTGCAAATTTCTGAAAGCAGTACGGGAAAAATGAGAAATATTTAAAAGAACAAGCGTCCTCAGCTACTCAATCTTTTTATATAAATACGACAGAGGAAAATAGGGAAAATATGCAGAAGACTGTACAAGCATACTCCGACTTCTTGCAGGATAAGGCACAACAGAGCCTATTCTTTAAAGGGCAAAGATACTTTACTGAAGCAGGCCGCCCAGGGAAACTGTTATCTAGGGTGATCTCTAGCCAGGAATCCCCAAAAAATATAAATAATATACAACTGCCCCATGGGAAGGTGGTTAGGGGACACAAATCCATAGAGAGGGCCTTCCTTAATTACTTTTCAGACCTCTATAGAGCCGATTGTAAGATTACGGATGAATTGATGGACTCCTATCTTGATGGTATAGTTTTTCCCACTATCACTTTGGCGCAAAGGAAGGTACTTGAGGCCGATCTCTCTATCCAGGAGCTGGAAGGTGCAATTAAACTATGTGCGGGTAACTCCACCCCTGGCTCAGACGGACTCCCATATGAATTCTATGTTAGATATAAGGAGGATGTTTTTCCTAGATTGTTGGAGGTCCTTGCTGAGTCGGTGGGGGAGGGGAACCTGCCAGGTTCAATGATGGAAGCGGTAATAATATTAATTCCAAAAAAAGGTAAGGACCCCATAGATATGGGATCCTATAGACCGATTTCGCTGTTGAACGCCGATGTAAAGCTCCTGGCGAGGATTTTGGCCACAAGCCTTTCTGGGGTAATCGCCTCCGTTGTCCACCCGGACCAGAATGGTTTTATTCAAAACAAAGGTACACATAATAACCTTCTCCGGCTTTTTGCTAATTTACAGGCCCCTGGTGGGTATGCTCGCTCCATCCTGTCTCTAGATGCCTCTAAGGCCTTTGACAGGGTGGAGTGGCGGTTTCTGTTGAGGGTTGTGGCGAGGATGGGCTTTGGGGAAAGATTTATAAACATGATCAAGACACTCTACAGATCCCCTACGTCCAGGCTGAGTCTCAATGGGAGCCTTACTTCGAGCATTGATCTAAATAGAGGTACCCGTCAGGGTTGCCCACTATCTCCACTCCTATTTGATATCTACATTGAGCCCCTGGCCCTGGCTGTTAGGCAGGATCCTCAAATTAAAGGTTTTGGAATACTAGGAGAGGAAGATCGTATTTCTTTATACACGGATGATGTTCTTTTTTTTGCAGATAACACAGAGATAACTGTCCCAAGAATTATTCATACTGTTAAACAATTTAGAGAGGTATCAGGCCTGGATATAAACTGGTCAAAGACCATTCTGATGCCAATAGACTCAGTGTCTCAAGAGGAATCCTTGATAACCGAGCTAGATCTTGTTGATACCTTTCAATACTTGGGTATGACGATATCTCCCAAGGTTGAAGATTCGGTACATCTCAACCTGACCCCATTGATGACAAAAACGAGAGCAAAAATAGGGATTTGGCTGAGACTTCCCTTATCCAGAGCGGACCGGGTTTCACTCGTTAAAATGGTAATTCTACCCCAATTTCTCTATGTTCTTAGGAACTTACCTATCTGGATAGAGGATAAATATTTCAAATTAATGGAAAGAATTATTAATGATTTGATCTGGGGAAGAAAACGAGTGAGACTCAAATTGGAATACCTTTATAAGCCTTTGGAACATGGGGGTTTAAACCTCCCATGCTTTAAAGGCTATTTCATTGCTGTCCAGTTATGGATGTGCAGCGAATGGCCAAATAGTACTTTTTTAAGTAGCCTAGTAAGAAGCTCTCCACACGATAATATACACTGCTCAAAAAAATAAAGGGAACACTTAAACAACACAATGTAACTCCAAGTCAATCACACTTCTGTGAAATCAAACTGTCCACTTAGGAAGCAACACTGAGTGACAATCAATTTCACATGCTGTTGTGCAAATGGGATAGACAACAGGTGGAAATTATAGGCAATTAGCAAGACACCCCCAATAAAGGAGTGGTTCTGCAGGTGGTGACAACAGACCACTTCTCAGTTCCTATGCTTCCTGGCTGATGTTTTGGTCACTTTTGAATGTTGGCGGTGCTTTCACTCTAGTGGTAGAATGAGACGGAGTCTACAACCCACACAAGTGGCTCAGGTAGTGCAGCTTATCCAGGATGGCACATCAATGCGAGCTGTGGCAAGAAGGTTTGCTGTGTCTGTCAGCGTAGTGTCCAGAGCATGGAGGCGCTGCCAGGAGACAGGCCAGTACATCAGGAGACGTGGAGGAGGCCGTAGGAGGGCAACAACCCAGCAGCAGGACCGCTACCTCCGCCTTTGTGCAAGGAGGAACAGGAGGAGCACTGCCAGAGCCCTGCAAAATGACCTCCAGCAGGCCAAAAATGTGCATGTGTCTGCTCAAACAGTCAGAAACAGACTCCATGAGGGTGATATGAGGGCCCGACGTCCACAGGTGGGGGTTGTGCCTACAGCCCAACACCGTGCAGGACGTTTAGCATTTGCCAGAGAACACCAAGATTGGCAAATTCGCCACTGGCGCCCTGTGCTCTTCACAGATGAAAGCAGGTTCACACTGAGCACATGTGACAGACGTGACAGAGTCTGGAGACGCCGTGGAGAACGTTCTGCTGCCTGCAACATCCTCCAGCATGACCGGTTTGGCATTGGGTCAGTAATGGTGTGGGGTGGCATTTCTTTGGAGGGCCGCACAGCCGTCCATGTGCTCGCCAGAGGTAGCCTGACTGCCATTAGGTAGCGAGATGAGATCCTCAGACCCCTTGTGAGACTATATGCTGGTGCGGTTGGCCCTGGGTTCCTCCTAATGCAAGATCATGCTAGACCTCATGTGGCTGGAGTGTGTCAGCAGTTCCTGCAAGACTAAGGCATTGATGCTATGGACTGACCCGCCCGTTCCCCAGACCTGAATCCAATTGAGCACATCTGGGACATCATGTCTCGCTCTATCCACCAACGTCACTTTGCACCACAGACTGTCCAGGAGTTGGCAGATGCTATAGTCCAGGTCTGGGAGGAGATCCCTCAGGAGACCGTCCGCCACCTCATCAGGAGCATGCACAGGCCTTGTAGGCAGGTCATACAGGCACGTGGAGGCCACACACACTACTGAGTCTCATTTTGACTTGTTTTAAGGACATTACATCAAAGTTGGATCAGCCTGTAGTGTGTTTTTCCACTTTAATTTTGAGTGTGACTCCAAATCCAGACCTACATGGGTTGAAAAATTTGATTTCCATTTTTTTATTTTTGTGTGATTTTGTTGTTAGCACATTCAACTATGTAAAGAACAAAGTATTTTAGAAGAATATTTAATTAATTCAGATCTAGGATGTGTTATTTTTGTGTTCCCTTTATTTTTTTGAGCAGTGTATTTACGCTTTTGGAATCTGGGTTGTTGACTAATATGTAATATAATGAAAATATCGGCTGTTACTAGAGAATGGTTGGGGGTAAAAGGATCACTCACATTCTCACCTCTTTGTCACAACACTCACCTACAGATATTAGATGGTATAGCAAAGGATCAATTCTGGCAAAAGAATGGGATTCTTTCCCTGGCACAGGTTGTTAAAAATTGAGAAATTAACCAGTTTGTGGAACTATCACATAGTGTAGAGAATTTGTCATGGTTTAGGTATTTTCAGCTTTGTTCAGCACTTTTTAGTTTGGATGATAAATCACTGTTAGAAATAGATAATTCCTCCCCGTTAAATGAGAGGTTTGGGAAGGCACCAGTAAAAATGAAGATTTCAAATATATATAAATTATTAATTAACTCACGTTTTTTTGAGACACAATCACCAGGGCAAAAGGCCTGGGAGAGGAATTGCCAAAATATACAAAGTGTAGGGTGGGGGAGTATTTTTACTAACCCAGATGTACTTTACCACAGCTTCAACCACGTCCTAATACAGTTCAATATTTATCATAGATTATATGTTACCCGTACTTGGCTTAACAAGTGTGGAATAAGAGATTCCTCCAACTGTCCTCGATGTGATACTGCCGGTGCGGATTACATACATATGATCTGAGCATTGTCACGACGGACGTGCACTCAGTATAAAAGTAAACACACCAACCAGGCTCTGGACGAGAGACAGGGGAAGGGTCACCTCCTAGTTTATCCCTGACCTCTTTCCCTGCATTGCTCAGCCCACAGGCAGACCTTGAAGGTAGGTGTGCTGTGTCCTCCAGCCTAGACTGACAAAACCCTGAACTCCCTGAGATGGTGAAGTGGGAAGATAGGAGCAGCCTGCTCGCACAGAACCTGGATGGGATAGATGACATAAACAACCAAACTAGAAATGACACTTATCTTCTGAGAGCAGGAACTGACAGCCAACCTTCTCTCCAAACTTCCCAGACCAAAATGATCAGTATAATCCGCTCAGAGCACTTAGCTGGAGGCCATTTAAACTAATGACTCCACCCAGTGCATCTGATGAGAGGCGGATCCAGCACGGCACCAAAACAAATACTAAACTCGTGCTGCTATCCTGGCTGACCTCCGCACATCGTCAGAGTGGGGCATGACAGTACCCCCCTTCTACGGGTGACCTCCAGACACCCTGGACCAACCTTATCCGGATGGGACCTATGAAAGGCCCTCACCAGTCGGCTGGCGTTGACATCTGACACCGGAACCCACATCCTCTCCTCAGGATCGTATCCCCTCCAGTGCACCAGGTACTGGAGGGAACCCCAAAGAACTCTCGAGTCGAGAATCCTGGAGATCTCGAACTCCAAGCTTCCCTCGACTAGAACAGGAGGAGGAGGCAATGGCGATGGTACCACCGGTTTAACATATTTTTTTAGTAAAGACCTGTGGAAGACATCATGGATCCTCCAAGTCTGCGGAAGATCCAGCCGAAACGCCACAGGATTGATCACCGCAGAAATTTTATACGGACCAACAAATCTTGGACCCATTTTCCAAGATGGCACTCTCCACTTGATATTCTTAGTGGACAACCACATCAGATCACCCACACACAGGTCCGGACCAGTCACACGTCTCCTGTCAGCCATTCGTTTATACCTCTCACCCATCCTCTCCAAATTCCCTTGAATCCTCCGCCAGATAGAGGACAAGGCAGAAGAGAATCTCTCCTCCTCTGGCATCCCGGAGGAACCAGATCCAGAAAAGGTACCAAACTGAGGATGGAAACCGTATGCGCCAAAAAATGGCGACTTACCCGTGGACTCCTGCCTACGGTTATTCAATGGAAACTCTGCTAAGGACAAGAATGAGGACAAGTCCTCCTGATTCTCAGCCACAAAGCACCTCAAGTAGGTCTCCAGGTTTTGATTGTTACGCTCCGTCTGACCATTCGACTGTGGATGAAAAGCCGACGAGAAAGAAAGTTGAATGCCAAGCCGAGAGCAGAACGCCCTCCAAAACCTGGAGACAAACTGCGTGCCCCTATCAGAGACCACATCCGAAGGAATACCGTGCAATTTCACAATATTATCCACAAAAATCTGCGCAAGAGTCTTAGCGTTAGGCAGACTCGTAAGTGGTATAAAGTGAGCCATTTTACTGAAACGGTTGACTACCACCAAAATCACTGTTCTCCCGGAGGAACTCGGCAGGTCCGTAATAAAGTCCATGGACAAATGCGTTCAAGGACGAGATGGAATAGACAATGGAAGAAGTGAACCAGGCGGTCGAGTATGAGCAACCTTTGACCGAGCGCAGGTTTCACAAGCTGTCACGTAATTCTCAATACTCTTACGTAACCCTGGCCACCAGAACCTCCGGGACACCAGATCACAGGTGGACTTACCACCAGGATGTCCAGCGAGAACAGTATCGTGATGTTCCTTGAACACCTTGTATCGTAGTCCCTCAGGAACAAACAACCTCCCTGGGGGACACGAACCAGGAGCCCCCTCCTGAGCTCCCAATACCTCCATCTCCAATTCAGGGTACAGAGCGGAGACCACCACCCCATCCGCCAAAATCGGCGCTGGATCTTCTGAATCACCTCCCCCAGGGAAGCTGCGAGACAAGGCATTGAACCTCGTAAAAACAATGACCATCTGGCCTGTCTAGGGTTCAGACGCTTGGCAGATTGCAGGTAAGCCAAATTCTTATGGTCTGTATACACAGTAACGGGGTGAGACGCCCCCTCTAACCAGTGACGCCATTCCTCAAAGGCCAACTTGATAGCCAACAACTCCCTATCTCCAACATCATAATTCCTCTCGGCGACCGAGAGCTTCCTGGAGAAGAAGGCACACGGGACCCACTTGCCAGGAGAAGGACCCTGCGAAAGCACCGCCCCAACCCCCACCTCTGATGCATCAACCTCCACCACGAATGGCTGAGATACATCCGGCTGCACCAGAATGGGAGTAGACGCAAAAGGTTCCTTAATAGTCGAAAAGGCCTGCAATGCCTCATCCGACCAGACAGAGACATCAGCGCCCTTCTTGGTCATATCAGTAAGAGGTTTGACTAGAGTGGAATAATTTGAAATAAATTTTCTATAATAATTCGTAAACCCGAAGAACCGCATCAAAGCTTTCTGATTCTCCGGTCGGTCCCACTCCAGAACCGCCCGGACCTTTTCGGTGTCCATACGAAAACCGGAATCAGAAAGCATGTACCCCAAGAATGGAAGCTCTTGCACCGCGAACAAATATTTCTCCAATTTGGCATATAACTTATTCTCCCGAAGGATCGTCAAAGCCTGTCTCACATGATCCTGATGGGTCTTCAGATCAGGAGAATAAATTAAAATGTCATCTAGGTAGACTACTACGAATCTCCCCACCAAGTGATGAAAAATATCATTGACGAATTGCTGAAATACCGCTGGCGCATTTGTCAACCCAAAAGGCATTACCAGGTTCTCAAAATGACCCTCGTGCGTATTGAAGGCCGTTTTCCACTCATCCCCCTCCTTGATCCTGATCAGATTGTATGCTCCTCTCAAATCCAACTTGGAGAACACCTTGGCTCCAACAATCTGATCAAAAAGATCAGAGATCAAAGGCAGGGGATATGGATCCCGGACTGTAATACGGTTCAACTCCCGGAAATCCAAACACGGTCTCAGTGATCCATCTTTCTTCTTCACGAAGAACAAACCTACAGCCACTGGGGACTTAGATGGTCTAATATGACCCTTTGCCAAACTCTCGGCGACATAATTTCGCATGACCTCTCTCTCGGGTTGAGAGAGGTTGTAAAGCCGAGACTTAGGCAACTTAGCCCCCGGAATGAGATTCACTGGACAATCATAGTCACGATGAGGGGGCAATTCCTGAGCCCCACCCTCCGAAAAGACATCCGAAAAATCCGAGAGATACTGAGGCAAGGCCGTAATGGACACTTCAGAAATAGATGTGACAAGACAATTATCCGAACAAAACTTGCTCCAACCAATGATTTGTCTCGCTTGCCAGTCTATAATTGGGTTATGTCTAGACAACCATGGCAACCCCAAAACAATTTGAGCTGGCAAATCCTTCATGACAAAACAAGAAAGAATCTCAGCATGTGAATCACCCACCCTTAAATGAATACCATGAACAATGTGAGTAAGGCTCCTTTGAGAAAGAGGGGAAGAATCAATTGCAAAAACACGAATCTCGTTCTCTAACGTGCAAGTACTTAGTCCCAGGCCCTGAAGAAACAAAAAAGTCAATTAAATTTACCCCAGCACCACAATCAAGAAAAACATCTACAAACACATTTCTAGACTCTAGCGCCACCATAGCTGAAAGGAGAAAACGAGAACTGCAGGGAACTTGCATACCAGTCTGCTCCACCACACCATTCATACTACCAAGTGTGAGGGGAGTTTCTTTTTTCTCTTTTTTCTTTATCTCTTCCCCCTGTGGTTTAACATAAGGACAAGAAAAAATAAAATGACCCCTCTTCCCACAATAGAAACATAAATTGTGCACTTTTCGAAAGTCTCTACTATCCGAATGGCAAGATATCTGACCTAACTGCATGGGTTCCTCCCCTACCCGAGAATAACAAGCAATATCACTCTGGGCAGCTGGTGAAACAAAACCACACACGGGAGGAATCCCCTGCACGGAGGGACCCTTACACCTCTCTCTGATACGTCTATCCAAACGTATAGCCAAAGACATAGCATTCTCCAAAGTATCTGGGTATTCATGAAAAGCCAGGGCATCTTTCAACCTTTCAGATAACCCCTGACAAAACTGACTACGTAACGTGGGGTCGTTCCACCCGGACTCAGTAGCCCATCTCCTAAACTCTGTGCAGTAAACCTCAGCAGTATGTTTACCCTGTAGTAAATTACGTTATTTTGATTCTGCCATCGAAACTCGATCTGGGTCATCGTAAATCAACCCCAGGGCTTTAAAAAATTCCTCCACCGACCGGAGGGCCAGAGAACCGGGTGGCAGAGAAAAAGCCCAGGATTGCGCGTCCCCTTTAAGCAAAGACATGATGATACCTACCCTCTGATCCTCATTACCTGATGAAAATGGGCACAATCGAAAGTACAAATTACATGACTCTTTGAAACTGAAAAAAAACATCAGTACCCACTGTAAATTTCTCAGGAAGAGCGACTTTAGGCTCCCCAACAATTTGACCTGTACCTGATGCCAGCACCCTCTGACACTGTGACCGAACTACGCAGATCCGCAACCTCTAGGGATAAACCCTGCATGCGGTCAACCAGTGCATCAATTGACGTCATCACAAAAGCGCTGAGCAATGGCAGTCACAGTATGGCGGATTATAATGTCACGATGGACGTGCACTCAGTATAAAAGATAACACACCAACCAGGCTCTGAACGAGAGACAGGGGAAGGGTCACCTCCTAGTTTATCCCTGACCTCTTTCCCTGCACTGCTCAGCCCACAGGCAGACCTTGAAGATAGGTGTGATATGTCCTCCAGCCTAGACTGACAAAACCCTGAACTCCCTGAGATGGTGAAGTGGGGAGATAGGAGCAGCCTGCTCGCACAGAACCTGGATGGGATAGATGACATAAACAACCAAACTTGAAATGACACTTATCTTCTGTGAGCAGGAACTGACAGCCAATCTTCCCTCCAAACTTCCCAGACCAAAATGATCAGTATAATCCGCTCAGAGCACTTAGCTGGAGGCCATTTAAACTAATGACTCCACCCAGTGCATCTGATAAGAGGCGGATCCAGCATGGCACCAAAACAAATACTAAACTCGTGCTGCTATCCTGGCTGACCTCCGCACATCGTCAGAGTGGGGCATGACAGGCATGCTCAGAACTCGGGGCATATTGGAGTGGTATTAATAAGTTCCTTATTCATAAACTAAAAACACGGATTCCTCTTGAGCCACAATTGTTTTTACTGAATGATCTCTCAATACTAACTAGTCATAAACCCCAAAAGATTCAGTCGTGGCCAAAAGTTTTGAGAATTTCATAAATATTGGAAATTGGAAAAGTTGCTGCTTAAGTTTTTATAATAGCAATTTGCATATACTCCAGAATGTTATGAAGAGTGATCAGATGAATTGCATAGTCCTTCTTTGCCATGAAAATTAACTTAATCCCAAAAAAAACTTTCCACTGCATTTCATTGCTGTCATTAAAGGACCTGCTGAGATCTTTTCAGTAATCGTCTTGTTAACTCAGGTGAGAATGTTGACGAGCACAAGGCTGGAGATCATTATGTCAGGCTGATTGGGTTAAAATGGCAGACTTGACATGTTAAAAGGAGGGTGATGCTTGAAATCATTGTTCTTCCATTGTTAACCATGGTGAACTGCAAAGAAACGCGTGCAGCCATCATTGCATTGCATAAAAATGGCTTCACAGGCAAGGATTTTGTGGCTACTAAGATTGCACCTCAATCAACAATTTATAGGATCTTCAAGAACTTCAAGGAAAGAGGTTCAATTCTTGTTAAGAAGGCTTCAGGGCGTCCAATAAAGTCCAGCAAGCACCAGGATCGTCTCCTAAAGAGGATTCAGCTGCGGAATCGGAGTGCCACCAGTGCAGAGCTTGCTCAGGAATGGCAGCAGGCAGGTGTGAGCGCATCTGCACGCACATTGAGGCGAAGACTTTTGGAAGATGGCCTGGTGTCAAGAAGGGCAGCAAAGAAGCCACTTCTCTCCAAAAAAAACATCAGGGACAGATTTATCTTCTGCAGAAAGTTTGGTGAATGGACTGCTGAGGACTGGGGCAAAGTCATATTCTCAGATGAAGCCTCTTTCCGATTGTTTGGGGCATCTGGAAAAAGGCTTGTCCGGAGAAGAAAAGGTGAGCGCTACCATCAGTCCTGTGTCATGCCAACAGTAAAGCATCCTGAGACCATTCATGTGTGGGGTTGCTTCTCATCCAAGGGAGTGGGCTCACTCACAATTTTGCCCAAAAACACAGCCATGAATAAAGAATGGTATCAAAACACCCTCCAACAGCAACTTCTTCCAACAATCCAACAACAGTTTGGTGAAGAACAATGCATTTTCCAGCACGATGGAGCACCGTGCCATAAGGCAAAAGTGATAACTAAGTGGCTCGGGGACCAAAACGTTGACATTTTGGGTCCATGGCCTGGAACCTCCCCAGATCTTAATCCCATTGAGAACTTGTGGTCAATCCTCAAGAGGTGGGTGGACAAACAAAAACCCACTAATTCTGACAAACTCCAAGAAGTGATTATGAAAGAATGGGTTGCTATCAGTCAGGAATTGGCCCAGAAGTTGATTGAGAGCATGCCCAGTCGAATTGCAGAGGTCCTGAAAAAAAAGGGCCAACACTGCAAATACTGACTCTTTACATAAATGTCATGCAATTGTCGATAAAAGCCTTTGAAACATATGAAGTGTGTGTAATTATATTTCACTACATCACAGAAACAACTGAAACAAAGATCTAAAAGCAGTTTAGCAGCAAACTTTGTGAAAACTAATATTTGTGTCATTCTCAAAACTTTTGGCCACGACTGTACTAGGGAGAATATTACTATTGGCCAGGGTCCTGATTAGTCGGAGCTGGTTTGCACGGCAGGCCCCAGAAGTAAATAAATTGATAAATCTGGTTAATAAGGTGAAAAACTACGAACGGATTCTCTATAAGCAGAGGGGTGGAATTGAGAAATGGGCTAAGATATGGGATGGCTGGTATTTTTTTTTTCTCTGCCCACTCTTCTCTCCTCCCTTCTCCTTATTTTCTTCAAGGGGGGTTGGGGGGGGAGGCAGGGGTGCACGCATCATATTCTGGGGGGGTAAAGGGGTTAAGGGGGGAAAAGAGATGGGGAAAAAAAAAAGGGGTTGAAAAATGTATACTAATTTCTAATTGCATTTTGTGTACTGTTTTGTATAAGCAATAAAGATGATAAATAAAATTAAAAAAATAACATATACCACATATTGTGTTTTGCATGAGACTTATGAGTACATGCCACTTTTTGCTTGTACAATACACTACAATACTTATCTCAGAGTATTGTGATTTTACTGATATGTTATTATGGTTATAATAGAAGCAGCAAGATTCCATGCCTGTGGGCCTTCACTAGACCCCTGATTGCTATGATAACTGCTCAAAATCATGTAGGGAGTTCCCTTACTCTATCTAACTCCATAGGCTACACAGTCACTATTGACCACAGCATCCACGGTATCAAATAACCAGGATCAGATTAACCTCTGATCCTGGCTACTGCAGGTATCAGTACTATAGATCAATTCTTGAGCCTGCTCCATATATTCCCTTGCAAACAATGACATGGTTCACATTATGGGGTTAGAGCTAGTGATTATCGAGTATGCTCGGTCGAACATCTGTTCGGCTCAAGCATTTCAATGCTCGGCACATGGCGGTACTTGGCCGAATACCGCATGTGCTCGAGCGCCATTATCAAATCTCCTTCCCGCACGTTTCTTGCCTGCTACAGCCAATAAACGTACTGCCCTCACTGTAATGCCAGTAGCCATGTTGGCTGCTGGCATTACAGTGATTGGCTGGCCGGAACGCGTCATCAGGTGCTATATAGCACCCGATGACACATGTTCGGCTCATTCGTAGTCAGGGAGAGCATAGGAAGGGACAGAGAGTGTAGGGAGTGGAATAGAATTTTTTTTGTATAAAAATGTTTCAGAGACCCAAAAGTCCTTGTAAGGACTATAGTGTGTGACAGCAGCAATATATGTTTGTTGCGCAACCTGCGCTAAATTGCTCAGTGTTAGGGAGAGATGTGCATAGGAAGCGACAGACAGTGTAGGGAGTGTAATAGGAAGATTTGTATACAAAAAACTTTTCAGAGACCCAAAAGTCCTTTTAAGGACTATTGTGTGTGACAGCAGCAATATATATTTTTAGCGCATCCTGCGCTAAATATCATGCAATAGGCTGCTGTGGACAGTTAAATTATTTGCGCGACATCCCTAAAATATCACATACAAGTGGTAAGTGACGCGTTTCGGCTACTAGGAGCCTTTGTCAAACATGTTTGACAAAGGCTCATAGTAGCCGAAACGCGTCACTTACCACTTGTATGTGACCATTAAAATCACTTAAAAATTACTACCAGAGCGAGTGCCGGTCCTTTCTATACAAGTACGTGCGGACCTTCCCTGGACATGCGCACCGCATCACTGACAGCGGAGTGCCGCCTGTATCTTCTTTGGATCCCTAAAATATCAGTGACATCCAGTATACTTTCTCCGTAGACGGTGTCCGCTGCGGACAGTTAAATTATCCGCGCCACATCTCCTGTTTAAAATGTGTGCATCCCTAACATATCAGTGACATCCAGTGCACTTTTTCCATAGACGGTGTCCGCTGTGGACAGTTAAATTATCCGCACCACATCCAGGGCCGGCCTTAGGTGTTCAGGCGCCCTGTGCGAGCTAACCTTGTGGCGCCCCCCCCCCCCCCAAAAAAAACAAAAAAACACTGCTTGTTGCTGGCATCATGGCATAGGCTGACTGACTATCCAACCAAGTAGTTACCAGCCCGCACACCCCAAAGGCCGGTGTAATGTTATACTTCCCTACTTCACCGGACATGACGTGAGGAGGTGTGCAGCGCCACGCAGGCGCACAACGACAGGTTAGGGAAATTTCACAGCAGAGTGCGCATGCGCCAGGAGCCTCGCCGGCGGTTAGGGTAGGGAAAAACTATGGGCCAGTGCGCAGGCGCAGTGATCGGATGGATGTTCTCAGCTGGACACCGGCCGACACTGCGCATGCACCGGGAGCCTCACCAGCGGTTAGGGAAGGGAAAAAGTGCTTTTTCCCTACCCTAACCGCTGGTGAGGCTCCCAGCGCATGCGCACTCTGCTGTGAAATTTCCCTAACCCGTCGTTGTGCGCAGTGCGCCCCCCCCCCAATATAATAAACATTGGTGGCGCAGTGGGCCCCCCCAATATAATAAACATTGGTGGCGCAGTGCGCCCCCCCAACATCCCAGTATAATAAACATTGGTGGCGCAGTGCGCCCCCCCAATATAATAAACATTGGCGCAGTGCGCCCCCCCAATATAATAAACATGAGCGCAGTGCGCCCCCCAATATAATAAACATTGGTGGTGCAGTGCGCCCCCCCCAACACCCCAGTATAATAAACATTGGTGGCGCAGTGCGCCCCCCCCCCAATATAATAAACATTGGTGGTGCAGTGGGCAGTGCCAATGAGGGTTAAAAAAAATAAAATAAATTAACTCACCTCCTCCAATTGATCGTCTCCTGTTCTTTCTTCAGGACCTGTGGTGACATCACTGTGCTCATCACATGATACATCACATGATCCATCACCATGGTAATGGACCATATGATGAGCTCAGTGACGTCACCACATGTCCTGAAGAAACAGGAGACCGGCAGCTACGCGATCAACTGGAGGAGGTGAGTTAATTTTTTTAAATTATTTTTTAACCCTCATTGGCACTTCCCACTGGGCCACCAATGTTTCTTATACTGGGGTGTTGAGGGGGGCGCACTGTGCCACCAATGTTTCTTATACAAATACAGGAGGCGGGTGCCGGAATCAAATAGCCGGCACCTGACCTTTGTGACAGGGAGCTGCGATCAGCGGCAGTTAACCCCTCAGGTACCGCACCTGAAGGGTTAACTCAACTGCCGCTAATCGCAGCTCCCTGTCACAAAGGTCGGGTGCCGGCTATTTGATTCCGGCACCCGCCTCCTGTATTTGTATTTCAGGTCAGTTATCTTCATTGGTGGCGCAGTGGCCACAGCCCCTCCTCTCGCCCTCCTGTCTCTCTTCTTATTGGTAGCGGCGGGGGCAGCAGGCAGGTCAGACACAGCGGAGGAGGAACGAATCAGGTCAGACAGGGGAGGGGGAGAAGGAGGGGGCGCCCCGAGGGAGAACACAAGTGCAGCCTCGCCTGCTGCCGCATATTACATTGTGAGCTGTCGGCCGCCCAGCGCCCCTGTTGCTATGGCGCCCTGTGTGGCCGCACAGCCCGCACACCCCAAAGGCCGGCCCTGACCACATCTCCTATTTAAAGTGTGCATCCCTAAAATATCTGTGACATCGAGTGTACCTTTTTCTGTAGACACTGCAAACAGTGACATTACCTGTGGTACCTGTCCTGTATAACATTTCCTAATCACAAATACCTTTGTAAAAAATTTTGCACATAAACTTCCAAATCCTACACTACTGTACGTGTGACATACTTTGAAGCATATATCACATTTAAAATGAAGAAGGCAAGCAGTAAGTGAACGAGAAGTGGCCTTGATGCTGATGGACCACGCAGAGGCCGTGGCCCTAGGCTCAGAGAAACTGTGCCTGCTGCCAGAGCACAAGAAAAACAATCATCCACGATACCTAGCTTGATGTCCCATTTGCGCAGGACACCACTCTTGAAGTCAGACCAGTGCGACCAGGTGGTCGGTTGGATTGCAGCAGATAATGCTTCCAGTCGGTTAAGCACCACCCTGTCTTCCACCAAGTCCAGTCTCAGTAGCCAGGAGTCTGGTCAGCACAATCCTCACCCTGATACTCCTTCCACCCACCATGTACAGTCTGGCCAAACAAGTAATCCCACACTCGGATATTCTGAGGACCTCTTTTCATCGCCATTACTTGATTTGGCCCTCTCGCCAAGCACGCTTGAAGAGGGACATGAGATCTTGTGCCCTGATTCCCAACCTCTTGAGCATCCGCAGTCATAAGAACATAATGGTGGGGAATGGCAATTAGTGTTTAATGAGGTGGATGATGATGAGACACAGTTGACAATGAGTCAACTGCAATTACTGTCTCAAGAGGTTGATGAAGAGGATGAGACACAGTTGTCAATCACTGAGATTGTGGTTAGGTCAACAAATCAGGAGGATGGTCAGAGTGAGGAAGTGGAAGAGGAGGTGGTGGACGATGAGGTCACTGACCCAACCTGGGAATATGGAAGGGGTAGATGTTCCGCAGTATGTCGCTTTATTGACGGGAAGTGCGGACAACAAAGGAATAGTAGTTTGCAACCTGTGCCGTACGAAAATGAGCCAGGGTTTGAACACTAGCAACCTCACCACCACCAGCATGATCCGCCACATGGCATTCAAGCACCGTACTAAGTGGGACAAAAGCCTGGGTCCACTATCTGTGTCTGCGAGTCACACCACTGCCTCCTCTTCCCCTGTGTTACGTGCTGGCCAATCCCCCGTCAAAGCAGCAGGCCCGGATGCCTCCCGCCCATTACCTGGATCTTCGCAAGCACCATTAGCGACCACATCCACTTCCATGTCCCAGTGCAGCATCGAAATGTCCTTACCCCAGGCCTTTGAACGCAAGCTAAAATACCTAGCCACCCACCCACAGGCCATAGCACTAAATGTGCAGCTTTCCAAATTACTGGCCCTGGAAATGTTGCCATCTAGGCTTGTGGACACTGAGGCCTTCTGCAGCCTGATGTCGGCAGCCGTCCCGCGTTACGCAGTCCCCAGCTGCCACTATTTTTGAAGGTGTGCCATGCCCACCTTCCACCAACATGTGTCCCGTAACATCACACGTGACTTGACCAACGCAGTTTCTGGGACAGTCCACTTAACCACGGACACATGGACAAGTGAATTCAGCCAGGGACGCTACATTTCCCTGATGACACACTGGGTGAATGTTGTGGATGCTGGGAGCAAGTCGTACCCTGGGATGGCACAGGTTCTACCGATGCCAAGAATTGCAGGCCCTACGTCAATAAGGGTTTCCGCCAGCACCTACTTTAGGGGCTCCAAACCCCACTTCTCCTTCTCTGCCTCCTCCTCCACTTCCAACTCAAATTTATCCGTGTGCAACACCAGTCAGTCATCAGTCGGTAGCTGGATGCAGTATAGCACTGCAGTGGGGAAGCGGCAACAGGCCGTGCTGAAGCTGATATGCTTAGGGGACAAACAGCACACCGCTGCAGAGCTGTGGCAGGGGATAAGAGACCAGACTGAGCTGTGGTACTCGACATTCAACCTACAACCAGGCATGGTTGTGTCTGATAATAGCTGAAACTTAGTGGCGGCTTTAGAGCTCAGCAAGCTCAGACACATCCCATGCCTAGCTCACGTGGTTCAGCAGTTTCCCAAAACCTACCCCAATTAGACTGAGCTAAAGATGAAGATTCGCCGCGTGTGTGCACATTTCTGCAAGTCATCGACAGCTTCAGCTGGTCTGTCAAAGCTGCAGCATCGCTTGAAATTGCCAGCTCACCGGCTGTTGTGCGACGTGAGTACGCACTTTAACTCTACGTTCCACATGTTGGCCAGGCTTTGTGAGCAGCAGAGGGCAGTAGTGGAATACCAGCTACAACATGGTAGTCACCTTTCCAGTCAGCTTCTGCTATTAACAAGCGAGGAGTGGGAATGGATGTCTGACCTCTGTGAGTTTTAAGCAACTTTGAGGAATCAACACAGATGGCGAGCGGTGATAACGATATTATCAGCGTAACCATCCCACTTCTGTGTCTACCCAAACGCTCGCTGCTCACAATTAAGGACGACGCTTTGCATGTGGAAGAGGTGGAAATGGGGGAAGACATTACACAGGGTGATAGCCAGACCATCCTTAGTTCATCTTCTCAGCATGAATTGGACGATGAAGAGGAGGAGGAGCAGGAGACGGTTGCCTCTGCTACAGAGGGTAGTACCCATGGAAGTTTAATTCCATCTGTTCTGCATGGGTGGGCAGAAGAGGATGAAGAGGATGAGGAGATTGAGAGTGATCCTCCTGCTGACGACAGCAAAGTCTTGCCCGTTGGTACTCTGCCACATGGCTAACTTCATGTTAGGTTCCCTTTCCCGAGACCCATGCGTTATACGCATTTTAGAAATCGTGGATTACTAGTTTTTCACCCTTTTCGACCCTTGCTACAAAGAGAACTTCTCATCTCTCATTCCTCTGGTGGAGAGGATGAGCAAAATTGTGAAATACCAGAAGATCCTTGTTGAAAAATTGCTCCAAAAATTTCCATCTGACAACGCTGGTGGCGTCCGTATTTCCTTGGCCAACCGAGGAGTGGAGACAAGGGGAACACACAGCAGTTCCAAATGAGGCAGGGCAAGCCTGGGACAGTTTCATGACACCCAGCCAGCACCCTCACCCTGATGCATGGCCTAGTGTGACAAGGAAGGAAAATTTTTGAAAGATGGGGAAGGAGTACACATAGCAGACAGAGTCAGCATCCTCAATGATCCCTCGGTGCCTTACAACTACTGGGTGTCCAAGCTGGACACGTGGCACGAACTGGCGCTCTACGCCTTGGAGGTGCTGGCCCGCCCTGCCACCAGCGTTCCGTCTGAGTGGGCATTTAGTGCTGCTGGTGGCATTATAACAGATAAGCGTATCAACCCCTCAACTGAAAATGCTGACAGGTTAACTTTTATAAAAATGAACAAGGCCTGGATTGACCACGACTTCTCGACTTCACCAAAGGAAAGCGGCTGAACATAAAGGCACTTTCAATGTGTTGTTTATAATGTACTGAATACACTGTATTCCCATGCACTCCTTCTGTCACACCGGTGGCAGGTTTGAGAAGGTTTGAAAGATTATCTGCTCATTAGTGATCTGACAGCATCTTTTGGTTTCACTTTGTCTGTGTGTTGCTTGTATGTCCACACCTTTTGTTCAGGTGTGGATCATGTGACCTTTACCTCCCCCTATTTAGTTTGACTTCACCCATCACTCCTTGCTTTGGATAGCTTCATTTGGTGTTGGAAGAGCTAGAGTGTGGTTCTAGTTGAAGTCCTGATCATCCATCATCCTTAGAAGTTAAGTGTTCCACTTGTTGTGTTTTGTATTCCCCCCCCTCTGTTGTTTACTAGGCCTCAGTGAGACGCTGGTTCCTTCACTAAGGGAAGGAGCGGGTTGTATCTGCCCTGTCATTAAGTCTAGGGCATCTGAGGGCCACCAGGGTATTCTAGGTTCCTGTGTATGGGCATCTCTACCATCGAGAGGTGCCCATATGGATAGGAGTTAGGGCCAGGAGCAGGGTTTCATAGGTGGTGACCCTTTTCCTTCCCTAGCGGTGAGGCCTAGTGTCTTTTCTCTTCCGTCTTGTTGTCTTTTGGTGTTTTCCCCTACTACATCCGTGACACCTTCCACCACAAACAAGGGTAATCTTCCTTTTCTCATCCTCCTTCTTCTCTTCCATCATATCAACACATGCTTATTTGTTGCATATATGCCCTCGCATATATGCCCTTCACATATAATGTTTTACAGTGTCAGCTCAGGTGCAGGCTCTCGCATATAATTTTTTAAAGGTTCAACTTACCAGCAGTCCCTTGCATACAATTTTTTTACAGGGTCAGCTCACCAGCAAGCCCTCGCATATGGTTAAGGCTGCAGCGCAGCCTGTAATTGTGGGAGGGGCATGCAGTATTTAGGCCGGCACGCACCTCCTCTCCAGCCTGGCGTTCCTGCGGCGTGCCCAGCGTGCAGTCCGGTCCGATCCTCAGCAGTGACCTCCTCACTTCCGGGTCCGCCCCCTCAGCTTCCTCCTGCTGCGTCTCCTCCAGCGTTCGGCTCTCCTCAGCTCCCGGCGTCTCAAGGATTCCACGGTAGGTCAAGCGCAGGTTCTGCCTGTCACCTCACGCTGCTGGGCGAAGCAGCAGCCAGGGTCTCGAATCCCTCGTCTGCCTGGTCAGGGTCCCTGTCCACTCCCCTTCAACTTCTTCTTCTGTCTTCTCCCACTTGTCCACTGGGGCATATTGTCTTCCCTGCTGCACTTGTATTTCACTGTCCCACCTGGGCTGGGTTTGGGCCTGGGCGTTTTTTTGTGCCGCGCTCCTGTGGGCTGTGGGACGCTCGTCAGGCGGGGGCCATTCATTTCCTGGGAATGGTTCTCGCCTAGGCGTTTTCAGCACGTGCGTCCGCGCTGTGGGATGCCTGCCGCCCCGGGAGATACTCGCGCGTCTTTGGGGCGTATTGTCGCGCGTTCCTATAGGCTCGGGGGGCGCGCGACAATAGGCATACGTTTGTCCTGGGTCCGCTTATTTCGGCTGCCTGCGGCTTTGGGCCTGCAGGGCGCGGCATTCTGGACGCCCGGGTCTGAACCAACATTGGGCAGCCCTCCTACCCGCGGTGGTTTGGGGCTGTGGTCTGCTTCTGCATTCCACGGGTTTCGTTCCATCAATCCGCGAGTGGGTGTGATTCATGCGCACGTTTTACAACATTTCCGTCCCCCAGCTGTAGCATGTTCTTCCTCCAGCTACTGTGGAGTCTTGTCCAGTACTCTGAGTATGACAGCCTCCACAGTCGCCAGTTCATGTATCACGGGCCTCACCTCAGGTTGTCCATTTTTCTTGCACTGCGGCTCTCGGTCCTCCTCCGTGTATCAGGTCACAACATTCTCGCCAGTCCCTGTCGTTGCTTGGTCTTCCCGGATCGCCCGGGCTCTTGCTCTCACGGTGTTCATCCTGTCTCAAGCCTTGGATCGCCCAGGGACGTCTCTTTCCGGTTCGCCCATTCCACGTATTTGTCTCCGGGATCGCCCAGGTCTCTTTCCGGTTCGCCCGGTCCACGTATTTGTCTCCTGGATCGCCCAGGTCTCTTCCCCAGTTCGCCTGGGGTCCTTCTTTCTCCTGGATCGCCCAGGTCTCTGCCCCAGTTCACCTGGGATTCCTCCTTCCTCCTGGATCGCCCAGGTCTGTTTTCAGTTTCTCGGCCATCTGGTCGCTCTGCATTTCACGGGTGTGGGTTGTCCTTGCTTTTTGCTTCCAGTCGGCATGTCCCTTGTGCCCCTGGGTCATGTCTTAGGCTCTTTCGTTCCCTGGGCCAGCCTGGTCGACTGATTATTTTTTGGCGTCTTACCTGTCACCGCTTCCTTTGGGAGATCGCCTCCCGCCTCTCCTCCCAGCTCTCGTCACCTGGTCCTCATGTGTGTTATTTTCAGATCGCAGGTTTGGTCCGTTTTTTCGGTTCACGTCAGTCAAAGGTTAAATCCTTTCTAAGGTAAGTTCAGGTCATGTTCGATCCTCTGCGGACCGTATTTTCGTTTGTTCTTCTCTTCTGAAGGTCTGGGTTTTTCTTTAGCTTTCCAGTTCGTAATCGGATTCAGATCTCCGGTTCCTTGGTTTTGGGCTTCTCCTGGTAAGTATTTTGTATGGTTTCATTTCCCTCTCCTTTCATCTCCGTTTTTAGGCTGTTCCTTCGCGTCCGCTGCTTCGTTTTCCTCTCATTTACCTTTCCGCAGGTCAAGAATGTCGCACGTGTCAGAGATGGAAGACAATATTTCCCTTCCTGGAACATCGGCTTCTGGTCACTCCGTCAGCGCTTCCTTGCGGAGCTGGACTGTGCCTAGGCTGGTCACCGAGTTCAACCGCAGGGGGATTCGTCATCCCGCGTCAGCCCGCAAGGCGGAATTATACGCTTGTTGATGACGGCCCCGAGTTCAGTGGAGAGTCAGTCTAGTAGTCCTTCCATCCAGCAAGCCCTGTCCCAGATTCAGTCCTCTATCAGCGGGCTTGCCAGTTCGTTATGTGACATTCAGGCCAGGGTTGCAGCCCTCGAGTCCAGACCCTCGGCAATCCCACCCTCCCCAGTGGTGGCACCCTCCCCACCTCTAGACGTGGAAGGTAGGCCAGCTCCTGGTCCTCTGATTGCCCCGTCTCACTTCATCCCCGAGCATATCAAGAAGGACATCTTGGCTGGGAAGGATGTGAATTTGGCTTCCATCCTCATCGCCTCCCAGGACATCTCGGAGAATCGGATCATTAATTGCGGGGAGGTTTCGGTGGTCTTGAAGGCCAAAGACGCCAGACTTAACCGCAAACTGTCCATTCCCGAGTTTCTCCTGGCCTTTAGCCTGTATCGGGACATTGTTTGTTCTGCCAATCCATCCAGGAGGGAGGAGCTTGATACCTACCTGTATCGGGTGTCGGACCTGGGCCACAAGTACGGTGGCTCAGCGTTTTACGATTACCACAGGTCCTTTTCCGCTAAGGCGGCAGCGGCCCTGTCGCAGTTTCAGTTCATGACTAATTGGGCTGATCTCGACATGGAGCTGTTCTGCCGTCATTTTGCCGGTCTCAGAGCTCCCTCCTGCACCTCTTGCCAGTCCATATTCTATTCCTCCGACTGGTGTCCCAATCAGGCTCATCCTTCCCAGCCGGGAGCTGCTCCTAGTCCTAGTACTTCCGGGGCCACCAAGCCCTCGGCAACTCTGGACAAACTAGGCAGACCAATCGTCTATTTAGGTAGCAGCCAAGTCTGCAACAATTTCAATGCGGGGGGTTGTGCCTTTAACGCCTGTCGAGCTCTTCACATCTGCTCGGCATGTTTTCGGGCCCATCCGCGCTCGGCCTGTACCAGGAAATCTTCCAAGAGCTCCTGACTAGCCGACATTGATATAGACCTTCTGGCTGTTCTGCTGCAGGATCACCCAGACCGTCTTTTCGTGGCCTTCCTCTTGGCCGGGTTCAAGGAGGGCTTCCACACAGGGCTCATCACCCTGCCTCACCGGTCATGGGAGGGTCCTAATTTGCGCTCAGCGTTCGGTGACCCGGAGGCCGTGGATGCCCTCCTTCGATCTGAAGTTGATAAGGGGTTCATCATTGGTCCCTTTCTCCACATTCCGTTTCAGTCCTGGCGGATCAACCCTATCGGGCTGGTTGTGAAACAGTCTTCAAATAAAAAACGCCTTATCTACGACCTGTCAGCGCCTCATATGTCATCCACCCCGAGTCTGAATTCTCTTATCCCCTCTGAGGAGTATTCTATGCAATACTCGTCAGTTGAGGAAGCCATTCAGCTCATTCTCCAGTCAGGGGTTGGGTCTTGGCTTGCCAAGGTAGACATAGCCGATGCCTTCAAACTTCTCCCGGTCCACCCGCATCTTTGGAGATACTATGGCATCAATTGGTCGGACAGGTTTTATTTTGCCAACCGCTTAACCTTTGGGTCCAAGAGCAGCCCCTGGCTGTTCGACCAGTTTGCCAGGGCTCTCCATTGGATCCTGGTGCATCACGGAGGTCTTCCCATGGTAATTCATTACCTAGACGACTTTTTGCTCATTGAGAACTCTCATCCGGTCCCCTCAATTCCCGCTACCCTCTTAGAGTTCTTCTCCCTCCTCCAGGTGCCCGTGGCCTCCACCAAGACCGAGGGCCCTGCCACCAGGGTAACCTTTTTGGGCATCACGTTAGATTCCATCAAGATGGAGGCCAGTCTGCCACCCGAAAAGTTGACCAGGATCCGCTCTGCCATCTCCCGGGCAGTCAGCACTCTGACCCTGACCAAGGCGGAGCTTCAGTCCTTACTGGGTCTGCTGAATCACGCCACGAAGATCATGCCCCAGGGCCGGTCTTTTCTGGCCAGCCTGTTGCATCTTTATTCCACAGTTCCTGACCAGGATTCTGTGGTGCACCTGGACCGCCACGCCATCTCGGACCTTGCCATGTGGAACACCTTCCTTTCGGATTGGAACGGCATTTCCCTCTTCGTTCCCCGCTGGGACTCGGCTTCCCCGATTATTTTTTCGGACGCAGCCGGTTCCATCGGCTTTGCCGCTATCTTCAGGTCCCACTGGCTGGCGGCCAGGTGGCCTCCGGAAATCCAAGCAGACTCAGCTGCCATCGGTTCTTCTCCCCTCCTGGAATTATACCCCATCGTGGCTGCCGCCTTGGTCTGGGGCAGCTCCTGGTCCAACTTGCCGGTTTTGTTCGTCACGGACAACCAATCCCTGGTCGACATCATTAATTCCGGCAGGTCCAGATCTCTCCGGGTCATGGCCCTGCTGCGGAAGTTAGTGTGGATATCCCTCACCCACAACTTCCATGTACGTTGTGCTCACATTCCAGGGGATTCCAACACTGCCGCTGACGCCCTCTCCCGTTTCTGTTTTCCCACTTTCTTTCAGGAAATGCCCGAAGCGGATCATTCCGGCACTCAGGTTCCTCCACTCAGCTCATTCATCCTGGATTAGCATCTCTGGTGGTCCAGGCAGAGAGACTGGTCGAGGGTTCTCTTTCTCACAACACGGCTAGGAACTATCGGGCTGGGTTTACAGCTTTCAGCAAGTTTGCTCGAGAATTCCCAAGGGGTCAGCTGGAGGAAACCTCATATGTCATGGCGTTCATTGCATTTTGCCACACCCGCCTCTCCTTGTCGCACAACACCATCAAGCTATATTTAGCCGGGCTCCAGCATCATCGCTTGATCGCCAGGCCAGATGGGGGTTCCATCCTCGCTTCACAAGCTGTCAAAGCAACACTCAGGGGTCTGCAGAAGAAGGGGAAGGGTCCACGCACCCGTAGACAGCCGGTGTCGGGGGAATTGTTCAGAGCCCTATCCTCGGCCTTAGTCGGCAGTCCTTTTGGGCCCTCTCTCAGCACGGTTCTGAAGGCGGCTATTTACCTCGGGTTCTACGGCTTCCTCAGGCCTGGTGAATTCACGTCAAGCTCCGGGCGTCATAGCTTCCTCCAGAAACGCCACCTAGTCTGGTCCGCAGACCATTTTGTCCTCCATCTCCCGTCCTCCAAAACCAACCAGTTTGGTCCTCCCACGGAGATCAAGTTTTTCCCTTCAGGTAACCAGTGGTGCCCGGTCGAGGTGCTATGGCAATTATCGTCCTGCTTCACGGTCTCTCCTCCAGACTCCCCTCTTCTGCCTTGTGTAGGTAAGCCACTCACCACATCGAAATTCATGTCCCTCGTCCGGTCCCTGATGCAGGGGTTGGGTCACGACCCCGGTACTATTTCAGGTCATTCCTTCCGCATTGGGGCTGCGTCGGCAGCTTCTAAGCATCAGGTCCCCGCACATGTCATCCGCTGCATGGGGCGTTGGCGTTCATCCTGTTTCGCCCGTTATATACCAGATCCCCAGGCAGAAATCTCTCAGGCCTTCCGTACATTGGCTTTGTAATATTCAATAAAACTATGTTACCTATTAAGAGTCTTTTGGCCCCTTTTCTTGGCGTACCCGCGATCGTGGCTCCCGGCACACCCCAGCCACTAGGTTCAGGGTTAAGGGTTTCCCCTTTCCCCACTTCCACCATCCTTAGCCCTGACCACAAATGGTTAAGGCTGCAGCGCAGCCTGTAATTGTGGGAGGGGCATGCAGTATTTAGGCCGGCACGCACCTCCTCTCCAGCCTGGCGTTCCTGCGGCGTGCCCCTCCCTCCCCTTTCTTCCACTCTCACCTTGGGTATGCCCCCTTTTCTTGGCGTACCCGCGATTGTGGCTCCCGACACACCCCAGCCACTAGGTTCAGGGTTAAGGGTTTCCCCTTTCCCCACTTCCACCATCCTTAGCCCTGACCACAAATAATGTTTTACAGAGTCAGCTGACCAGCAGGCTCTCGCATATAAATTTTTAGAGGGTCAGTTCACCAGCAGGCCCTCGCATATAATGTTTTACAGGGTCAGCTCACCTGCAGGCCCACACCTAAAATCTTTTACAGGGTCAGATCACCTGCAGGCCCTCACCTAATTATACCTAATAGATAATTTGCACGCATACTGCCTTGCTTGGACGTGGTAACCATGGCTGCTTCTTAGGCTCCCTCTTCAGAATTGAACCCAGATTTCCCATTACCCGTAGTCACCATGGTTTGCGCTGACAATAACATTGAAAGTTGATAGGCCAGACATCCGAAAGGATCGTCGCCATCACGGGGACTTGCGATCGGCTCCAGGTTATCTAGAGTCACGAAAGCGGCAGCAGGCCCTCTCCCATAATGTTTTAGATGGTCAGATCAGCAGGCCCTTGTTCCAAATGTTTTAAGGGTCACCAGCAGGCCATCAATCATTATTTTTCAAGGCTGTGTATGATGCCCTTCTTTATGTGTAACAAAGGGTGTATTGTAGTGCCGGTTCCTTGTAATTTTTGGCAGCCCTTTCACTTAGTACATAGGCTTTATGAGTGTAGGAGTCCCACTACATGAACAATTATACCACAATGTGAATGAGGCCCTCCTTTATGTGATATACAGGTTGTATCGGAGTCCCTCTTCCTTGTAATTTTTGGCAGCACTTGCATGTTATATACAATTAAATATACAGGAAAGAATGTTTCCTAACAAATTTTCATCCAAAATCGATTTAATATTCGGTTTTGTCGCATTATTGTCAGACTGTGAAAGTGGTGTACTACTTGGACAACATCGTTCCCAACAGTGACCTGGGAGTCCAAGATGCATCCAGACATCCTCCCCATACTGTTCCCAAACCATTTTGGTGGTGTTTCCATCAATTTCTGACATTTTCCTATGAACCAGGCACCCTCCCTCTTTAGAGCAGGGGGGGGGGGGGGAGGGCTGGTTTAATGCTCGTTCTTCCATTGACTTCCATTATACTTGGGTGTTCGGTACCCGAGCATCCTGGTGTGTTCGGCCCGAGCCCCGAGCACCCGAGCACTATGGTGCTCGATCAACACTGGTTAGAGCCTAATTTAGATGACATTTCTCTAGCTGAATAGCATATGGTCCAATTAAAGTAATGCAATTTTTAGTGTGCACCATTCTTTTCAGTTTTCCAATCTAATCTGGACCCAATCATTTAATTGAATGGGTCCAGAAATTTTTTTTTAGGATATTCGGACGACTTATGGAGATCCAAATACATTGTGTTTGTCACACCAAAATAGGTACTGCCATCATAATCAGTGCTAAGGTAATTAACACCGTTGCAACATTTACTGTACATGTATGGGGGATGTCAGGATGTTAACCTGGTGTCCACTCAGGAATTTTACACAGGAGGCATTCACTAGCTGTGTCCGTGATCAGAGATCTTGATTCCAGACTAGAACATAGTTAATTAATTTTTGACTTTTGAACTGTTTATTCTTGTATCTATAATATTCTTTATAGTAGTCTGTATTGTTACAGTAGGGAACAGTAAGAAATGGGCCCAGGGACACAAACCCATTAGATTTTCTAATGAAGTGTTTAATGTAAAACATTAATGCTTAAGGCTATTAATGGCATACGAATCTAGCACCATTGGGTTCCATGGCATTAATGCAGATAGTAATATTGAAGCTGCTGTAGTTCATTGTCCTGGAGTGGTTTGTTTATTGTGTTATTTATGGCGAAGTGGAAGATTAATGGGTATTCAGATTAATGGGACATTGAAAAACAGTGTGAGTGAAGTCCTACTGAGATTTTCACATGTCACAAAATGAGCAAGGAAAAATATAATTAGTAGAGATACATAGAATAGAATGTAAATCATAAAAATCAAGAGAAACCCCAAGAGTGCATGTATACTCAATTTATAAACAGTTATAAGCCACAATATAACCTATAATCTTTGATTTTTTTCATTGACTTGCCAGTTGGCTAAATTGAAATAGTACAAATAATAAAAAATAATCATTATATTAATTCTCTTTCCCATTTTGCTGTAATTAATTTTGGATTTTTGTTTCAGAAAGCAAATTATAATTTAAAAATTACCTTCTATAGCTAGTTTTCTTATGAGTAATTTTTGACACAACCACTGATTACAAGTCTTATCAGCTCCACCAATTCCAAGAACCTAGGTTCCTTTAACCTTAGCAAAGAATTGTCTACACATGGATGATCACTCTGTGAGGGATACTGAAACATCCAAAACCTACTTTAAAGGGGTTATCCCATAATTAATGTAAAATATGAAAATCAGACACTATATAGTACATGAGAATCTTTTTCTAAGTGTACTTTCACACTAGCGTTTTTGTTTTCCGGTATTGAGTTCCGTCACAGGAGCCCAATACTGGAAAAAAAACTGATCAGTTTTATCCTAATGCATTCTGAATGGAGAGTATTCCGTTCAGGATGCATCAGTATACCCCAAAACAAAAGAAAACAGAGCAGCAATTGTATAATACAAGGATAACAAACTTTATTTAGACATATATTTTAAAATAGAGTTTCATATATGTTAGCAATTAGCAGCATTACCGGTACATTCACAGGAAAAATGCCTACAGAACCACTATTCATGATACATACCAGTAACAATTTCTCCCATAGATAGATGAGATCAATAAACCCAACCATAAGCAAAGTGCAAAGTGCCACAAAATGGATCAATACATACAGGAGACAATTTATGTAAATTATACAGACCAGAATAGTCCTGAATCCCGACACGTGTTTCGCGGTCGCTTTCTCAAGGGATATGAGTGGGTATGCTCACTACTTATCAGGGGCGTAGCTAGAAATGCATGGGCCCCATAGCAAAAAAAAATTATGGCCCCCCCCCACATAACAGTGTCCCTGACAGTGACTAACCCCCAACAGGGGGTGGAGGCCGGCAACTATTGTAAGACGGACCCCGCGTTCCTTATGTAAGTGAGCTTAAAGGGAACCTGTCACCAAAAAATCGCTTATTAAGCTGTTAATAGTACCTTATAGTGCTGCATAGTAGTTTCCTAATGCACTTTCTTTTCATTTAGCCTCCTTGAGAAATCAATGTTTTATTCAGTCGCTGCCCCCCAAGTCAGGTTTGAAGTCAAGGGGGAAGCGGCCTAGGCGTCTCCAATCCTGCTCTCCCCGCCTCCCGCCGCCTTTATTGACACGCCGGATCTCAGTGCCGGGACCGCGCTCCCAGCCCGCATGCGCAGTAAAGGGCTGCTGTAGCGTGATCCCAGCTCCGGCTCGTACACTCAGCCGGCTTCAGTTTCGCTACTGCGCATGCACCCGCCAGCCTTACATACTAGCGCAGTTACAGAAGATGCCGGGCGCATGCGCAGTAGCGAAACTGAAGCCGGCTGAGTGTACGACCCAGAGCCGGGATCGCGCTACAGGCTACAGCAGCCCTTTACTGCGCATGCGGGCTGGGAGCGCGGTCCCGGCACTGAGATCCGGCGTGTCAATAAAGGCAGCGGGGAGAGCAGGATTGGAGACGCCTAGGCCGCTGCCCCCTTGACTTCAAACCTGACTTGAAGCAGGGGGCAGTGGCTGAATAAAACATCGATTTCTCAAGGAGGCTAAATGCGGCTAAACGAAGAAAAAGTGCATTAGGAAACTACTCTGCAGCACTAGAAGGTACTACATACTAGTACATACTTTGCACAAGTTTATTATTTACAACTTAAAGGGAACCTGTCACCAAAAAAATCGCTTATTAAGCTGTTAATAGTATTTTTTGGTGACAGGTTCCCTTTAAGTTGTAAATAATAAACTTGTGCAAAGTATGTACTAGTATGTATGTATACTACTATCTAATAATCCTTATCTATCACTTGACACTTGCCCAGTAACCACTTCAGCCACAGAGACAGATTCCCACAGAATTCAGAGTCCCAGACTTCCACTGTCCCACTCACTCCATGATCCCATCCCATTCCATTCCCATCCCATTATCAAGCTGGGCCCTGGGCTGGGCTGGGCTGGGCCCTGGGCTGGGCTGGACTGGACTGGACTGGGCTCTGCTCTGCGCTGCCTTCCACTCAGAGTAGAGACTAGTCAAAACTCACCTCGCCACCAGCCACCGCACGTCCGCACTGCCGCCTTCTTCTGAGTGTCTGACTTGGAGCCGGAGATGCGCGGAAACCACGCCTCCGGCTCCTCCTCACTCAGTCAGACCTCACTCAATGTTGCAGCCGCCCCCTCTGACACGTGAGCTTCCAACAGCCTGCACTGCATTGTGCGCACTGCCCCCGGGCCGGGCCCTATTAGATCACAACTTAGTGGCCTGGATTTTGAATAGGAGGCGGTGGGGGGGGGCCGTGGGCCCCCCTGGCTCAGGGGCCCGGTCGCAATTGCGACCGCTGCGACCCCTGTAGCTACGCCACTGCTACTTATATATAGCCTGTTCATTCGATCAATTCAATACACATGGAATAAAACGCCTACCATACTCAAGGGGGGAGAATGAGGAAGAGGAAGTGGTCTGCGTTCCAGCATGGAACGCACAACATCACTTCCGGTTCCTCTAGTGTCCGGACACATTTCTATTACGAATCCATAGTAAGGAAAGAAAAAAGCCCATCAGCACAGATAAATAAATAATTCCCATAAGGGAAATATATAGGGAATAGACATAGTGATTAAGTAATGCACCTATCTGAAGGATCGGATCCGGAGCGCTCCATGGAGGACCGCACGATTTTAACCGGATATCCGGTCTGCGGTCCACCATGGAGCGCATTAGACACGACCCTCCCATTTCAGCCCTATGGTGAGCGTGCTCCTGCGAGATTATGGGAGCATGCTCTGAAAATCCCTAGCTCATCTCACGAATACTTCGTCCAATGCTCTCAGTACTATCAGACTGCGTTCCACTGTGTAATGCCGGCCTTCGATGAACACTGGACTATCAGCCTTTATGCAGATGACGGCACACCATTATAGGAAACCATGGCCAAAATCAAAAAGAGATAATTATAGGGGGTATAAAAGGAGTCAAAACTGTACATTATATATATATATATATATATATATATATATATATATGTATATATATATGCTGTGTTTGCACCCCATGCACCCCCCTCCTGCTTTGGATTAAAGTATACCTTTCTACAAATCGGTGAGTGCCGCTCGTTTTGTTTCTCTCCTTTGAAGATTATTTTTCAAATATGAAGTAAGGTAAGACCACTAGAAACGCAAACAGACCATGATGAGGTCTAATTTAGAGAGCCAAAACCTACATGAGCCGCTGGTGCAGTGGACATGGAAGAATGAGTAACGCCCAACGCGTATCGCCGGAAGGATCCGGCTTCCTCAGGGGTAAAGAGCTGTATGTTAGGGTATCACATTATAAAGGGTGGTAAATAAAAGAAATTAAATTCACCTGTGCAGCAGGGTGATGTAGCCAGTGTGCAAGCATATCAGGTAATCCATGTCCGAAAACCGGAAGTGTGGAAGTCACATGGTCGGCAGGTGGAACGCATATGCGTTCCACCTGTCAAATCACATCCACATATCATGACTGCAGGTGGGGGGGAGCAGGCATCCTAATCCAATGGGATATATACTGAAAAACTAATCTAAATTTGGAGCTCACACACAGTAATTAAGAAATGAATTACCCGCAGAGCTGGTTAACATGTATCTGATGAGATCGTGAAACCAGAAGTGTGTAACCACATGACCGGAAGTCGAATGCCGCAGTGGAACGCATGGTGGAACGCATGGTGCGCTCCACAGGGAATAGTGGAGCTCACAATGCGTTCCACACATGAGAGGGAGGGCCAGAAACAACCCAGTGTGCTGGAGGGGATGTGGGAGGTCGTGCTGCACAATAGGACAGTATTGAAAACATGATACATAATCTGATATAATGTAATAATATACTATACTAACTGAAAGGAATCCATATTTTTTATTATGTCAAAATGAATTCTGCTTTTTGCTGAAGTTTTGTTTCTATGTTAGGTACTAACTCTGATTGCTGTAAAACTAATAACTGTAAGGTTTCTATTCTCTGTAACCCTGAATCTTATCTCTTTGGCACTACTCCCGGACAATATTCCTAATATGGAAGTTCCGTTTTTGTTTCTATTTCTCTGAGCGTAGAATGAAACGTGTTAATATGATAGGTTAAATACATAACATACGATGATATGCTAATAAAGAGGGTAAAGCCCCCTCTATATAACCTGTGTGCATTAAAAATAAACCTCAGAGTGTTCATTCAGTACATCACTGTTGTGTCTTTCGTTACTTACTGAGTGAAGCGCTCTCCTGACGTCAGAAAGGACTCAAACCAAGCCGATACTAGAAGTTTGGTGCCAGGGGTACCAAGTGGGACTCAGAGATTCCTATCAGTCAGAGATTCCTATCAGTTTGGGGGCTCGCGTCCGGGGATCGGGAAGGTTTTCCTCGTGTTCGGTAAGAAAGGCATCTGTTATTGTCCTCTAGCCGATCCGAGAACCACATCTCGATCTAGTAAGTAGAACCTACAACTTCTAGTATAATTACTGTATCAGGGATACAGGGTACAGACTCCGGGAGTCTGGGGGAGTGACCCGGGGACTCCGGGAGTCCGCCGTGAGGATCACTCAGAGAAAATATAGTGCGCACTACATAATATTGTCTCAGGGAGACAAGGATGGAGCTTGGTTTGACTCTTTTAACGTTGTTTTAAAGTATAAGATTATTAGAGTTGAGATAAGGATACTGATGTCCGGGTGGTAAGTGTACGGACTGAAGTTCACTATTTGCATAGAGTTTTAAGGACATTGCATTGTTGTTTTACTGTGTTGCGGAGGTCTGCAATACGCCCCACCCCCGGCTGGGAGCAATCCATTAACCCGCAGATAGGTGAACACAAGCGGCAGACCAAAGCAACAAATTATATGTTTGATGAGACACTCTGATATTTTCTGATCAGACCTGAGTCCTTTGCCTAGTTGACAGCATTAATTTGTCGAATCCTTAACGCTTCAGTGCAGCCAGTCCTAGGAAAGTAGCATCATTAAAATATCAGACGGAATGGGGTCACAAGGGTCTAAAACAAATCATCCCAAACCTGAGACGGGAGAAACATGCAAAGTTTGCACGGTGTAGTCCCACAAATTACTTCCTATTTAACCCATGGGTGGATAACTTCGCTGGATGGACTGAGTTCATGCAAGCTGCTAGCCCCTTTTCCCAGGGACGGCGATAATAGCCCGTACCACATGGGCATGATAAAGGGTCTTTGTCTGGGAGACAAAGAAGCATGGCCACATTTTGACCATGACCCGTCCTAGGATATGGATTACATGATACAAAGGAGTAGAGAATCCTGCAGAGTAAGTGATGTTATATGTGTAATATTATTATAGAAGACAAAAAATTGTTCAATAATTTTCTTTCCCCAGCAGTGTAATGTGAGAATCCAGTTTTTAACAAGAATTATTATATATGTACAACATTAACTAAGGACACCTGACATATAAAATGATTTGGGTTTAACAAAATGACTTTATGATTATAACATGTACATTGTCTTACAGCGACAGACCATCAGCAATTCTGTGTGTGGTGTTTCCCGGAAAGCTGTGTTTGTGCTGCAAGTTTTGGGATGAAACAAAGACAATTGTGTGATTAGGTTGGAAGACAAATGATTCAGTGGAATGTGAATGGGTGTGGCTCTGAGTTGTAGTGGAGTTGAAGGTGTGAAAGAGCCCTAATGGATGCTTTAGGGGAGCTGTGTGTGCAATTCAGTTTTAATGTTTAAGGGCGTGATTATGAGCTGTTTTGTGAAGATGAGTACATGAAATGTATATGAATGTGTATGGAGTACGATATTTGTTTTCATATAATATGCGCATTGAGAATTTTATTTTATTTTTCTTGGAAGTTTTTGGTTTTTATTGGTACCAACAGCATTGATCAAGCTGTACATTTTTTTTTATCGAAGTTAATGAAAAGTTTCTTATGGGCCCTTTGTGTGTTCATGTCTGTATTGTCAGATCTGTTTGTTTCAATGTTTGAAGTTATGTGTTACATGTTAAGTGTTGTGCTTCACATCAGAGCTCTGTTCTCACGGACAGAAGATGGACCACAGCGTCCGACTAAAAGGGGTGGACTTAGATGACTGAGAGTAGGATTCATGGTAGATAGCAGTGCAACCTCAAGTGTGTTAAGTAAAGATTTGTTCATTAAGCTTGACTTACAAGTGTCAGCCAAAAATCAGGGCATAAGAGTACACTCAGATCTCATTCCAATCTCTACACCTGTGCCACTGATTCTTGCAAACATACAGAACCACCCAGAACTTAACAACATTAACCCTGCATTATGGTCTTCAAATGAATATGACACAGGATTCATAGATTGCACACCTTACAAAGCTACTGTAAAACCAGGTGTCATTTCAGTGTTCCAGAAACAATACCTACTGCCAAAAGAGAAACTCGATGGACTTAGGCCAATGATAAAAGAATTCCTACAAAAGGGAATCCTGGCAGAGGTGATTTCACCCTACAGCACGCCCGTGAATCCAGTGACAAAGGCAGATGGTGCTGCCCGCTTTGTACAGGATTTAAGGGCCATCAACAACATCATTGTGCCTATAGCCCCTGTTGTACCTGACATCACTCAATTACTATCTGCCATTCCAGCAGACGCTGTTTGGTTCAGTGTGATAGATCTGAAAAATGCATTCTTTTCTATCCCAGTTGACAAGAAGACCAGACTAATTTTTGCTTTTTCCTTTGACAGATGTCAACTGACCTGGGACAGAAATGCCCTAGGGATGTGCTGATTCACCTGTAGTGTACAGCATAGTCCTCCAAGCCACGTTAAAACCATGGCACCCCCCCCCCAAGGTTCCGTGTTGTTGCAATACGTGGATGATTTACTGTTGTGCAGTATGTCAGTGGAGGCCAACATTGAGGATGGTATATCACTGTTACAATGGTTGTTTGAATGTGGACACAAAGTGTCATTAGGGAAAATGCAATGGTGTAAACAGCAAGTCGAATACTTGGGGTTTGTCCTGAAAAAGGGGGAAAGGAGGATCAGTCCAGGGAGAGTTCAGTCTGTAGCGGGATTGGTCACCCCGCACTCCAAGAAGGAAATGCTATCCTTCCTTGGAATGATAAACTACTGCAGACAATGGATCCCAGACTGTTCCTACCATGATAATATCTTGAGGCAACACTGCAGGACAAACCTGATTTAATAAGATGGTCTTCAGAAATGTACAATGCATTTGATTATCTGAAATGTTTATTAATGTCAAGTCCAGGATTGGGCCTCCCTGACTACAAACTGCCCTTCCACATGTTTGCACGACAAAATTGTAAAACCATGGCGGGTGTACTGACACAAGAACACGGAGGCAAGTTGCGTCCTTGTGTATTTTTCTCAAAGGTAATGCCCACCCCTGTTCAAGGGATGCCGGCATGTCTGTGTTCTCTTGCAGCCTGTGCTATGATGGTAGAGTTGGCAACTCCTTTCACAATGTGACGTTACACCATTTTTGCACACTACACATGATGTTATAGGCCTACTCAAGGACATCCGCACTCAACACAGCAGGCAGCTGAGCTCATTGCACTCACTAGAGCATGTATTCTACATACTGATAGATCTGTCACCATTTATACTGATAGTAGGTACACACATGGGGTAGTGTGGGACCATGGTATGATTTAAGGAGAGGATTCACGGCAGCAGATGGTAAGGATCATGTCTCACAGGGCAATGCGCTGGCAGATAAGGTGGCGAAACGAGTGGCCAAATGCAACCCCACAGGTCCATGTAACCATTGGGAGATGCCATGTTTGGCACCTCCAACCCCTGAGATGTCACAAATGCTTACTGATCTTCAAAGATATTCCACTGAACAGGAACAGCAAGACTGGTGTTATACAGTATTGCAGAAAAATCCTAAGACAGGATTAGTCTGCAAAGAGGGGGTAGGATATAACAGTATTGAGAATCCTTACAGATACTCATGGGAAGGCCTTTCCCCACCCCCTGGGCAAGACGCCCAATGATAGTGCAGGAAGGTGATCTTGATTTAATAAGGGAAGAATATGTCACCAAATTGATACAGGTTCTTAATAAAACTGAGGAAAAAGTTGCTTGTAAGTCTCCCTCTCTTCCACAGGAACCCACCCACCCATACAGGGTGGGGGATGAGGTAGTGATCAAAACACTGAAGAAAGGAAAATCCCAAGGTGACTTCGCATATGGCCAACCCACTACCGTGGTCGCAGTAACCAGAACAGCCGTGCTGACTGAACAGTCTCCAACTTGGATCCACGCCACCCGAGTGAAGCTTGTGAGAACAAGAGAGGAGGCAGGAACGGAGGCAGACAGCCTTGGCCTTGAAGAAGGACAAGAGGTACTAACGGGGGCAGACAGCCCTGACCTCCAACAAGGCCCAGAGGTACTAACGGGGGCAGACAGCCCTGACCTCCAACATGATGAGCTCCTCACCCCTTTCTGGGAAATGGTTGAATGTACTGACTAAGATTGCTTCAATAATCTTGTTGATTTTACCAATTAGTAGTAAGGGAGAAGTAGCCGCAACTAGCAAGGGCGGCGTCATCACCTTTTGGTATAATTCATCTAACACTCACGTAGCTACCTACACCTTTTGCCTTTATGATATATTGAAAACATGTTCATATTATAACTATTGTTCCAACGACTATGTAGAAGGACAGGCCTATATATGTGTAACAGACTCATACTGGGGAAAAGGTTGTGGATACTGGGGATCAGTGGAATGGAATACAGGGACAGAATGGGGCTATAAACCAGAAAGTGCCCTCAAAAGGAGGGATAAAAATTCTAAGTCCCTTTTGACTAGAATGACACTCCTTGAGAGAGGGACGTGTTATGTGGACACCTCCTCATTGAATTATTGCAAAAAAAAAAAAAAGGTCAGCGGAAATGAAGATTGTATTGACAATAGACAACCCTGGTAAATATGATGAAGGAGATTATGTATTAGGATGGTACTTCCATAACATGTGGGGAGCTGAGACTTCTCAGGTAACACAAATGTTCAAACTTAGAGATATGTATAAGTCTAAGGAATACCAGCCCATCACAGGTGTCCCCAAAAACCCACTAGCCCCACATATAGTTTCTTTAAAAAACCTAAGGGCCATATTTAATCCTACACATGAGGATACTTTGGCCATGGGGACGGGTTTTTCTGATGTTAATTTGTGGCTGGAGTGGATGAAGTATAGTGCAGCCTCTGTGAATAAAAGTAACTGTTACATATGCGGTGCTGCCAAGCCACACCTAGGTACCGTACCCCTAGTGTTACCAGAAAGTGTTGAAGAATGTTTTTTGACTCTTTTTGTTAATATGTCTTATAACCACAGTGCATGTACAAAATGGAAATCAAAATACCCTCTTTTGTTAAAAAATCCTCGCCCAGGGGCAGGTATCCAGGTATATCCAGGTAACTACACATGTTACAAGGGGAGTACACATGGGAGGAATGTACAGAATTTCACCAAAGGTTATTGTCACAAATACAGCAATCTGAACATATCCCTCACTCAGAACCAAGTGTACTCCATAGGAGATGTGTACTGGATCTGTGGAGATGGAAAAATAAGATCCAGATTGGAAGGTGCCTGGAAAAGTGAATGTGCGCTTGCCAAGGCTATAATGAACATGCACATTTTTACTGAATCAGATATTATAGACAAAGGGGTGCTAAAGATAAACAAAAGAAGCAGCCCCCTTTCAAGTTTTGATCCCCATGTGTATATAGATGCAATAGGTGTTCCAAGAGGGGTCCTAGATGAGTTCAAAGCTAGAGATCAAGTAGCCGCCGGATTTGAATCAATATTTCCCATCATTACTGTGAATAAAAATGTTGATTGGATAAATTACATATACTACAATCAGCAAAGGTTTGTAAACTATACCAGAGATGCATTTCTAGGGGTAGCAGAAGAACTACAAGCAGACTCAATCATGACATTCCAGAATCGAATGGTGTTGGATATGATTCTTGCAGAGAAGGGCGGAGTGTGCCGAGTATTGATTGATCCAACCTCCTGCTGCACATACATACCAAATAATACTGGCCCCACTGGTAAGGTCATAATAGCTATAAAAAAGCTTGAAGATCTGTCAGTAGAACTGAAAAAGAACTCAGGTATAAATGATCCATGGGATCAATACTTTGGATGGTTCACAAGTTGCAAACAAGGTCTCATGCAACTAGGGATTGTCATACTAATAGTAATTGTAGTAATAGGTGTAGTAGCATTATGTGTTATTCCCTGTGTGAGACGAATGCTAGAAAAAGGGCTCTCTAATATGTCATTATATCAGACTACTGTACCCCAGGAGGATCGAAGCCCAGATGGGTATAAGAATTACCTAATATCATATAGAGAGAAAAAGGACAAGAAAGGAAAGAACCATGTAGTGTGATCCACTAAAGGTTCTTAAGAGGGGATTTGAAAGGAATCCATATTTTTTATTATGTCAAAATGAATTCTGCTTTTTGCTGAAGTTTTGTTTCTATGTTAGGTACTAACTCTGATTGCTGTAAAACTAATAACTGTAAGGTTTCTATTCTCTGTAACCCTGAATCTTATCTCTTTGGCACTACTCCCGGACAATATTCCTAATATGGAAGTTCCGTTTTTGTTTCTATTTCTCTGAGCGTAGAATGAAACGTGTTAATATGATAGGTTAAATACATAACATACGATGATATGCTAATAAAGAGGGTAAAGCCCCCTCTATATAACCTGTGTGCATTAAAAATAAACCTCAGAGTGTTCATTCAGTACATCACTGTTGTGTCTTTCGTTACTTACTGAGTGAAGCGCTCTCCTGACGTCAGAAAGGACTCAAACCAAGCCGATACTAGAAGTTTGGTGCCAGGGGTACCAAGTGGGACTCAGAGATTCCTATCAGTCAGAGATTCCTATCACTAACCATGCCTGCAGGGAACAGTGTTTTGTATATGTTTAAAGGCACTATAATGATGCAACCATATACCTGCATAATAATGATGCAGATATATGTGTGTGTGCATATGAGGGGTCAAGTATTGTACAGTAAATACATAATTGATTCACATCCTATATGCAATACATGAAAAATTAAATAAATATGTAGAATTGTATCCTTATCATAATAACAATGTATTTTCTTACAGGACAAATTAGTAATCTATAATGATAAACAGTAAAATTAGATTTAAACGTACGAGGACCATATTATATGATCCAAGGCATGTGTAAGGTGACAAATCAATTATGCAAGAAACATTCATTACCAATACGTAATCAATGTATTAATACAAATAGACTGATGTCATAACATGGTTAAATACAAAAATATATACAGTGGATATAACACACCCCTGTTAAAATTTCAGGTTTCTGTGCTGTAAAAAAATGAGACAAAGATAAATCATTTCAGAACTTTTTCCACCTTTAATGTGACCTATAAACTGTACCACTCATTTAAAAAACAAACTGAAATCTTTTAGGTGGAGGGAAGAAAACAAAAAAACTAAAATAATGTGGTTGCATAAGTGTGCACACCCTCTTATAACTGGGGATGTAGCTGTGTTCAGAATTAAGCAATCACATTCAAAATCATGTTAAATAGGAGTCAGCATACACCTGCCATCATTTAAAGTGCCTCTGATTAACCCCAAATAAAGTTCAGCTGCTCTAGTTGGTCTTTCCTGAAATTTTCTTAGTCGCATCCCGAAGCAAAAGCCATGGTCCACAGAGAGCTTCCAAAGAATAAGAGGGATCTCATTGTTAAAAGGTATTAGTCAGGAGAAGGGTACAAAATAATTCCCAAGGCATTAGATATACTATGGAATACAGTAAAGACAGTCATCATCAAGTAGAAAAAATATGGCACAACAATGACATTACCAAGAATTGGGCGTCCCTCCAAAATTGATGAAAAGACAAGAAGGAAACTAGTCTGGGAGGCTACCAAGAGGCCTACAGCAACATTAAATGAGCTGCAGGAATATCTGGCAAGTACTGGCTGTGTGGTACATGTGACAACAATCTCCCATATTCTTCATATGTCTGGGCAATGGGGTAGAGTGGCTAGACAAAAGCCTTTTCTTACGAAGAAAAACATCCAAGCCAGGCTACATTTAGCAAAAACACATCTGAAGTCTCCCAAAAGCATGTGGGAAAAGGTGTTATGGTCTGATGAAACCAAGGTTGAACTTTTTGGCCATAATTCCAAAATATATATTGGGTGCAAAAACAACACTGCACATCACCAAAAGAACACCATGCCCACAGTGAAGCATGGTGGTGGCAACATCATGCTTTGGGGCTGTTTTTCTTCAGCTGGAACTGGGGCCTTAGTTAAGCTAGAGGGAATTATGAACAGTTCCAAGTACCAAATACCAGTCAATATTGGCACAAAACTTTCAGGCTTCTTCTAGAAAGCTAAACATGAAGAGGAACTTCATCTTTTAGCATGACAACGACCCAAAGCATACATCCAAATCAACAAAGAAATGGCTTCACCAGAAGAAGATTAAAGTTTTGGAATGGCCCAGCCAGAGCCCAGACCTGAATCCGATCAGAAGAGGGCTGTGCACAGGAGATGCCCTCGCAATCTGACAGATTTGGAGTGTTTTTGCAAAGAAGAGTGGGCAAATCTTGCCAAGTCAAAATGTGCCATGCTGATAGACAAAAAGACTGAGTGCTGTAATAAAATCAAAAGGTGCTTCAACAAACTATTAGTTTAAGGGTGTTCACACCTATGCAACCATATTATTTTATTTTTATATTTTTTCTTCCCTCTACCTAAACGATTTCAGTTTGTTTTTCAATTGAGTTGTACAGTTTATAGGTCACATTAAGGTGGAAAAAGTTCTGAAATGATTTATCTTTGTCTCATTTTTTTAAATCACAGAAACCTGACATTTTAAAAGGGGTGTGTAGACTTTTTATATCCACTGTATGTACAGTACAGACCAAAAGTTTGGACACACCTTCTCATTCAAAGAGTTTTCTTTATTTTCATGACTATAAAGGCATCAAAACTATGAATTAACACATGTGGAATTATATACATAACAAACAAGTGTGAAACAACTGAAAATATGTCATATTCTAGGTTCTTCAAAGTAGCCACCTTTTGCTTTGATTACTGCTTTGCACACTCTTGGCATTCTCTTGATGAGCATCAAGAGGTAGTCACCTGAAATGGTCTTCCAACAGTCTCGAAGGAGTTCCCAGAGATGCTTAGCACTTGTTGGCCCTTTTGCCTTCACTCTGCGGTCCAGCTCACCCCAAACCATCTCGATTAGGTTCAGGTCCGGTGACTGTGGAGGCCAGGTGATCTGGCGCAGCACCCCATCACTCTCCTTCATGGTCAAATAGCCCTTACTTTCAAAGTTTTCCCAATTTTTTGGCTGACTGACTGACCTTCATTTCTTAAAGTAATGATGGCCACTAGTTTTTCTTTACTTAGCTGCTTTTTTCTTGCCATAATACAAATTCTAACAGTCTATTCAGTAGGACTATCAGCTGTGTATCCACCTGACTTCTCCTCAACGCCACTGATGGTCCCAACCCCATTTATAAGGCAAGAAATCCCACTTATTAAACCTGACAGGGCACACCTGTGAAGTGAAAACCAATTCAGGGGACAACCTCTTGAAGCTCATCAAGAGAATGCTAAGAGTGTGCAAAGCAATAATCAAAGCAAAAGGTGGCTACTTTGAAGAACCTAGAATATGACATATTTTCTGTTGTTTCACACTTGTTTGTTATGTATATAATTCCACATGTGTTAATTCATAGTTTTGATGCCTTCAGTGTGAATCTACAATTTTCATAGTCATGAAAATAAAGAAAACTCTTTGAATGAGAAGGTGTGTCCAAACATTTGGTCTGTACTGTATATATATAAAAAAGCAAAAAATATATATATATATTTGTGCTCGGATCGGCTCATGTAAGAACACACCCTACCTAACTCAACCTACTAGCAGCAGGATTATGCTGGAACTGCTGTAGAGGGGCTGCCTAAAGGGGGCAACCCTAATATGAAGTGCCCTGAGAAAAAGGGGGGGTTTTGGGAGGGATGTAACGTCGACGTATCGCACCTGTGGCTGTGTGCCTGCAGGTATAAATAGGCTGTAGGGCCCCGCCTCCCCTCTCACAAACACGACAATTTACAATTGCCTAACACTTGTGCTCGGATCGGCTCATGTAAGAACACACCCTACCTTACTCAACCTACTAGCAGCAGGATTATGCCAGAACTGCTGTAGAAGGGCAGCCTAAAGGGGCCAAAAATAACAGACCATAGATATAGCAAAATGTATATCCATGACACATAATTACATGACCAAAATACGAAAGGCAAGTGACAGTTCACTGTGAGGATCTGGAACATAACAAGTATAGCGAGCAGAATTCCATCAACCCAGTTTTTAAATGACATGAACCGGTACATTATGTTTAGAAGCAGCTGAAGCTGCGGCGATACGAAACGAATGACCTGCAATTAACAAAAGCTTAGTTCCTGAATTGGCCAACAATATGCGGATAAACTACAGGAACGTTTTAATATTCAAAGGTGCGGCCCCCAACCTAAACAAGGGGAAAACAGCTGGCTCAGCCTCAATAAACCACAACCATTTATGTAATACCTTTACCGTGCGCCACTTATTACCGGTGGAAAAATACTAGATCCCTACCGGTTCCCCCGGCCGGGGCGTCTTGCAAGCTTCTAAGGTAAGGGTATAGCAAGAGCTACTGCAGCACAACTGACTCTTCCGAAAGTAATTTATAGATGTAGTGGCAAAGGTAAACTCACCCGGCCTGAGGAACCCATAGAAAGCCAAGTACATGGCTGTTTTCATTAGTAAGCTAATATGCCGACCAGATGGTTTATTCTGCAACATGTCTAATAAAGACCTAACCATGCTGCCATAAAAGGCTGCCGAGTGGGTCGTTTCTTAACAGACTCCTTTTGAATACCCTTCAATAACACCTTAACGGGATGGGCTGAGAACAGAGACGGTTCATCAGGATACTGGCAATACCAATAATGTTGAATACCTGCGAGGTACAGTTTAATAGTGCTATGGACCAAATGTAGATGAAAGTGGCAAAAGGCAACAAATGCGAGTAGGTAAGTTATAGGCCCTTGTGCCACAGGCTGGTAGGTATGCTTAATTACTAAACAAGTGCCAGACCGTCTTATATGTCCTAAGGGTATTAGCGGACAATGATTTAATTATAATGCTTCAGGCTACACCGAGATGTGCCACTAATCCATCAGCAACTGGAAATGACGAGTATATTATGCGATACATTTAACATACTCCTCCCCGACAAGCGTCACTTCACTGTGTGGTTAGAATATACCATCGGATCTGAGTTTTCCATACGTTCGTGAAAACTAAGTTATTTTAACTACTGTGGCAGGGTTAATAGCATTTTTCAAATATTCGCCTAATCGCTGGCTGTTAGATAATTCGCCTATTTGTTTATTCGCTACATAACACCACCCAAGTTAATAACAGTGTGATGCGATTGTGCGTGCGCACGTGCACGCGCACATGCACGTGCGCACGCATTATAGGCGTGGTTTATCACGAGTGCGTCAGATCCATTTTAAGAGTGAATCTTGACCAGAGAAAATGGTGGGCAGCAAATTCCACGATGAAGAGGATGAACTCCTGCTAACTGTAAGTACAACACTTCATGTGATAACTTTTTGAATGCATGTTCGAACCATATCTGTATAGTATAGTAATTATTAAGCAATAGTATATTTAAATATTCGTGCATGCTCAAGTATGCGAATATTTGTACGCACTAAATATAACTTTATTTTTTATCATGTCTGATTAGATAATCATCATTGTTGTAATAAGTATTGTTTTGATATCACAGCACTTTGTAGCAAGTATGTATGTATGTATGTATGGACAGCAAAGAAATATCATGCACATTGCATATACATTTTCCTGCCAGACACTGCATACCACACACTGCATACCACACGCAAACTCAAACGGGCCAGATTTATCATTACTCTGACAGCTCACTCCACTTTCACATATGTCTAAAGTCAGTTTTAGCCAAGTCAGATTTAAGATCGGCCCTTTAAGACTGTAATAAATGTGCTTTGACGGTTACAGTTTATCCGTCAGTAAGCAGCTTTACAAAAGTCGCACGTCCATATGAAAAAGTTGCATGTTTTATTAAAAAGTCTCAGAAGATAAGCATGGTCCTCACTGGAGTGAACTAGCGCATTTTTTTGCCACTTTTTTGCGACTTTTTAAATAGTCCCAATAGTAAACGTGTCTAGAGATTCATTTACATAAGAAAACACACCCACTTTCATAAAACTGGCGAGCATAGTGCAGAGCAGAAAAAAGTTTGTGCGCAGTTTTAGCGTTTGCGCATTTTCTTGCGACTTTTTCACTCCATTATTCTGACTTGAGCTAATGATAAATCTGGCCCCATGTCTTATTGGTCTGGAGAAAAATTAAACATTTCTTCCTGCCATTATTTGCTGGTTCATTTAGCGTTACCCAGGGTGCACCACGGGGAGGCGAACCAGATGTACACCCCATACCGTACCGTCACTTCACTAGACAGGTACATCTCAGCTCTGCTGGCCAATATCCGATTGCTCAGACCCCACACACATACAACAGGAAAACAATTTGATCTTATAACGTGAACATTAAATATAATATTTCCACCTTCTAAGGGCTCTTTCACACTTGTTCTTTTCCGGCATAGAGTTCCGTCGTCGGGGCTCTATGCCGGAAAAATCCTGATCAGTTTTATCCCCATGCATTCTGAATGGAGAGAAATCCGCTCAGGATGCATCAGGATGTCTTCAGTTCCGGAACGGAACGTTTTTTGGCCGGAGAAAATACCGCAGCATGCTGCGCTTTTTGCTCCGGGCAAAAATCCTGAACACTTGCCGCAAGGACGGATCCGGAATTAATGCCCATTGAAAGGCATTAATCCGGATCCGGCCTTAAGCTAAATGTCGTTTTGGTGCATTACCGGATCCGACGTTCAGCTTTTTCTGAATGGTTACCATGGCTGCCAGGACGCTAAAGTCCTGTCTGCCATGGTGAAGTGTAGTGGGGAGCGGGGGAGCAGCACACCCACCGTCCGCGCGGCCCCCGGGTCGCCCCAGAGCGATGCCAGGGCACCCCACACGCATGGACCACACGATCGCATGGATCATGCGATCCATGCGCATGGGGTGCCCCGACGCCACCCCGGAGCGCCCCAGGAGCCATGCGGGCGGCAAGCACACTGCTCCCCTGCTCCCCACCACTACCATGGCAACCAGGACTTTAATAGCGTCCTGGCTGCCATAGTAACACTGAACGCATTTTGAAGACTGATCAGTCTTCAAATGCTTTCAGTTCACTTGCGGTGTTACGGATCCGGCGGGCACCTCCGGCAACGGAAGTGCACGCCAGGTCCCAACAACGCAAGTGTGAAAGAGCCCTAACAAATACTTTTTGCTGTGTTTTGGATGATATTTATTGATAATCCTTGTATTTCCAAAATTTTGTTATGTTGAAGAAGGGATATGATTGGACCAGGAAGCAGGCCGAGAAGAGGGCGATCGTCGCGGGGGCCGTCAAGGTTTTGGAAAAAAAAATTGCAACGACGAGTTGCAAATAGTTAAGAAGTGGTCTGATCTGAAGCGGAGGCACCCGGACTGGGTCAATGAGATCAGTCGCAGAGTCTGCCTGGTACTTTTTATTTTTTTTATCACCCGTTACAAATTATTACTTATTTTTACCTGTTGTGAAACATAGCAAATCATCCGTTTACCTCATACATCTCTCCCTCGCTGTGAGTGTATATATATATATATTTATCCACACAGCGCGGTAGTGATGTATGATGTAACCGGCTGATTTTGCACTTTGCACGCACACATAATAATAAATATATGTGTGTGTGTATATCTAGATAAACAGCAATCATCAATCTGTTTTAGGGCTGTTTCACACGAGCGGATGCCGTGCGTGACATCCGCTCTGTGAATGACAGCCAAGACCTGATGCGGACAGCAGAAGCACGGAGCATTAACATGATTGATAATGCTTCGTGCCTCTCTGTGATCTCTATACTACGAAATCACAGTGAGATAAAGTTGTCACTGTGATTTCGTAGTAAAGAGATCACAGAGAGGCACGGAGCATTATCAATCATGTTAATGCTCCGTGCTTCTGCAGTCTGCATCGGGTCTTGGCTGTCATTCACGGAGCGGATGTCACGCACGGCATCTGCTCGTGTGAAACAGCCCTTAGGCCCCTTTCACACGGACGGATTAGGTCCAGATACGTCCAGGGTGCGTTCAGTGAAACTCGCACTATTTTGCAAGAAAGTTGACTCAGTTTTATCTGCGATTGCGTTCAGTTTTTTTACACGCGGGTGCAATGCGTTTTGATGCGTTTTTCACGCGCGTGATAAAAAACTTAAGGTTTACAAACCACATCTCTTAGAAACCATCAATGAAAAACGCATCGCACCCGCACTTGCTTGCGGATACAATGCGTTTTTCACGCAGCCCTATTCACTTCTATGAGGCCAGGGCTGCTTGAAAAACGCAGAATATAGAACATGCTACGATTTTCATGCAACGCAGAACTGATACGTGAAAAACAACGCTCATGTACACAAACCCATTGAAATGAATGGGTCAGGATTCAGTGTGGGTGCTATTCGTTCACGTCACGCATTGCACCCGCGCGGAAAACTCGCTCGTGTGAAAAGAGCCTTACAACAAAAGTACCCATCCATCATTACATTACATACATCCCCCACTTAGGTTAGTTTCACAATAGCGGCATGGACGTCGCCAGGCTGTTCCGTCATGTGAACAGCTTGTCGGATCCGTCCTGCCGCTAGTGTACGTGTGGCCCCATACTACAGCTCCATCACCATTGACTTTCAAGGGATCGTGGCGTTATTCCTGGGCATGAACATCTGCAAACCATGCCGACATGTTGTAGTTTTATTCTGTGCACCTCTCGGCATGGTTTATCGTTGCAGCCTTGGTATGACGCCCCGTTCCCACTACAGTCAATGGGTTTGGAGCAGTATTCCGGAGACACGCGTACACTAGCGGCAGGACGGATCCGAGGTTCCAGAGCTCTCTGCTGCTATTGTGAAAATAGCCTTACTTAGCATTTCTTATTAGTTCTGAGTTGTTTCTCTAAGGGCCCATTCACATGTGCTCAATTTCATAATTTATTTTTCTGAACTGACTTGAGGACCCATTCATCTCTAAGGGGGCCGCACGATGTGCGTCCCGTCTCCAGAAGAGCGGACCCGCACTTCTGGGTCCACATTTCAGTTCTTAAAAAAAAAGAACGAATATATTTTTGCACTAAATATAACTTCATCTTTTATGATGTCTGATTAGATATTCATCATTGTTGTAATAAGTATTGTTTTGCCATCACAGCACTTTTTCTGTAGCAAGTATGTATGTATGGACAGCAAAGAAATATCAAGCACATGCACATTGCATATACATTTTCCTGCCACACACTGTATACCACACACTGTATAGCACACGCAAACACAAACACATAGTCTATATATTAGAGTTTATGTCTTGTTGGTCTGGAGAAAAAATATCAATTTCTTCCTGCCATTATTTGCTGGTTCATTTAGCGTTACCCAGGGTGCACCACGGGGAGGCGAACCAGATGTACACCCCATACCGTACCATCACTTCACTAGACAGATACATCTCTGCTCAGCTGGCCAATATCCGATTGCTCAGAACCCACACACATACAACAGGAAAACCATTTGATCTTATAACGTGAACATTAAATATAATATTTCCACCCTCTAACAAATACTTTTTGCTTTGTTTTGGATGATATTTATTAGTAATCCTTGTATTATTGTCCTCAATTGAGGCCAAGAATAGTCATATTATATTATTGCCGTTGATGTGCGGTCTTCAAAATGTGTCACGCAGATTTCCGGTGTCCGTTTTTTTTTTTTTGTGTGGGTGGATATGAAAAACACATTACGGACGTTTAAATAGAGCCTAAATCCGAATGTTGTGTGATTACAGGGCTTCCAGTGCCAACAGGCCGTCGCCGTATCACGACAGCGGATTTAGATGTGGTGGAGGTCTCCGCAGAGGATGAGCAGGCGGGCCCTTCTCACAGTCATGTAGGTGCCACCAACCCACCTGTGGGGAATGATGTGGAGGTGGCAGCTGATGAGCCCGGACCCTCAGAAGGCCCGAAAACATCTGGGCCAGCTCCTGCAGTGGAGGATATCCCCACCCCAGCTCCAGATGAAGAGTAGGAGGCTTTAGTTACCACCCCGCACCAGGAGGGTAAATATGTGCACACATCATCCTAATTATGTATACATCACATATTTAGAAACATTAACCCTCTGTACCCCATGCCCATTTTTACTTTAACACTAATTTAAATTTTTTCTTAAATATAATAAGGTATCTATTTTTGTGCTAATAACTTTAAAACGAGTTTACTTTTCACGGGCATAGTTCTATCTTATCGTTACACATTGTACTTCATGACAGTGGTAAAATTTAGTCCAAATTTTATTGGCATCTTTGTACAAAAATTAACTAATGTAAAAAAATATTTGAAATAAAATTATATAATCAAAATAAAAATTTCACTTTATGCTACAATATAGATTAATAGAGATTAATTAAATTTATAAGTTTACAATCGCCATATGCATATATCATGTTTAGATCATTTATTAACTGAAATATAATTCAATAACAGTTTGGTTATGCAGTCAATTTTTGTGGCCTACATAGTGTCAGCGACAAATAAATAACCCCATTTCAGAAACCACACACCCTCTATTTAATCCAAATTGATTCTATAAAGTCTGTAAACGATTTAATTGTCCAACGGTAATCTATTAAAATATAAAAAAAAAAAAAAATTGAACAAATTATAAATTACAAACTATTTGATTTGAAAACATTGTAGTGTTTAAATCATAAAAAAATCTTAAACGTATTACACAGAATATGTATATTTACAAACAGTTGTGCACAAAAACCTTAACTTTGGTCGCACAGCAGGCTTCAGACTGCAAGGAGCACAATATGGCTTTAGGCTAGAGGATATGGATTAATAGTAATTGGGAGCTATGTCGCATGTAAAGAGAAGACACCCTTATGTGACCCTAGAGTTGAAAACAAAACAAAGTGACTCAATTAGGCAAACTACACCCCTCAATGAATTTACTAAGCAATTAGATCAATCCGCAATTTTACATAATGAGGCAACGATTGTCTTTTAAAAAAACTGTTCAAATTGAATAAGAAAAAAAAAAGGAATTTACACACAGTTTTTTATTAAACAAGTGGTTACAGGACTAAATGCACCCCACATTTAGTTCCACTATTCGCCTATAATTCACCACCACATATGTGAATTTATGTCATTGGCTGTAGAGTTGTAACAGCCAATATCAGCGCTTGCATGGGAACAAAACACTGGTGTCGCCTGCTTCACCTCTAAGGAGACAGGTGCTGTCGTACAGTCTTGTTTAGCATTCGTCACCTCCACATGACACCTCCTTACCCCCCCCCTTCAGCTACGTAGTATGTCTTTGTAATACGTCCAATAGGAGAGATCTAGACAGCAGGTGTTTGCCAAAAACTTGAAAAGGCCTTATTTTATATAATTGGCTAGCTTCTCTGGACTAGTAGATCAGCTATTAGACCATGGTTAATGAGCCATTTTGTCCCCAGGGCAAATATTTTTTATTTGGCACAAAAATAGTACCGAGCAGTTTCGAAAGTCAGGAAACGCTGCACCCTACAATTATATAGCAGGGGATGAAGATTACAAGAGTAACAATAATAATGGGACAACAAAAACCACAGTAATATCAAACAACAGCCATGCACAAGAACTCTTTAATCTACATAAACTAATATTATATAACACAACAAATTTAATTTAAAACTACTAAAATATCACTAAATAATCTAATATATAACTACATTTATTATGGTATACTTTAAAAATGACACTCAAATTATCTGCACTTAACTACATACTACACAAAATTCAATAAATGACTCTTATTGTTAATTGATATATTTATTTCTTGTGTTTTCATAACAGTAATCAATAAAATTTCTGCAAAAATTGCTCTAATGCAAAAGAGGCATGGGAAAATCAGGGAATTACGGGCCCAAATTCAAAAATCCCAAAAAATGCTGCAGGAATTCGAAGGCCAATATGGAGAGGACCTGAAGGAACTTGCAAGCCTGCAGGAACAACTGCAAAAGTTGCCTTAATTTTATTCAAATATTTTTTTTATTAAAAAATTTTCTTAAGTTATATTGATTCCATACTTATTTTTCTATAAGGTTATGTTTTTGTATAATTTTAACTGCAGACTTATCAGTAAAGGAGCCTTTAGTCCACGTTCAAAGTCAGCAGGGTTCGGACAGACAACAGCAGTAGGTACATCTTAACAGTGTAGTATAAGGCCTACACATAAATAGTTTTTTTCATGACAGCAGCAGCAGGTAGTGTTGTATTATGAGGCATATACATAACAAATAAACTTGATCAAGACAGCAGCAGCAGGTAGAGCTAACGTATTCTGAGGGCTACAAGTCAGCTTTAAATGTACAGCAGCAGCAGGTATTTATAGTGTTGTATTATGAGGTATATACATAACAAATCAACTTGATCAGGACAGCAGCAACAGGTAGAGCTAACGTTATATTCTGAGGCATACAAGTCAGCTTCATCTGGACAGCAGCAGTAGGTAAAGTTAACATTTTAGGTTGATTAGTAAATTTAAAAATCAACTTTATCAGGACAGCTGACGGTGTTGTATAAGGACTTCACATAGCTACAAAGGACAAACAACTAGCTTGACATAACTCTGTATGATCATGACAGACAGCATCTGCAGCTGGTAGATATTAAAGGTCGAGTATAAGACCTAAACATATCTCATACTAACTCAGCAGGACAGGCAGCAGCAGGTAATTTGGATTCTCAAAAGGCTGAATGCTAACTCGCTGTGATCAGAACAGACAGCATCAGAATCCGCAGTAGGTAGATATTAACAGTGGATTATACGGCCTACACATAACTCTCAATGATCAGGACAATAGAAGCAGTCATTGCTAATGGTGGAATATAATGACTACATCGAACTCTGAAGTATCAGGCCAAGATCAGCATGCAGTTGGTAAGTTAAAGTAGTATTCTAATTACTACACAAAGTTTGGCATAACTAAGCAGTAATAGAGAGTGTCAGGTTATTATATTGCAGCAGACAAAATTTTGTAACAGATGGGGCTGTGGAAGAGCGATTATAAAAGTATTAAAAAAAAGATTGAACCCCCAACTACAGCATGTGTATTTATCGCTTATATATACACTGTTGTCTAACAAAAATAAAATATTTTGAACAAAAAAATTATAACAGTTCATTATTATTATATTTTATTGAAAAGGCCAATATAACATTGTACAATAAATCATTTATCTAAAAAAAAAACGTAATTTATAATAGAAAATTATTGTTTAACGCACATTAATTAACCTTTGTGTGAACACACTATTACCTTTCAAATGTATTATTGAACAAAGCTTTAGATTACAAAATACAAATCTACATTCAAAATGTATAATATATATAGAGTATCAACCAAATTTTAACAAAAAATAAATTGATACTTTAAAAAAAATATCTTATAATAAAAAAAATTATCCAACTATCCATACTGTGATCCAAATTTCAACCTCAATAAGACAATATTGCATAGTAAAATTGTCTTAAGTTATATTAGTTCCATTATTTTTAAAAATTTTAAACATCAAATGTGTCTGAAAAAAAAAAAAGTAAACAATTGACGAGTCAGCAAAGAAATAACTAGCATGAATCTGATATAGTGTCCGTTTGTTAAACTGGACATGTCGGAGCATAGCTTCGTCAATAAAGACATCAACATGTGATGCAATGAGTAGAATCACTCACAAAATGGTGACATGGCTTAAAGATTATTATACTGTCAGAAGTTAATTTTGAAAGATTAAAATCTGGTATTATATTACACTAGCATGTGAAAATAATCATTATATAATTGTCAAGAAGTAAGATTACATATAAATGTATATATCTATATATACATGTGGCAATAACGCTCCATTACCAAAACCGGATTACCACACGGATGAGTATAATGCCAGTAACACCCAACCATGTAGAGAGGTCAACACGGAAGCCAGGCATCCTTTCCAGGACAACCGACAACACCATGTTAGAACCTAAGTCTGTATTTAAATAATAAATAAAATAAAAAACTTTTATTAGGTTTATCAATCAGTCTTGTACAATGTTAAGTGCACAAAACCACATGCGGTCCCCACCTTGCTAAAGTAAGAACCACAACATGGACGCCAAAAACCCAATTAAAGCAAAATAAAATTATTAAAATAAAATAAAACAAAATAAATTATTTTGGTGAATGAAGCGTAAAACCGCATGAATTTATTAAACGAAAATGTTTTTATTCAATATATATTCAAATCGAATTCTTGACAATATACGATGAATAGTGCACATTCGCAAATATTAAGCATTAACACAATTTTATGAAAATAATAATACCCAATACTTGTCATATTACAAGGGCTAATAAGTGCTCCATGCTAGTTCTCCTTTGCATGATCTCGACAAAAAAATTCCACAGTTAGATTTTAATCATTTACTATATTTCAGACACATTACTTGGCAGCATTAGGCCAGACAGTAGCAGTAAAATAGTAACGCAACAGTAGAAGGCATACAAATCAAAGGCCCAAACAATAAAGGATAACTACTGAAACTACCATTAAAATAGAAAAATCTGTTGTCTAAAGGCCACACATAGCTAAACTAAACTCTGCAGGAACAGGGCAGACAAAAGCAGGTAAGTGTAAACACCATAGTAAAAGGTCTACACCAAGTTCGCCTAACCCTGCAGGACAGGCAGCATCATAATTTAATGTTAAAATTTGAGAATAAAGAGTAATTATAACTACATGTTCAGGACAGACAGATTCAGCATCAACAAGGTCTACATAAGGTCTGCACATAACTTGGCACAACTCAGTAGGAAATGCATAATCAACATTTAAATCTAATGATTTAGTGTAAGGACTAAACAAAAATCAGCATGATCAGCAAATTCAATAGCAGCATCAACAGGATGGAAGATGGAAAATGTCTAGTATAAGGCCTATAGAGAGGAAGGTTTCTGATCAGGCGCAAATCACATAGGATCCAATCCGTCTAGTATGGGTGAATCTTTTTTAATTGCATAAAATAAAATAAAATAAAATAGAACAACGCGTTTCGGGGCTCAAAATGTCCCCTTCATCAGGTCAACAGTAGTCACAATGAATAATGTCAGTACAGGTATATAAAGATCTAAATTTACAACTTGATACTGACCTAGTTATTAGAAATGCAAACAAAGGGGGGGGGGGGGGGGTTGTCATTCAAAACCGCACAGACTATGTGAAAGAAGCCCTCAATATTCTTTCGAATGATAAATATTATTTACCGCTTGAGTGTGACCCCTCTGAAACTTATCTAGGAGAGTTTCAGACTTTAATAAAATCTGGGGATCTTTGTCTAAATAAGAAGGAAAGGGAATACATTATGGTAAAAGAGTCCACACCAGCGACCTTTTACCACCTTCCCAAAATCCACAAGGACATCCAAAACCCACCAGGACGTCCCATAATATCGGGTGTCTCTTCTCTCACACGGAATCTGTCACACTACATTGACATCCATCTACAGAAACACGTGCTTTCTCTAAAATCCCATCTTAGAGACTCTTCATCACTCATTTCCGTACTTAAAGACATCGAGTGGTCAGATGATTACCATTGGGTGACTTTGGATGTATCAGCACTATATTCGAACATTTCCCACGATCTAGGGATGAAGTGCACTTCCAGCTTTCTTGATAACGATCCAGATATGCCCGTTGCGCAGAAAACATTTATCATGAAAGGTATTGAGTTTATACTCACACACAACGTGTTTACATTTCAAAATGACATCTATAAACAAATACGCGGAACCGCGATGGGGACGCGTTTCGCGCCCAGTTTTGCAAATTTGTTTATGGGGGCGTTCGAGGAGACTTTCATATACCAATCTAGCTTCTGGGCCAATAAAAACATTGTCTTCTTCCGCAGATATATAGATGATCTGATCCTCATTTGGAATGGGGACCAAACATCTATAGATAATTTCATCTCTTATATTAATACCAATGATTGGGGTATTACCTTCACGGGTACGTCTGACAACAAAAGAACTGAGTTTCTTGATTTAGAAATCTTTATTCAAAACAACAGAATAAATACACGCACTTTTTTTAAAAAGGTAGATAGCAATAGCTATTTAGATTTCAAAAGTACACACTATAGAAAATGGAAAACAAACATCCCTTTTAGTCAATTTAAACGACTCAGAAGAAATTGTACCCGTGAGGATGATTTTCACCAACATTGCGATATTTTGGCCTCTAGATTCACTCAGAAAGGGTATCCCTCTAATATCATCTCTGGCGCAAGAAAAAAGGCCACAGAACTCACTCAAGCTGAATGTCTGATCCCAGTGTCTAAAAAGAAAAAAGAGATTAGTAATGGAACATATGTCTGCAATTTTATCACTACTTTTAACCAAAACCATCTATCGATTAAAACAGTTTTAGAAAAACATTGGCATATTTTAAAAAGAGACCCCATTCTGAATCAAATTATTCCAGAAGTTCCTAGACTTACATATAAAAGAGCACTTACCCTCAAAAATATCCTGGCACCTAGCAAACTCAATTCCACTTAACATTATACTGTGAGTGACGATGCTGCCGCCCCCAAAGGCAGCTCGAAGTGCGGACACAGAAAATGCCTATGCTGCTCCAATATATGTCATACGTCTGTTTTTTACAGCCGAGTGAGCGGGGAATCCTTCCCCATTATGTCCGCACTCAACTGTGAATCCAGTCATGTTATATATCTTTTAGAATGCCCATGCAACCTACAGTATGTGGGGCGCACGATCCAGACATTGCGCAATAGAGTAAATACGCATAGATCAAAGATCAAGAAGAAATTTTGGAAACACAGCGTATCTAGACATGCTGCGGAACACCATGAGGGCAGTTCAGCTGGATTTAGGGTAACCCCAATTGAAAAAATCCTGTGTCATCTACATAAAGATATCCAACACATTAGACGGAGAGAAATGTACTGGATTTTCAAGTTGAATAGTCTGCATCCATACGGCCTCAACGAAGCTTTTGAGATCAATCTATAGAAAGATCAGATCGGCGTGTGTATCCATTTACTGATATTTATATATATATGGGTCCATGTTGATGCCTATATATATATATATATATATGTATAATTGGTTTATATTCATTTTATTCTATTTACTATTATAATTTTTTCATATTCATCTTCAAAAAATTTTTTTATATTATTTTTTTATATATATTTTTTTTATATATTTATATTTATTTTTATTCTCACTTTTATTTTTATTATATATTTTTATTACATTGTTATCATGATCATTTTTTTCACCTTTGTTTTTATATATATTTCAAGCGTATATCAACATTTATTATTTATCATGGTGCAATATATATGGACCTAAACCCTTGCCCCCAACAAAGTAGAGGGGTTCATTTGCCGAAACGTCCTATATTTTATATTTATATTTATATATTTTATATTTATATATTTATATTTATATATTTTATATTTATATATTCCCTATATTTATATGTTTACCTATACATTATAGCGCCCCCAAAAAATAACGTGCCTTTTGGCCATGAGCTCTTCTTAACAATAATGTGCACACCTGCATATTTACTATTTATTGTATTATATATATATATTATACAGTTTTACTCTCCATTTAGGATTTCTGCCTTGTATATTTATTTATCATATAAGTACATCGATTTTTGTTTCTATATATATACATATATTTATCTATTACCATTTTTATGTTTATTTCTATTTTCATTCAATTCTATCCTTATATGTATCCATACCTATATTCATTTGTACCCTCTCTACAATTGTGGACAATATATGTATATCATTATATACCATCACAAGCCCCACGTCTCCGACCTCTCTCCCCCCCCCTCTTCCCCCTACCATTCCGACTAGTCCAGGGTATCGAGTAATGATCACGGTCCTATGCCCCCCCGCCCCCCCTGTAACAGCCGCCTGCGTGTGGACATTGTGAGCGCATATGCTCTGCAGAGTAGCGTCTCTGTAGCCATGGACACTGGCCGTGTGATCGTGTGAGTTGCGGTCACATGACCAGGTGCCCGTGCAAGTAGGATAGCTGAGAAGAGCGCAGGCGCCGGGTACCATACGCAGGAGTTGCTTCGATCACATGACCGCATCACTGCGGTCATGTGACTCCTGTCCTCCGTCCCTATTTTTAATAATCTTAAGAGTGAATCGCCGACTAGATGTTACATACCCCCCCTATATAACCTCTAAACATTGACTACAGTTATATATTGTGATTACATGTGTATTTTGAATAAGCTATTTGTATATCTGTGACACATTACCTGCAGCTAGCCCCTCCCATCTGTGGGCAGCTCTCAGGTAATCCGTTTTTTGGCGTTTTTTTTGGATCTTTATATACCTGTACTGACATTATTCATTGTGACTACTGTTGACCTGATGAAGGGGACATTTTGAGCCCCGAAACGCGTTGTTCTATTTTATTTTATTTTATTTTATGCAATTAAAAAAGATTCACCCATACTAGACGGATTGGATCCTATGTGATTCGCGCCTGATCAGAAACCTTCCTCTCTACAAGCATCCTTTGGGGGATTGGGCCTCCGATCCCAAAGATACCTCTTCTGCGGCTGCATCCACGGATCCGAAAAATCTCTCTCTTTTTATTTACATATCTACAATAGTGTTGTGTCTATTATTGCACAACCTAAAAAGGTGAGCACCTTTAATTTGTCTTACAATTAAGTTTGTATTGAACATACTACCCTATTGTGCGCCCCCCATACCCCCCTTTTTTGTCTCCATGTTCCCCTCCTGACCGAGGGGGACTCTAGACTCGCCTGTGGTTTTCAAGACTAGTATAAGGCCTAAACATAGCTCTGACTAACTTATCAGGACAGACAGCAGCAGGTTCAAAGTTGGCAGCAGCAATGTGTACTCCGGAATGGGAAACCAACAGGCCATGGTTAGCCCATAAATAAAATATGACATGTCAGACAGCAGCAGGTTCAAATTTGGCAGCAGCAATGTGTACTCCTGAATGGGAAACCAACAGGCCATCGTAAGCCCATAACTTAAAAAAAATGCAACTCTGACAGCAGCAGGTATTCATTGTGCTGAGGAAATGCGATGACATGCATAATAATTAAAAAATTTGGCATTCTAGAATGATTATTTTGATTATATTAAGATTTTGCTTCCACACCAAAAAATTATTGATAAATTAAGTAGACACAACACATGCATCGGTAGTCAACAATTTATTCTTTAAAGCATATTGAGTCAGTATCAGAACACTGAGGCTACACAGCCAGCCTAACCGTGTGATGATTCCTACACGCCAGAGGGCACTAGTAGTGGTGGTGTTTATCAGCGGCTATCTCATCCTCCTTTTGTCTGTGAGGAGTAATGGGTACGGCCGCTCTCCACACCCATACGTGATCTTCACCGCACACACGCTGTGCTCCAGGCCCACGACAGGACCTATCCATCCTGTGCCCGTATGAGCACAGAAGGCACTGATGAGGCAGCTCTCCTGGGCCAGGGTCTTGAAGTGTCCCCTGCTCATGCGCCTGGATTAGTTCACCTTCTCATCATCGAAGACTCAGCTGCGTTCCCCTGGCTGCTGTGGGTGTCACAGGCGTTTGGGTTCAATGCGCATCCTGGATGAACTATTGCAAGTCATAGTGCAGAATAAGACTTTAAATGCGAGGCTTGTCTACAACCCGGGGGGGGGGGGGGGGAGAGAAGGTTCAAACAGCCAGTGGCAGACAAATAAAGTTAAGCCTGTTTACCACTGTCGTGTGTGCCCCATTTTCCGTATTGCTGAACGCATTTGCGGAACAGAAATACACGGCTGCCGTTCTGTGGTCATTCCGCATCAAAGATAAACTAATTAAATGCGAGGCCTTCTTACTTACTATATAAGTAAATATATAAATAAATATAAAAAAAAACAAAAAAAACAACATAGTTTAGGAGGGAGAGACAAGGAGAGGGATGGACAAGGGACCCTTCAACGGCCTGAACCGACAGCGGGGGCCAAGAAGTCACTGCCGATCCAGGACTCGTTCATTTTAATGAATGTAAGTCTGTCCACTGAGTCCGTGGACAGACGGGTCCGCTTGTCCGTGACCACCCCACTTGCCGCACTGAAAGTTCGCTCAGACAGTACGCTGGAGGGGGGCAAGATAGTAACTCCAGCGCATACTGAGCGAGCTCGCGGCAGGTGTCCAGCCTGGCGACCCAGTACTCCATGGGGTCGTCGGTGTTAATGCTGTCGGAAGCACCAACGGACCCCATGTAGTCTGCCACCATGCGGGCCAGCCGCTGGTGGTGACTGCTGCTGCTACTGGGTCGCGCAGACTGGTAGAACGACCGCATCTGACCCATAATGTCACCTGCTAGTGCCTGAGATGGGCGGGGATAACTGGAGCGTGAGGCCGAGGGTTGGCCTGCTCCAGCCGCTTGATCAGACAGGCCCGCAGTTGATCCATCCGGGCCTGTCTACGGCTGGCTGGGATGAACTGCTCCAGTTTTCCCTTGCAGCGAGGGTCTAAAAGGATGGCCAACCAAAAATCTTCCCTCTCCTTGATTCTCTTGATCCGGGGGTCCCTTTCGGAGGCATCGCAGCATGTGGGCAGCCATAGGGAAGAGGACAGCCCGCTGTGACTGTTCATGGCTGCCCAGGACCATGACCTCTTGGTCCTCCTGCTGCTGTTGCTGATGCTCCCGGTCGGAGCTGCCCCACCCCCGGACTAACGGTGCCCCCAACACCGTCTCTCCCTCCTGACCAGGCCCAGACTCCTGGACGTCTACAAATTCTTCTTCCTCCTCCTCGTCCTGGGTCTGGTCTTGTTGGAGCATTGCTGCCTCCTCTTGCTCCACCAAGGCACTCTCCCCAGCCTTGAGCAGGCGATCTAGTGTCCTGTCCAGCAGGAACACTAAGGGGAGCACGTCATTGAGGCCGACATGCTCCCCGCTGACCATCTTGGTCGCCTGCTCAAATGGGGCCAACACGTGGCAGACCTGCTGTATCTGCCCCCACTCCGCATTAGTGATGTATGGGAGTGGGTGTGCTGGCCCTGAAGTGCCTTGGTCCAGCAGGTATTCCCTCACCGCCCTTCGCTACTCCCACAACCTCTCCAGCATGTGGAGGGTAGAGTTCCACCGCGTCACACTGTCCACAATCAGCCTGTGAGGTGGCAGGCTGTTGTCCTGCTGCAGTTTGGACAGGGACGCGGCAGTTGGGGAGCGTCTAAAGTGGCTGGCAATCCTCCATACCCTTGGCACAATGTCACTCAACCCTTCGTATGTTCGGAGGAATTTCTGCACAACTAGGTTGAGGACATGTGCCATGCAGGCCACGTGTGTTAGACTGCCAGCTTGGAGGTAGGCGAGGAGGTTGCTGCCATTTTCACAGACAACCATACCTGCCTGGAGCCTTCGGGGTGTCAGCTACTTCTGGACCTGAGCCTGTAGTGCGGCCAGAACATCAGGTCCAGTGTGTCTCCGTTCCCCTAAGCTCACAAGCTGGAGCACGGCCTGGCAGCGGACGTGCACCACACTTGCGTAGCTACGGGGACACTTGCTGGGGGGCTCAGCAGCAGTGGAGACAGTGGCTTGTGGGGGGAGAGCAGCAGTTCTCCCCTGGACACCCCGGGGCGGCACCACAAAGTCAGATGCCGCTGATCCCTCCCCGGCACCTCGAAGGGATACCCAACGGGCAGTAAAGCTGATATAGCGTCCCTGCCCATGCCTGCTGGTCCAAGCATCCATTGTGAGATGCACCCTGTCACTGACAGCATGATCAAGCGACAGGGATACATTCTGCACAATGTGCTGGTGTAGGGCAGGGACGCCAGTCCTGGCAAAGAAATGGCGGCTGGGGACACGCCATCTGGGTTGTGCCTGCTCCAACATCTGCCAGAAGGGATTGCTGTCCACAAGATTGAAGGGCAGCAGATGTTGGGTGATAACCCTTGCCAGGAGCCCATTCGAGTGAACGCACGCGTCGGTCCCCGGGGGCATAGGGCACGGTGCGTTCAAAAAGGTCAGCAACCGTGGGCTGGCGCCGGACGGCAGTGGAGGACATAGAGGAGGGTGCGGTGGAGGCAGAGGTCTGGCTGCCGGTACCAGTACCTCTAGGAGAGGGAACGGGGGAGTGGGAACGCCTTGTTGGAAGTGGTTGGGGTGGCTGCAGAACAGTGGCAGGAGCTGCTGTCCCCTGCGCACTGCTGGTGGCGCCACTGCTGTGACCACCCCGCATCTGTTCCCACTCCTGCCAGTGGTTGACTCGTATGTGCTGGGTGAGGGCAGTGATACTCAGCCGAGCCACAGACCTCCCTCTCCTCACCCTGGCATGGCACAGATTACAAATGCCAATTGTGGCATCATCTGGTGCCAGGGTGAAGTAAGCCCAAACAGGCGACTTACGCACCACCCTCCTGTCAGATGGGGAGGTGCTGACTTGCGCCTGCTCGGGCTCGGTGCGGACAGGTGGAGCTGGCTGCTGCTGCCTCCTCCTACTGCCATTACCAGTCGAGCCCCTGACTCTGGGCTCACTGGCAACCTGTCGCACCATTTGCCTCTGGTGCCTACCTTCCTCCTCATCAGTGCTGCTGATGCCTGACAAGGGAGGTGGCACCCATTCTCTATCACCCTCCTCTTCGTCCCCCGATATGTCAGACACAGGGACAACCAGTGGTGGACTGAGGGGAACAGCAGACGTGGGGCCCCTGACCTGGCTCCTTTGTCCCCTCGCTGATGCCTGGGTCTGACTAGGTGTGGGGTTTCGATGGCTGAAACCGCCCGCACCTGTTGGAAGGGATGTCACTGGGGTACATACAGGTGGTATCCCCTCCATCTCCCCCTCCATCCCTTCCATAAGGTCTGTATTACCTCCCCCAAGGTGTCCCTCTCACTGTCGCTGTCAAACAGGAGCAGGGACGATTCTTGGGGGCTGGGGGTTGGTCCTACAGGAGAAGAACTGCTGCTGCTGCTTGGAGCCGGGGCAGAGGACTCTGTGGCACTGGCTTTTGCCATGAGAGACACAACTTCCTCGGCATCCTGAGATGTAATTCTCCTGCTGCCAGTTGCAAAAAAATCGCGAATAAGGCAGACGCCCCTGACACCTGCGTCCGCACCTCGGTTGGTAGATGAGCGGCCCCGTGCTGACAGCTGTACAGCACTGGGAGCAACTACTCTCCTACCCCTGCTGCTTGATCGTGAAGACCTCTTTTTTTTTTTATTACTTAGTAATAACCAGTAAAGGAAAAAACACTAAAACGAATAAACTTTTTTTTTCTTTTTTTTTTTTTAACTAACAAAGGTAACAAAGGACGTAGACACTGACGCTGACAATACACCTAATAACCTGTAAAAGAAAAAACACTAAAACTAATAAACTTATATATTTTTTTTTAACTAACAAAGGACGTAGACACTGACACTGACACTGACACGACACAAACTAAACAGTAATAAACGAAAACTAATAAACAGTTTTTTTTTTTAAATTACAGACACTAAACTAGAAAACTAAAAGAAAAAACAACTAAAGCCTACACTATAACTAACCTACACCCTGCACTAGAAACTATCTGGTAACTATTCACTAACCTAAATAAATGATTATATTTCTCCTAACACTGTACCCTAATCTTTAACCTATCAGCTACACTAACCTACCCTATCTAACACTATCAGAATCAGTAATAAATTCGATTTATAATTTGCTTTTAAAAAAGCAAAGCACTGCACAGTTCCATGCTCCTCTCTCAATCACCACCACATGAAACTGCACAAAATGGCTGCCGTGACAAAATCTTATATAGTAATGGGGTGGGAAACTTTCTGATTGGTTGCTAGGGATGTTGCTAACCTGTTTGACTCCTTATCATTGGCCCACAATCTAAAATAAGGGAGGGATTAGTGTCTTCATGAAAAGCCCATATTCGCATGTGCGCTAATATAATCGCCTTACGAAGATTCGCGCCTCAATCACTAATATATGAATGCAAAGCCCTTTGCCTCTCCGTTCTGGTACAAGTGCCGATATTTGCCTGTGCGCTAATATAATCGCATTACGAAGATTCGCGCCTCAATCACTTTCTCAGCAATGTGAGTAAGATCTGAGCTTTTGCACTTTTGGGAAACAATCGAGATACAGTGGGGGGTGATGACAGTAGTTTACAGAGTACAGATCAATGTAATCTGTACGGTGGAAACTAAAATAAAAAATCTGAATATTCGTAAATCAAATTTTCGAAGTTCTAAATATTCGCGAATATGGTGCTATACTATTTGAATGCAAAGCCCTTTGCCTCTCTGTTCTGGGACAAGTGCCGATATTCGCCTGTGCGCTAACATAATCGCCTTACGAAGATTCGCGCCTCAATCACTAATATATGAATGCAAAGCCGTTTGCCTCTCCATTCTGGTACAAGTGTCGATATTCGCCTGTGCGCTAATATAATCGCATTACGAAGATTCACGCCTCAATCACTAATATATGAAAGCAAAGCCCTTTGCCTCTCCGTTCTGGTACAAGTGCCGATATTCGCCTGTGCGCTAATATAATCGCATTACGAAGATTCGCGCCTCAATCACTTTCTCGGTAATGTGAGTAAGATCTGAGCTTTTGCACTTTTGGGAAACAATCAATTATATGTGTACTGTAATTTTCTTTAAAAAAAAAATAAAAACGAAAATTCGTTTTTACGAATATATAGCACTATATTCGAAATATTTGCGAAATCGCAAAAATATTTGCTTTTCGAATATTCGCGCTCAACACTAGTCATAGCAAATGTTATGCATGATGTTTAGTTGATGTTGTTTTATCTTTCATGTTTAATGCACCTGTGGATCTGGGTTCCTGTGTGTATGTGTGTTTGCTGTGTCCATTTATTTATAGTGTGGACATCAGCTGTGAGCACGGGATCCAGTCAGCAAGGCTGTCCCAGGTAGGTGTGAACTAGTGTAGCTCTCCTGCCATATCCATAGGCTGTTCTTGTTCCTATCCCCTTGCTGCTTGGCCACTTTAGACTCCTGTTTCTCCGTGTCCAGGAGGAACGGGCTGTCTACCCAGCTCCTAGCTCAGGGATCTGCGAAGGGTTAGTAGGGATCCGAGGTTCCGAAGCATGAGCCCTCCTACCATCAAGGTCGGCTCATGCAGCTAGGAGTCAGGGTCAGATTAGGGATGCGATAGGAGGTGACCTGCTCCCTAATTATGTGATCCTGTCCAAGTAGCGACCTACCATCTCCTGGCATCGCACAGCTGAGGGTTTCCCCCATCCTCAGCCGTGACAAGCTCACTGCAAACCAAATAAAGTACAAAATTGCATCATAATTTCAAATGCTATACTAATAAGTTAGAGATGTTTGGCAAATCGTTTTGTACAAAATTATTTGAGCCCGTCTGCCGCACGTCAAGGCGATCCTAACACTAATTCTTACCTGTTATGTGCCATGACGGCTATCATATAATTCAGAAAGTGCAGGTTCCACATGCATGCTGGATCCGCCTGAATTTCTGTCATTTTTGGTGCCAAAATGGCCTCCATTATATCCACGGAAAGCAGTTACCAGCATGCATGCTGGGCCCACTCCACACCACCCCTGGCGCCAAAAGGTCACCTAGGACTGCAATGAGAGTCCACACACTATCTCTCTCCTGGTGCCAGGTGGCTTCAGTGAGTGAGGGGGAGCAGGCCAAGCTATATACTAACACTAATTAAAATCAGCCAATGGGGCAGACGAGCTGGTCAGGAGTGCACGACTAAGGAGGCAGCCACACCTCCAGCACAAGCTGCAAAGAAAAAGGGGGTCAGTCAGCACATCCCAAAGTGCAGGGGCACGTTGCTATGGCTGAGAACAAGACTGTTAAACAAAACATGCAATGCAACAGCTCACTGCAAACCAAATAAAGTACAAAATTGCATCATAATTGCAAATGCTCTACTGATAAGTTAGAGATGCTTGGCAAATCGTTTTGTACAAAATTATTTGAGCCCGTCTGCCGCACGTCAAGGCGATCTCTAGTTAGACGGGTTCCTAACACTAATTTTTACCTGTTATGTGCCATGACAGCTATCATATAATTCAGAAAATGAAGGTTCCACATGCATGCTGGGTTAACATCCAAACTAAACTCAATATTTATTGCCCTGATTCTGTAGTTTATAGAAACACCCCATTCATGGTCGTAAACTACTGTACCGGCACACGGCAGGGCGCAGAAAGAAAGGAACACCATATGGTGTCTGGAAAGGAAGATTTTGCTGGACTGGTTTATTTACACCATATCCCATTTGAAGCCCCCCTGATGCACCCCTAGAGTAGAAACTCCACAAAAGTGACCCCATTTTGGAAACTACACCCCTCAAGGTATTCAAATCTGATTTTACAAACTTTGTTAACCCTTTAGGTGTTCCACAAGAGTTATTGGAAAATGGAGATACAATTTCAGAATTTCAATTTTTTGGCAAATTTTTAATTTTAATCAATTTTTCCAGTAACAAAGCAAAAGTTAACAGCCAAACAAAACTCAATATTTATTGCCCTGATTCGGTAGTTTATAGAAACACCCCATATGTGGTCGTAACTCGTAAACTACTGTACGGGCACACGGCAGGGCACAGAAGGAAAGGAACACCATATGGTTTCTGGAAAGTAAATTTTGCTGGATTGGTTTTTAGACACCAGATTGGTTTTTAGACACCATGTCCCATTTGAAGCCCCCGATGCAACCCTAGAGTAGAAACTCCCAAAAAAGTGACCCCATTTTGGAAACTACAGGATAAGGTGGCAGTTTTGTTGGTACTATTTTAGGGTACATATGATTTTCGGTTGCTCTATATTACACTTTTTGTGAGGTAAAGTAACAAAAATCAGTTTTGAATACCTTGATGGGTGTAGTTTCTTAAATGGGGTCACCTTTTGGAGTTTCTACTTTAGGGGTGCATCAGGAGGGGCTTCAAATTGGACATGGTGTCAAAAAACCAGTCCAAAAACTGCCTTCCAAAATCCATTTGGTGTTCCTTTCCTTCTGCGCCCTGCCGTGTGGCTATACAGCAGTTTACGACCACATATGGGGCATTTATGTAAACTACAGAATCATGGCATTAAATATTGAGTTTTGATTGGCTGCTAACCCTTGCTTTGTTATGGGAAAAAATGGATAAAAATTGAAAATTTGCCAAAAAATAGCTGTTTTGGAACCGTTTTTGTTTCTTATTATTTACAATGTTCATCTGACAGGTTAGATCATGTGCTATTTTTATAGAGCAGGTTCTTATGGACGCGGCGATACCTAATATGTATACCTTTTTTTAATATTTATTTAGGTTTTACACAATAATATCTTTTTTGAAACAAAAAAAAACGTTTTAGTGTCTCCATAGTCTGAGAGCCATAATTTTAAATATTTTTGGGCGATAGTCTTATGTAGGGTATCATTTTTTGCGAGATGAGGTGACGGTTAGATTGGCACCATACGCCTTTTTGATCACTTGGTGTTAGACTTTTAGTGACGTAAGATGACAAAACAAATGTTTTTTTAGCACAATTTATTATTTTATTTTTTTACAGTGTTCATCTGAGTGGTTATGTCATATGATATTTTTATAGAGCCGGTAGTTACGGATGTGGAGATATCTAATATGTATACTTTCTTTTATTTTTTTTAGTTTTACACAATAATATAATAAAAAATAATAATAATGTTTTAGTGTTTCCATAGTCTGAGAGTCATAGTTTTTTCAGTTTTTGGGCGATTGTCTTAGGTGGGGTATCATTTTTGTGGGATGAGATGACGGTTAGATTATTTTGGGGGTATTCACCTGAGGGGTTGTCATGTGATATTTTTATAGAGCAGGTTATTACGGACGCGGCGATACCTAATATGTCTGCTTTTTTTATTTATATAAGTTTTACACAATTATTTCATTTTTGAAACAAAAAAAAATCATGTTTTAGTGTCTCCATAGTCAGAGAGCCATAGTTTTTTCAGTTTTTGGGCGATTATCTTGGGTAGGGTATGATTTTTGTGGGATGAGATGACGGTTAGATTGGCACTATTTTGGGGGGCAGACAACTTTTTGATCGCTTGCTATTACACTTTTTGTGATGTAAGGTGACCAAAAAATGACCTTTTTGACACTATTTATTTTATTTTTTTAACGGTGTTCACCTCAGGGTTTAGGTCATGTGGTATTATTATAGAGCAGGTTCTTACGGACGCGGCGATACCTAATATGTAAAACTTTTTTTTTTTTACGTTTAACATAAAAAAGCATTTTTGAAGCAAAAAAAATCATGTTTTAGTCTGAGACATTCTTTTTTGGGCCATTGTCTCATGTTGGGGCTCATTTGTAGCGGGATGAGGTGGCGGTTTTATTGGTACTATTTTGGCGTACATACGACTTTTTTGATTACATTTATTACCTTTTTTGTGAAGTAAGGTGGGCAAAATTTCAATTTCATCATTGTTTTTATTTTTGTTTTTTATGGCGTTCATCGTGCGGGGAAAGTAACATGACCGTTTTATAGATCAGGTCGTTATGAACGCGGTGATAACAAACATGTGTAGGGAATTTTATTGTTTTAATTTTTAATCAGTGATGAATGTGTTTTTTATTTAGTTTTTACCCGGACCCACTTGGTTCTTGAAGATACAGTGGGTCTGATGTCTGTATAATACAGTACAGTACACTATATAGTGTACTGTACTGTATTTTCATTTTACAGTTAGTCTGATCAGCACCATGGACAGCCGGAAGTCTGTGAAGGCATCCGGTTGCCATGGTAACCATCACTCGCTGCCACAACAGAGCAGCGGGTGATCCCGTCAAGAATCGGGGGCTTAAAAGGCACAGCAGCCCCCGATGGGAGAGGTAGGGAGCTCCCTCCCTGTTAACCTCTTCCATACAGCGGTCCCTACGGACCACGGCATGGAAGGGGTTAAACTGCTGACATCTGTGTGATGATGTCAGCCGTTTCAAGAAGAGTGTCAGCAATGTGCTGACACTCTGCTTGCTAACCGCTCAGCCATCCTGAAAATGAGAGGGCGGGGCGGGCTGATGATCGCGCTTACGCCCTCCCGCCCTGCCACCCTCACTGCCGCACACCCTGCATCCCCCCCCCCCCCCCGCTGCGTCCGCCAGCGCATCACAAAGAGGGCTGCAATGGGGGGGTAAACATTTAAAAAAGGCATTTTGAAGTTTCTGATCCCCTCGGTCACGGACCGCGGGGGGATCAGAAACTTTCAAATGTGCTGCAAACCGCAGGTCTGAATTGACCTGCGGTTTTCAGCAATCGTCGATACGGGGGGGTCACAGGACCCCCCTCGGCATTGACCCAGGGTGCCTGCTGATTGATTTCAGCAGGCACCCAGTTCCCATCACTGCCCGCCGTGCGGCGGTGATCGGAACTACACAGGACGTACCTGTACGCCCTGTGTCCTTAAGTACCAGAATATCAGGGCGTGTCCTTAACATGTTAATACCAAACTAGGCTGCATCTCTAAAGGGTTAAAAAAAGGTTTTACTTTTTTAGTGCTCTTAGGAGACTTAGGCCTCATGCACATGGTCGTTGTTTTGGTCCGCATCCGAGCCGCAGTTTTGGCGGCTCGGATGCGGACCCATTCACTTCAATGGGGCCGCAAAAGATGCGGACAGCTCTTCGTGTGCTGTTCGCATCCGTTGCTCCGTTCCGTAGCCCCGCCAAAAAAATAGAACCTGTCTATTATTGTCCGCGCTTTGCGACAAGAATAGGCAGTTATATTAAAGGCTGTCCGTGCCGTTCCGCAAATTGCGGAACGCACGCGGACGCCATCTGTGTTTTGCAGACCGCAAAACACACAATGGTCGTGTGCATGAGGCCTTAAACCTACTTCCATATTCTTGTGAATAGCTCTTACACTTGTTTCTATTACACTCTGCAGGATGTGCAGGATCTCAGTTATCTCCATCCAAGCAACATCAGGCGGGTGTCAGCTGTATAACACAGACAGCACTTATTATGTACGTATGGAGCTCCTGAGACCACTCCATACACTCTCTGCATGCTGAGAATATACAGTAGCACCAGTTTACACAAAGGGTTTTTAAAAATTCAGACATTTTGTTTATTACATTTAGTTTTTTACACTTACATCTCCCATGTAACCAAACAAAGCACAAATAAGATTTTGTTTATTCTCATGCAAGAAACATACTGTAATTGTATAGCGCTATGATAAATGTTTTATATATATATATATATATATATATATATATATTACTCCTTTACACTATTACTTCTATACACTCTCAGCATAAAGGGAGAAATTCAACATCAGGTGAATCAACAAGACTATTTCACAAGAGGCCAAATAGGAATAAGAGGCCCTATCACCTAAAGGGACTTATCAATTATTATCTCTGACCATATTTCTTCAGAGGTTGATTGTTTCAAGCAGTCTGACATCTCATATAGCTTTAAATTACTCAGAACCAGGATGCCTTACAAGATAGCAGTAAAATCAGGAGAGGATTGGGCAATGTAATTATAGTATGGAAATGATGTTGATCAGTCATGCAGGGAGCAGACCTTGAATCAAATCCCCCTCCCTTTGCTCATTCTTCCCCCGCATTTCACTAGAGCCACTGCAGTTGACAAACTTGAAAATCACAGCATTCAGCTAGTCTGAAGCATAGGTATGACTTATGTCTTACTACATATCCAATACATATCTATGCATAAAAAGAGAGCTGTTTCATTCCTGTTTGCTTGCAGTTTCTATGATACTTGACAAGAGCTGATCATGAGTGCAGAAAGTGAATTTTATTACTCTGAATGTATTCAAAACATCACTCCATCTACTGTATTTCTGTACTTGTGTATAAATATATATATATATATATATATATATACATACACACACACTGAATATTGTGTATACTTATATACACACACACACACAATATGACTATAAGAATGCAGTTTTTTTTTTATTACCACAGGTGTATAAAATCCAGCCCCTAGCCATGCAATGTACCTTTACAATCATTTGTAAAAGAACAGGTCATTCTTAAGAGCTCACTGAATTCCAACGTGGTCCTGTAATAGGATGCCACCATTACAAGTCAATTCTTTAAATTTCTTCATTCCTAGATATTTCTTCATCAACTGTGAGTGATATCAGTACAAAGTGGAAGCATTTAGAAACCACGGCAATTCAGACACAAAGTGGAAGACTATGTAAAATTATTGAGATAAGAAAATGGTTGGCACTCCGACGTGTGTGCTGGTGCTCAGTGGTAGGAAGATTTTGCACAAGCAATGTCTAGAAAAACCATAGCACTCAGATATGTACAGGTAGTTGAAAATTACAATAGGTTTATTTATCCATCCAGTTAAATAGAAATGACATGGCCAATGTATTGGTTCCTTCCCAGAACCTTGTTCACGGCTAATAAGTCTTACAGAGTATGCGCAGCTTGGCTGGATGGTAGTACTTTCATGTAAAGTTATAGAGCTGGGTCGGCGAGTACTGAGGTGTATAGGGCATAGCAGTTGCCACACTCTGCTGACTTACTAACTGAAGAGTCTAAACTTTTCTTTAGCATTAACATAAGCATAAAAACCATCCACCAGGAGCTTTATGGCATGGGTTTTGATGACCTAGCAGATTGATGCAACCCTTATATAACCAAGCACAATGCCAATTATTGGGTGGAGTGGTGTAAAGCACACTGCCACAGGACACTAGAGTGGAAACGTTATGTAGAGCGACAAATCAAGTTCTTTATCTGGAAGTCTGATGGATGAATCTGGATTTGGCAAATGCCAGGAGAATGGTACCTGCCTGACTGCATTGTGCCAACTGTAAAGTTTTATTGGAAAAATAATAATATTGCTATGGGGTTGTTTTTCAGGGATTGGTATAGGCACATTAGTTCCATTGAACAGAAATCCTAATAATTCAGCATAGCAAGATATTTTGTATAATTATATGCTTCCAACTTTGTAGGAACAATTTGGAGAAGGCCTTTTTCTGTGCCAGCATGACTGTGCCCCAGTACACAAAGAAAAGTATATAAAGGCATATTTGGGTGACTTTGGTGTGGAAGAACTTGACTGGCCTGCACAGAGCCCTGACCTCAATCTCATCAAACACCTTTGTGATGAACTAGAATGAAGAATGCAAGCCAGGCCTTCTCATCTAATACACAGTTGCAGTTCTGGATGAAGGTGTAAAATTCTCCCCTTCCCCCCACGCACTCCAGAAACTTTTTGAGAACCTTCACAGAACAGAGGAAGATGTTTTAGCTGTAAAGGGGAAACCAACGCCACATTAATGCCTATGGATTTAGAATGGGGTATCATAAAAGCTCCTGGCGGTCTAATGGATAGGTGTCCTGATATTTGTGTAAATTTTTTGGCTCTTGGAGGTCACTGAGCTGCACTGTAGGTTCTCACAATCTGTCCAGTTTCAAAATGAATGACATGTATGTAGCAATATGTACTCTAGAAGATTGTAATTAGGGATGAGCGAATCAACTTCACTTCCGAAGTCGATTCACATAAAACTTTGTTTGAATACTGTACGGAGCCACCGATCGGTACAGTATTAGAATTTATTGGCTCCGATGAGCCGACATTATTACTTTGCGAAGTCTCGCAAGACTTCGGGTAATAACTTTGTAAAGTAATTTCTACTGTAAAAAACCTTGCTACCGAACCACCACAAAGTTTTATGCAAATCGGTTTTGGATGAAGCATCCAAAGTCGATTCGCTCATCCCTAATTGTAATGTATGAACCATGTTTCATTTCAATAAACTTGTATCAATTGATATTATAGAATAAAAATAAAATATTCTATGTGCTGAAACATCTCAATTGGCTGTCCTGTCCCACCTGATGGATGTGTTATGGGTCAAAGTTCGGCGCAATGCAAAAGAATATGTCGCCGGCGGACATCGCCGCATGTTCGGCAAATCGTGAACGAGCAAAGTTTGCCGCCGGGCGAACCGCAAGGCCATCTCTATAGGAGAAGGGGGACTAGTAGGATAAATAGCAGGGGGCAGATGAAACTGTAATGTACATAAAAAAGGGGAATTGCTTTACTGCATACACAGGTGAAACTCGAAAAATTAGAATATCGTGCAAAGTTCTTTTATTTCAGTAATGCAACTTAAAAGGTGAAACTAATATATGAGATAGACTCATTACATGCAAAGCGAGATATTTCATGCCTTTATTTGTAATAATTTGGATGATTATGGCTTATAGCTTATGAAAACCCCAAAGTCACAATTTTGAGGTCCCCTTTGCTCAGGGGGTATGGATTAATTAGCTGACTAGAGTGTGACACTTTGAGCCTAGAATATTGAACCTTTTAACAAAATTCTAATTTTAAGTTGCATTAATGCAATTCCTTTTAATTTGCATTACTGAAATAAATCGACTTTTGCACGATATTCAAATTTTTCCAGTTTCACCTGTATATTGCAATAATACTTCATTTGAAATGTCCTATTCATTGCATAATAATACTTTTCGTGTGATAACCATTTTAAATGTCCAAATTTCTTTAAAGGAGTATTTTCATCTTTTTATGACATACCCAAGGGATATGACATAATACATTTTTTACATAAATATAGCTAGTGTTGAGGGAATCGAAGAATTCAAAGTGGAATTTGAGCTGAATTTCTTAAAAAATTAGATTGGCTGCAAAAAACAAACAAACATACTGCCCTAATACATTTGCGTGCGCAGAGGCGGTCGTGACCATCTTGATTGCAGAAACCGCATGAAATCTCAAGCGGGTGACGTATATGACATCACTAGGGATGACCGAATCGATAAAACTTTGTTTTATGTACGAGCACTCTGTACAAAATTAAAATGTATTGAGCTGAAGTTATTACTTTGTGAAGTCTCAAAAATGAATTTCTACTGTACTCCATACAGTAATATTCTGAAGTTTTGAACAAAGCGACTTCAGATGAAGCATCCGAAGATCGCTTCGCTCAACACTAGTGGTAATAAATTGTGCCAGTTACAAATTAGTTTCTCTGCAGAAAGAAAAATGTGAGGTCCCATACATTTAGCTTACTTTACCTGTGCTTGTAGTTATCATTGAGCATTAGCACATGTGAAAGGTAGCTAGGAGATATATGTAAGCAAGACCATGTTTGTGGATAATTCTATAGAATTTCAGGACAACTGGACAATGTTGAACATCTGACACATTTGAGTTTTGTTTTAGACTTAACAGAAACAGTGCAATAAATATTAACTGACAATTCCAGTTATAAAAAAAATAAAAATAACCTTTCTGCCTTTAAAGGGAGTAGTGTTGACAGATAAGTACATGTAGTTGCTTACCTCATGTACATTTAAAAAAAAAAAAATACTCTCCTGACTAGGGATGAGCAAACTTCATATTTTGAAGTTCGTGTTCAGGTTCGGGTATATGCTGAATTGCTTTATGGATTCCGTTACCACGGACCATAACGCAATTCCATGATGGAATGCATAAAGGAATGCCTTTAGAGGCATTCCGTTATTTATTCTGTCATAATAGAAGTCTATGGCCTGCCTAACGGATCCGTCCCATTTTCGTTATGCTGTAGTCCTCTCCTGTATAACGAAAACCGGACGGATCCGTTATGCAGGCTATAGACTTCTATTATGACAGAATGAATAACGGAATTCCTCTAAAGGTATTTGGTTATGCATTCTGTCATGTAATTGTCTTATGGTCCGTGGTAACGAAATCCATAATGCAATTGGGCATATACCCCAACCTGAACATGAACTTTAAAATATGTAGTATGCTTATCCCTACTCCTGACCCATTTTCCTCATATAAACAAATCACTCTGGTTTCCTTCCATCCTGTATGCAGAACTTCCTGAACTGTTTTTAACCAAACCCATGATGCACTTCTCCTTTTTCTGCCACAGCACCAGCACCGCCCCTAGCAACGTCCAGCTAGTTTATAGCGCCTCCCACCCAGTTAGTTACATAGACATGCCGGTATCATTATTCCTGTATGGACATAACTTAAAAGAGCTGCATGGACATGGTCATGTTACCACAACCCAGGCTGAAAGTAAGAGCAATGAAGGTAAAGGAAATACAATATGAAATTATATCTAGCTTCTAGTGTTGGGTGCGAATATTCGAATAGCGAATATTATTCATGGCTATCTGCACTTCGTGAATTTGCGAATATTTAGAATATAGTGATATACTGTATATTCGTAATTTCGAATATTCTAGATTTTTTTTTTATCAGTAACCTCCTTTCTTGCTTGTGGGCCAATGAGAAGGCTGCGATGTCTTTGTCTGAGTTTAGCAACATCCCTAGCAACCAATAGAAAAGTTGCCTACCCCTTACTATATAAGAACCTCCCCAGCAGCCCTTGTATGCAGTATTTTGGAGATCTGAGAGAGACAGCAATATTATTGCTGTGCTCTCTGCTTTCCTGTGTCATTACATTAGATAGTTAGTTATTTAGTTAGTTAGCTTATATATATAATACAGATAGTTAGTTGGAAACATGCTACATACATAGTGCTGTATGCATGTATGCTACATACATACATACATAGTGCTGTGATGTCACAAGTTCACACCAATCACTAATGAGTAGTCAGACCTGTTAAAATGTGAAATTGCACGTATTGCTCCAAAATATTTGCACCATTAGTGCCTATTTCACAATCGTGAATATACAGTCCTGATGAAAAGTTCAAGACCACTTGAAAATGGCAAAAAAATCATATTTTACATTGTTGGATCTTAACAAGGATCAAAGTAGAGCTTCAACATGCAACAAGAAGAAATGAGAGTGAGACAAAACATTTTTTGAGCATTCAATTACAAACCGGATTCCAAAAAAGTTGGGACACTAAACAAATTGTGAATAAAAACTGAATGCAATGATGTGGAGATGGCAAATGTCAATATTTTATTTGTAATAGAACGTAGATGACAGATCGTTTAATCCGAGTAAATGTATCATTTTAAAGGAAAAATACGTTAATTCCAATTTTCACGGTGTCAACAAATCCCCAAAAAGTTGGGACAAGTAGCAATAAGAGGCTGGAAAAAGTAAATTTGAGCATAACGAAGAGCTGGAAGACCAATTAACACTAATTAGGTCAATTGGCAACATGATTGGGTATAAAAAGAGCTTCTCAGAGTGGCAGTGTCTCTCAGAAGCCAAGATGGGTAGAGGATCACCAATTCCCACAATGTTGCGCAGAAAGATAGTGGAGCAATATCAGAAAGGTGTTACCCAGCGAAAAATTGCAAAGACTTTGCATCTGTCATCATCAACTGTGCATAATATCATCCGAAGATTCAGAGAATCTGGAACAATCTCTGTGCGTAAGGGTCAAGGCCGTAAAACCATAATGGATGCCCGTGATCTCCGGGCCCTTAAACGACACTGCACCACAAACAGGAATGCTACTGTAAAGGAAATCACAGAATGGGCTCAGGAATACTTCCAGAAACCATTGTCAGTGAACACAATCCACCGTGCCATCCACCGTTGCCAGCTGAAACTCTACAGTGCAAAGAAGAAGCCATTTCTAAGCAAGATCCACAAGCTCAGGCGTTTTCACTGGGCCAGGGATCATTTAAAATGGAGTGTGGCAAAATGGAAGACTGTTCTGTGGTCAGACGAGTCACGATTCGAAGTTCTTTTTGGAAATCTGGGACGCCATGTCATCCGGACCAAAGAGTACAAGGACAACCCAAGTTGTTATCAACGCTCAGTTCAGAAGCCTGCATCTCTGATGGTATGGGGTTGCATGAGTGCGTGTGGCATGGGCAGCTTGCATGTCTGGAAAGGCACCATCAATGCAGAACAACATATGCTCCCATCCAGACGTCATCTCTTTCAGGGAAGACCCTGCATTTTTCAACAAGATAATGCCAGACCACATTCTGCATCAATCACAACATCATGGCTGCGTAGGAGAAGGATCCGGGTACTGAAATGGCCAGTCTGCAGTCCAGATCTTTCACCTATAGAGAACATTTGGCGCATCATAAAGAGGAAGGTGCAACAAAGAAGGCCCAAGACGATTGAACAGTTAGAGGCCTGTATTAGACAAGAATGGGAGAGCATTCCTATTTCTAAACTTGAGAAACTGGTCTCCTCGGTCCCCAGACGTCTGTTGAGTGTTGTAAGAAGAAGGGGAGATGCCACACAGTGGTGAAAATGGCCTTGTCCCAACTTTTTGGGGATTTGTTGACACCATGAAATTCTGATTCAACATATTTTTCCCTTAAAATGGTACATTTTCTCAGTTTAAACTTTTTTTCCGTGATTTATGTTCTATTCTGAATAAAATATTACAAGTTGGCACCTCCACATCATTGCATTCAGTTTTTATTCACGATTTGTATAGTGTCCCAACTTTTTTGGAATCCGGTTTGTAATTGAAAATAACGATTAAACTGAAGCAGGCTGTTTTTCAGCTGACCCACATTTTAGGACAACATGACTTTAAAAGGCCAAATCTGTGCAAAGATGTGGATTCATTGTCATTTTCTGTCAGCTAGTCACACGTTGTGAAGGCAAAGGCAAAAAAACTCTCCCTTTTTGAACGTGGTCAGGTTGTTGAACTGCATAAGCAGGGTCTCTCACAGCGCGCCATCGCTGCTGAGGTTGGACGCAGTAAGACAGTCATTTGGAATTTCTTAAATGATCCTGAGGGTTATGGAACAAAAAAGTCAAGTGGAAGACCCAAAAGAATTTCATCAGCACTGAGCCGGAGGATCCAATTGGCTGTCCGTCAAGACACTGGACGATCCTCGACCCAAATTAAGGCCCTTACTGGTGCTGACTGCAGCCCCATAACCATCAGACAGTATCTGAGACTGAAGGGCTTCAAAAACAAAAAACGTCTTCAAAGACCTCGTCTCCTTGAACGCCACAAAATTGCTCGTTTGGACTTTGCAAGAGAGCACTAAACATGGGACATTCAAAGGTGGAAGAAAGTTTTATTCTCTGATGAGAAAAAATTTAACCTTGATGGTCCTGATGGTTTCCAACGTTACTGGCATGACAAGCAGATCCCACCTGAGATGTTTTCTACCCGCCACAGTGGAGGGGTCGCCATAATGGTCTGGGGTGCTCTTTCCTTTAGTGTAACAATGGAGCTTCAGGAAGTGCAGGGGCGTCAAACGTCCGCTGGCTATGTCCAGATGTTGCAGAGAGCATTCCTCAAGACTGAGGGCCCTTGTCTGTGTGGTAACGACTAGGTTTTTTAACAGGACAACGTTACAGTACACAATGCCCACAGGACAAGGGACTTCTTCCAGGAGAATAACATCACTCTTTTGGCCCATCCTGCGTGTTCCCATGATTTAAATCCAATTGAGAACCTTTGAGATGGATGGCAAGGGAAGTTTACAAAAATGGACAACAATTCCAGACAGTACATGGCCTTCGTGCGGCCGTCTTCACCACTTGGAGAAATGTTCCCACTCACCTCATGGAAACGCTTGCATCAAGCATGCCGAAACAAATCTTTGAAGTGATCAACAATAACGGCGGAGCTACTCATTACTGAGTTCATGTTTGGAAGTTGGATTTCTGTTTTTGGGGGGGGTTTAGTTTTTTTTTGGAGGTGTGGTCCTAAACTTTTGATCAGCTGAAAAACAGCCTGTTTCAGTTTATTCATTGTTTTCATTAAATTGAATGCTCAAAAAATGTTTTGTCTCACTCCCATTTCTTCGTGTTGCATGTTGAAGCTCTACTTGGAACCTTGTTACGATCCAGCCATGCTAAATATGATTTTTGCCATTTTTCAAGTGGTCTTAACCACCTCCGGACCGCCTAACGCAGGATCGCGTTCCGGAGGTGGCAGCGCTGCGCACAGTCACGCATATACGCGTCATCTCGCGAGACGCGAGATTTCCTGTGAACGCGCGCACACAGGCGCGCGCGCTCACAGGAACGGAAGGTAAGAGAGTTGATCTCCAGCCTGCCAGCGGCGATCGTTCGCTGGCAGGCTGGAGATGTGTTTTTTTTAACCCCTAACAGGTATATTAGACGCTGTTTTGATAACAGCGTCTAATATACCTGCTACCTGGTCCTCTGGTGGTCCCCTTTGTTTGGATCGACCACCAGAGGACACAGGTAGCTCAGTAAAGTAGCACCAAGCACCACTACACTACACTACACCCCCCCCCCGTCACTTATTAACCCCTTATTAGCCCCTGATCACCCCTAATCACCCCTGATCACCCCATATAGACTCCCTGATCACCCCCCTGTCATTGATTACCCCCCTGTCATTGATCAACCCCCTGTAAAGCTCCATTCAGACGTCCGCATGATTTTTACGGATCCACTGATAGATGGATCGGATCCGCAAAACGCATCCGGACGTCTGAATGAAGCCTTACATGGGCGTGATCAATGACTGTGGTGATCACCCCATATAGACTCCCTGATCACCCCCCTGTCATTGATCACCCCCCTGTCATTGATTACCCCCCTGTAAAGCTCCATTCAGATGTCCGCATGATTTTTACGGATGCACTGATACATGGATCGGATCCGCAAAACGCATCCGGTCGTCTGAATGAAGCCTTACAGGGGCATGATCAATGACTGTGGTGATCACCCCCCTGTCATTGATTACCCCCCTGTAAAGCTCCATTCAGATGTCCGCATGATTTTTACGGATGCACTGATAGATGGATCGGATCCGCAAAACGCATCCGGACGTCTGAATGAAGCCTTACAGGGGCATGATCAATGACTGTGGTGATCACCCCATATAGACTCCCTGATCACCCCCCTGTCATTGATTACCCCCCTGTAAAGCTCCATTCAGATGTCCGCATGATTTTTACGGATGCACTGATAGATGGATCGGATCCGCAAAACGCATCCGGACGTCTGAATGAAGCCTTACAGGGGCATGATCAATGACTGTGGTGATCACCCCATATAGACTCCCTGATCACCCCCCTGTAAAGCTCCATTCAGATGTCCGCATGATTTTTACGGATGCACTGATACATGGATCGGATCCGCAAAACGCATCCGGTCGTCTGAATGAAGCCTTACAGGGGCATGATCAATGACTGTGGTGATCACCCCCCTGTCATTGATTACCCCCCTGTAAAGCTCCATTCAGATGTCCGCATGATTTTTACGGATGCACTGATACATGGATCCGATCCGCAAAACGCATCCGGACGTCTGAATGAAGCCTTACAGGGGCATGATCAATGACTGTGGTGATCACCCCATATAGACTCCCTGATCACCTCCCTGTCATTGATCACCCCCCTGTCATTGATTACCCCCCTGTAAAGCTCCATTCAGATGTCCGCATGATTTTTACGGATGCACTGATAGATGGATCGGATCCGCAAAACGCATCCGGACGTCTGAATGAAGCCTTACAGGGGCATGATCAATGACTGTGGTGATCACCCCATATAGACTCCCTGATCACCCCCCTGTCATTGATCACCCCCCTGTCATTGATTACCCCCCTGTAAAGCTCCATTCAGATGTCCGCATGATTTTTACGGATGCACTGATAGATGGATCGGATCCGCAAAACGCATCCGGACGTCTGAATGAAGCCTTACACGGGCGTGATCAATGACTGTGGTTATCACCCCATATAGACTCCCTGATCACCCCCCTGTCATTGATCACCCCCCTGTCATTGATCACCCCCCTGTCATTGATCACCCCCCTGTCATTGATCACCCCCCCCTGTCATTGATCACCCCTCTGTAAGGCTCCATTCAGATATTTTTTTGGCCCAAGTTAGCGGAATTTTTTTTTTTTTTTCTTACAAAGTCTCATATTCCACTAACTTGTGTCAAAAAATAAAATCTCACATGAACTCACCATACCCCTCACGGAATCCAAATGCGTAAAATTTTTTAGACATTTATATTCCAGACTTCTTCTCACGCTTTAGGGCCCCTAGAATGCCAGGGCAGTATAAATACCCCACATGTGACCCCATTTCGGAAAGAAGACACCCCCAGGTATTCCGTGAGGGGCATATTGAGTCCATGAAAGATTGAAATTTTTGTCCCAAGTTAGCGGAACGGGAGACTTTGTGAGAAAAAAATTAATAATATCAATTTCCGCTAACTTGTGCCAAAAAAAAAAAATTTCTATGAACTCGCCATGCCCCTCATTGAATACCTTGGGGTGTCTTCTTTCCAAAATGGGGTCACATGTGGGGTATTTATACTGCCCTGGCATTCTAGGGGCCCCAAAGCGTGAGAAGAAGTCTGGTATCCAAATGTCTAAAAATGCCCTCCTAAAAGGAATTTGGGCACCTTTGCGCATCTAGGCTGCAAAAAAGTGTCACACATCTGGTATCGCCGTACTCAGGAGAAGTTGGGGAATGTGTTTTGGGGTGTCATTTTACATATACCCATGCTGGGTGAGAGAAATATCTTGGTCAAATGCCAACTTTGTATAAAAAAAATGGGAAAAGTTGTCTTTTGCCAAGATATTTCTCTCACCCAGCATGGGCATATGTAAAATGACACCCCAAAACACATTCCCCAACTTCTCCTGAATACGGCGATACCACATGTGTGACACTTTTTTGCAGCCTAGGTGGGCAAAGGGGCCCATATTCCAAAGAGCACCTTTAGGATTTCACAGGTCATTTACCTACTTACCACACATTAGGGCCCCTGGAAAATGCCAGGGCAGTATAACTACCCCACAAGTGACCCCATTTTGGAAAGAAGACACCCCAAGGTATTCCGTGAGGGGCATGGCGAGTTCCTAGAATTTTTTATTTTTTGTCACAAGTTAGTGGAAAATGCTTATTTTTTTTTTTTTTTTTTTTTTTCATACAAAGTCTCATATTCCACTAACTTGTGACAAAAAATAAAAACTTCCATGAACTCACTTTGCCCATCAGCGAATACCTTGGGGTCTCTTCTTTCCAAAATGGGGTCACTTGTGGGGTAGTTATACTGCCCTGGCATTCTAGGGGCCCAAATGTGTGGTAAGGAGTTTGAAATCAAATTCTGTAAAAAATGACCTGTGAAATCCGAAAGGTGCTCTTTTGAATATGGGCCCCTTTGCCCACCTCGGCTGCAAAAAAGTGTCACACATCTGGTATCTCCGTAATCGGGAGAAGTTGGGGAATGTGTTTTGGGGTGTCATTTTACATATACCCATGCTGGGTGAGAGAAATATCTTGGCAAAAGACAACTTTTCCCATTTTTTTATACAAAGTTGGCATTTGACCAAGATATTTATCTCACCCAGCATGGGTATATGTAAAAAGACACCCCAAAACACATTCCTCAACTTCTCCTGAATACAGAGATACCAGATGTGTGACACTTTTTTGCAGCCTAGGTGGGCAAAGGGGCCCACATTCCAAAGAGCACCTTTCGGATTTCACAGGTCATTTACCTACTTACCACACATTTGGGCCCCTAGAATGCCAGGGCAGTATAACTACCCCACAAGTGACCCCATTTTGGAAAGAAGAGACCCCAAGGTATTCGCTGATGGGCATAGTGAGTTCATGGAAGTTTTTATTTTTTGTCACAAGTTTGTGGAATATGAGACTTTGTATGAAAAAAAAAAAAAAAAAAATCATCATTTTCCACTAACTTGTGACAAAAAATAAAAAATTCTAGGAACTCGCCATGCCCCTCACGGAATACCTTGGGGTGTCTTCTTTCCAAAATGGGGTCACTTGTGGGGTAGTTATACTGCCCTGGTATTCTAGGGGCCCAAATGTGTGGTAAGGAGTTTGAAATCAAATTCAGGAAAAAATGAGGAGTGAAATCCGAAAGGTGCTCTTTGGAATATGGGCCCCTTTGCCCACCTAGGCTGCAAAAAAGTGTCACACATCTGGTATCCCCGTACTCAGGAGAAGTTGAGGAATGTGTTTTGGGGTGTCTTTTTACATATACCCATGCTGGGTGAGATAAATATCTTGGTCAAATGACAACTTTGTATAAAAAAATGGGAAAAGTTGTCTTTTGCCAAGATATTTCTCTCACCCAGCATGGGTATATATAAAATGACACCCCAAAACACATTCCCCACCTTCTCCTGAGTACGGAGATACCAGATGTGTGACACTTTTTTGCAGCCTAGGTGGGCAAAGGGGCCCATATTCCAAAGAGCACCTTTCGGATTTCACAGGTCATTTTTTACAGAATTTGATTTCAAACTCCTTACCACACATTTGGGCCCCTAGAATGCCAGGGCAGTATAACTACCCCACAAGTGACCCCATTTTGGAAAGAAGAGACCCCAAGGTATTCGCTGATGGGCATAGTGAGTTCATAGAACTTTTTATTTTTTGTCACAAGTTAGTGGAATATGAGACTTTGTAAGGAAAAAAAAAAAAAAAAAAAAAATCATCATTTTCCGCTAACTTGTGACAAAAAATAAAAAGTTCTATGAACTCACTATGCCCATCAGCGAATACCTTAGGGTGTGTACTTTCAGAAATGGGGTCATTTGTGGGGTGTTTGTACTGTCTGGGCATTGTAGAACCTCAGGAAACATGACAGGTGCTCAGAAAGTCAGAGCTGCTTCAAAAAGCGGAAATTCACATTTTTGTACCATAGTTTGTAAACGCTATAACTTTTACCCAAACCATTTTTTTTTTACCCAAACATTTTTTTTTTATCAAAGACATGTAGAACTATAAATTTAGAGCAAAATTTCTATATGGATGTCGTTTTTTTTGCAAAATTTTACAACTGAAAGTGAAAAATGTCATTTTTTTGCAAAAAAATCGTTAAATTTCGATTAATAACAAAAAAAGTAAAAATGTCAGCAGCAATGAAATACCACCAAATGAAAGCTCTATTAGTGAGAAGAAAAGGAGGTAAAATTCATTTGGGTGGTAAATTGCATGACCGAGCAATAAACGGTGAAAGTAGTGTAGGTCAGAAGTGTAAAAAGTGGCCTGGTCTTTCAGGGTGTTTAAGCACTGGGGGCTGAGGTGGTTAAACTTTTGATCAGGACTGTATTGGAGCACTCTATCTGCACATAAAGCTATTGTAATGTTCTGCTGTGCCAACCATTTTCTCCAGTCTCAGGAAACTTCTAGCAGCTTGAAAAATGTAGCTATAGTGACCCACGCCTGTATTTCACGCGCATTATGTGAATATTACATTGCCGATTTTTTGCGTTCAAGAAAATAATCTCGAATTCGCGAATATATGATGAATATTCTACCAAATATTTGCAAAATATCACAAATTCAAATATTGCCCCTGCCGCTCATCACTACTCTAGCTTCATGAATTATTATTTTAAAGGTAGTTGATGCAAACCGGGAACCCCCTTCAAGGACCATTTACATGGGGCGATGATAGGCTGAATAATTGTTTGTATGAACGTTTTTTCTTTATTATTAATATTAAAAATACGTCTAAGTCATATGAGCAAGCGCTCGTTTGTCATTGATTATACTATATCATTTATTCGGACATAAATATAATCATTTGTTGGTAGCACATCCCTTTATGTAAACAGGGGATGTGCTACGGATAGTAATGCAAACTGTATGCTGAATTGCGATCTATGAATGATCATTTGGCTGAACATACTAATTATAATAGCTCCTTGTAAATGGATTTAATCTAGCGTCAATCGACTTGCTCTATGGTTGATTGATCCTTGTTATGGGCATATAAACTGTCTGTGCAATTTGGTGCAAATTAATCATGAACAGGGTTCTTTCTAGTACTGGAATTATATACAGTAGATTTAATGAACAAGGTTCTAGGAATGCTATATTTGTCAATGAATAGTATATTAGGCTTATGCACAGATCAGTCATAACAATAAATTAAACTACGCAATATTGTTTAGGTCCTACTCATGCTGCCAAAACAGCTCTGACCTGTCAAGACATGGATTCTACAAGAAATCTGTAGGTGTCCATTGGTATGATTAGCAGCATATTCTTTAAATCTTTCCGTTCCATACTGTAAATGTGGAGTGTGGCATGTAGTATATTTCTGCACTACTCTATACATTTATGGCATAGATATGGTGGCAGCTCAGGAACTGAGCAGCATCAGCAGCAGATGCCCACTGTAACATATAGCTGACACTCTGGCAGAAGCTGAGATTGAAGCTAGCTCTGTTCCTAGTCATTTAACCCCTTAGATGCCCTGGTCAATATCTGCAGCAACAAAGTGGTTTACTGACTGAGGGGGTTCCCTCTCTATCCAATTGGGCAGCCTGTGATGTGATTTCAAGGTCCTGATGGTTTCTATGGTAGACAAAGGCCTTACCAAGGCCTCTGGGTCGGTCATGTACAGAAGCCTATTAGGCCTCGCCAGAGGCACGGTCTAAAAGGCAAAGTGTCATTGTAAAACTGACAAGTACAATACACTGCAATAGAAAACGATTGCAGTGTATTGTACTAGTGATCAAACTATTGTAACTAGAGATGAGCGAATCGAAGCTGACAAAATTTGATTAGCAATGAATGTGAATTTCCTCGCACTTCGTGGTAACAAATCGCAATTTCTCCAAAATGGCGGCTACAATGGTGGCTACACGTGTGAGAACATGGGGCAAGGAACTCTGGGAAGGCGGTCTGACCCATAATGTCATGCATGTAGTCAATCAGCAGCCAGCCAGCCCTGTGATGTCACAGCCCTATAAATACGGCGGCCATCTTAGAATCAAAAATTTTTCAGCGTTATGAGTGCAGGGACAGATGTGAGAAGGTGCTAGGGACAGCAATTGGAAAAACCTCATTGTGAAAAAAAACCCTGAAAAAACGATTTATTAGTGCAGGGAAAGGATAGGGAGGAATCATTTCACAGCATCTTAGTGCAGGGAGAGATGTCAGAAGATGCTAGGGACAGTGCTAGAAAATGTTCATTGTGAAAAAAAAGCGATTTATATGTCCAGGGAAACATTATTTGGGGATCCAAATAGCCATTATACGTCTCTGGCATTCTATCAATTTGTTTTTGTTATTGGGGTGCAAGTGCTATGTTGAAAGCCTTTAGTGGCTTATATCTGTGAAAAAAGAAAAATATATATATGCATTTCACTTCTGCAGTTATTTGTGGTGAAAGAGTTTAGTAGCCAATTTCAGCACAAAAAGGAAAAAAATATATGCACTTCAATGTTGCATTTATTTGTGAAAGCGTTTAGTATAGAAAGAAAAATATATATGCATTTTTCTATAATGAAATAGGCCACTAAACGCTTTTACCACAAATAAGTGCACCAGTAAAGTACGTATATGTTTTTCTTGCTGTACTGAAATAGGCCAGTAAATGCTTTTAGCAGAAATAAATGCTCCAGTGAACTGCATATATATTTTTCTTTATATACTGAAATAGGCCACTAAACGCTTTCACAAATAAATGCAACAGTGAAGTGCAAAATTGCAGGGGGTGCCAGGCAGAAAGCACATCAATGAGGGCCATGGGAGCCTATGGCTCTCGTCCCTTCCGTTCTTCCTCATAGGCTTCAGTGTAGTGGCCTGAAGCCTATGAGGCAGTAGAGTGACTGTAGTGACTAGAATGGAGTTTCTCCTAGGAGGTACGATGTCGGGGGAAGAGGCGGAGTATCGTCATCCAGGGGGCGGCTGCACTTCACTGTTGCATTTATTTGTGAAAGAGTTTAGTGGCCTATTTCAGTATAGAAAGAAAAATACATAAGCAGTTCACTGGAGCAATATATATGCAGTTTTCTATAATGAAATAGGCCACTAAACGCTTTTCCCACAAATAAGTGCACCAGTAAAGTGCGTATATGTTTTTCTTGGTGTACTGAAATAGGCCAGTAAACGCTTTTAGCAGAAATAAATGCATTTATTTGTGAAAGCCTTTAGTGGCCTATTTTAGTATAGAAAAATATATACAGTATATATGCAGTTCACTGGAGCATTTATTTCTGCTAAAAGTGTTTACTGGCCTATTTCAGTACAGCTAGAAAAACATATACACACTTCACTGGTGCACTTATTTGTGGCAAAAGTGTTTAGTGGCCTATTTCATTATAGAAAATATATATATACACACTTCACTGGTGCACTTATTTGTGGCAAAAGCATTTAGTGGCCTATTTCAGTACAGAAAGAAAAATATATAAGCACTTAACTGGTGCAGTTATTTCTGCTAAAAGGGTTTAATGGCCTATTTCAGTGCAAAAATAAAAATATATTCTCAGTTCACTTCTGCAGTTATATGTGTTGAAAGCGTTTATTTGCCTATTTCAGTACAGAAACTAAATTATATACGCACTTAACTGGTACATTTATTTCTGCTAAAAGCGTCACCTTGCCACTCTGTGGTATTCTCCTGATGCTGCTGCCATATCCACACTATGTCACCTTGCCACTCTGTGGTATCCTGATGCTGCTGCCATCTCCAAACTATGTCACCATGCCACTCTGTGGTATCCTGATGCTGCTGCCACGGTGGCATAGCGTGGGGGGACCATGGGGGCTGTTGCCCCATGCACAAAATTGCAGAGGGCGCCAGGCAGCAAGCACATCAATTAGGGCCATGGGAGCCTATGGCTCTCGTCCCCTCCGTTCTTCCTCATAGGCTTCAGGGTAGTGGCCTGAAGCCTATGAGGCAGTAGAGTGACTGTAGTGACTAGAATGGAGTTGCTCCTAGGAGGTACGATGTTGGGGGAAGAGGCGGAGTCTTGTCATCCAGGGGGTGGGGCCTCAATATTTGCAGGCTATTCTACAGAGCACGTTGTTGGAGAGAGGAGCAGAGGCTGCAGGTCAGTGTGTGGAGGAGAATATTGACTGGTATGTTTACTTGGGGGGCTTTTTGCAGGGGCTGAAGGGAGGAGGGATAATCCTTGTACTGGAGACTGTATGTTAGAGGGGTCTGAAGAGAGGGTATTGGGGGTGATATTATTTACACAGGACTGTATGCTGGAGGGGCTGAAGGTAGGGGGTGATATTATTTTACATAGGACTGTATGCTGAAGGGGCTGAAGGCAGGAAGAGTGGTGAATTTTACATGGGACTGTTTGCAAGAAGGGCTGGAAGGCAGGGGGAGTGATGTATCTTATGGGACTGTAGGCTGTAGGGGCTGAAGGACAGCAGCGAAGAGAGGGAGGGTGATATTATTTACATGGGCTGTATGCTGGAGGGGCTGAGGGCAGGGGGAGTTTTGTATTTTACATGGGACTGTATGTTGGAGGGGCTAAAGGCGGGGAGTAATGTATTTTACATGGGATTGTATGCTGGAGGGGCTAAGGCAGGGAAGTGATGTGTCTTACATGGGACTGTATGCTGGAGGGACTGAAGGCAGGGGGGTTGTATTTTGCATGGGACTGTATGCTGTAGGGGCTGAAGGCAGGAGAGTGATGTATCTTACATTGGACTGTATGCTGGAGGGGCTGAAGGCAGGGAAGTGATATGTCTTACATGGGACTGTATGCTGGAGGGGCTGAAGGCAGGACGAGTGATGTATTTTACATAGGACTGTTTGCAAGAAGGGCTGGAAGGCAGGGATGTGATGTGTTTTACATGGGACTGTATGCTGGAGGGGTTGAAGGCAGATGACAAAGAGAGGGAGCGTGATATTTACATGGGACTATATGTTGGAGGGGCTGAAGGCGGGGAGTGATGTATTTTACATGAGACTGTATGCTGGAGGGGCTAAAGGCAGGGAAGTGATGTGTCTTACATGGGACTGTATGCTGGAGGGGCTAAAGGCAGGAAAATAATGTATCTTACATGGGACTGTATGCAGGAGGGTCTGAAGGGAGAAAAGTGATGTGTATTACATGGGACTGTATGCTGGAGGGGCTGAAGGCAGGGGGAAGGTTGTATCTTACATGGGACTGTATGCTGGAGGGGCTGAAGGGGGGCATAATTATTTCTATAATAGTTATGCCCCCTAGAGGAAGCAAGGCGAAAAGCGTGTCGGGGTTGGTGTTCACTCCTGGCCTCTGGTCTGTATTGTTCTCTTATGCTACTTTTTGCACTTATCATTCATTGGCGTTTGTTTTGTCCTCATCAAGATATACGGGATAGTATTCTAACTTATCAGGTTAATTCCTATTGGGATTTTTCTCTGTAAGGTTACAGTAGCTACTGGTATGGCTACTTATGGGCAATATTATTTGTAGCTAGATGGGTACATAGGTGCACTTTATAAGATTTTAAGTGATATGTGAATAATAATAATTACTGGCACAGCATACCCTATGTAGATGTGACAATGCGGCCTTGAATGACCAGGGTGAACTAATACTGTCATAGTATCTTCATGTATTGCTGCTAATTATTTTATTCTGTGATATGTTTGTTGTATGATTTGTTGCATGATTTGTGTAATATCATATGTGCGCTTTTGATTGGGTGTTTCGTTATATATTGCAGTCCCAGTGGATTGCTATATTTGGTGGTTCTTTTTTATTTCTATAATAGTATTGAGCGAGAATATTCAAATTACAAATTTTAATTGCGAATATTTGCACTTCGAGAATTCGCGAATATTTTAAATATAGTGCTATATTTTATTTTATATTCAACAGACACAATTTAGTCTGCCGAATATCATCCAAATGATAAACCATTTTGGAGAAGTTTCAGGTCTGGATGTAAACTGGGAAAAAACTACCCTCATGCCATTGGATAATATGACCATGCCCTTAGATAATTCCGTACCTCCCAATGACGCCCCTTGGAATATTTTCAACACTTTGAGTATTTTCAAAGTCCTTTGAGTATTTATGCATTACAATCTCTCCTCGGGTGGAAGATTTTATTCCACTCAATTTGATGCCATTGATAAATAAGCTTAGGTCAAAAATAACAACATGGCTTTGTTTATCTTTATCTAAGGCGGATAGAATATCTCTAGTCAAGATGGTGATTCTCCCCCAGTTATTCTATGTCCTTAGGAATTCTCCAGTCTGGATTGGGGATAGATTTTTTTAATTAATAGAAAGAATTATCAACAATCTACTTTGGGGGAGGAAACGTGTAAGACTCAAATTGGAGCATTGGTACAAGCCGTTGGAGAGGGGAGGAGTTAATCTCCCTTGCTTCAAGGGCTATTTTTTAGCCATACAGTTTTGCTTTTTTCGGGAGTGGAAACACAGTCCACTCTGTAAGCATTTGGTGAATAGATCTCCATATGATAATTTTTTTGACGTTATTGGAGTCTGATCAATTGAATGACTACGATATGGAATTTAAATCTGCTAGGAATCTTTTTATGAAGGCATGGTATTCTATTAGACTTTGGTGTGGAGTGAAGGGTTCATTGGGATGTACTCCTTTGTGGCATAATAAGCACTTTCAAACTTTAGGTGAATTAAGTAGAGATTTATATTTGCAAAAAGGCAATATCTTGTACTTGACACAGGTAGTAGCGAATGGGGATATAGTTCCATTTGCGGTATTATCACAAAGAGAAAATTCACAGAAACTACTATGGTTTCGGTATTTACAGCTAAGATCGGCACTTTTAAGTATTAAAAAGAAAGATAGGCTTAAAATACATACATCTACACAATTTAATGATTTGATAGGGAATTTGGGGCAAAGAATAAAGATTTCTCAACTTTATAAAAATTTACTTATAGCACGTTTTGGAGATATTTCCTCTCCTGGACAGAGGGCTTGGCAAAATGAATATGCAATGATACGCTCGGATGACCAGGAGAAAATAGTTCAGGATTAGGGATGAGCGAACCCGAACTGTATAGTTCGGGTTCGTACCGAATTTTGGGGTGTCCGTGACACGGACCCGAACCCGAACATTTTCGTAAAAGTCCGGGTTCGGGTTCGGTGTTCGGCGCTTTCTTGGCGCTTTTTGAAAGGCTGCAAAGCAGCCAATCAACAAGCGTCATACTACTTGGCCCAAGAGGCCATCACAGCCATGCCTACTATTGGCATGGCTGTGATTGGCCAGTGCACCATGTGACCCAGCCTCTATTTAAGCTGGAGTCACGTAGCGCCGCACGTCACTCTGCTATGATCAGTATAGGGAGAGGTTGCAGCTGCGACGTTAGGGCGAGATTAGGCAGATTAACTCCTCCAAAAGACTTCATTCTGTGATCGATCTGCAGCTGTGGATCATTGAAGTGCTATTATTGACTTGCTCACTTTTTTGAGGCTGCCCAGAGCGTTTTTAGATCACTTTTTTTCTGGGGTGATCGGCGGCCATTTTGTGACTTGTGGTGCGCCAGCACGAGCTATCACCAAGTGTATTTAACCATCGATAGTGTGGTTATTTTATGCTATATCCTACATCAGCTGCAGGCTGAGCCTGTGTCACCGAAGTGCTTTTAACCATCAACAGTCTGGTTATTTTTTGGCCATATACTACATCAGCTGCAGGCTGAGCCTGTTTCACCCAAGTGCATTTAACCATCAACAGTCTGATTATTTTTTGGCCATATACTACATCAGCTGCAGGCTGAGCCTGTGTCACCGAAGTGCATTTAACCATCAACAGTCTGGTTATTTTTTGGCCATATATTACATCAGGGGCAAGTTGAGCCTGTCACCCAGCGCCTAAAAAATAGACCTGACATTTCTTTTCAACCAAATCTGCACAGTTTTAGCTGGTCAAGTTATTTGTAGTGACCGTCAAAGCAGACTTTTTGTTCTGGGTTGAAAAAGCATTCCCAAATTTGCCATTCTGAAAATAACTAGTTTGTGGCATTTCAGGCCTACTTGAAATCTATCCCAAAAAGAAAATCTTACATTGAAGTTATTGATAGTATCATTCAGAAAAACCTAAGACACACGCTAGCGTGCTGATAGAAGTGTCATTCTGTGATTAAACCTATAACTGTCACACAGCGCAAAAAGAAACAGGTCTCACATCTCTATTCAACCAAATCTGCACAGTTTTAGCTGGTCAAGTTATTTGTAGTGACCGTCAAAGCAGACTTTTTGTTCTGGGTTGAAAAAGCATTCCCAAATTTGCCATTCTGAAAATAACTAGTTTGTGCTATTTCAGGCCTACTTGAAATCTATCCCAAAAAGAAAATCTTACATTGAAGTTATTGATAGTATCATTCAGAAAAACCTAAGACACACGCTAGCGTGCTGATAGAAGTGTCATTCTGTGATTAAACCTATAACTGTCACACAGCGCAAAAAAAAACAGGTCTCACATCTCTATTCAACCAAATCTGCACAGTTTTAGCTGGTCAAGTTATTTGTAGTGACCGTCAAAGCAGACTTTTTGTTCTAGGTTGAAAAAGCATTCCCAAATTTGCCATTCTGAAAATAACTAGTTTGTAGTATTTCAGGCCTACTTGAAATCTATCCCAAAAAGAAAATCTTACATTGAAGTTATTGATAGTATCATTCAGAAAAACCTAAGACACACGCTAGCGTGCTGATAGAAGTGTCATTCTGTGATTAAACCTATAACTGTCACACAGCGCAAAAAAAAAAACAGGTCTCACATCTCTATTCAATCAAATCTGCACAGTTTTAGCTGGTCAAGTTATTTGTAGTGACCATAAAAGCAGACTTTTTGTTCTGGGTTGAAAAAGCATTCCCAAATTTGCCATTCTGAAAATAACTAGTTTCTGGTATTTCAGGCCTACTTGAAATCTATCCCAAAAAGAAAATCTTACATTGAAGTTATTGATAGTATCATTCAGAAAAACCTAAGACACACGCTAGCGTGCTGATAGAAGTGTCATTCTGTGATTAAACCTATAACTGTCACACAGCGCAAAAAAAAACAGGTCTCACATCTCTATTCAACCAAATCTGCACAGTTTTAGCTGGTCAAGTTATTTGTAGTGACCGTCAAAGCAGACTTTTTGTTCTGGGTTGAAAAAGCATTCCCAAATTTGCCATTCTGAAAATAACTAGTTTGTGGTATTTCAGGCCTACTTGAAATCTATCCCAAAAAGAAAATCTTACATTGAAGTTATTGATAGTATCATTCAGAAAAACCTAAGACACACGCTAGCGTGCTTATAGAAGTGTCATTCTGTGATTAAACCTATAACTGTCACACAGCGCAAAAAAAAACAGGTCTCACATCTCTATTCAACCAAATCTGCACAGTTTTAGCTGGTCAAGTTATTTGTAGTGACCGTCAAAGCAGACTTTTTGTTCTAGGTTGAAAAAGCATTCCCAAATTTGCCATTCTGAAAATAACTAGTTTGTGGTATTTCAGGCCTACTTGAAATCTATCCCAAAAAGAAAATCTTACATTGAAGTTATTGATAGTATCATTCAGAAAAACCTAAGACACACGCTAGCGTGCTGATAGAAGTGTCATTCTGTGATTAAACCTATAACTGTCACACAGCGCAAAAAAAAAACAGGTCTCACATCTCTATTCAACCAAATCTGCACAGTTTTAGCTGGTCAAGTTATTTGTAGTGACCATAAAAGCAGACTTTTTGTTCTGGGTTGAAAAAGCATTCCCAAATTTGCCATTCTCAAAATTGTGGTGAACGGGAACAATGAGGAAAACATCTAATAAGGGACGCGGACGTGGACATGGTCGTGGTGGTGTTAGTGGACCCTCTGGTGCTGGGAGAGGACGTGGCCGTTCTGCCACAGCCACACGTCCTAGTGAACCAACTACCTCAGGTCCCAGTAGCCGCCAGAATTTACAGGGATATTTGGTGGGTCCCAATGCCGTTCTAAGGATGGTAAGGCCTGAGCAGGTACAGGCATTAGTCAATTGGGTGGCCGACAGTGCATCCAGCACGTTCACATTATCTCCCACCCAGTCTTCTGCAGAAAGCGCACAGATGGCGCATGAAAACCAAGCCCATCAGTCTGTCACATCACCCCCATGCATATCAGGGAAACTGTCTGAGCCTCAAGTTATGCAGCAGTCTCTTATGCTGTTTGAAGACTCTGCTGCCAGGGTTTCCATGGGCATCCACCTAGCCCTTCACCAGGGGTGGAAGAGATAGAATGCACTAACGCACAACCACTTATGTTTCCTGATGATGAGGACATGGGAATACCACCTCAGCACGTCTCTGATGATGACGAAATACAGGTGCCAACTGCTGCGTCTTTCTGCAGTGTGCAGACTGAACAGGAGGTCAGGGGTCAAGACTGGGTGGAAGACGATGCAGGGGACGATGAGGTCCTAGACCCCACATGGAATGAAGGTCGTGCCACTGACTTTCAGAGTTCGGAGGAAGAGGCACTGGTGAGACCGAGCCAACAGCGTAGCAAAAGAGGAAGCAGTGGGCAAAATCAGAACACCCGCCACCAAAAGACTCCGCCTGCTACTGACCGCCGCCATCTGGGACCGAGCACCCCAAAGGCAGCTTCAAGGAGTTCCCTGGCATGGCACTTCTTCAAACAATATGCTGACGACAAGACCCGAGTGGTTTGCACGCTGTGCCATCAGAGCCTGAAGCGAGGCATTAACGTTCTGAACCTTAGCACAACCTGCATGACCAGGCACCTGCATGCAAAGCATAAACCGCAGTGGAGTAAACACCTTAAAAACAAGGAAGTCACTCAGGCTCCCCCTGCTACCTCTTCTGCTGCTGCCGCCTCGGCCTCTTCTGCTGCTGCCTCCGCCTCGGCCTCCTCTGTTGCTGCTGCCGCCGCCTCGGCGTCTTCCTCTGCCTCTGGAGGAACGTTGGCACCTGCCGTCCAGCAAACATGGGATGTACCACCAACACCACCACCTGCGTCACCAAGCATCTCAACCATGTCACACGGCAGCGTTCAGCTCTCCATCTCACAAACATTTGAGAGAAAGCGTATATTCTCACCTAGCCACCCTCGATCCCTGGCCCTGAATGCCAGCATTTCTAAACTACTGGCCTATGAAATGCTGTCATTTAGGCTGGTGGACACACACAGCTTCAAACAGCTCATGTCACTTGCTGTCCCACAGTATGTTGTTCCCAGACGCCACTACTTCTCTAAGAGAGCCGTGCCTTCCCTGCACAAACAAGTGTCCGATAAAATCAAGTGTGCACTGCGCAACGCCATCTGTGGCAAGGTCCACCTAGGAGAAGAGGAGAGAAAAAAGGAGGGGGGGTTAATCTCTATTCTTCCCAAGGGAAGTTTTGAGAGTTTCCAGCGGGGCGCCAGAGGAAGGATTTTGAAAACTGTGTTTGTATTTGGATATACAGACACAGTATATGTTGGATATACAAAGAGATGTTATATATTTCAGTATTTTTGATATTGTAGGGATATTAGGCAGCCAGGGGTAAACAAACCATCAGGGGAGGTCCCCTAATGGAGAGGATATAGGCACAGAAGGTAGAGCAAAACGTTTTTTACCCCTATGCACGGCGCCACCATCCCTTGGATCAGCAATGTATACAGAAGATAAAAGTAATTTGTTTTTTCAGATAGATTCAGAGTTTTTTTGTGTGTTTAAAACTCAAATTACAAGTTACTGGCATATATATTCTCATCGGTTCAGGTAGTGATTATGATGTCATATAAAATATATATTAGATATACTATATATATTAAAAATGCTGTATATATTAAAAACAATTTTCAATTTTCACTCACTTCACCCAGAAGGTACCGGATGGGATAATCACAAAACACCCACCGGATCACCTCCTGCGCCTGGGTCGCCTATAAGATCCCACGGAATGACAGCAGTCCAGTCGAGCTTCTTGTCAATCGACTTTTATTCAAACCACAGGGTAGGGTGAAGGTATCTTGCTCTACGCGTTTCGGGGTATACAGGACCCTTTCATCAGGAGCATATCTATACATATGCTCCTGATGAAGGGGTCCTGTATACCCCGAAACGCGTAGAGCAAGATACCTTCACCCTACCCTGTGGTTTGAATAAAAGTCGATTGACAAGAAGCTCGACTGGACTGCTGTCATTCCGTGGGATCTTATAGGCGACCCAGGCGCAGGAGGTGATCCGGTGGGTGTTTTGTGATTATCCCATCCGGTACCTCCTGGGTGAAGTGAGTGAAAATTGAAAATTGTTTTTAATATATACAGCATTTTTAATATATATAGTATATCTAATATATATTTTATATGACATCATAACCACTACCTGAACCGATGAGAATATATATGCCAGTAACTTGTAATTTGAGTTTTAAACACACAAAAAAACTCTGAATCTATCTGAAAAAACAAATTACTTTTATCTTCTGTATACATTGCTGATCCAAGGGATGGTGGCGCCGTGCATAGGGGTAAAAAACGTTTTGCTCTACCTTCTGTGCCTAAGGTCCACCTAACCACAGATACGTGGACCAGTAAGCACGGCCAGGGACGCTATATCTCCCTAACTGCACACTGGGTAAATGTAGTGGCGGCTGGGCCCCAGGCGGAGAGCTATTTGGCGCACGTCCTTCCGCCGCCAAGGATCACAGGGCAACATTCTTTGCCTCCTGTCTCCTCCTCCTCCTACTCAGCTTCCTCCTCCTCTTCTTCCACCTGCTCATCCAGTCAGCCACACACCTTCACCACCAACTTCAGCACAGTACGGGGTAAACGTCAGCAGGCCATTCTGAAACTCATATGTTTGGGGGACAGGCCCCACACCGCACAGGAGTTGTGGCGGGGTATAGAACAACAGACCGACGAGTGTTTGCTGCCGGTGAGCCTCAAGCCCGGCCTGGTGGTGTGCGATAATGGGCGAAATCTCGTTGCAGCTCTGGGACTAGCCGGTTTGACGCACATCCCTTGCCTGGCGCATGTGCTGAATTTGGTGGTGCAGAAGTTCATTCGCAACTACCCCGACATGTCAGAGCTGCTGCATAAAGTACGGGCCGTCTGTTCGCGCTTCCGGCGTTCACACCCTGCCGCTGCTCGCCTGTCTGCGCTACAGCGTAACTTCGGCCTTCCCGCTCACCGCCTCATATGCGACGTGCCCACCAGGTGGAACTCCACCTTGCATATGCTGGACAGACTGTGCGAGCAGCAGCAGGCCATAGTGGAGTTTCAGCTGCAGCACGCACGGGTCAGTCGCACTACGGATCAGACCCACTTCACCACCAATGACTGGGCCTCCATGCGAGACCTGTGTGCCCTGTTGCGCTGTTTCGAGTACTCCACCAACATGGCCAGTGGCGATGACGCCGTTATCAGCGTTACAATACCACTTCTATGTCTCCTTGAGAAAACACTTAGGGCGATGATGGAAGAGGAGGTGGCCCAGGAGGAAGAGGGGTCATTTTTAGCACTTTCAGGCCAGTCTCTTCAAAGTGACTCAGAGGGAGGTTTTTTGCAACACCAGAGGCCAGGTACAAATGTGGCCAGACAGGGCCTACTACTGGAGGACGAGGAGGACGAGGATGAGAAGGAGGTGGAGGAGGATGAGGATGAAGCATGTTCACAGCGGGGTGGCACCCAAAGCAGCTCTGGCCCATCACTGGTGCGTGGCTGGGGGGAAACACAGGACGATGACGATACGCCTCCCACAGAGGACAGCTTGTCCTTACCTCTGGGCAGCCTGGCACACATGAGCGACTACATGCTGCAGTGCCTGCGCAACGACAGCAGAGTTGCCCACATTTTAACGTGTGCAGACTACTGGGTTGCCACCCTGCTGGATCCCCGGTACAAAGACAATGTGCCCACCTTACTTCCTACACTGGAGCGTGATAGGAAGATGCGCGAGTACAAGCGCACGTTGGTAGACGCGCTACTGAGAGCATTCCCAAATGTCACAGGGGAACCAGTGGAAGCCCAAGGCGAAGGCAGAGGAGGAGCAAGAGGTCGCCAACGCAGCTGTGTCACGGCCAGCTCCTCTGAGGGCAGGGTTAGCATGGCAGAGATGTGGAAAAGTTTTGTCACCACGCCACAGCTAACTGCACCACCTCCTGATACGGAACGTGTTAGCAGGAGGCAACATTTCACTAACATGGTGGAACAGTACCTGTGCACACCCTTCCACGTACTGACTGATGGTTCGGCCCCATTCAACTTCTGGGTTTCCAAATTGTCCACGTGGCCAGAGCTAGCCTTTTATGCCTTGGAGGTGCTGTCCTGCCCGGCGGCCAGCGTTTTGTCTGAACGTGTATTCAGCACGGCAGGGGGCGTCATTACAGACAAACGCAGCCGCCTGTCTACAGCCAATGTGGACAAGCTGACGTTCATAAAAATGAACCAGGCATGGATCCCACAGGACCTGTCCATCCCTTGTGCAGATTAGATATTAACTACCTCCCCTTAACAATATATTATTCTACTCCAGGGCACTTCCTCATTCAATACTATTTTTAATTTCATTTTACCATTATATTGTGGGGCAACCCAAAGTTGAATGAACCTCTCCTCTGTCTGGGTGCTGGGGCCTAAATGTGTGACAGTGGCCTGTTCCAGTGGTGGGTGACGTGAAGCCTGATTCTCTGCTATGACATGAATACAGATTCTGCGCTGACATAAGGCCAGATTCTCTGTTACGGGACCTCTCTCCTATGCCTGGGTGCCTGGGCCTAAATGTGTGACAGTGGCCTGTTCCAGTGGTGGCTGACGTGAAGCCTGATTCTCTGCTATGACATGAAGACAGATTCTGCGCTGACATAAGGCCAGATTCTCTGTTACGGGACCGCTCTCCTCTGTCTGGGTGCCGGGGCCTAAATGTGTGACAGTGGCCTGTTCCAGTGGTGGGTGACGTGAAGCCTGATTCTCTGCTATGACATGAATACAGATTCTGCGCTGACATAAGGCCAGATTCTCTGTTACGGGACCTCTCTCCTCTGCCTGGGTGCCTGGGCCTAAATGTGTGACAGTGGCCTGTTCCAGTGGTGGGTGACGTGAAGCCTGATTCTCTGCTATGACATGAATACAGATTCTGCGCTGACATAAGGCCAGATTCTCTGTTACGGGACCTCTCTCCTCTGCCTGGGTGCCTGGCCTAAATGTGTGACAGTGGCCTGTTCCAGTGGTGGGTGACGTGAAGCCTGATTCTCTGCTATGACATTAAGACAGATTCTGTGCTGACATAAGGCCAGATTCTCTGTTACGGGATCTCTCTCCTCTGCCTGGGTGCCTGGGCCTAAATGTGTGACAGTGGCCTGTTCCAGTGGTGGGTGACGTGAAGCTTGATTCTCTGCTATGACATGAAGACTGATTCTGCGCTGACATAAGGCCAGATTCTCTGTTACGGGACCGCTCTCCTCTGTCTGGGTGCCGGGGCCTAAATGTGTGACAGTGGCCTGTTCCAGTGGTGGGTGACATGAAGCCTGATTCTCTGCTATGACATGAATACAGATTCTGCGCTGAAATAAGGCCAGATTCTCTGTTACGGGACCTCTCTCCTCTGCCTGGGTGCCTGGGCCTAAATGTGTGACAGTGGCCTGTTCCAGTGGTGGGTGACGTGAAGCCTGATTTTCTGCTATGACAAGAATACAGATTCTGCGCTGACATAAGGCCAGATTCTCTGTTACGGGACCTCTCTCCTCTGCCTGGGTGCCTGGGCCTAAATGTGTGACAGTGGCCTGTTCCAGTGGTGGGTGACGTGAAGCCTGATTCTCTGCTATGACATTAAGACAGATTCTGTGCTGACATAAGGCCAGATTCTCAGTTACGGGACCTCTCTCCTCTGCCTGGGTGCCTGGGCCTAAATGTTTGACAGTGGCCTGTTCCAGTGGTGGGTGACGTGAAGCTTGATTCTCTGCTATGACATGAAGACTGATTCTGCGCTGACATAAGGCCAGATTCTCTGTTACGGGACCGCTCTCCTCTGTCTGGGTGCCGGGGCCTAAATGTGTGACAGTGGCCTGTTCCAGTGGTGGGTGACGTGAAGCCTGATTCTCTGCTATGACATGAATACAGATTCTGCGCTGACATAAGGCCAGATTCTCTGTTACGGGACCTCTCTCCTCTGCCTGGGTGCCTGGGCCTAAATGTGTGACAGTGGCCTGTTCCAGTGGTGGGTGACGTGATGCCTGATTCTCTGCTATGACATGAAGACAGATTTTGTGCTGACATAAGGCCAGATTCTCTGTTACAGGACCTCTCTCCTCTGTCTGGGTGCCGGGGCCTAAATGTGTGACAGTGGCCTGTTCCAGTGGTGGGTGACATGAAGCTTGATTCTCTGCTATGACATGAAGACAGATTCTGCGCTGACATAAGGCCAGATTCTCTGTTACAGGACCTCTCTCCTCTGTCTGGGTGCCGGGGCCTAAATGTGTGACAGTGGCCTGTTCCAGTGGTGGGTGACATGAAGCTTGATTCTCTGCTATGACATGAAGACAGATTCTGCGCTGACATAAGGCCAGATTCTCTGTTACAGGACCTCTCTCCTCTGTCTGGGTGCCGGGGCCTAAATGTGTGACAGTGGCCTGTTCCAGTGGTGGGTGACATGAAGCTTGATTCTCTGCTATGACATGAAGACTGATTCTGTGCTGACATGAAGCCAGATTCTCTGCTATGGCATGAAGAGACTGATTCTCTGCTGACATGAAGCCAGATTCTTTGCTATGGCATGAAGAGACTGATTCTCTGCTGACGTGAAGCCAGATTCTCTGCTATGGGACCTCTGTCCAATTGATATTGGTTCATTTTTATTTTTTTAATTTTAATTTTAATTCATTTCCCTATCCACATTTGTTTGCAGGGGATTTACCTACATGTTGCTGCCTTTTGCAGCCCTCTAGCTCTTTCCTTGGCTGTTTTACAGCCTTTTTAGTGCCCAAAAGTTCGGGTCCCCATTGACTTCAATGGGGTTCGGGTTCGGGACGAAGTTCGGATCGGGTTCGGATCCCGAACCCGAACATTTCCGGGAAGTTCGGCCGAACTTCTCGAACCCGAACATCCAGGTGTTCGCTCAACTCTATTCAGGATTTAAAACTGGTTTCACATAATTTTAATCACGTTGTGGTGCAGTTTAATATTCTACATAGACTCTATGTTACACCTCTTTGGCTTAAGAGATGCGGCATTAGGACTGATTCGAATTGCCCTAGGTGTGATGTTTCTGATACAGATTATCTCCATATGTTTTGGTTTTGCGCAGAGTTGAAATAAGATTGGGGGACTATTCACAAATGCTTGGAGTGAAAATTGAATGTGCGGATTTCTTTTACTGCCGAATGTTGGGTCTTGGGTGATCTTGCCAAGGTAGGCCGTCAACAGTATAAGAAAAATCTTTTGTGTAAGATAATGTTCTTGGCAAGACTCCTAATAGCACGTTCTTGGTTTGCACGAGATGCTCCTAGTATGAATACATGGTTAAATTTGGTCAACACTAATAAGAGATATGAATATATTCTGTATAAGCAAAGAAATATTGAGATAAAATTGCTTAAAATTTGGGGAGATTGGAACCCCTAGAGCCTCCTCCGCTCTCTGTTTTCCTCCATCCTTCTTCATCCCTCCTCTGGGTTTTTTAACGGAGGGGTGGTGGTGAGGGGAAGACGCATCATAGGTGGGTAGGGGTGGGGGATTGGGGGGTTTTGTTGGTGGGAAAAAAAGATGTTAATAATATGTTTTTATAAAATTGATTGTTAATATTTGAACTTTAATAAAGAAAGTAAAAAAATATATATATATATGTATATATATATATATATATATATATATATATATATATATATAGTACTTTTTTAGGGAAGGGACCAGAACTTACAAACGAAATCGCACCCAAGAGGGGGACTTAGACATAGACGTCAAAAGAACCCGGAACAGCAAGGTGCGCTCTCAGAACAAACCGCACACAAAGAAGAAATGACTGTCATTAACCTGTCCTCAAAGTTACTAACTCCATTTCAAGTGAGTGTACTCTCTAAGGGATTGTCATATTGTCCAAATACACATGTTAATTGGTTTAATCTTGAGACGGATTTATATGCTTTTTTTAGGTCCATAAAATTGAACAATTAAGGAATGATCCCCTTTTGGTAATTAAACCTGCTGACAAGGGTGGGGGGGTGGTCATCTTAGACAAACACAAATACATTGCGGAAATAGAGCGACAACTTGATGATAAAAAAGTGTATATGGCGATTAATGGTGACCCTAAATTTGAAATCGCCAGGATCATCAGACAATGCCTTACCGATGCATTGGCGGCGGGGTCGATTGACCAGGACCTCTGTGAGTACCTTGTGGTGGCACATCCAGTCACACCTGTGATATATGTGCTCCCCAAGGTCCACAAGTCTCTGGTTGATCCCCCTGGCCGGCCAATAGTATCCGGCTCTGAGTCGATATTCAGTAACATTGCAATTTTTTGGGATGGGATACTCTGCAATTTTGCGATAGGGGCAGTCTCATACATTCAAGACACGACAGATTTTCTGTGTAAACTTAATGCGGTTGAGATAGATAGAGAGCAAACATATATCCTTGCATCCTTCGATGTGGTCTCTCTTTACACCTCGATTGATCATACACTAGGTATAGCAGCAGTCAAATATATGTTAAAACTTTCCTCTATGACTGAATATGCTAGGCATTTCGTTTTATCTCTTCTGCACATTGTCCTGCATTGGAATTATTTCCTATTTCAGGATACCTTCTACAAACAACTAAGGGGTGTGGCGATGGGGTCCAATGTGGCCCCAACGTTCGCAAATATTTTTATTCGAAAATTTGAGGAAGACTTCATCTATGTTTCACACCACTTCAGACATGTTCTGCGGTGGTGGCGTTATATCGATGACGTCTTCCTCATCTGGACTGGCACTGAAGACGAATTGATTGATTTTGACACCGACCTGAATAGCAAAAACAGTGATCTTCAATTCACATTGGTCTCTTCACATACGGAGGTACAGTTCCTTGATACCACGGTCATTTTTTCTGGGGACAGATTCCATACAAAATTGTATACTAAGCCTACTGACAAAAACACCATATTACGGTATGATAGTAATCATCCGAGAAATATGGTTAAACATCTACCGTACTCACAATTTTTGCGAGTACGAAGGATAACTTCAGAGGACAGCAATTTGACGGAGGCCCTTGATAAAATGTCAAAGAAATTTGAAGACAGGGGCTATCCGCCAAAGTTGCTGTACAAACATAAACAGAGGGCTCATAACATGGATAGAGCAGAAACCCTAGCGGGTAAAAATACTGACAATCCCTCACGTAGGATACTTTTCATCTCTACACATACGGAGGAAAGTGCCGCTATTGGTAGGACATTGGAGCATATTGGGGAACACATTGAGTGACATTCAAGAATTCAGACTGCCTCCCCTGTTATCATACCGGAGAGCTAGCAGTCTGAAGGACCAATTAGTATGAGCAGACTGTGGCCCTAAACAGAGAACACATCAAATGAAATTCACAAAACATGGTTTGGGCAGTTTTCCGTGTCTGAGCTGCGTAAGCTGCAAGTATATTGGCAAAGGACACAGCTTCATACACCCTGCCACTGGAAGGACATACCCCATTAATTTTCATTTGACGTGCAACTCCAATTTTGTAGTTTATGTTTTGGTTTGCCCATGCAATCTGATATATGTGGGAGAAACTTCCACTGATTGGAAAACCAGATTGAACAATCATAGATTTTCCATACGTCAGAAACGACGTAATTTACCGGTGCCAAATCATTTTACTGACCATAAACATGTGGAACGTGAATTAAAATGCTGGATTGTAGATCATGTACCTCCCCCCAGGAGAGGGGGTAACAGACTCAAAATATTGAAAAATAAAGAAATGTGGTGGATATACACCCTAGACAGCTTAAAACCTAAAGGATTAAATGTTGAATATAACCCTGGATGTGTTTAAATGGCTGCTTGCCTGACATTCCATGATTGATGCTTTTGAATGCAATCCCTGTATTATAGGTGGAATATAGATTTACAAGCACATGAGTAACTCTCTCTTTTCTCTTTTCCTTTTAGACACCATGTAGACTGATGCGAAGACGGCGAATATAGAAGTTTGAACCTATGTGACAGTTCGCGGTGTTCCATGCGTATAGAATTAACTGGATGGTTTTTCCTGCGTTATTGTTTCCACTTTGTGTCAAATTAATCTCTGCTAGCAAGCGATATATATGGGAGATCCCCATTAGACTATCTATGGACCGTAATGGTGAGATGGTTCGGGGTACACCACATTTACGTGTGGTGTCCCGCTTACCTGACCACAACTTTGGAGGGGTTGATACATCCGGGAGGTTGGATCCCTCTCTGATTGGCCCGGATAGTTAGGTTGACACATTGGTAATACTGGTACCCTTCCAGAAACAAAGATGGCACCTCTAATTCGATGCCGCACTATGCGCATGCGCTGGCTTCCACACAGGAAATACAGCGGAGCCGGGCTACTGGCGATGTAATGGAGCCGGGCTGCGTGCACAACTTGGCGTGAGAGGTTTGTCTTTGACACTATGTGGCATCTGCAGTACTAGTTAAAAATGCCAATTTTGGCCAGTATTCACATGGACGCGCGGTATTGTCGGACATAGTCAAACGCCTTTTTCTCTCAGTCTACGTGGTTGATGATTTTAATGATTTATATATTATTTATGAATTTCACATCGATTAAATTCACTGTGGTTGCATACATATTCACTTTGGTAAATACACTATCAAATGTAAAGTGTTTGGATGTAACACAAATATGTGCAATCTTATGTATCAAGTGTTAGGATATTTTGCATATGTAATTGCTCACATGACTCAATTAGGTAAATGGTCTTCACAAGTTAATTGGTCACATGTTTTTGATCTGTATGTTCATTGGTCACCTGATTATTTGAGTGCTATTTAAGGAAGGCACAAGCTTGTATTTCTTTGCTTGAGAAAGGCTCCGTTGTGAGCTGAAACGTCGCTACTGCTTCACATGGGTGAATAAAGACACAGTTTTTTCAAGTCTTGGAGTGCTGTCCTATTTCTGGCATATATTAAGGGTGAGAAGCTCATTCCCTTGGACGTTGCACCTGAGCCAGTTTACTGGCACCGCCGAATCCTCTTTTCTCTATATATATAGTGCTATATATTCGTTTTTTGAATATTTGTAATTTTTTCCATCTGAAAACATGATTCCTCCCTGCTTCTTGCTTGTGGGCCAATGAGTCATTGGCCCACAAGCAACTTTGGCCTCATTCACACGGCCGTTGTTTTGGTCTGCATCGGAGCCTCAGTTTTGGCAGCTGGGATGCGGACCCATTCACTTCAATAGGGCCGCAAAAGATGCGGACAGCACTCCGTGTGCTGTCCACATCCGTTGCTTCGTTCCGTGGTCCGCAAAAAAAAATATAACATGTCCTATTCTTGTCCGCGCTTTGCAGACAAGAATAGGCAATTATATTAAAGGCTGTCAGTGCCGTTCGGCAAAATTGAGGAACGCACACGGACGCCATCCGTGTTTTGCGGATCCATGGTTTGCGGACCGCAAAACACACAACAGTCGTGTACATGAGGCCTTAAGCAGAGAGGAATTATGACTTCAGATGGAAAAAAATGACAAATATTCTAAAAAATGAATATATAGCACTATTTGCTATATATTAGTTTTTTTGAATATTTGTCATTGAAGAATAATCTAAAAAAACAAATATATAGCAATAGTGATATATATTCTTTTTTTTTATATTCATCATTTTTTTCCATCTGAAGTCATGACAAGCAACTTAAGTAGGGAGGAATCATAACTTCAGATGGAAAACAATGACGAATATTCTAAAAAACGAATATATAGTACTATATTCTATAGTGCTATATATTCTTTTTTGACCCACGCCTGTATTGATAGCGTAATATTCGCATATTACGCGATCATTACCTTGCCGATTTTCGAGTAAAATAATGAATATAGAATATAACGAATATTCGAATTTGCAAATATTCGACAAATATTCTACAAAATATTTGCTAAATATCACGAATTCGAATATGACCCCTGCCGCTCATCACTATTCTATGGTACTACAAAGGGGGCCATTATAATATTAATAATACTACTACTACTACTACTAATAATAATAATACAGAGGAGGAAATAATAATAATAATAATCATTCTAGTGTAGATCACAAATATTCAAATCCCAAATTTTCCATGCAAAAGGTTACACTAATAAGCTTGTCATAAGAATCAGTCTAATATTCTTGGCAGAAGACAATAAAACCAATAGAGGGCGCTATTGAGTTATGAACAGCGCCCTGTATTGGTTTCATAGTCTTCTGACAAGAATATTAGACTTGTCATAAGACTGAAAAAACCAATAGAGGGCACTGTTCATAACTCCATAGCACCATCTATTGGTTTTCATAGTCTTATGACAGCTGAAAAACAAAGCAGAGTCTGCTCATTTGCATGTCTTTCCCATAAGCCCATGTTTATGCAAATTAGTTTTTACATGACAAAACTGTATAGAAAGGTTATTGAATATTATGTTAGGACAATCGGAAAACTTTTTGTCGCCCTAATAATAATAATCTATGTGTGCAGGTCCACCCAAGCCATCCAACAGATGCAAAATAACTTTGAGGTTTACTGGTTCTCAGTCAGATGAGAGCTGCTTTGGAATATATCATAGTGCACAAGGCTGCCATTGTAAGGTATGCTGGCTATCTGTCTCATTGATAGATTGGGCACATACTGTACCTGGCTTTTGGCATATAGCCTTTGTGTAGTTGTCTATTGTATGTTATACTTAATAGTAGTCAAAGACGCATCCAGCTATCCTCTTAATGCTGTTGCCAAACCATTTTGATGGGGTTTCCATCAATTTCTAACCTTTTTTTATGAACCAGACACCCTCTTATTCTCCGAGCAGGGGATGCCTGGTTGTCCCCCATTGACTTCCATTGTATTAAATTGTATTCGAGCACCCGAATTATTCATCCAAGCATGCTTGCTTATCACTATTCAGGAGCAGTAAATAGCGAGAAGCAAATAGAGGTGGCTGAACTCCGCTGCTCTGTATCTTTTGTGAAGTTAATGTCTTCAACTATGCCCCTCTCGCGATTTATAGCAAATACATTATTTTCATGTGATCCAAGAATTATGTTGGAGGCATGTGTGACCCCTCTTATTACTCTCACGCTGTTCTACACCTGGTTTGCCTGGGCGAATGGAGTCACACAGTAGAGGAACCTCTCCATGTCCTTCATTAAGAAATCGAATCCTGGCTCTCTCCGCAACAACTCAAAATCGGAACCATCGTGACCGACAACCCGAAGAACATGGTGTGGGTGCTGCGTCAAGGAAGGCTGAGCCATGCACCCTGCATGGCACATGTGTTCAATCTGGTTGACAAGTGGTTCCTGAAGCCTTCCACCCAGTGGCGTACATAAATAAGTAAGGGTTCCATAGCAAGGCTCAAACCAGGCCCCCCACACAGGACAGAAGGGTTTGCACCTAAACCCCTTTAAAAAGACCCTTGGGCCATTTTTTCCACTGCCTTATTTGCTAAAGGTTGGTTCTTTAGAGGGTAGAATCCTGACCAAGTTTTCACCCCCATTAGAAGTAGGGATGATCCCTACTAAGACTGGGCCCCCTCTTGCCCTGGGCCCCATATCAGTCGCATGGTCTGCTGCTATGGTAGTTACTCCCCTGCTTTCACCCATCTGCAAGACATCCTAAAAATGGGCAGGAAACTTTGCATGCACTTCAGCCACTTGTACACCGCAAACCATACCCTCCTTGAGTTGCAGCAACAGAACGGCATCCCCCAACATAGGCTGATATGCGACGTTTCCACTGGTTGGAATTCCACCCTCCATATGTTGGACTGACTATGCGAACAGAGAAAGGCCATAAACGATTTCTTGATGATTCAAGCGGACAGGAGTACTCTCCTCTGTAAATTCGATGTCAGCCAGTGGCAGCTCATGCGTGACAACTGCCGTTTGCTCAGGCCCTTTGAGGAGGCCAAGTTATTTGTCAGTCGCCAGGACTACGGGATGAACAACGTCATTCCACTGCCTCATGTCCTGGAACAGATGATGGTAAATCTGGCTGGTCAGGGAACTGGAGACATGGCGGCTACATTTCATGACCACTTGAGCCCTGTGGGGGCTGAACTGGAGGAGGAGGAGGACATTCGAGCACAAGCAATGTGTAGCAAAATGGGTGGTTTTTCTACACAGATGACAGGAGAGGAGGAGCAGGAGCAGCCGGAGGAGCTATGGGGCAGTGAGGAAGACAAGGCAGAGGACCCAGACACACCGTGGCAGTATGCATTGGAGATGAAGGCAGGGAGTTCTCCCAAGTCATTTGCGCCAATGGTCCGCTGTATACTCTCTTGCTTGTGTAGTGACAGCCAAATTGTCACCATTCAGCAGAGGGATGACTTCTGGCTCTCCACCTTGTTGGACCCTTACTACTGGTCCAAAATGTGGGCCTTATTTACACCCACTGAGAGGGAGGACAAACTGAACTACTATAGAGACATCCTATCTACTGAGTTGGTCGCTGCTTATCTGCTCCATCGTCCATCCTCTATCAGGTCTGACCGGGGGGGCCCTCTGTGCTCACTTTTAACTGCCTTGGCTGCTGGGGAGGGGTGGGGTGACAGAAGCAGTACTAGCTCCATCAGCAGCAGCCTGAGTCTACAGTCACTGATGAGCAGCTTTCTTTGCCCGTCTAGTGAATAAACTACTCACCAGCAGCTAGACATAGAGCAGAACCTGAACCAGCACGTAGTGGCATACTTGGAATGCACCCTGCCAGCCGTCATTGAAGATCCGCTGGACTACCGGACAGCCAAACTGGATTTGTGGTCGCAATTGGCCGAGCTTGCCCTGGGAAAGTTGTCCTGTCCAGCCAGTAGAGTGGCATCAGAGCGGGTGTTTAGTGCAGCTGGGGCCATAGTTACCCCAAGGAGAACTCGCCTGTCCACCCTAAATGTGGAGGGACTGACCTTTGTCAAGATGAATCAGGCGTGGATTAGCCAGGATTTCCACCCACCAATACCTGATGCATCAGATTAGTTCATCTATGGTGCCACACCAATACTTTGACAAAGTTTCTTCTAGTTACCTGCCTCAGCTACTATTCTGATGCTGCCACCTGATGCCACACATCTGATGCCAAGTGCTCCTTCTTACACCCACCATTGTCAGCGGGTACTGTTATTGCCACCCACCTCCACACTCTGTCACTGGGTCACTCTGTGGTCTCCTGATGCTGCTGCTACATCCTCAATAAGTCACCTTGCCACTCTGTTGCCTCCTGATGCTGCCGCCACTTCCAGACCATGTCACCTTGCCACTCTGTGGTCTCCTGTTGCTGCCGCCACCTCCACATTATGTCACCTTGCCACTCTTTGGCCTCCTCATGCTGCCGCCACCGCCACACTCTGTCATTGTGTCACTCTGTGGCCTCCTGATCCTGCCGCCACCTCCAGACTCTGTCATTGGGCCACTCTGTAGTCTCCTCATGCTGCTTCCAACTCACCACTATGTCATTGGGCCACTCTGTGGACTTGTCATTCTATTCCCACCTTCCCCACTTCATGACTGGGCCACTATATAACCTTTTTGGCTTGGCTGGCATCATCATTTATTTGACTCTTCTTCTGATCTGTCAGAAGGAAGGAAAAATTAGACGCACAATGGATCCTCTCTGGGTAGCAGCTGTAAGGCCTGTATGGTCCCATCAGAATTGGCTTATGATTTGGTAGCCAAAAGCAGGAGTGAGTACAAAACACAGAAGACATGCAAATATTCTGTTCACTTGTCATCTGTTTTGGATCCATTCCTGTTTTTTTTTGGCATTAGAAATACTTATGAATTACTGACCAAATGCTTACCGAGTGAAGGCGGATGCTCCACAGACAGGGAATGGTTTTTTTTGCGGGTTTTTGTTCTGACAGATCAGAGGAAGGGCAAAATAATCAGTGATGACAACACAAACTTACTGCTGACACCCTTTCCACTCTACTCTACTTGTATAAGTGTTTAATAAAACAGGTTCTGTAGACATCTATCATCTGACAGCGATGTAAAAGGAGTGTGCTTCTTCTTGGCGCTAACATCGACCTGTAAGGCTGAGTTCATACTTGAGTTATTCGGTCAGTTTTGGCCCCGTGACTGCCCAAATAAGTGAAGTGTGCAGTGATTCCAAGAGTGACGCCTGCCATCTGCATGTCATACTGACTCACAGTATTATTTCACTACCAAAGCAGACTTCCTATGCGTGTTACTGTACCACTATACAGGCTCTCTGTAGCCAGGAAATAGTATTTTTTTACGAAATTCGCTGTGAATATATTCGGATCAAACCAAATTTTTGATAAAAAATTCAGCGAACCGGCGAATAGAATTTTAGAAAGATTTACTCATCTCTATTCAGGATCTTTAACCCCTTCTGAGCTGTCACTATGGCTGAGGTCAGTGATATCAGCAGCAGTCACTAATGTTACCATCTGTAAATGTGTGCCCTCTCTTTACAACAGCACTGTATATAGTGCTATGTGACACCTCCCCACCAAACACTGTATATAGAGATATGTGACACCTCCCCACCGTACACTCTATATAGAGATGTGTGACCCCCTGCACTGGAGGGTCACATTATTATCAATATGCACAGTGTACAGGAAAGGAAGGTGTAACACATCTCTTCATACAGTGTACAGATAGGACACATATAACTGTATACTGTTTATAAGGTACCCTTGTACACAGTAATTTGTGACCCCCACCACTGTATATAGAGATCTGTGACCTCCTGTACACTGTATACAGAGATGTGTGACCCCCTTTATACTGTATATACCAATGTCCTACTACACTAATTTCCCCAGGTGAAGGGTCATAAATTCATAGATGATTTCTAGGCTGTCAGCTGGGAGTAAGGCTACATTTACACTAGCGTTTTTTGCGGGTACATCATGGATCTGCAAAAACGAATGCATCATGAACAGATCCGGTTGTAATATGTGTTCTATAGTCATGAACACCATTAAAAGTCAATGGGGGACGGATCTGTTTTCTATTGTGTCATCCCCATTGACTTACATTGTGTGTCAGGAAGGATCCATTTTACTCCACACCACATCGCGAACAGAAAAACATAGAAACATAGAATCTGTCGGCAGATAAGAACCATTTGGCCCATCTAGTCTGCCCAATATACTGAATACTATGAATAGCCCCTGGCCCTATCTTATATGAAGGATGGCCTTATGCCTATCCCATGCATGCTTAAACTCCTTCACTGTATTTGCAGCTACCACTTCTGCAGGAAGGCTATTCCATGCATCCACTACTCTCTCAGTAAAGTAATACTTCCTGATATTACTTTTAAACCTTTGCCCCTCTAATTTAAAACGATGTCCTCTTGTAGCAGTTTTTATTCTTTTAAATATTCTCTCCTCTTTTACCTTGTTGATTCCCTTTATGTATTTAAAAGTTTCTATCATATCCCCTCTGTCTCGTCTTTCTTCCAAGCTGTACATGTTAAGGTCCTTTAATCTTTCCTGGCAAGTTTTATCCTGCAATCCATGTACCAGTTTAGTAGCTCTTCTCTGAACTCTCTCCAAAGTATCAATATCCTTCTGGAGATATGGTCTCCAGTACTGAGCCCAATACTCCAAATGAGGTCTCACTAGTGCTCTGTAGAGCGGCATGAGCACCTCCCTCTTTCTACTGGTAATGCCTCTCCCTATACACCCAAGCATTCTGCTAGCATTTCCTGCTGCTCTATGACATTGTCTGCCTACCTTTAAGTCTTCTGAAATAATGACCCCTAAATCCCTTTCCTCAGATACTGAGGTTAGGACTGTATCACTGATTTTATATTCTACTTTTGATTTTTTACGCCCCAGGTGCATTATCTTGCACTTATCAACATAACATTTTATGTACACTAATGCCACTTGTACAGCATGAAGTATCGGGGGCTGTACACGTTAATATAGCGCTGAGAAGGGAGTTTAATTAGATCAAAGCATAGCATTGTGGATGTGCGATCCAGTTCTGTTTTCTCCACCTGATAATTGTTATTTGAATCTTCCTTCTTTACTACTGGTATCAGCACTCCTCCCATTCGGCACAGGTGGTTTTCATCACAGAAGTCTGCATATAAGTGGTCATTGACCTGTAGCTCCTGATAGCAATGGACATGTTGTGTTAGACAACTGTTCACATGGTGCAGTACTGCGTGTTGGCCTTTGTTTTTGTGGCGCTGTGCTGGTGGATTGGTGGGACCCAGTGCCAGGGGTGGCATTGTCAGACAGCGGCAGTGCTGTTTGACCCCTGGGTCCCGCCGCCTACTAGGGCAGTGCCGCTTTGTCACCGCATTGTCGCTGTGCCTCTTTGTCAGAGTAGGTCTTACTCAAAGAGGCGACCTTGGCGTGGTGAGTGGGCTTATGCCTTTTGATCAAAATGTACACTAATGCCTCTTGTACAGCATGAAGTATGGGGGGCTGTACATGGTAATATAGTGCTGAAAAGCGAGTTTAATTAGATCAAAGCATAGCATTGTGGATGTGTGATTCAGTTTTGTTTTCTCCCCCTGATAATTAAATTTTAGTTGCCAGATTTTGACCATTCCTCTAGTTTTCCTAAATCCTTTTCCATTCGGTGGATCCCTCCAGGAATATCAACCCTGTTACAAATCTTTGTGTCTTCAGCAAAAAGACACACCTTACCATCGAGGCCTTCTGCAATTTTGCTGATAAAGATATTAAACAATATGGGTCCCAAAACAGATCCCTGAGGTACCCCACTGGTAACAAGACATTGGTCTGAATATACTCCATTGACTACAACCCTCTGTTGTCTGTCCCTCAGCCACAGCCTAATCCATTAAACAATATGGGGGTCCAAGCACAAAGACTGAAATTTATTGATAAGCCTTCTATGTGGGACGGTATCAAAAGCCTTACAAAAGTCTAGATAAGCGATGTCTACTGCACCTCCACCATCTATTGTTTAAGTCACCGAATCAAACAAATCAATAAGATTAGTTTGACATGATCTCCCTGAAGTAAACCCATTAAGTTTTTTATCTTTCAATCCATGGGATTTTAGATGTTCCACAATCCTCTCCTTAAGGCCTCATGCACACGACCGTTGTGTGCATCCGTGGCCGTTGTGCCGTTTTCCGTTTTCTTTCGCGGACCCATTGACTTTCAATGGGTCCGTGGAAAAATCGGAAAATGCACCGTTTTGCAGTCGCATCCGTGATCCGTGTTTCCTGTCCGTCAAAAAAATATGACCTGTCCTATTTTTTTGATGGACAACGGTTCACGGACCCATTCAAGTTAATGGGTCCGTGAAAGAACACGGATGCACACAAGATTGGCATCTGCGTCCGTGATCCGTGGCCGTAGGTTACTTTCATACAGACGGATCCGAAGATCCGTCTGCATAAAAGCTCTTTCAGAGATGAGTTTTCACTTCGTGAAAACTCATATCCGACAGTATATTCTAACACAGAGGCATTCCCATAGTGATGGGGACGCTTCTAGTTAGAATATACTACAAACTGTGTACATGACTGCTCCCTGCTGCCTGGCAGCACCCGATCTCTTACAGGGGGCTGTGATCCGCACAATTAACCCCTCAGGTGCTGCACCTGAGGGGTTAATTGTGCATATCATAGCCCCCTATAAGAGATCAGGGGCTGCCAGGCAGCAGGGGGCAGACCCCCCTCCCTCCCCAGTTTTAATTTCATTGGTGGCCAGTGCGGCCTCCCTGGCCCCCCTCCCTCTATTGTAATATCATTGGTGGCCAGTGTGCGGCCTCCCCCGGCCCCCCCTCCCTCCCTCTATTGTATTATCATTGGTGGCCAGTGTGCGGCCCCCCCGGCCCCCTTCCCTCCCTCTATTGTTGGTAGCCAGTGTGCGGCCTCCCCTCTCCTCCCCCCACCCGATCATTGGTGGCAGCGTAGAGTTCCGATCGGAGTCCCAGTTTAATCGCTCTGGGGCTCCGATCGGTAACCATGGTTACTTAGCAATATTACAATATTAGAAGCATCATACTTACCTGCTGCGCTGTCTGTGACCGGCCGGGAGCTTCTCCTACTGGTAAGTGACAGATCATTAAGTAATCCGTTTGAAATTGCACCATATTGTGTCAACGTCAAACGGATCCGTCCCCATTGACTTGCATTGTAATTCAGGACGGATCCGTTTGGCTCCGCACGGCCAGGCGGACACCAAAACGACTTTTTTTTCATGTCCGTGGATCCTCCAAAAATCAAGGAAGACCCACGAACGAAAAAACGGTCACGGATCACGGACCAACGGAACCCCGTTTTGCAGACCGTGAAAAAATACGGTCGTGTGCATGAGGCCTAAGTATGGTTTCCATTAATTTCCCCACTATTGATGTCAGGCTTACTGGCCTGTAGTTGCCCGATTCCTCCCTACTACCTTTCTTGTGAATGGGCACAACATTTGCTCATTTCCAATCTTCTGGGACGACTCCTGTTACCAGTGATTGGTTAAATACATCTGTTAATGGTTTTGCTAGTAGACCGCTAAGCTCTTTTAATAGATTTGAGTGTATCCCATCAGGCCCCTGTGATTTATTTGTATTAATTTTAGACAGCTGACTTAGAACCTCTTCCTCTGTTAAGACACATGCATCAAAAGATTCATTAGTCTTCCTTCCTAACTGAGGTCCTTTTCCTTTGTAAAAACTGGACAGAAGTATTCATTGAGGCAGTCAGCTAGTTCTTTATCTTCTTCCATATACCTTCCTTCTTTTGTTTTTCATTTGTTAATTCCTTGTTTTAGTTTCCTTTTTTCATTTATGTATCTGAAGAATGTCTTATCGCCTTTTTTCACTGACTGAGCTAATTTCTCTTCTGCCTGTGCTTTAGAAGCTCTTATAACTTGTTTGACCTCCCTCTGCCTAATCTTATAAATTTGCCTGTCATCCTTGTTTTTTTTTTTTTATAATTACTAAATGCTATATTTTTGTTTTTAATGATTTTGGCCACTTCTGCTGAGTACCACAGTGGTCTCTTACTTATTTTACTGACAAGCCTAATGCAATTATCTGTTGCCTTCAATAGTTCCACTTTTAAGTAGTCCCATTTCTCCTGAACTCCATTGAAACTGTTCCAAACTGATAGCGACTCGTATACCACAGCAATATCAGATACCAAATTCCCATTTGTGAATACTAAATCTAAAATGGCCTCCTTCTGGGTTGGCTCCTTAACTAGAGGAAGGTTTCAAATCGTCAGGGTGTGCAGTCTTCCTGTTGATCTGTTACTTTTAAGATACGGTATGTGACCTTTGTTTCTTTCCGCTTGTTTGATGTATTTCCTTGCGGTTTGGGCCTTCTGAACAAACATTTACTATACTTCTCTGTCATCCCATGTGGCTTGCACTTGCACTTTATTTTAGGATTCTATTGCATCTGATTGAATACTGCCCTTGCACTTTACTATGGAATTCTGTTGCATCTGATTGAACAAGATATATATATAATCAAGACTCACACCTGAGAGTTGCTATTTGGTTTTTTTCTGCTTATATTGCAGCTTGCACTTGCACTTTACATCTGATGATATTTTGCACTCTCATGGATAGTGGATACCTTTTTAAATATATATCTTATATGGCAGTTTTTCCGCTTATAGGCTCTTATGTTTAGGTCACTTGCTTCATTATATTGTTGTACTCTATAAATTCTCCCAGGATTGTACTGCACTTTTTGCATTTGTCTGTCATCTCTTTTGAATGTTTTAAATCATGTATTCAATAAAATAATATTTTTATAGCTTAGCAGCTCTCAGTGTCCGTTTATAGGTTTTATAGGAGTCAAGCTCTTGTGAGGGGCTCTTTTGGTTATATCCGTGCTTTACGCAATTCTTTTGTAACCTATTTCTGTATTTAATCTGGCTCCTTAACTACTTGCTGTAGAGATAATCCCAGTAGGAAATTTAGAATATCTGTACTCCTGGCAGAAGAATCTATTTTGGTTTTCCAGATTACATCAGGAAGATTAAAGTCTCCCATAATGATAACTTCCCCTTTCAATGTCATTTTAACTATTTCCTCAACTAGTAGATCATCTAATTCTTTGATTTGGCTAGGTGGTATATATATATCACACCTACACAAGTTACCTTATAATTATCAAGCTGCAAGGTAACCCAAACTGACTCTAAATTGGTCTTGCTAACTTGTATCAAATTAAATTTTATTCTATCTTTCACACACAGGGCCACCCCTCCCCCTTTCTTGCCTTCTCTGTCTTTCCTATATAGAGAGAACCCTGGTATTGTTATATCCCAGCCATGCTTGCAGCGTTATTCTGTCTGCGATGGGGACGCAACCAAATGGAACGGAATGCATTTTGGTGCATTCCGTTTCGTTCAGTTCAGTTTTGTCCCCATTGACAATGAATGGGGACAAAACTGAAGCATTTTCATCCGCTTTTGAAATCCTATGACGGATCTCAATAGCAGAATTGAAAACGCTAGTGTGAGAGTAGCCTAAGTTTTGTGATGATAGACAGGAGGCTCCTCGCTATGTGAGCAGAACAATTTCTACAAATTTATTCATCACAGTTCTTGTGCAACAAAGGTCTGCACCCACCCCCCCGCTCAACAGGCTCCCCCTCCTCGAGCAGTCCATGCACCTAACACCTAAATTGAAATCTATGATTGCTCAGAGCTGCCATAGATTTCTGGATTCATTAGAGTCAGAAAACTGGCGAAATTTATCCAAAAATTGTTGGGGTGACTGGTCACGCCCCCCTGCCTATCATTGTCACGCTCCTCCCCCCCAAGTTTTTTTTTTTTTAAAGACGCAGTTAAAAAGTTGCAAACAGATAGTTTTCAACTTTTTACTGCCACTTTTCAGTAACACGTGAAATTCTGTTCATGGCTTACATCCAGTGGCACAACTAGAAATGATTGAGCCCCAAAGCAAATTTATGAACAAGGTACCCCCCCCCAGTAATATCCCAGTAACATATGTATGATACATTAGCATCACATTCCTGTGTGGGATGGGTAATAACTAGAGTTGAGCAGACACCTGAATGTTCGGGTTCCACGGTTTCGGCCGAACATGAGAAAAAAGTTCGAGTTCGGGACTCGATTTTGACCCGAACTTGACCCCAAACCCCATTGAAGTCAACGGGGACCTGAACTTTTGAGCACTAAAATGGCTGTAAAAATGTAATGGAAAGGGCTAGAGGGCTGCAAATGGCATCAACATGTGGTTAAGAGCATGGCAAGTGCTCTGCAAACAAATGTGGATAGGGAAATGAATTTAAATAACATAAAATAGGAAAAAATAAAAAATAATAATCTTGATATAGGAGGACGAGGTCCATATGGAGTAGAAGGTTGAGGAGGCGGTGGATGTGGCGGTGTAGGTGGAAGCAGCGGTGGAGGAGGAGGAGGTAGCCTACACTACTTTTTGGTTTTAAATTTTATTTTTCAAATTAGGGTACACCCCAAAACATTGGGAAATATAACCTGTGATAACTCCCTCCAGTCATGCTAAATACACGTTCAGACAATACACTGGCTGCAGGGCAGGCCAGCACCTCCAAGGGATAAAGGGCAAGCTCAGGCCATGTGCCCAATTTGGAGATCCAGAAGTTGCAGGGGCTGACCCCTGTCAGTCAGTTCGTGTAGGTGTGTGCACACTTACTGCCCCACCATGTCTCGCGTTCCCGTGATGTTCACAATCCAATTTGATATCTGCTCTATCAACTTTCGATGTTCTTTTATGCGCCTACCATGGTGATCACGGGTGGCGGGGAATCAGGGTTCCAGGCCAGAGACGGAGCGTGAGAAAGAGAGACCACATGCAATGGAGGATTCATTTTTTCAAATTTAAAATGATAGAGTTGAAATATGGGAGAAATTATTAAAGCATAAAAGTGTGAAAACTTTTCAAAGTTTAAGCATTGAATGAAAGGATGTGGCGCGCATTAATTACTGAATAATATATTAAATTTTATTCCCTGTCACCTATGCATAGCAGGTGTTTATTCACGTCTAAAATTGTATAATGTCAACCCAAGAATGTAACAGATTATTGAAATTTATTAAGCTGTCAACTAGGTAGAGGAGGAATTTATTACACCCAAAAATTGGTGAATTTCACCCACAAATTTAACTGACAATTATTATTTTTTTAAACCTGTCTACTAGGTATAGGAGTGGTACATCACACCCAAATATTGGTGAATTTCACCAGAATATATAACTGACAATAATTTTTTTTTTAACCTGTCTACTAGGTATAGCAGTGGTACTATACACCCCAAAATTTGTTAATTTCACCAGGAATTATTTTTTATTTTTTTTTTTATTTTTTTTTTACCGGTCTACTAGGTATAACAGTGGTGCTATACACAACAAAATTGGTGAATTTCACCCTAAAATGTAAATGATTTTTTTTTTTTTAAACCGGTCTACTAGGTATAGCAGTGGTACTATACACCCAAAAATTGGTTAATTTCACCCGAAAATGTAAATTGCAATTTTTTTTTGTATAACCTTTCTACTAGGTATAGCAGTGGTACTATACACACCAAAATTGGTGAATTTCACCTGAAAATGTAAATTACATTTTTTTTTAACTGGCCTACTAGGTATAGCAGTTGTACTATACACCCAAAAATTGCTTAATTACACCCGAAAATGTAAATGACAATATTTTTTTGTTTAACCTGTCTACTAGGTATAGCAGTGGTACTATACACCCAAAAATTTGTGAATTTCACCCGAAAATGTAAATGACAAAGTAGTGAAATGATATAAAATAAAATACGTACAAATAAAAGAAAAATTGATATATGAGGTGGAGTTCAATATTGAGTAGGAGTTTGAGGAGACGGTGGATGTAGCGGTGTAGGTGGAAGCGGCGGTGGAGGAGGACGAGGTAGCCAACACAGGTTTTTGGTTTTAATTGTATTTTTTTAAAATTAGGGTACACTCTAAAAGAGTGTGAAATATCCAAAATACAAGAATGAGCAATTGCGCTGCAGTATAACAATGGCTGCTTAGTGCCGGTATACATGTTTATTCTGCACAAGGTACGAACAAGTCCTGAGGGATCCATGCCTGGTTCATTTTAATGAACGTGAGCTTGTTAACATTGGCTGTGGACAGGCGGCTGCGCTTGTCTAAGATGACGCCCCCTGCCATGCTAAACACACGTTCAGATAATACACTGGCTGAAGTTGGTGGTGAAGGTGTTACGCTGACCGGATGAGGAGCTGGGAGAGGATGAGGAAGCAGAGTTGGAGGAGAAAGCAACAGGAGGCAAACTGAAGCGCCCTGCAATCCTCGGTGGTGGAAGGACATGCGCCAAACTGCTATCCGCCTCAGGCCCAGCCGCCACTGCATTTACCCAGTGTGCTGTTATGGAGATATAATGGCCCTGATCGTGCTTACTGGTCCACGTATCCTTAGTCAGGTGCAACTTGACACAGATGGCCTTGCGCAGTGCACACCTGATTTTGTCCCCTACTTGGTTGTGCAGGGAAAGGATGGCTCGCCTTGAATGACAGCATTTCAAAGGCCAGTAAATTAGAAATGCTGGCATTCAAGGCTAGGGATCGCGGGTGGGTAGGGGGGTACTTCCTCTTCCTCTCCAGCGTTTGAGAGATGGAGAGCTGAACGCTTCCTTGGGACATTGTAGAGATGCTTGGTGACCCAGGTGGTGGTGTTGCTGGCAGATCCTCTGTTTGCGGGGTGGCAGGTGGCACTTTCACTCCAGAGGTGGATGAAGAGGCCGAGACTGCAGCAGAAGAGGAAGCAGGAGGAACCAGAGACCTTTCTTGGTTTTTAAGGTTTCTACTCCACTGCAGTTCGTGCTTTGCACTTAAATGCCTGGTCATGCAGGTTGTGCTCAGGTTGAGAACGTTTATTCCTTGCTTCAGGCTCTGATTGAACAGCGTGCAAACCATTCGTGACTTGTCGTCAGCACATTGTCTTAAGAACTGCCACGCCAGGGAACTCCTTGGAGCTGGCTTTGGTGTGCTTGGCCCCTTTCTGCAGTGGGCAGTAGCAGGCATACTGTCTAGAGGACGGCCGCTCCGCTTTTGCACCCTGCTCCCTCTTCTGCTGTGCTGGTGACTCTGTGCGATCGCCTCTTCCTCCGAACTACATAGGTCACTCGCATGGCCTTGACTCCTTGTGGGGTCGAGGACCTCATCGTCCTCCACATCATCTTTCACCCAGTCTTCACCCCTGCCTTCCTTGTCGATCTGCACACTTTTGAAAGCCCCAGCATTTGGCACCTGTGTTTCGTCATAATCCGAGACGCGCTGCGATGGTCCTCCCATGTACTCATCTTGAAAGATAAGTGGTTGGGCATCAGTTCACTCAATCTCTTCCACTTCTGGGGAAGGGCTAGGTGGATGGCCCTGGGAAACCCTGCTAACAGAGTCGTCAAAAAGCAGAAGAGACTGCTGCATGACTTGGGGCTCAGACTGCTTGGCTGATTTGCAAGGAGGTGAGGTGAAAGACTGATGGACATCAGCTGCAGGTGCCAACTGTGGTATTTCAGCAGGAGACTGGGTGGGAGATAATGTGAAGGAACTGGATCCATTGTCAGCAACCCAATCTACTATCGCCTGTACTTGTTCAGGCCTCACCATTCGTAGAGCAGCATACCTACCTACCACTGCAGGTTTTGTCGCCTACTCGCACCTGAGGAAGGGGTTTCACTTGTGCGTGTAGATGGCACAAAATCGACCACGTCCTCTCCCTGCAACAGGAGCTCCACCAGCAGCACCACGACCTGGGCCCTGTCTCTTATTTAATGCTCTCCTCATATTTTTCGAATTTAGGATCTTGCCCTAAATGGGTGTTTTATTAATAGTAGAATAGAACGACAGTATGTAAAGTGTGTATATCACACGGCCTGAACCAGACTAGGCCTCAATTAAAGATTTTTTTGCTCAAAATGGCTGTATTTTAAATGCCTGAATCAAACCCATGTATGTAGAGGGTGTATCTCACACGGCCTGAACCAGTGTAGGCCTGAATTAAAGATTTCTTTGCCCCAAATGGCTGTATTTCAGATGGCTGTATATCAAATGCATGAATCAAACCCCTATTTGTAGAGGGTGTATCTCACACGGTCTGAATCAGTGTAGGCCTGAATTAAATATTTATTTGCCTAAAATGGTTGTATTTCAAATACCTGAATCGAACCCCTGTATGTAGAGGGTGTATCTCACATGGCTTAAACCAGTGTAGGCCTGAATTAAATATTTCTTTGCCCAAAATGGCTGTATTTCAAATGGCTGTATTTCAAATTCCTGAAACAAACCCTTGTATGTAGAGGGTGTATCTCACACGGTCTGAACTAGTATAGGCCTGAATTAAAGATTTATTTGCCCAAAATGGCTGCATTTCAAATGCCTGAATCAAACCCCTGTATGTTGAGGGTGTATCTCACACGGCCTGAACCAGTGTAGGCCTAAATTAAAGATTTCTTTGCCCCAAATGGCTGTATTTCAAATGGCTGTATTTTAAATGCCTGAATCAAACCCCTGTATGTAGAGGGTTTATCTCACACGGTATGAATCATTTTGGGCCTGAATTAAATATTTCTTTGCCCAAAATGGCTGTATTTCAAATGGCTGTATTTCAAATGCCTGATTCAAACCCCTGTATGTAGAGGGTGTATCTCACATGGCCTGAACCAGTGAAGGCCTGAATTAAATATGTTTTTGCCCAAAATGTCTGTATTTCAAATGGCTGTATTTCAAATGGCTGTATTTCACACGGCCTGAACCAGTGTGGGCCTGAATTAAATATTTCTTTGCCCAAAATGGCTGTATTTCAAATGGCTGTATTTCAAATGCCTGATTCAAACCCCTGTATGTAGAGGGTGTATCTCACATGGCCTGAACCAGTGAAGGCCTGAATTAAATATGTTTTTGCCCAAAATGTCTGTATTTCAAATGGCTGTATTTCAAATGTCTGAATCAAACCCATGTATGTAGAGGGTGTATCTCACACGGCCTGAACCAGTGTAGGCCTGAATTAAATATTTATTTGCCCAAAATGGCTGTATTTCAAATGCCTGAATCAAACCCCTGTATGTAGAGGGTGTATCTCACACTATCTGAATCAATGTAGGCCTGAATTAAAGATTTCTTTGCCCAAAATGGCTGTATTTCAAATAGCTGTATTTCAAATCCCTGAATCAAACCCCTGCATGTAGAGGTTGTATCTCACACGGCCTGAATTCAATATTGGTGCACCAAATGGCGGTATTTCAAATCTCTGAGGCTCAGTTCAGACCTGAGCGTTTTACAGCGCGTTCCTACGCGCTGTAAAACGCTCAACAAGGAGAAACCAATGCTTCCCTATGGGAATGGTTCTCACCTAGGCGTTTTACAGCGCGTACGATCGCGCTGTAAAACGCCCGACGCTCAAACAAGTACAGGAGCGTTTTTTTTGGGCGCTTGTCGCGCGTTCCCGTACATAGACTTTCGGGAACGCGCGACACTGTGTGTACGCTTGTCTCTGTATGCGCGATTGCAAACGCCCGTACAATCGCGCATACAGAGCGCTCCTTTCAGAACGCTCAGGTCTGAACTGAGCCTGAATGTAACCCAAATGTATTAAGGGTGTATCTCACAATGACATCTGCATCAAAGGCTGCCCAAAAAAATATTTTTTCCCAAACGAGTATTTGTTTAACAATGGAATTTGACAGCAGTATATAAGCCTGTAATTTCACACGTGCTGATGCTGCAAGGCCTGAAAATAGTGGTTTTTGTCAAAAAAGTGTGTTTTTAAAAACCCCAGAAAATGATGGGTGTATTTCTAGCTTAAATTGCACACTGACTAATCCAGATATTTTAGATTGCCAAAAAAGGTTTTTTTGGTAACAGAATATGAAAGCTGTATATATTAAACTTGAATTTAACACTTGCAGATCAGGAAAATACAGTTTTTTGGCAAAAAAGTGTGTTTTTAAAACCCCAGAAAATTATGGGTGTATTTCTACCTTAAATTGCATACTGACTAATCCAGATGTTGTAGATTGCCAAAAAAATGGTGATTTGCAATGTCCCAAAAGCTCAGATGCAGTGCTGGTGCACTAAGCTTGCATAAAATGACCGCCGCCGCCACCCACCTAACTAACAGAATTATAAAAGTTATTTTTTTTGGTCAATGGGCTCAGGGCAGGGTAAAACGATTGTGCCCTGCACTAACACAACTATTTCTATGTAGATCGCTGAGTTAGATTATCTCCTATTCTCTCCCTGAAATCACAAGTCCAGCAGCATCCTCTCCCTACACTTGTAACAGCAGAGTGACGTGCAGCGCTACGTTACTCAAGCTTATATAGAGGCTGGGTCACATGCTGCACTGGCCAATCACAGTTATGCCATTAGTAGGCATGGCTGTGATGGCTTCTAAGGTCAGACAGTTAACCGCTTGTTGATTGGCTGCTCTGCAGCCTTTTAAAAAGCACCAAGAAAGCGCCGAACACCGAACCCAAACCCAAACTTTTACTGAAATGTTCGGGTTCGGGTCCAGGGTCCAAAAATCTTAAAGTTTGGTATGAACCCGACCTTTACAGTTCGGGATCGCTCAACCCTAGTAATAACCTCTTTTTACTGCTGGGACTGGGGCATACTTCCTTTTGCTATGTCTGCAGTTATTTACTGATGACTGAGAGGCTCTTGTCTGTATGGGAACACAGGTGGGGGGTCATGTGACTGCTCCTCTGAACATGCTTGCTGCACTGCTTGCTGGGATTTTTACTTTCACTTTACAGCTGTTCCTCCCACACATCCGGTCTGAGGGAGCTCCTACAGGGAAGCATGTCATGATGAACAGGTTAGAAAAATGACATATAAATAGCCATTACATTTCACATAATATAAATATTTCATAGTTTTGGTTATTGTCTGGGGCACTTTAGATTTTTGATACTTAGAGTGATGGGGGTGTGATGGGGGTCTGGTTTGAGTCTGATGGAGGTCTGATCTAAGGCTGATTGTGGCTTGGGGGGTCTGATTGGTGGCTTATATGAGGCTGATGGAGGTTAGGGGGTCTGATCTGAGGTAGATGGAGATTGGGGTTCTGAGGGTTTAATCTAAGGCTGATGGAGCTTGGGGGTTTGATGGTCTAAACTGAAGTCTGCTCATGCTTGATGGTCTGATTTTGGGGTCTTATCTTAGGTCTGATGAATAATGAGGGTCTGATTTAGGGTCTGATGAGGATTGAGAGTTTGATTTGAGGTCTGGTGAAAAATATATATATTTTTTATTTTCCTTCTCCAAACCCCAGGTGTGTCTTATAGTCCAAAAAATAAGGTACCTTACTGTGTACCATAATGTACTATAATATATAATATACTAATGCAAATAACTTTAATATATAGCAGATTGTGTTTATTTTTATTTTTATTATTTTTATTTATAGTTAGTTTTTATTAAGGGTGCTTGCTTTATTGTATTTATTTTTTTTTTTCATATTTCTAAATGGTTCACAAAAAGTTTAATAATAAAAGGTAAACTAATTTCTTATTGTACTGGGTGGGAGATAATGTGAAGGAACTGGATCCATTGTCAGCAACCCAATCTACTATCGCCTGTACTTGTTCAGGCCTCACCATTCGTAGAGCAGCATACCTACCTATCACTGCAGGTTTTGTCGCCTACTCGCACCTGAGGAAGGGGTTTCACTTGTGCGTGTAGATGGCACAAATCGACCACGTCCTCTCCCTGCAACAGGAGCTCCACCAGCAGCACCACGACCTGGGCCCTGTCTCTTATTTAACGCTCTCCTCATATTTTTCGAATTTAGGATCTTGCCCTAAATGGGTGTTTTATTAATAGTAGAATAGAACGACAGTATGTAAAGTGTGTATATCACACGGCCTGAACCCGACTAGGCCTCAATTAAAGATTTTTTTGCCCAAAATGGCTGTATTTTAAATGCCTGAATCAAAGGTAAACTAATTTCTTATTGTACAGAAAATGTGTCTCTCAAATGCAGTGACATGCTACAACCATAAAATCTTAAACTACTGAAAAGAGAAGGCCTTCCAAAAGAATTTGAATATTTGCATAGTAAAGGTTAAGGTTGTTAGCTATTTTGATCATGGCATTAAAAACAGAAACATGTATTTTAATCTCACATCCTTGCTAAACATCTTAACGAAGTGGTCTTCCAGGTCATCCACAATTTAACCTTAGGGGAAATAAAAACATCCCCTCAGTGCTAAGTGGCACTTACAGTATATACCAGTGGCTGCAGCAGGAATTATCTAATGTAATTGTGAAACAAGGCACTCAATTCAGTGTGCACTGTGGAGACCAAGTATTTATTCAAACACCATTAAAAAGGTTAAGCAGTGCAGATTTGCTCCAGGAGAGTGCATTAGTTCATAAATCATTGTTTATTAAAGACTCTTTATAAAGGTTTGCAAAGCAAAAGGCTTAGATTCTGCCTCTTAGCCTTTACACTTTATTCAGCTTTATAAGCTTTCACTGTGCATATAACATTTGGAATGTCGCTGGTGGTGACAAATTGCTGCTTAGCATTCATAGCCCCAGAGGCACCCTTGAATGTATGGGAACGTAGGACTTCTGCTTCGCCTGGATAAAAGCCAATGGCCAACAAGGCAGTTGGAATGAATGGTAAGCAAATGCAGCAAGGTAAGGTAATCATGTTGAAAGCTTTAATACTTGCCTATCAAAGAATGTCTGACTTTGAAATAAGTCCAAAACAAGCAATGCCTTTACTCAACATGATGTCACTGCTGGTCATTTGTGTAGTAATTACAGTGAAAGCCTTTTTTGTGATTGTATTCCCTAATGGGTCATTAATATAATGCGGCTGCACTAGTACATGTCTCATTAGCCTTCTTTGTGGACGAAGGTATCTTTCAACAATGTGAATCTTAATTGTACTCCATTTGCCCCGCAGCTCAGACCAGTAGGAAACCCTCTTTATTATTATATTGGTATGCGTATTGTGTAGTATAGCAACAGCTTGATAGAAAAGAGAATCAATTAGCTTTCCTCTAGTCATGAAACAAGCATAGTAATATCCCCTATAGCAAAAAACTAAACAAAAAAACTTTATATAATAGGTATACATTTTTTATGTACAGTACAGACCAAAAATTTGGACACACCTTCTCATTCAAAGAGTTTTATTTATTTTCATGACTATGAAGGCATCAAAACTATGAATTAACACATGTGGCATTATATACATAACAAACAAGTGTGAAACAACTGAAAATATGTCATATTCTAGGTTCTTCAAAGTAGCCACCTTTTGCTTTGATTACTGCTTTGCACACTCTTAGCATTCTCTTGATGAGCTTCAAGAGGTAGTCACCTGAAATGGTCTTCCAACAGTCTTGAAGGAGTTCCCAGAGATGCTTAGCACTTGTTGGCCCTTTTGCCTTCACTCTGCGGTCCAGCTCACCCCAAACCATCTCGATTAAGTTCAGGTCCGGTGACTGTGGAGGCCAGGTCATCTGGCGCAGCACCCCATCACTCTCCTTTATGGTCAAATAGCCCTTACTTTCAAAGTTTTCCCAATTTTTCGGCTGACTGACTGACCTTAATTTCTTAAAGTAATGATGACCACTCGTTTTTCTTTACTTAGCTGCTTTTTTCTTGCCATAATACAAATTCTAACAGTCTATTCAGTAGGACTATCAGCTGTGTATCCACCTGACTTCTCCTCAACGCCACTGATGGTCCCAACCCCACTTATTAAATTTGACAGGGCACACCTATGAAGTGAAAACCATTTCAGGGGACTACCACTTGAAGCTCATCAAGAGAATGCCAAGAGTGTGCAAAGCAGTAATCAAAGCAAAAGGTGGCTACTTTGAAGAACCTAGAATATGACATATTTTCAGTTGTTTCACACTTGTTTGTTATGTATATAATTACACATGTGTTAATTCATAGTTTTGATGCCTTCAGTGTGAATCTACAATTTTCATGAAAATAAAGAAAACTCTTTAAATGAGAAGGTGTGTCCAAACTTTTGGTCTGTACTGTATCTCTTTGGTCATCAATAGAGATAAGCAAATTAATAAAAGTAAAATCTTTTCTGCACTGATTCCTCAAAATGTAAATCTTGAATCTAGGGAGTTGATACTACAACTTTGGCTCATTAATATATTCAATCATGTAAAGGAATCATGACTCGGATGTTTTTTGGCTTGCTCCGTAAGGGGGCATGGCTTAGTTGAGAGGGGTGTGAAAGAGCATGGCCGAAAATGTGATCTTTGAGCAAACAATTTGAAAATTGTGCAAAAAACCTTTGTGCAAAAGTTAAGACATCTAAAATTTGGCTTACACTTTTAGACAGGAGATCTTCAGATGCAATAGATTCTTCATACCACTTGAAATACTTTGATAATTGTGGCTCATTTAAAGACTCCCTGTGTAACAGTTTATCTTGTTTAATAGTAAATCTGGGCCCATGTGTATACTTACGAGTGCATATCTAGAAAAGTGATACATGGTCTGCCAGTTCTAGATTTATTTATGACTGAACAAACATAGGCTACTTTCACACTTGCGTTTACATGTTCCGGTATTGAGATCCGTCATAGGATCTCAATACCGGAGAAAAAACGCTTCCGTTTTCTCCCCAATCATTGTCAATGTGGACAAAACTTAACAGAACAGAATGCTCCAAAATGCATTCCGTTCAGTTTGGTTGCGTTCCCATACCGGATAGCAAACCGCAGCAAGCTGCAGTTTTCTTTCCGTCACGGGATGCAGAGAAAAATGGACCCAAGATGACCCACAACGCAAGTCAATGGGAACAGATCAGTATTCTCAGACACAATATAAAATGGATCCGTCCCCCATTGACTTTCAATGGTGTTCATGACAGATCTGTAATTGCTATGTTAATGATAATACAACCAGATCCGTTCATAACAGATGCAGATGGTTGTATTATCAGGCAAAAACGCAAGTTTGAAAGTAGACTTATAAGGGATTGAGGAGAGAAATAACCTCATTATTGTTTAACTTTCTCCAAATTCCATTCACTGAAACGTATTGATTTGGTAAAAGGACATTTTGATTTACGAATATTTGATGCAAAATATTGCTGTGTCAATGAAGTCTAACAGTCACTACAATATGCTCTAACAGGGCCATACCATCAATTAGGTGAGGTGAGGCGATCGCCTCAGGCAGCGCGGCCCTGGAGACAAGAGAGGGGCTGCAGCAGGGCCGTTGGAAAGGAGCGCTCCATATTTAACTGTATTGCTGTCCTCAGGATGGCGATAGAGTTAGATACTGCGACGGGGCAAGAAAGTGACGTCTCCCTTCCCGGTTCACTCTGATAGGCTTCAGGCCTAGTGCCTGTAACCTATCAGAGGCCGACTCAGGATGTCATCATCATCGTCCTGACTGAGCCGGACAGCGTAAAGAGCAAGACACAGGCTGGAAGAGGCCTGCACCACATCACTTTTTTTTTCATTTGACACCATGCTGTTTGGCGAATATGAGAAAGGGGGGAGAGGAGCAATATGGGATCATCTGCTGGATGCACTATATAGGGACATTTTATACTGGCACACATTATGGGGGGAACTATGGGGAATGGGGTGAGCACTATGAAGGCATTATATAGGGGTATTTTATACTGGTACAAATTATGGGGGCATTATGGGAAGGGGTGAAAGGAGCACTGTGGGGGCATCTACTGGATGCACTATATAGGGGCATTTTATACTGGCACACAATATGGGGACACTTGTGGGGACATAAGCTCAACTGGGGGCACTAAGAGGGGGTATTTTTTGGACTGGCACATATTATGCAGGCACTATGGGAACATTGGCTCTACTAGGGGTACTAAGAGGATATTTTTTTTTTGTACTGGCACACATTATGGGGGCCCTATGGGAACATTTTCTTTATTGGGGGCACTCAGAGGGGGTATTTTTTGTACTGGCACACAGTAGGGGGCATTATTGAGATAATGGCTCTACTGGGGGCACTAAGAGGAAATTTATTGTACTGGAACAAAACGGGGACAGTTTTATACTGGCACACATTATAAGGGGCATTTTTTTTATACTGGCACACATTATACGGGGAAATTTTTTGGACTGGCACACATTATAAGGGAGCATTTTTTGTACTAGTTCACATTATAAGGGGGCATTTTTTGTACTGACACATTTTAGGGGGACATTTTTCTACTGTCACACATTATAAGGAGAATTATTACTGGGATGGGATTATAGTGAGCTTTATTACTACTGGAGGTCTATGGAGAGCATGATAGTTTGTGTACTATGGGAGCATTATTATTTCTGTGCACAGTGGGGACATTAGTACTGTTGGGGGCACTGTAAGGGTACTATTACTACTAATTGTGCTATGGAAGAGTATTATTATTATTATTTATGGGATTTTTGGGAGCACTGTTAGTATGGGGGTCACCCTGGCACAGTATCAGCTTAGCACAAATATTTTTAGTCATTATGTTTGTGACACTATTAGTATCAGATGTACTAATTATTTGGTACAGTTATTTTTTAGGGCACTACATACCAATAATTATTGAAGAAGGCCGTATCTGTGTGGTGTTATTTTCAAGTTGACTGTTATGGTAGTATTAGGAGCACAGCTGGCACAGTATTGGGGTGGCAGAATGGGGTGTTCAGAAAGCAGGAGAATGATGGAAAAGTAGGAAACTAAGAAGTCTGTTTGTCAAACTCTGCAGAGACAAGATGCAGTTGAAAGAAATCATCATGGCAGTCAGGTCTGAAAGGATAAGACGAAAAAAGAGATTTTCTACATCAAAGGAGATGTCACTGGATGCAAGAGGTATGTGGCACTGTATTCTCCTGTATGTTTTGTAGTGCTGTACATTAGTGTAATATTAGAAGGAAAGAGGATAGGTTGAAAATCTGGCATGGGAATGGAGTGTTAACCATTAAAATGTTTGCCTCAGGCAGCAGAAAGACTAGGTGCACCCCTGGGCTCTAGAGCTAAAACACAAAGATACCGTATGAGGTCATAGTAGACCAGGCGCTTCAGGAGTTTAGAAATGAAAGGAAAATTGGAGTCAGGCCTGTAGTTAGCTGCAGAGAACGGGTAAAGAGAAAGTTTTTTTAAATAATGGGAATATGAAAGTGTTTGAAAGAAGAGGAGAAGATACCAGAAGAGAGAGAGATTTACAGCCGGTTCAGACCTGAGCGTTTTACAGCGCGTTCCTACGCGCTGTAAAACGCTCAACAAGGAGAAACCAATGCCTCCCTATCGGCATTAGTTCTCACCTGGGCGTTTTACAGCGCGTACGATCGCGCTGTAAAACGCCCGACGCCCCAAGAAGTTCAGGAGCTTCTTTGGGGCGTAGTGTCGCGCGTTCCCGTACATAGACTTCCGGTAACGCGCGACAATGGGCGTTCGTTTCTGTCCACGCGCGATTGTAAACGCCCGTACAATCGCGCGTACGTTCAGTACGCTCAGGTCTGAACCCGCCGTGAAGGTCTTGGGTGAGCAGTGACAGGTGGAGAGAAAAACTAGAGGAGGTGTGAAGGAATAGGGTCAGTAGTGCATGTGGTAGGGAGAAAAGAAGAGAGGAGCCTGGAGATTTTTTGTTCTGTGACTGGGTAAAATGTGGAGAGTGAACCAAAGGAGATGCAAGGGAGAAGGGGATCAATAACACAGAGGCTGGGAGCAAATTTCCTACTGAATATTTTCAATTCTCTCTTTGAAGTATGTGGTCAGATCTTCAGCGCAGAGGTCTGCATTAGGCTCCTGCACTTTTGGACTGAGGATGGAGTGAAAAGTGTCAAATAAGTTTTTTGGGGGGATTATTGGATAGTGAGGAGATCAGTTTCAAAAAGTAGGTTTGGTGATGTAAAGGGCAGAGTTATAAGTTGTCAGCATAAATTTGTAATGGAGAAAAACTTGTAATGTGTGAGTTTTTCTCCATAGGCATTCGGTACTTCTGAAGCATCGCTGGAGAAAGCAAATTTGAGATGTGCCAGGGTTGCCTTTGTCTCTGTTTAGATGTTCTGAGTGTAGGGGGCGCTACTTCCTTCAGGATGCTTCTGAGGGTGTCATTATAGTGTTTTGCAACTAGTTAAGGAAAGAAGAGAGAAAAGATTGGGGATGGTGATGACTGTAGAGAGTCTGTAAGTTTCTTAGTGTCCATGGCATATCGATTTCTGAATGTGTGATAAGTAGTAGTGTGCTGAGATAGATGAGGAGTTTTGACATTGAAGGAGAAAAGCTTGTGGTCAGAGTTAAAATGTTGTGAAAGACCATGAGATGAGGTTAGAGATAGAAGCTGGGAGGCTGATGGGGAGATGGGACTGTCTATGGGGATGTTAAATGACAGTTGGTAATTCTAAGGACAAAAAGTGTGACACCCAGGCAGCAAAATGATGCAGAAACTGGGTGGGTCATCCAGGGAGTCAATATACAACCGCCACTCTGAGGAGAGAGGATGGAATAACCTGAGAGAGTGGACCTCATGGAAATGAGAGTGATGGAACATGGAGAATGACCTGGAAAGTGCATTGTGGGGAAAGAAGTATGCCCACTCCACCACCATGTCTGTTGTCAGTTCTGAAGGTATGAGAAAAATGTAAGCCACAGTGAGAAAGGGCAGCAGGAGAAGCAGTGTCAGATTGCTGAATTCAAGTTTCGGTGAGAGCCAGCAGATTAAGGAAATTACCGTAGTAAGAAAGAGCAAATGGTTCTTTGATTTTTAAGAGTGCTTATTCTGCACCCTGAGACATGATGGGTTGAGACAAATCAGGAAGGTGAATAAAGCATGTGATCTGTACATGGCGGAGGGCAGGAGAAAGGGGCCCTGGAAGGGTACAATGGAGGGGTAACAGCACAGTGTGGGTGAAGGAAAAGAGCACATAATAAAATGCACAGAGAGACAATGAACACAATGATAGAAAAGTATGAAAATGTGTAAGGGTGTTTTGCATAACATACTTGTCCCCTGCACTAACTGCCATCATTAAACACTTGTAGACAATGACACTTTGAGTAAGACGACCCTTGCCTCCTCTATGCTCTGTCTTCATAAGGCAGTTTTTTATTGGATATATGGGGAACCAACAGCATTTAGTCTAATTAACCAGTTGATTACAACACCATAGCAGAGAGTGCTTATCAAAGATAAACAAACCAACACATTGCCCTGGCTGTCTCATGGACTGCACGAAGGCTCCACCATGAGAAGGGTGATGAGAAGTGTTGGTTTTGTGCCACACATAGCATTTGACATGATTGCCAAAAAGTACAATTTTAGTGTCATCAGATTAGAGATACTTCTTCCATGTGCTTGGGTAGTCTGTCAGGCTCTGTTTGTGACACTCCAAACTTGTTTTCTTATGTTTTTCTTTAACCCCTTAAGGACTCAGGCATTTTTCACTATAAGTACCAGGCCATTTATAGCAAATCTGACATGTGTCACTTTATGTGGTGATAACTTTAAAGGGTTTCTGTCACCCCAATTTTCGCTATTAAACAGGCTGCGTCGAATACTGAACGGGATGGCGCAGGCACGAGATTTACATGGCAGAACGGGGCCAGCAGAAGAAACAACGCTGGCCTGGCCCTGTCAATCAAGACAGAAGGGCGTGGAAATGAGGTGGGCGAACAGAGCATCTAGGAGCAGGTGCAACGCCCCCCCCCCCCCCCCCCCCCCGCTCCTAGAGGCTGAGTTGCATATAATCAAACTTAAAATTACATGAAAAAAGGGGCATACTTAAATAAAAGAAATGCAGAGTTAAATTCAGGTGACATTTTCACATCTATAATGTCAGCCTGTTTAATAGTGAAAATTGGGGTGACAGAAACCCTTTAAAACGCTTTTACTTATCCAGGCCATTCTGAGATTGTTTTCTCGTCACATGTTGTACTTCATGACAGTGGTAAAACTGAGTCAAAAAATTAAATTTTTATTTATAAAAAAAATAGATATTATAATAGATATTATAATAGATAGTAATAACTTCAAAAATAGTTATTACTTTACATTCCCCATACGTCTACTTCATGTTTGGATCATTTTGTGAATGCTATTTTATTTTTTGGGGACGTCAGAAGGCTTAAAAGTTTAGAAGCAAATCTTGAAATTTTTCAGAAAATTTTTGAAACCCACTTTTTAAGAACCAGTTTAGGTCTGAAGTCACTTTGTGAGGCTTACATAATAGAAAACAACCAAAATAACCCCATTTTAGAAACTACACCCCTCAAGGTATTCAAAACTGATTTTACAAACATTGTTAACCCTTTAGATGTTACACAAGAATTAACCCCTTAAGGACACAGCCTTTTTACACCTTAGGACCAGGCCATTTTTTGAAAATCTGACCAGCGTCCCTTTAAGTGCTGATAACTTTAAAACGGTTTGACTTATCCAGGCCGTTCTGAGATTGTTTTTTCGTCACATATTGTACTTTATGACACTGGTAAAATGGAGTAAAAAAAAAATTTTTTTTTGCACCAAAAAATACCTAATTTAACAAAAATTTGAAAAAATTTTGCAAATTTCAAAGTTTCAGTTTCTCTACTTCTGTAATACCCCCAAAAATTGTGATGACTTTACATTCCCCATAAGTCTACTTCATATTTGAATTGGTTTGGGAATGATATTTTATTTTTTGGGGATGTTATAAGGCTTAGAAGTTTAGAAGCAAATCTTGTAATTTTTCCGAAATTTACAAAAACTCAATTTCTAGGGACCAGTTCAGGTCTCAAGTCACTTTGCGAGGCTTACATTATAGAACCCACCCAAAAATGACCCCATCTAAGAAACTACACCCCTCAAGGTATTCAAAACTGATTTTGCATACATTGTTAACCCTTTAGGTGTTGCACAAGAGTTATTGGCAAATAGGGAGGAAATTTGAGAATTTCATTTTTTTGTCTAATTTTTCATTTTAACCCATTTTTTCCACTAACAAACCAAGGGTTAACAGCCAAACAAGACTGTATCTTTATTGCCCTGACTCTGCCATTTACAGAAACACCCAATATGTGGCCGTAAACTACTGTACGGCCACACAGCGGGGCGTAGAGTGAAAGGTGCGCCGTTTGGTTTTTGGAAGGCTGATTTTTATGGACTGGTTTATTTACACCATGTCCCATTTGAAGCCCCCTGATGCACCCCCTAGAGGAGAAACTCCCTAAAAGTGACCCCATCTAAGAAACTACACCCCTCAAGGTATTCAAAACTGATTTTACATAACAAAGCAAGGGTTAACAGCCAAACAAGACTGTATCTTTATTGCCCTGACTCTACTGTTTACAGAAACACCCCATATGTGGCCGTAAACTACTGTACGGGCACACAGCGGGGCGTAGAGTGAAAGGTGCGCCGTTTGGTTTTTGGAGGGCTGATTTTGCTGGACTGTTTTTTTGGCACCATGTCCCATTTGAAGCCCCCCTGATGCACCCCTAGATTATAAACTCCATAAAAGTGACCCCATCTAAGAAACTACACCCCTCAAGGTATTCAAAACTGATTTTACAAACTTTGTTAACCCTTTAGGTGTTGCACAAGATTTAATGGAAAATAGAGATACAATTTCAAAATTTCACTTTTTTGGCAGATTTTCCATTTTAATATTTTTTTTCCAGTTACAAAGCAAGGGTTAACAGCCAAACAAAACTCATTATTTATGGCCCTAATTCTGTAGTTTACAGAAACACCCCATATGTGGTCATAAACAGCTGTACGGGCACACGGCAGGGCGCAGAAGGAAAGGAACACCATATGGTTTTTGGAAGGCATATTTTGCTGGACTGGTTTTTTTGACACCATGTCCCATTTGAAGCCCCCCTGATGCACCCCTAGAGTAGAAACTACAAAAAAGTGACCCCATTTTAGAAACTACGGGATAGGGTGGCAGTTTTGTTGGTACTAGTTTAGGGTACATATGATTTTTGGTTGCTCTATATTACACTTTTTGTGCGGCAAGGTAACAAGAAATAGCTTTTTTGGCACCGTTTTTTTTTTTGTTATTTACAACATTCATCTGACAGGTTAGATCATGTGGTAATTTTATAGAGCAGGTTGTCACGGACGCGGAGATACCTAATATGTATACAATTTTTTTTATTTATGTAAGTTTTACACAATGATTTCATTTTTAAAACCAAAAAAATGTTTTAGTGTCTCCATAGTCTAAGAGCCATAGTTTTTTCAGTTTTTGGGCGATTATCTTAAGTAGGGTCTCATTTTTTGCGGGATGAGATGACGGTTTGATTGGCATCTATTTTGGGGTGCATATAACTTTTTGATTGCTTGCTATTACACTTTTTGTGACGTAAGATGACAAAAAATTGCTTTTTTTACACCGTTTTTATTTTTATTTTTTTACGGTGGTCATCTGAGGGGTTAGATCATGTGATATTTTTATAGAGCCGGGCGATACGGACGCGGCGATACCTAATATGTATACTTTTTTTTTATTTATGTAAATTTTACACAATGATTTCATTTTTGAAACAAAAAAAAATCATGTTTTAGTGTTTCCATAGTCTAAGAGCCATAGTTTTTTCAGTTTTTGGGCGATTATCTTGGGTAGGGTATGATTTTTGCGGGATGAGATGACGGTTTGATTGTTACAATTTTGGCGTACATGCGACTTTTTTGATCACTTTTATTACCTTTTTTGGGAAGTAAGGTGGGCAAAATTTCAATTTCATCATAGTTTTTTATTTTTTATTTTTATGGTGTTCACCGTTCGGGTAAAGTAACATGACCGTTTTATAGATCAGGTCGTTACGGACGCGGCGATACCAAACATGTGTAGGGAATTTTATTTTTTTCATTTTTTATCAGTGATAAATGTGTTTTTTTATTTTTACATTTTTTTCACTTTTATTCACTTTTTTTTGACCCAGACCCACTTGGTTCTTGAAGATCCAGTGGGTCTGATGTCTGTATAATACAGTACAGTACAATATATATTGTTCTGTACTGTATTTTACTTACACTGAACAGATCTATGCCTTTAGCACAGATCTGTTCAGCACCATGGACAGCAGGACGCCTGAGAGGCGTCCTGTTGCCATGGGAACCTTCCCCGTCTGCTCAGTACTGCTCAGAACTTCGCAGACGGGGAAGGGTAAGGAGGGGATCTCTCGGGGGGCTCTCTGGGGGCTCTCTCCCTCCCCATCGGGGGGCTGCAAAGGCACAGCAGCCCCCCGATGGGAGAGGGAGGGAGCTCCCTGCGCTGTTAACCTTTTCCATACAGCGGTCCGTACGGACCGCTGTATGGAAAGGGTTAAACGGCTGACATCGCATCGCAGATGTCAGCCGTTTATACCAGGGTGCCAGCAATGTGCTGGCACCCTGGTATCCCCACTAGACACCAACGATTATACAAGGGGAGGCGGGCGGGGGATCGCGATCCCGCCTGCCGCACCGCCCGCCTCCCGCACCGCCCACACCGCCCGCAACCCTCCCCCTGCACCTCCCGCCACCATAAAAATCATTCGGGGGTGCAGGGGGGGGTGAATAAAAATTTTTTTTTAGGCATATAAAGTTTCTGATCCCCGCGGTCAGGGACTGCGGGGACCAGAAACTTCAGAAATCGCAGCAAACCGCAGGTCTGAATTGACCTGCGGTTTGCCGCGATCGCCGACATGGGGGGGTCACGGGACCCCCCCGCGCATTTAGCCTAGGTGCCTGCTCAATGATTTGAGCAGGCACCGGGTTCCGATCACTGCCAGCCGCACGGCAGTGATCGAAAATACACAGGGCGTACATGTACGCCCTGTGTCCTTAAGTACCAGGGCACAAGGGCGTACCTGTACGCCCTATGTCCTTAAAAGGTTAAAGGAAAATGGAAATGAAATTTCAGAATTTCACTTTTTTGGCAGATTTTCCATTTTAATCAATTTTTTTCACTAACAAAGCAAGGGTTAACAGCCAAACAAAACTCAATATTTATTGCCCTGATTCTGTAGTTTGCAGAAACACCCCATATGTGGTCATAAACTGCTGTACGGGCATACGGCAGGGTGCATAAGGAAAGGAACGCCATATGGTTTTTGAAGGCAGATTTCACCGGTATAATTTAAGCTGCCATGTCACATTTGAAGACCCCTGATGCACCCCTAGAGTAGAAACTCCCCAAAAAATTTACCCATTTTGGAAACTACGGGATAAGGTGGCAGTTTTATTGGTACTATTTAAGGGTACATATGATTTTTGGTTGCTCTATATTACACTTTTTGTGAGTCAAGGTAACAAAAAATAGCAGTTTTGGCCCCATTTTTATTTTTTGTTATTTACAACGTTCATCTGGCAGGTTAGATCATGAGCTATTTTTATAGAGCATGTTGTTACGAATACGACAATACCAAATTTATGGTTGTTTGTTTCAGTTTTACATAATAAAGCATTTTTGAATTTTCTCCATATTCTGAAAGCCATAGTTTTTTTTTATGTAGGGTCTAATTTTTTTGGGGTTTGAGATGTCGGTTTGATTGGTACTATTTTAGGGTGCATATGACTTTTTGATCGCTTGGTATTACACTTTTTTAATGTAAGGTGACAAAAAATAGCTTTTTTTTTTTTTTTTTTTTTTTTTTTTTTACGGTGTTCACCTGAGGGGTTAGGTCATTTTTACAGCCGTGGCAATACATAAAATGTATACTTTTTTAAATTTAAGTTTTACACAATAAGAGCATTTTAGAATAAAAAAAAAATCATGTTTTAGTGTCTCCATATTCTGAGAGCCATAGTATTTTTTTTTTTTTTTATGCGATTGTCTTAGGTAGGGTATCATTTATTGCAGGATGAGATGACGGTTTGATTGGTACTATTTTGGGGTGCGTATGACTTTTTGATCGCTTGGTATTAGGCCCCTTTCAAAAGGGCGAGTATTCCGCGCGGATGCGATGCGTTAGTTGAACGCATTGCACGCGCACTGAATCATGACCCATTCATTTCTATGGGGCTGTGCACATGAGCGGTGATTTTCACGCATCACTTGTGCGTTGCATGAAAATCGCAGCATGCTTCTCTTTGTGCGTTTTTCACGTAACACAGGCCCCATAGAAATGAATGGGGTTGCGTGAAAATCGCAAGCATCCGCAAGCAAGTGCGGATGCGGTGCGATTTTCACGCACGGTTGCTAGGAGACGATCGAGATAGAGACCCGATCATTATTATTTTCCCTTATAACATGGTTATAATAGAAAATAATAGCATTCTGAATACAGAATGCATAGTAAAATAGAGCTGGAGGGGTTAAAAAAAAAATATAAAAATTAAACTCACCTTAGTCCACTTGCTCGCGCAGCCCGGCTTCTCTTCTGTCTCCTTCTTTGCTGATTGCAGGAAAAGGACCTGTGGTGACGTCACTCCGGTCATCACATGATCCATCACATGATCTTTTACCATGGTGATGGATCATGTGATGGACCATGTGATGACCGGAGTGACGTCATCAAAGGTCCTTTTCCTGCAATCAGCAAAGAAGGAGACAGAAGAGAAGCCGGGCTGTGCGATCAAGTGGACTAAGGTGAGTTTAATTTTTTCATTTTTTTTAACCACCTCCAGAGCTATTTTACTATGCACTCTGTATTCAGAATGCTATTATTTTCCCTTATAATCATGTTACAAGGGAAAATAATACAATCTACAGAACACCGATCCCAAGCCTGAACTTCTGTGAAGAAGTTCGGGTTTGGGTACCAAACATGCGCGATTTTTCTCACGCGAGTGCAAAACGCATTACAATGTTTTGCACTCGCGCGGAAAAATCGTGCATGTTCCCGCAACGCACCCGCACCTTTTCCCGCAACACACTTTTTGTGATGTAAGGTCACCAAAAAACGGCTTTTTTGAAACCTTATTTTTTTCTATGGTGTTCATCTGAGGGGTTAGGTCATGTGATATTTTCATAGAGCAGGCCGTTATGGACGTAGCATTACCTAATATGTATGATTTATTTTATTTATTTATTTAAGTTTTACACAATATCATTTTTGAAACAAAAAATAATAATCATGCTTTAGTGTCTCCAGAGTCATAGTTTGTTTTATTTTTTTGGATGATTGTCTTAGGTAGGGTATTATTTTTGCGGGATGAAATGACGGTTTGATTGGCACTATTTTGGGGTGCATTTGACTTTTTGATTGCTTGCTATTACACTTTTTGTGATGTAAGGTTACAAAAAATGGCTTTTTTTACACACTTTTTTTTTTTTTTTTACGGTGTTCACCTGAGGGGTTAGGCCCATTGTAGACATGCCTATTCTTGTCTGCAAAATGGACAAGAATAGGACATGCTATATTTTTTTTGCGGGGCCACGGAACGGTGCAACGGATGCGGACAGCACACGGAGTGTGATGTAAGGTTACAAAAAATGGCTTTTTCTACACACTTTTTTTTTTTTTACGGTGTTCACCTGAGGGGTTAGGTCATGTGGTATTTTTATAGAGCAGGTTGTTACGGACGTGGCGATACCTAATATGTCTACTTTTTTTATTTTTTACATTTAGGAGAATAAAAAAATAATAATTTTGAAACAACAGTCGGATCTGTGTTGCTGATCGCAGCAGCGCACATGGGGGGGGGGGGGGGAAGGATCGCAGGACGAGAATGCTCGTCCTGGGGGCGAAAAGTACCGGCCATTTAGGACAAGCATTCTCGGGCTGGGTTGTTAAGGAGTTAAGCAATGTTTTTTCTGGTCACTTTTCCATATACAGTAAGGCTAAATGCACACGACCGTGACGTTTTTTGCGGTACACAAACCACGGATCCGCAAAAAACGGAAGCCGCCCGTGTGCCTTCCGCAATTTGCGGACTGGAACGGGGGGCCCATTGTAGACATGCCTATTCTTGTCCGCAAAATGGACAAGAATAGGACATGCAATATTTTTTTTGCGGGGCCACGGAACGGTGCAACGGATGCGGACAGCACACGGAGTGCTGTCCGCATCTTTTGCGGCCGCATTGAAGTGAATGGGTCCGCATCCGAGCCGCAAAAACGGAGGCTTTTTTGCTGGACAAGTTGTACTTTCTAATGGCACCATTTACGGTTGGGTTGCGAATGGGCCATTTTGAATTTTTTTTTCCATTTCACCATTTGCCGTATGGGTTTGCGTTTTTGAATGCAGAAATGCTCATGATGTTTATTTTTTATACATTGTTTATGTAGTTTTATTTAATTTTTTTGGGAAACGGGGGTGATTTGATTTAAAAAAAAGACTTTTTTTTATTTTTTTTACACTTTTTAATATTTCCTTTAGGGAACTTGAACATACAATCATCAAGAGTCTGAGAGAATTTTTCAATGTTCCTATGGAGCTCTGCCACAGGCAGGAGCTCCATAGCAACTAATGTGTGATCGACGTTATCGAGCACATACATTAGCCTGCTGTTTAAAACTGCCCGCTTGTGCCTGCTGCTCTTGCATGCAAGTGGAATATTTAAATACCTGGCCACCAAAATATATATGTTAGGCGTTTAGGAACAGGTTGAAAGGCACTTTATGCCCAGACTGAATCCCGGTCTTAAAAATTCTATAGGCCAAAATGCTGCTGGTCATTTTAACTTTACACATTTGATTGAAAGTGATATTGTACTACCCTAGTAGTAAAAGAGGGGGTCAGACTAAGGTCTATCCTATTGGTAAATATTGATAGACATTATTATTTCTCTTCCCAGGGCAATTGAAACTAATTGGGATAAGACAAAGCTGCATCGTGATTGGTTGATGTGGGCAACATAGACATTTATTTGCTAAATATTTTTGGTAAATTAGGCCCCTATAAGTGATAATGAAGTTCCCATATTACAATTGTGAAATTCTGACCTAAAATATAGCTATGTTACCATGAGAATATTACTATTTTTCCATATATTTCATATAGAGAAAAACAGAGTTCCCGGAGTTATGTTCAGAAGTCATATAGTTAAAATGCATTGAGTATCTGTTGGTGCTTAGAGACATTGTATAAGTGAATAATAAGTATGTCATGTGGAATTATGGAGAATATATTTGTCATATATAAATTTATTCAGCTGCTGTCTCAGAAAAAAGTCTTCCTGTGTGTTTTCATCACAATGATTTAGCTAAAAATAAAATCCTGTCCATATTATAAAAAAGTGGTAAGTATGGTAAGTAGGATTTTACTCTATATTTCCCTGGCCTTCTAAAAAAGAAACAGCAATAGGTAAATTATCTTGAGTTTCCTTCATCTCTGGAGCAAGGTACTGTTATAGAATGAACTGTGAAAGGACACATAAGGGTAAATTGGGATACTTGTACATGAAAGTCAGAGTGACAAATCAATTGCAATGAATGAAGAATCCAGCCTCAGCAGCATCATTTCCATTTCCTATTCTGAATTTCAATTGGAATCTACATTACACTGGAAAATTTCATTACCCTGCTCATAGGGAATTATAACACTACTTGACATAAAATATACAAGCACTAGAGATATTCCATAGTTCTAAGTCACATCTAAGCTGATGTATATCCATAGGCATTTCAGGATAAAGAACTTTTATAATATTTGTCAGAGCTATTGTATATATGTATTTTAGGCCCCTTTCACACGAGCGAGTTTTCACCGTGGGTGCAATGCGTGACTTGAACGCATAGCACCCGCACAGAATCCTGATCCATTCATTTCAATGGGTCTGTGTAAAAAAAAAATTTCACGCATCAGTTCTGCGTTGCGTGAAAAACGCAGCATGTTCTATATTCTGCGTTTTTCACGCAGCCCTGGCCCCATAGAAGTGAATGGAGCTCCAGTGAAAAACGCATTGCATCCGGAAGCAAGTGCGGGGAAGCAAGTGCGGATGCAATAAGTTTTTCACTGATGGTTGCTAAGAGATGTTGTTTGTAAACCTTCAGTTTTTTATCACGCACGTGAAAAACGCATTAAAACGCATTGCACCCGCGCGGAAAAAACTGAACAACTAAACCCAATTGCAGACAAAACTAAATGAACTTGCTTGCAAAATGGTGCGAGTTTCGCTGAACGCACCCTGAACGCATCCGGACCTAATCCATCACGCTCGTGTGAAAGAGGCCTTATTGTCATACCAAAACTGGTGAAGCCAAAGTTCAGTCCAGTGGACTATGGACACTCAGTCATATACAAAAGATGTTAAAGGAGATGTATAACTTCTATTTTCTTTATAGACACATAATGACAGTATCCATTTTTCTAATCAGTTTTTTATTTTTATTTTTTTATTGTAGATTTTTGTTAACTCTTTGCCTTGTGCATGTCTATGGAGCAGTCATCTTGTCAGAGCTGTTACATTTAGAGATATGCTGTAATGCGGCCACATGGACCAAAAGCACAATAGACTGGGGGTATTTTTTTTCTTTCTATGGAAGAGCTTTCTAGGTATGCTCTGTGATCTGTTTAGAGATCACTGAGCAGGGAGGGGGAGTATATAAGCTGTGACTACCACCTACTGCGAATGATGGATCAAGTGTTATCTTTATATAGGTGATATCTGTCATTTTTATCCTAACTGTTATTATAAAGAGATGACTACTGAAAAATAAAGTGGCACCTATTATTAGAGCTAGGGTCCAGTGCAAAAAGTGCAGAATTTAAAGATTTTTTTAAACCTGGATCATGACATGAAAAAATAACATGTTTGTCATATGGAGTATAATACATGTCTTATAGGTGCTTGTCCCCTTTAATTCATCCACATTTACGCTAAGTTCACATTTGCGCTGTGAACTCTGGCAGTCTTTTCCGGCAGAGAAACAGACTACCGGAGTTCACCGTATCTGGCATAGGTGGATACCACGTGCACCGCCGGATCCCCATTCACCCTAATGGGATCTGGCGGTAATCCGGCCACTTTCTGACATATATGCCGCCTTTCAGCCGCACAAAAAATGTTTCTCTGTAGCGTTTTTGTCTGGCTGAAAGCTGGCATGTACGCCGGATACAGTGACCAGATTACAGTGCCGGAGTACACAACAGAGATGTGAACCCGTCCTTAACCATCTCTTTGCTGAAATGAACAATTTTCACATTTATTAACATCACCTAATTTGAAAGGTGAATTCTGTGCTATCTATGCAGAAGTGTTGACTCATAATTATCCTGTGGATAATTAGATGACTGATAAAGCATGGATCTGTACAGAGCAGGACTTGTCAGCTTATTATTGTGCTAGTAGGTATAATTAAAAATTCATATATATTATTTACATGTAGATTGTAAGCCCTCACAGGCAGGGCCCTCTCTACTTCTGTACCAGTTTGTAACTCGTCTTGTTCATGCTTAGTAGTGATGAGCGGCAGGGGTCATATTCGAATTTGCAATATTTAGCGAATATTTTGTAGAATGTTCGTAGAATATTCACAAATTCGAATATTCGTTATATTCTACTTTTTATTTTTTTACCCGGAAAATCGGCAAGGTAATGATCGCGTAATATTCGAATATTATGCGATCAATACAGGCGTTGGTCAAAAACGAATATATTTTACTATAGAATATAGTGCTATATATTAGTTTTTTAGAATATTCATCATTTTTTTCCATATGATTCCTCTCTGCTTAAGTTACTTAAGCAGGGAAGACTCCAGTAAGATTTGCTTTGGTGCTGTTGTTGTTTATTGTATTACAATAAACAACAACAGCACCAAAGCTAATCTTACTGGAGTTTTTTCTATCATATATACGGGGTGGGATCCCGACTCCATGCTCCACCACCGAGTGTGCCACACTGGTCTACTATATTATTAAGCAGGGAAGAATCATGACTTCAGATGGAAAAAAAATGACAAATATTCTGAAAAACAAATATATAGAGCAATATAGTGCTATATATTAGTTTTTTAGAATATTCATAATATTCTAAAACAAGAATATATAGCAATATAGTGAATATTCGAAAAAAACGAATATAGAGCAATTTAGCTAATATAGTGCTATAATCTTTTTTTTTTAATAGTCGTATTTTTTTTCAAATCTGAACTTCAGATGAGAAAAAAATTACAACTATTAGACAAAGAAGTTTATAGCACTATATTACCTAAATTGCTCTACATCCGTTTTTTTGAATATTCACTATATTGCTATATTGTGACAGTGGGGAGATAGCAGTAGCAGCAACATGAGGAGACCATAGAGTGGCCCATTTACATAGTGTTGAGGTGGCAGCAGCATCAGGAAGCCACAGAGTGGCCTAGTGACATAGTGTTGAGTTACCAGGAGCATGAGGAGGCCAAAGACTGGCAAGGTGTCATAGTGTGGAGGTGGCAGCAGCAGCAGCGGCGCAGTGACGTCATCAAAGGTCCTATTCCTCAAAGAAGACAGAAGAGATGCCGGCTGCGAGAACAAGTCGATTAGGGTGAGTTAAATTATTATTATTTTTTAACCCCTCCAGCCCTATTGTACTATGCATTCTGTATTCAGAATGCTATTATTTTCCCTTATAACCATGTTATGATGGAAAATAATACAATCTACACAACACCTAACCCAAACCTGAACTTCTGTGAAGAAGTCCGGGTTCGGGTCCGGGTACCACAGTCAGTTTTTTATCACGCGCGTGCAAAACACAATGCACCCGCGCGATAAAAACTGAACAACGGAACGCAATCGCAGTCAAAGCTGACTGCAAATGCGTACCTACTCGCGCGGGTTTGCCGCAACGCATCCGGACCTTATCCGGACACACTCGTGTGAAAGAGGCCTAACAGTCTAACATGCACTGCTGGTATTGCACTATAATGCAGAGGCATCCAAATGCATTACAATAAAGTGTAGTGTTTTTAAGGGTAGTTGTCATTTCATTTTTATTTCAGAAGTCAACAGCGAAAGCCTGGAAATTTTGTAATATTATTGTAATAAAAAGTCTCTTCTATTTCTCAGACATCTATTTCTCCCTTTTTTGCCTATTGCACTTCTCACCTAGATTAGGCGTATTTCTAGCACAGATTGCGGCACAAGGGTCCTTTGCGCCACAATCTGTGACTTCTTCCCGTTCACACCAGGTCTAAAAAAGTGGGTGTGGCAAGGGAGGGGAAGAAGACGTGACGGAAGGCCTGTCTCCTTTACCATTTTCTACGCCTGTTTTAGGCCTCATGCATACGACCGTTTTTTTTTTAAGGTCCGCAAAAACGGGGTCCGTAGGTCCGTGATCCATGACCGTTTTTTCATCCGTGGGTCTTCCTTGATTTTTAAGGATCCACGGACATGAAAAAAAAGTTGTTTTGGTGTCCGCCTGGCTGTGCGGAGCCAAACGGATCCGTCCTGAATTACAATGCAAGTCAATGGGGACGGATCCGTTTGACGTTGACACAATATGGTGCAATTGCAAACGGATCCGCCCCCCATTGACTTTCAATGTAAAGTCAGGAGCCCCTATTATACCATCGGATCAGAGTTTTCTCCAATCCGATGGTATATTTTAACTTGGAGCGTCCCCATAACCATCGGATTTGAGTTAGATCGGGAAAACTCATATCAGACAGTATATTCTAACACAGAGGCGTTCCCATAGTGATGGGGACGCTTCAAGTTAGAATATACTTTGAACTGAGCGTATCATAGCCCCCTGTAAGAGATCATGTGCTGCCAGGCAGGAGGGGGCACACCCCCTCCCTCCCCAGTTTTAAATTCATTGGTGGCCAGTGGGCCCCCCTCCCTCCCCTGTATTACTGTAGATTCATTGGTGGCCAGTGGGCCCCCCTCCCTCCCCTGTAGTACTGTAAATTCATTGGTGGCCAGTAGGCCCCCTTTTTCTTCCCTTGTATTACTGTAGATTCATTGGTGGCCCCCTCCCTCCCCCTCTTAATTAAAATCTCCCCCCCTATCATTGGTGGCAGCGGAGAGTTCCGATCGGAGTCCCAGTTTAATCGCTGGGGCTCCGATCGGTAACCATGGAAACCAGGACGCTACTGCAGTCCTGGTTGCCATGGTTACTTAGCAATTTTTAGAAGCATTATACTTACCTGCGAGCTGTGATGTCTGTGACCGGCCGGGCGCTCCTCCTACTGGTAAGTGAAAGGTCTGTGCGGTGCATTGCTTATAGCACAGACCTGTCACTTACCAGTAGGAGGAGCGCCCGGCCGGACACAGCCTCGCAGGTAAGTATAATGCTTCTAAAAATTGCTAAGTAACCATGGCAACCAGGACTGCAGTAGCGTCCTGGTTGCCATGGTTACCGATCGGAGCCCCAGCGATTAAACTGGGACTCCGATCGGAACTCTCCGCTGCCACCAATGATAGGGGGGAGATTTTAATTAGGAGGGGGAGGGAGGGGGGCCCACTGGCCACCAATGAATCTACAGTACTATAGGGGAGGGAGGGGGGGCCCACTGGCCACCAATGAATTTACAGTACTACAGGGGAGGGAGGGGGGCCCACTGGCCACCAATGAATCTACCGTACTACAGGGGAGGGAGGGGGGGCCGCACTGGCCACCAATGAATTTAAAATTGGGGAGGGAGGGGGGTGTGCCCCCTCCTGCCTGGTAGCACATGATCTCTTACAGGGGGCTATGATACGCACAATTAACCCCTCAGGTGCAGCCCCTGAGGGGTTAATTGTGCGGATCACAGCCCCCTGTAAGAGATCGGGTGCTGCCAGGCAGCAGGGGGCAGTCATGTACACAGTTCAAAGTATATTCTAACTAGAAGCGTCCCCATCACTATGAGAACGCCTCTGTGTTAGAATATACTGTCGGATCTGAGTTTTCACGAAGTGAAAACTCAGCTCTGAAAAAGCTTTTATGCAGACGGATCTGCGGATCCGTCTGTGTGAAAGTAGCCTACGGCCACGGACCACGGACACGGATGCCAATCTTGTGTGCATCCGTGTTTTTTCACGGACCCATTGACTTGAATGGGTCCGTGAACCGTTGTCTGTCAAAAAAATAGGACAGGTCCTATTTTTTTGACGGACAGGAAACACGGATCACGGATGCGGCTGCAAAACGATGCATTTTCCAATTTTTCCACGGACCCATTGAAAGTCAATGGGTCCGCGAAAAAAAAACGGAAAACAGAACAACAGCCGCGGATGCACACAACGGTCGTGTTCATGAGGCCTTAGGCGTAGAAAAGCATCCAAATGTAAGACAGCTAGGAAGCTGTCTTACATTAAGAAGTGGAGGAGGACCCGCCGTAGTTATGGAGAGGCTGGCGCCTCTACATAATTGCGGCGGACCCACCACCAGTGCAGGGCTTTATCAAGATGGTGTCAAAAATGCTGGTCTTAATAAATGACCTCCTTCATCTTCAGTGAGAGCATAATAAAATGGATTATCAGTTTCACTGAGAGATTAGGTCATAGCTTGATATAGAGAGGAGAAAGGGACAAGGAGGCTTCAAAGAGGAACAGAGACAAACACAGAGGCATGAAATAATTTCTCTTTTTGCCACTGCTTCTAGTAGTGTAGACTATCACATCCCAACAACATGGAAAAATTGTCTCTCTTAGGCTTCTTTCACACTTCTTCCGCAATACACGGGTGGCGTTCCGTGAGCATTCCGCATCACGGATGTGGACTCATTCACTTGAATGGGTCCGCAAATCCGGAGATGCGGAATGGAACCACGGAACCCTACGGAAGCACTACGGTGTGCTTCCGTGGGTTATCATCCCGTACATTCGTTCCGCAGAAATTCTGATCGCGGACCCATTCAAGTGAATGTGTCTGCGACCCGCTGTGGCTGCCCCATGGACTGTGCTCGTGTTTTGCGGGCCGCAACACGGCAACAGGGCGCACACGCCAGTGTGAAAGAGGCCTTAAGGGGACAGAATCATCAGAAAATTTGCTATTCTTTAAATCAAGTTTTTATGATAAACATTTTTTTTCTTTTTTCCATTTCACTATCTTTATTTAAAAAATCCTAAAATCCTACAGCTTTCACAATAACTACTAAGCTTAGTATTAGCCTGATACCCTGTTCGCTTTCAGTAATCAAATCAGGATTACAATAAAAGATAATACATGTGTACAGATCAATCTATGCACCATTTTAAAAAAGTGATGGCGACAGTGTATCTTCTCCCTTTCCTTGCACAATGGCCTACACACAGGTTACAAACCATGTCTAGAAACCTCTCCCATAGAAGCCAAAGGGCCTTGTCTGTTGTGCCTATGATCCATGTGGCTGCTGTAAAGCATATCTCTAAATTATGCTAACAGCAGTGCAGCAAGATGGCTGGTCCCATAATCACGCACACAAAATAGAATTTTCAAAATGACAGATTAGAAACCTGATTTTAATAAAATAAAACAAATATGGGTGACACTTTCCTTTTTAAGGGGTGATCTAACTAAGACAACTCTGCTGGCTCGGTGAACGCCTGGAATTCTTAGTGGCTTAGTATATCATGGTAGCATAAGGCCCCTTTCAGAAGAGCGAGTGTCTCGCTGTGAACTCGCAGCGAGGCACCCGGCCTGAACTGCCAGCACTGACGGGGTCACATTGCATTATATTGGTTTATGATGCTATGTAGCCCTTATAGTTCTGGAATGTATTGGATAACACTCGTCTGAAAGGGGCCTTAGAAAGCATGCAGTATTACAAATTCATGGCTGATTATGTAAAAATCAGTTGAGAGGCCAGGTGTGTCAGACTGAAGGTTGCTGTTTATTAGCACCTGATGTACTGACTAAATGGGAGGCTTCTAACAAGGATTATGGAAAGGAATTGTCTACATGAAACAACCATGGTCTTAACTATAGCCATAGCAGCTACAGCACTTACTATGTGTCCCAGAGGTCATTCAGGTGCAAAGATATAGTAACTTTTTGTGGGGTATAACAGTATGGTGGCTTTTTGCTTTAATGTGGGTTTTCTGACATATGGTGCAATTATACCTACCTTTAATTATTGCTACTTATGCTGCTGTTTTAATGTTCTTACTATGGGACCATATGAATTATAGTTACTCCCCTAGTATTAGTCATACATATCTCAGACTAAGGGCTCATGCACACAAACGTTTTTTGCGTTCCGTATACGGTCCGTATTTTGATTCCATATACGGAACCATTAATTTCAATGGGTCCGCAAAAATGATGAGGCATGTCCTATTCTTGTCCGTTTTGCAGACAAGAATAGGCATTTCTATAATGGGCCTCCTGTTCCTTTCCGCAAATTGCGCAAGTCACACGGACGGCATCAGTTTTTTGCGGATCTGCAATTTGAGGACCGCACTAAAATGTCACGGTCGTGTGCATGAACCCTAAGGGCTCATTCACACGAACGTGTGCTGCCTGTTGCCGCATTGCGGCCCGCATTTGCGGATCCGGAATACACGGTCACCGTTCCGTCTGCATTCCGCATCACGGATGCGGAACCATTCACTTCAATGGGTCCGCAAATCCGGAGATGCAGAGCGGAAGCACGGAACGGAACACTAACGGAAGCACTACGGAGTGCTTCCTGGGGTTCCGTTCCGCGCCTCCGCACCGCAAAAAGATAGAACACGCTCTATATTTTTGCGGAACGGACAGATTGCGGACCCATTCAAGTGAATGGGTCTGCGATCGCCATGCGGCCGGGCCACGGCCGGTGCCCGTACATTGCGGACCGCAATTTGCGGTCCACAGCACAGGCTTCACACAGTCGTGTGAACAAGCCATAAAAGTAAAATAAAGCTATAAAAAGATCTGGCAGCAGGAAGCCCATTTTTCTTCTCACTTTTTCATGAACCTACTTGCTGTTGTCAAATACCATCTAAATGTATCACTTTACAATATATCTGAAAAAAAATATATATACTTTTAACTTTTCAATAGCAATGCGTATGTGTGCTTTATTTAAGGTTGCAGATAAGCTGACCATAAAGCAGAAGTACCTCTATCAACAGACCCCATCCAACACCACTAACAACATCCAGTGTATGATGCGAAAAAGCCTGGCTCTGAAAAAGACTGATCGAGACTATGCCTGGCCCTGACATTTTCCTCAAGATATCTGAATTTCCATATATTTGAAAACCTAATATAAACAACGGAGAAGGAATTTGCATTTTGGGCAGCAAGGAATGAAAAATGGAGGCTGTGTAATCTATTGCAGTTTTGAGAAGAGGAATGACAGTGGTAAAGTTGAGCGCACACAACGTCTTGTGGCAAACTCATTTCCTGGCAGAATATAGGGTTTCATCTGCTAGAACATTTAATAGGTATCAAAGAAAGATCACTCCCAGCCTCGGCTATAGATGGAGATCCCTCCTGTTTAGTTGCATTCATCCCCCGCTACCATTTTATTAAAACCTGTATATGCATTCTTAATACAATATGCATGACTTTGCCATAAACAAATATAACTCAGTGTATTTTTGCATTCTAAAGATGTTTTAATGTTTTATTTATAATTCCATAGAAATATGAACGCACGGCAATGGCTAAGTAAAAGTGCCGTTTATTTTTCTTTCCAGGAATGCAATATTACATTGATCTTGTTTTCATGTGGAGGATATCATGTAAATGGGAAAAAATGTATTTGACAGAAATTATATCTGAGAGCTGCATCTTGATGGCTTTTAAATAATATTGGGACATAAATGCAAATGTGCCAGAATGTGAGTCATATTATTTTTTTTTCTTTCATTTTTAGGTTTATATTTACGAAATGGTAATGGAAAGAAACAAAATATATGGACTTGAAGTATGTGTCTACATGCATATTGTGTGTGGTTCATTAAAGCATTTTGCCACATTATGTAAAATGTAAAAATGCCTCACTTCGTTTTGTCTTGCACTTTTTGTCTCTCTTTGCCTTTATGGTTTGCTGATTGCTGCAATTTTAAATTTGGAAAGTATATTTATATACTTTGGGCCAGATTTATCATTTAAATACACCACTTTTTTGGTATGAAAAAGCTGAAAACTGCACGGTTGCAACTTTTTAAATGCCTCTTGCACACAAATTTTTGTGCAAGTGCCGTTTCTTTGCCGTCCTCGCCATTTTCTCGAGGAGGGGTGTGTCAAGGGGGTGGTCAATGGCCCCACCCCATTTCTCATCTTTTACGCCAGTTTTCTGGGGTAAAAGAACACTGATATCTACACTGGCCAGGCTGACGGATGTTGCGCCTAATTTATAATGAGGCGTATACCTTGTCATGAATTTGGCGCAGCATCCGGCAGTACGCCTGGTTATCATAGACTGGTGTATGCCAACGATCTATGATAAATCTGGCCTAATGAAAGCAACAAAGATCCAGCTTGCCAGTATGAAACACAGGCCCAGATTAAAAAATGTGTCTGTGCCAAAAATCTGTCTAAAAATGTTGCAAATTGGCACATTTAGGGTTTCAACACTTTTTTTTTCTGACAAGCTCAACAAGAAACAGAGCTAATCAGGAAGGGACAAAACTTCATGTGAAGGAGGCATTACCTGATATGCATCATTTTTGTAATAATTGTGCATCAATTCTGCTGTCAAAATCTGTCTTAAAGTAAGCCAACTAAGGCCCCTTTCACACGAGCGAGTATTCCGCGCGGATGCGATGCGGGAGGTGAACGCATTGCATCCGCACGGAATCCTGACCCATTCATTTCTATGGGGATGTTCACATGAGCGGTGATTTTCACGCATCACTTGTGCGTTGCATGAAAATCGCAGCATGCTCCTCTTTGTGCGTTTTTCACGTAATGCAAGCCCCATAGAAATGAATGGGGTTGCGTGAAAATCACAAGCATCCGCAAGAAAGTGCGGATGCGGTGCGATTTTCACGCATGGTTGCTAGGAGACGATCGGGATGGAGACCCGATCATTATTATTTTCCCTTATAACATGGTTATAAGGGAAAATAATAGCATTCTGAATACAGAATGCAAAGTAAAACAGCGCTGGAGGGGTTAAAAAAAATAAAAAATCATTTAACTCACCTTAATCCACTTGATCGTGCAGCCCAGCATCTCCTTCTGTCCCCTTTACTGAATAGGACCTGTGGTGAGCATTAATTATAGGATCAAGGACCTTTGATGACGTCACTCCGGTCATCACATGGTACGTCACATGATCTTTTACCATGGTGAATCACCATGGTAAAAGATCATGTGACGTACCATGTGATGACCGGAATGACGTCACCACAGGTCCTGTTGCTGCACAGAGATCAGATGCAGCCAGAAGGAGATGCCGGGCCGCGAACAAGTGGACTAAGGTGAGTTAAAATTATTATTATTTTTTTTAACCCCTCCAGCGATGTTTTACTATGCATTCTGTATTCAGAATGCTATTATTTTCCCTTATAACCATGTTATAAGGGAAAATAATACTATTTACAGAACACCGATCCCAAGCCCGAACTTCTGTGAAGAAGTTCGGATTTGGGTACCAAACACGTGCGATTTTTCTCACGCGAGTGCAAAACGCATTACAATGTTTTGCACTCGCGTGGAAAAATTGCGGGTGTTCCCGCAACGCACCCGCACATTTTCCTGCAACGCCCGTGTGAAAGAGGCCTAAGAGTTGGCATAGAGTCAGGGAAAAGTGTCCATCCCTGTACCACATGTACCATCCAGCCTGAGCCCCTGTGATAAATCTGGTGCAGGTCTAGACAGATTGTCTAAGTTTGCACCACCTTTAGCATTAGTTAGGCCGAATGCACATGGCTGTGTTCCACGGACGTGAATGGTCCGTGGTATCCCGGCCTAGCATCCTGCTGAGAGCAGGAGCGCACGGCGTCATTGGTTGCTATGACGCCGTGTGCTTCATGCTGCCGCTGCACTACAGTAATACACTCGTATGATCTATACGAGTGTATTACTGTAGTGCAGCGGCGGCATGAAGCGCAAGACGTTATAGCACCAATGACGCCGTGCGCTCCTGCTCTCAGCAGGATGCTAGGCCGGGATACCACGGACCATTCACGTCCGTGGAACACGGCCTAAGTCTGGGCCACTGTATTTGCACAAAGACAGCTACTATTTATACTGACTCATTAAAAAGGGTGAAAGTATAAAACATTTTTTCAAAAAGTTTTTGTGTTTTCATTTTCTTCCCTATCTTCCTTGAGCCATAACTTTTTCATATTTTCGTTCACATAGCTATATGAGGGCTTATTTTTTGCGGGATAAGTTGTACTTTCTAACGCCACCATTAATTTCGGTATACAATGTTGTGGTAAGCGGTAAAATGGTGTGGAATTGGAAAAAAAAACTCCTCCACCGTTTTATTGGTTTTGTCCCTACGGAATTTCGTTTGTGGCGAAATTGACTCATGCAATTCATTCTCTGGGTCAGTATGATTAAAGAAATACCCCATATGTATAGGTTTTGTATGTCTAAATTGTGTAAAAATAAATGTAAACTTTTAAAATATATATTTTAAATATAACGAGAGGTACTAAGGGCACCGTCCTCCCACCTGAATTACCAGGGAACCCAGTCCTGGCCTCCTCCGACCATCCAGGAAAGTGGGGTGCAAGGCTTAAACAGATTTGTAACAAGATGAAAAATGAAAAGATCAGCCGCACTCACCATCCGTGTTCACACTTTTATTGCAGAGTACGGTACATTAATATATATTTTTTTTACATCACCATATTTTGACCCCCATAACTTTTTTATACTTATGTCTACTGAGCTGTATAGGAGCTCATTTTTTGCAGGACAATCTGTAGTTTTTATTGATGCCATTTTGGAGTGTGTGTGACTTTTCTGATCACGTTTTTTGAAATTATTTTGGGTAATGAAAACTATACATTTATGAAAAATAGAACTGCTGGTAACAAGAACCTGTTACATACAAAAATTAACCAAGGTAACTAAAAAATTCAGGATAATCAGTTTACAGGTAATAGTAATTTAACCTCTTGGGGACACATGAAGTACAGGTACATCATGATGTCCTGGTACTTAAGGACACATGACGTACCGGTACGTCATGTGTATTTCCGATCACCACTGTGCGGCAGGCGGTGATCGGAAGTGGGTGCCTGCTGAAATCAGAAGGCACCCTGGGACAATGCCGAGGGGGGTCCTGTTACCCCCCTGTATCGGCAATCGCTGCAAACCGCAGGTCATATAGACCTGCGGTTTGCAGCGCTTTCGGAAGTTTCTGAACCCCGCGGTCCGTGACTGCGGGGATCAGAAACTTCAAAATTGCCTTTCTTTTCATTTTTAACCCCTTCCTGTAGCCCTCATTGTTATCTGACGGCGGGCTGTGGGCGGGTGGAGGTGAGGGCGGTGCTGGGGGGGCAGGCAGTTGCTCGATCATCCGTCCGCCCCCTCTCTCAGGATGGGTGATAGGTTTGCAGAGTGTCAGCACATTGCTGACACTCTGCTTGAAACGGCTGACATCCGTGCTCTGTAAACTATATAGTATACTGTACTGTATTATACAAAATTCATACCCACTGGATCTTCAAGAACCAAGGGGGTCTGGGTAAAAAAAAACAAAAAAAAACACATTTATCAGTGATAAAAAAGAATTCAATAAAATGCACTACACATATTAAATATCGCCGCGTCCGTAATAACCTGCTCTATGAAAATATCACATGACCTAACCCCTCAGGTGAATACTGTAAAAAAATTAAAATAAAAACGGTGTAAACAAAGTCATTTTTTGTCCCCTTACATCAAAAAAAGTGTAATAGCAAGCGATCAAAAAGTCATACACACCCCAAAATAGTGCCAATCAAACCATCATCTCATCCCGAAGAAAATGAGCCCCTACACAAACAGTCACCCAAAAAATGTATAAAACTATGGCTTTCAGAATTTGGAGACACTAAAGAATCATTTATTTTTTAAATGCTTTGTTATGTAAAACTGAAACAAACAACCCAAAAAAGTAGTCATATTTGATATTGCTGCGGCCGTGATAACCTGGTCTATAAAAATACCACATGATCTAACCTGTCAGATGAATGTTGTAAATAACAAAAAATAGAAAACGGTGCCAAAACAGCTATTTCTTGTTACCTTGCTTCACAAAAAGTGTAATATAGAGCAACCAAAAATCATATGGTGGCAGTTTTGTTGGTACTATTTTAGGAATAGTACCAAAAAAAACTGCCACCCTATCCCGTAGTTTCCAAAATGGGGTCACTTTTTTGGAGTTTCTACTCTAGGGGTGCATCAGGGGGGCTTCAAATGGGACATGGTGTCAAAAAACCAGTCCAGCATCATTTGCATTCCAAAAACCATATGGCATTCCTTTCCTTCTGCGCCCTGCCGTGTGCCCGTACAGCAGTTTACGACCACATATGGGGTGCTTCTGTAAACTACAGAATCAGAGCCATAAATATTGAGTTTTGTTTGGCTGTTAACCCTTGCTTTGTGACTGGAAAAAAATTGATTGAAATGAAAAATCTGCCAAAAAAGTGAAATTTTGAAATGTTATCTCTATTTTCCATTAATTCTTGTGGAACACCTAGAGGGTTAACAAAGTTTGTAAAATCAGTTTTGAATGCCTTGAGGGGCGTAGTTTGTAAAATGGGGTCATTTTTAGGTGGTTTACTACATTGTAGTTTCTGAACAGCCTGTCCTCAGATGTAGAGGGATCCACATAACATACTGTATGTGCAGGGGTGCACTGCCAATGAGGCAAGGTGAGGTGATTACCTCAGACAGCAACAGGTAGGCGCAAGAGAGGGGCAGCGGAAGGACCAATTAGCGAACTTCCATTATGGAAATGCTCATTTGTACATATTCAAATGCATCCCTGTACTTAGTACAGCAATACAGTTGAATGCCGCAAAGAGGCACATGAGCAATATCTCCCTGGCCCACCATTTCCACTAATAGGCTTTAGTCCTAGTTCCTGTAGCCTATCAGAGGCCAGTGTTATCACTATCGCGCTGAGTAAGGCGGCTACATAAAGCTTAGGACACAGACTAGAAGAAGAGGTAAGTATTTTATATTATTATTTGTATATGGCAGCATGCATTTGGGCCACAATGGGGTGGGGGTGATTATTTTGTAACTGGCACACATTATAAGGGGGCCTATATATAGGGACATCCTTTCTACGGGGGCACTAAAATCGGGTAGATTTTTGTACTGACACGTTATAGTTTTATTTTGTACTGGCACATAAGGGGGCATTTTTTTTACTTAGCGCACATTATAAGGGAGCTTTTTTTTTTTTACTAAAGTGGCCACTATGGGGACATTTATTCTATAGGGGGCACTAAAAGGTTTTTTTTGTACTGGCACACATTATAAGGGAACATTTTTGTACTGACACAAATTGCAAGGGGGAATTACTTTACTGGAAAACATAAGGGGTCTTTTTTTGCACTGGGACACATTATAACTTAAGGGGGTATTTTTTGTACAGGCACACATTAAAGGGGGAATTATTACCACTGGGGGCACTATGGGTGCATTATTATATCTAGGGGAAAAATGAGGGACATTATTACTATTGTGTGCACTGTTACCACATAGTACACTCTGGCAGAGAATTATTACTATTGGTGGGACTTTTGGGAGGACTTTGGAAGGCACCCTAGCACAGTATCGGCTTAGCACAATTATTTTTGGAGAACCATATGTTTTTAAGTTTCAGGGACACTATTTTCTGGGCACAGTTATTTTAGGGCAGTGTGGTATCTGTGTGGTAGTAGTATTTTCAGGAGGATTATGCAGTTTCTGCAGTATAGTATTGGGAAGCACAAAGGGCACAGTATTAGGCCCCTTTCACACGAGCGAGTATTCCGCGCGGATGCGATGCGGGAGGTGAACGCATTGCACCCGCACTGAATACTGACCCATTCATTTCTATGGGGCTGTGCACACGAGCTGTGATTTTCACGTGCGGATGCGGTGCGATTTTCACGCACGGTTGCTAGGAGACGATCGGGATGGAGACCCGAACCTTATTATTTTCCCTTATAACATGGTTATAAGGGAAAATAATAGCATTCTGAATACAGAATGCTAAGTAAAACAGGGCTGGAGGGGTTAAAAAAATAAATAATCATTTAACTCACCTTAATCCACTTGCTCGCGATGCCCGGCATCTCCGTCTGACTCTTTTACTGTCTAGGACCTGTGGAGAGCATTAACTATAGTTTAAGGACCTGGGATGACGTCACTCCGGTCATCACATGGTACGTCACATGATCTTTTACCATGGTGATTCACCATGGTAAAAGATCATGTGACGTACCATGTGATGACCAGAGTGACGTCATTCCAGGTCCTTAAACTATAGTTAATGCTCTCCACAGGTCCTAGACAGTAAAAGAGTCAGACGGAGATGCCCGGCATCGCGAGCAAGTGGATTAAGGTGAGTTAAATGATTTATTTATTTTTTTAACCCCCTCCAGCCCTGTTTTACTTAGCATTCTGTATTCAGAATGCTATTATTTTCCCTTAGAACCATGTTATAAGGGAAAATAATACTATTTACAGAACACCGATCCCAAGCCCGAACTTCTGTGAAGAAGTTCGGGTTTGGGTACCAAACACGCGCGATTTTTCTCACGCGAGTGCAAAACGCATTACAATGTTTTGCACTCGCGCGGAAAAATCGCGGGTGTTCCCGCAACGCACCCGGACATTTTTCCGCAACGCCCGTGTGAAAGAGACCTTAGAGTTTTTACGATGGGTGTTCAGAAGGTGGGGAGGAGGATGGAAATGTAGGAAACTAAGATTTTCCAGAGACAAAGGATGGCTGAAAGAAATCATCTTGGCGGTCTGAATAGAGAAGATAAAGAAAGAGAACATCTACATCAGAGGAAACATCACTGGATGTAAGAAGTATGCAGTGCTATATTTAGAGAGGGCCTTGCGGTTCACCCGACAGTCATTTCGCTGAGAACTTTGCTCGTTTACCCTATAAATAAACACGATCTGGCCACCATTTTACATTCAGTCTTTTGCCAGTGTAGTCAGATGTTACTTTGGGGAGCAGGGACAGACTGTTAGGGACACCAAACGCTAGCTAATAGGGCCATAAAAGTCCTTTTAAGGACTGGTATAGTCGTGCTATCGATAGGTGTGACATACTGAGGGGTGTGATATACTTATAATATACTATCTAACATAGTACTGTTGTAGCATGTATTGTGTAGCAGTTATGTGTGGTTTTGCTGAGATATCGTAGCTATACAGAGGGATAAAGCTATTGGAATAACTAATTGCAACTGGTGTGATATACTAGTTGCCCCCCAAAAAACTGATAAAGGCAGGGGTGTGATATACCTATAAAATACTTTCTATATAGTGAATTTGTATTGTGCAGCAGTTGTGTGTGGTTCTGCTGCGATATCGAAGCGATACAGAGGGACAAATGCTATTGGAATAAATAATTGCAACTGGTGTAATATACCTGTTGCCCCCAAAAAAACTGATTAAGGGGTTTGATATACCTGCTTCCTGAAAATAATCATTAAGGGGTTCTATATACCTGCTTCCACAAATACTGCTGTTCTACAGGGAGTTTGTCAAGGGGTCATTTTGAAAATGACAGGCAGAGGAAGAGGCAGGCCATTCTGCAGGGGTGGTAGGGGTCGGACAGGTGCACCACGCCTAAGTGGGAAGTTGGAGAAGGTGCGTGCGATTAAGTCAAAGGACGCACCAGAGATGGTTGAATGGCTCACTCAGCCTTCCGCTTCTGCACCTTCCTCATCCTCTGTATCAGCACGCTCTTCACTCTCTGCTGTGTACATCCCCAAAGACACCACCACCACCATCATAGACCCTCCACCTGAGTCAGAGGAATTATTTTCCCATCCATTCCCAGACCTTACTGATGTGCAGCCATTCTTGGCATCGGATGAGGAAAAGGAGATAGCAACGGCTTCCTCCCAGTGGTCTGACGACAGTATCCAGATCAGCCCAAGGAGGGTGGTCCCCGCTGTTGCTGCCTACACCGAGATCTCTAATGTCAGTGGTGGTGAAGGTGATGAGGATGACGTGTCGATGGATGTCACATGGGTGCCCAAGAGAGGAAGAGGGGGGGAGTTCAGAGAGAGAGAGACGGAGGAGAAGGAGGAGAAACAGGAAGAGCTTGCAGGGCACAGGAGACAAAAAGCAGACTGCAAATGTATCTGGAGCGGGCCATCCACCATGCATGGTCACATCTGGCGCTCCCAGGATTCAGGCACATGGCTCCGCAGTGTGGGTTTTTATTTTACGTGTCAGCTGCTGACAATAGTGTTGCCATCTGCAGCCTGTGCTGTCAACGCATAAGTCGCGGTAAGCCCAACACACACCTAGGGACGACGACCGCCTTAATAAGACACCTGGCCTCCCATCACCGAACCCAGTGGGAGCAACACTATCAGAACCCACAAAGCCACACTCCCGGCACTCCACGTCCTGCCTCTTCTCCTTCTCCTCTCTCCTCCCATTTGTCCTCCACTCCACCTTCCACGGTCCCGTCATCACGTTCATCTGTCAAAAGGCAGGCTTCCGTGGCCCAAATGTTCGAACGTAAAAAGTTGATGACGCCGGATAACCCTCTTGGCCAACGGCTGACCGCTGGCTTGTCGGAACTGCAAGTCTAACAACTACTGCCATATAAACTGGTGGACTCGGAGGCCTTTAGAAAATTTGTGGCCATTGGCACACTGCAATGGAAGGTCCCCGGAAGGAAATATTTCTCCCAGAAGGGCATCCCAGAGCTATATGGCCACGTTCAGCGGCAAGTGAATATATCTCTTGCACACAGTGTCGGTGACAAGATACATCTGATCACAGACACGTGGTCTAGCAAACACGGGCAGGGAAGGTACATAACTTTTACTGCCCACTGGGTGAACCTTCTGACAGCTGTCAAGCATGCAACCTGTGGCACCCGTGTGGATTTAGTGTTACCACCACGGATTGCATGCAGGCCTTCCTCTTCTTCTCCTCCTCCTACTCCATCCTCTGTCTCCTCCTCGGCTGACTCCTCCTTTTCCAATGCTACTGCTGCACCCCCCCAGCTCCCCTAGTATCTATTTGATGTGCCAGGTGAGACGTTGCCATGCTGTGCTGCGGCTGTTGTGCCTAGAAGCCAAGAGCCACACCAGTCCTTCACTCCTTTCAGCTCTGCTGTCACAGGCCGATCAGTGGCTAATCCCGCTCAATTTGACAGTTGGTAAAGTGGTGCGCGACAACGGTGACAATCTGCTGAGCACGCTGAACAAGGAAAAATGACACACATGCCATGCATGGCACACGTCCTGAACTTAGTCGTGCAGCGATTCGCTGCCAAATAATCCGGGGTCCAAGACATCTTGGGGCAGGCCAGGAAAATCTCTGGCCATTTTAGAAGATCTTACACGGCCATAGCTCGCCTTGCTGACGTTCAGCGGCGACACCACTTGCCCATCAGACGTCTGATTTACGACTGCCCGACGCGCTGGATCTCCACCATGTATATGCTTGATAGGCAGCTCCAGCAGTAACATGCCGTTAACGACTACGAAATCTGAGACAGGACAGGTTCTGGGGATCTTGTTTTTTTTTTCGCCGAGCCGGTGGCTGCGGCAATTTGATGAGATCGCCAAACTGGTCAGTCGCAGCCATGGCGCCATCAGTGACATCGTACCTTACACCTTCTTTCTGGAGCGTGCATTGCGTTGTGTCATTGATCAAGCCTCGAGGAGCAGGAGCAGGAAGATGAGGAAGTCAAAATGCTGAATGAATTCACAGTCACAATGCTGAATGAATTCACAGGGGGGCTACTGCATCTGAGACAAGCCAGCAAGAGTCTGAAGAGGAGTCAGAGGAGGATGGTAGCTGGGGGTAGGAGTAGCAAGAAGAGCAGGCTTTAAACTTTTCTGGGATCCCTGGTGTTGTCCGTGGATGGGGGGAGGAGACCGAGGACGACATTTTCCTGGGCGATGAGCAGGAGCCACGCCACTCCACAGCTTCCAATTTAGTGCAAATGGCGGCCTTCGTGCTCCAGTGTTTGAAGAAGGACCACCGTATAAAAAGCATAAAGGGCAAGGAACAGTACTGGGTGGCAATGTACTAAGTTCCCGGTACAAATACAAAATGGCGGACATGTTACCAGCATCACAAAGGGCTGTTAGAATGCAGCATTTTCAGGCCTTGCTTTAAAAGATGCTGCATTCTGCTGTTGCGGGCGCTGGCAGAGGAATTTCCACCCACAGACAAACAGTTTTGGGTGCCAAATCCTACCGCGCCTGCAAGAAGAGTGCGGTTTGAAGATGTGTTTTGCTCACTTCGGATATGAGATGATTCTTGCAGCCAACCCATCGACAGCTGCCCGCCAGATCCAGCCTCAGGGAATGCCTAGACCGACAGGTATCCGACTACATCAGGTTAATGGGCGATGTGGACGCCCTGAGAAGCAAGGAACCCCTTGACTACTGGGTGTGCAGACTTGAACTGTGGCCGGAGCTTGCACAATTTGCCATGGAACTGTTGGCTTGCCCCTCGTCGAGTGTCCTGTCCGAAAGCACGTTCAGCGCAGCAGGGGGTTTCGGGACCGATAAGAGCACTAGCACTAGCTCACGACAGTGTGGACTACCTCACATTTCTAAAAATGAATGAGGCATGGATCTCGGAGGAATTCAACACCTGTGACAACCACGCTTAATTGAATTTCACCTATTACCATATTTTTTTTTTATTCAAGAGGGGGGATTTCGTTAGCCATGTTTTTAATCCAATTTTATATTTTTTGTTCTATTAAACATATGTATTTTACATCTGTTTGTAATGGCCTGCAGTAAAATTTATATTCAATGACCGTCTAATATATCTCCAGCCACATAATCATTTGATGTTTTCTGTCCGGTGAATTCCTAATGTTTAGGACCTATTCTTCACTGGCCTGCATTAAAATTGATATACAATGACCATCTAATATACCTCCAGCCACATAATAACTTGATCTTTTCTGTATGGTGAATGCAAAATTTTGGGGGCCTGTAATCTAACTGGCCAACATTAAAATTGTTATACGGTGACCGCCTAATGTACCTCCAGCCACATAATCACTTGTTCTTTTCTGTATGGTAAATGAATAATTTTTGGGCCTGTAGTCCACTGCCTTGCAGTAAAATTGATATCCAATGACCATCTAATATACCTCCAGCCACATAATCACTTGATGGTTTCTGTCCAGTGAATGAATAATTTTTGGGGCCTGTGGTCCACTGGCCTGCAGTAAAATTGATATCCATTGACCGTCTAATATACCTCCAGTCACATAATCACTTGATCTTTTCTGTATGGTGAATGCCTAATTGTTGGGGCCTCGCAGGAATTCAACATCTGTGACAACCACGTGTTATCGAATTTCACCTATTATCATTTGGGGTTTATTCAAGAGGGGGATTTTGTTAGCCATGTTTTTAATCCAATTTTATATTTTTTGTTCTTTTAAACAAATAAATTTGACATGTACGTATTTGTACTGGCATGCAGTAAAATTGATATCCAATGACCGTCTAATATATGATACCTCCAGCCACATAATCACTTGATGTTTTCTGTCCGGTAAATGCCTAATGTTTGGGGCCTGAACTTTACTGGCCTGCAGTAAAATTTATATTAAATGACCGTCTATTATACCTCCAGCCACATAATCACTTAATGTTTTCTGTCCGGTGAATGCATAATGTTTGGGGCCTGTAACCATTTTTGACAGTTTCCTTTAAGACACATTAAAATGGCTCCTGATTAAAATACATATTTTTTGTGGGAATTTTTGCCATTGATCCCCCTCTGGTATGGCACTGTCCATGTTGTGGGACGATTTGTGCACTTCTAGTAAGTATTTGATGGCTGCAAATATGACCTGAAGGTTTTTCAGGCTCGCCGCAAACTTGTGGTTTGCGAACATTTGATCGCGATCGCGTTCACGAATCGTCCCGGCCGATATTCGTCCATCACTAGCTGTATTATTTCTTTAAAAAAATATGCATAAAGGAATAAATAAGTTGATCATCTCTGTGTGGTTTAAATAATGGGAATGCATGCCCCTTTGTGAAGTACAAGTCTTTATCACTAAAAGCTGCTGTTTACTAATCCTTTCGCTGTTTACAGACATTTTTAGGGTAACACAATCGAGGAAAATCAACTATAAGCCATTGTCTAGGATCTTCTTCATTATAAACACTGGACAATTATAATAGCAGATGCTCAGAAATGAGTGAAATATAATTGGCCAGTGTTAACAAGTTTTAAGTGCATTCTTCAATAAGGAGTAGAACATGGTTCATACAGTGAAAAATGTTATATGTAATGACTTTGCACAGTCACCATTCTCTATCCTAATACACTGGAAACAGATTTACTTTCTTTTTTGTAACTGGTGATGCCCAGACATCCATATATATTAATACTGAATATGAAATAGCAATGAAAGGACCTGTATTATCTAACAGGTTCGCTGAACCGTGATGTATAGTTATAAGATATGCTAGGTTGCAACGGTGGATGTGAATTGTTATTGTCGGTAATGTAACCATGTGTGAAGCACCTAATGATCCTACTACCTCATTTTACAGGGATTTTTTGCAAGCTCTCGTTAACATCTATATTTATTTCCATTGTTTAATGGCATAGATTTATTTACCATTAGATTCACAAACTTTAATCTACAAACTAAAGGCTAACATTTTAACCTTGAACTTTCCATATTAATTCTCATTCAGTGTATCATTAAATCATTGTTCCATGATAATGCAATTTGTAAAAGCCTTTAAAAAGTTATCAAATGCTTTAGAAATAATTTACTGTAGTGAACCATTTACCATGCCAATCAGAACATGAAGATGGACATTTTCTTTCAGTATCTCTACATAGATTATGGACAGGTAAGATACCTTTAGTATCATACTTTTTTTTCTAAAACATAATTGTAATGTCTTTGTTTGGAAACTGATCTAAACTTATCAAAAAGTAACCATGATGGAACTGATGATGATGGGTACAATACACTATGGAATCTACTTGTGTACCCCAGAAATGTATAGGTTCTATTGATAATGATGCCAATCAGAATTTTTCTTCTTTCTGGACAATGTATTCCAAAATCATGGACAGCCAACATTTTGTATGGACAAATTGGAAAACCACAATAAATGAATAAGATTTTAAGTGATACATGTGTATAGCTCAATATACAGTTAAGAATCCATTACTGGCATTTACTGTAAGCTATAAAATGATGATAATTACAAACAAAATTATCTAGTCAAGTACCACCAGCCTCAAAAACAACCTTGAACACATCAATTTTTTTCACAGACATAGGAGAAACGTCACCTATTTTTGCAGACAGTCCAGAAATTTCTGGATGGTTGGCAACCCTGTTCCTGACTCTGCCCTAATAGATTTATTAAATTTAATGCAAAAATTTTAAAATGAAATTTGACAAATGATGAAGCCCAGACTTGACTGGTTCAAGTAGGAAATTCCCATTAAGTAATTGTTGAGAAGTAAAGACGGCCTTGCGGTTTGTCCAGCTGTAGTTTTGCGGCAAACTTTGCGCGTTCACCGAACATGTGAATATATGGCGATATCCGTATATTATAGTAAATTTGTATTGTGTAGCACTTGTGTGCGGTTTTGCTGCGATACCACAGCTATATAGAGGGACAAATGAAATTGGTACAACTAATTGCAATGGGTGTGATATACCTGTTGCCCCCCCCAAAAAATGATTAAGGGGTGTGATATACATATAATATGCTTTCTAAAATACACTTCTCAAAAAAATAAAGGGAACACTTAAACAACACAATGTAACTCCAAGTCAATCACACTTCTGTGAAATCAAACTGTCCACTTAGGAAGCAACACTGAGTGACAATCAATTTCACATGCTGTTGTGCAAATGGGATAGACAACAGGTGGAAATGATAGGCAATTAGCAAGACACCCACAATAAAGGAGTGGTTCTGCAGGTGGTGACCACAGACCACTTCTCAGTTCCTATGCTTCCTGGCTGATATTTTGGTCACTTTTGAATGCTGGCGGTGCTTTCACTCTAGTGGTAGCATGAGACGGAGTCTACAACCCAAACAAGTGGCTCAGGTAGTGCAGCTTATCCAGGATGGCACATCAATGCGAGCTGTGGCAAGAAGGTTTGCTGTGTCTGTCAGCGTAGTGTCCAGAGCATGGAGGCGCTACCAGGAGACAGACCAGTACATCAGGAGACGTGGAGGACCCGTAGGAGGGCAACAACCCAGCAGCAGGACCGCTACCTCCGTCTATGTGCAAGGAGGAACAGGAGGAGCACTGCCAGAGCCCTGTAAAATGACCTCCAGCAGGCCACAAATGTGCATGTGTCTGCTCAAACGGTCAGAAACAGACTCCATGAGGGTGATAGGAGGGCCCAACATCCACAGGTGGGGGTTGTGCTTACAGCCCAACACCATACAGGACGTTTGGCATTTGCCAGAGAACACCAAGATTGGCAAATTCGCCACTGGTGCCCTGTGCTCTTCACAGATGAAAGCAGGTTCACACTGAGCACATGTGACAGACGTGACAGAGTCTTGAGACGCCGTGGAGAACGTTCTGCTGCCTGCAACATCCTCCAGCATGACCGGTTTGGCATTGGGTCAGTAATGGTGTGGGGTGGCATTTCTTTGGAGGGCCGCACAGCCCTCCATGTGCTCGCCAGAGGTAGCCTGACTGCTATTAGGTACCGAGATGAGATCTTCAGACCCCTTGTGAGACCATATGCTGGTGCGGTTGGCCCTGGGTTCCTCCTAATGCAAGACAATGCTAGACCTCCTGTGGCTGGAGTGTGTCAGCAGTTCCTGCAAGACGAAGGCATTGATGCTATGGACTGGCCTGCCCGTTTCCCAGACCTGAATCCAATTGAGCACATCTGGGACATCATGTCTCGCTCTATCCACCAACATCACGTTGCACCAAAGACTGTCCAGGAGTTGGCAGATGCTTTAGTCCAGGTCTGGGAGGAGATCCCTCAGGAGACCGTCCGCCACCTCATCAGGAGCATGCACAGGCATTGTAGGGAGGTCATACAGGCACGTGGAGGCCACACACACTACTGAGCCTCATTTTGACTTGTTTTAAGGACATTTCATCAAAGTTGGATCAGCCTGTAGTGTGTTTTTCCCCTTTAATTTTGAGTGTGACTCCAAATCCAGACCTCCATGGGTTAAAAAATATTTGATTTCCATTTTTTTTTTTTGTGTGATTTTGTTGTCAGCACATTCAACTATGTAAAGAACAAAGTATTTCAGAAGAATATTTAATTAATTCAGATCTAGGATGTGTTATTTTTTTGAGCAGTGTAGAAAGTATATAGTGCATTTGTATTGTGAAGCAGTTGTGTGCGATTCTGCTGCAAAACTGCAGCTATATAGAGGGACAAGAAGCACTATTGGAATAACTATTTGCAACAGGTGTGATATACCTAAAACACAGAGCAATAGTGAGATGCACTCACTATTTTGCTGGTGCAGTCACTGTGTGCATACATTGCTTATCCTATGCTGATCCTTAGTTACATCCTGTATTGTACTCCAGAGCTGCACTCACTATTCTGCATTGATTATGATGAGTCTGAATTCCAGATTCCAGGTGTAACGGATCTCCTAGCACCCCGACCGGGTACCTCCATTGATAGGTGCTCCTAGTGCTTCCCGAGGTAACCAAGCACTCCACTTGACACCGTAAGCTCTGCAGACCCCACGAACCGCCAAAGCTTGGTTGAGGTCTCACCGTCTCCTACCCACCCTGGACCTACGACAAGGCTCCAGGCTCCAGTGGGGGAACCTCTCCCAAATCCCGAGAGCAGGAACAGCTCTTACAAAGGCTAGTAGTTATGCCAGGGGAGTATAGCAAATCTTTAGCGTTTAGCAATCCCCCAGTGTCGATCAGTTACCCAAACACCAGCCTCAACATGGTAAAGGGTAAAACAGGAACTGTTTATTGGAACACACAAGCCTTGATTTATACACATTTTCCAACAAGGTTACCACCCACAGGGTTTTGTAAAAACAGCCAATAACCACGTACAATACACTCAGACACTCCCACACAAAATCCTCCCCTCTGCCCGTGATCCAATTACCTCACTCTGGGTTGATGCAATCATCACAGGCAGGAGAATACACAATGTCTTCTGTCCTGGAGACAACCGAGACGTAATTAAATTATCTCTCAGGACAAAGGACATCGCCAATACACACAGAGAGACAATGGAACAGACCTCACTACTCAGCGTATACAATGTCCCACCCTTTTCAATACACATAGTAATTTAGCATCCCAAATTGGCACGAATTAGACCAGGGGTTCAAGTTAGTACAAGTCCTTTGTGAACAAAGGAAGCCTGGCTGATGAGAGGGCCCATAATCCTGGGGCAAGAGGCTGGTAGCCAGGCCCCTCCAAAACCCAGTGGAGAGGTTGGTTTCGCCACACCAGGGTCTGGATGGTTAATCTCATACGGTTCCTTGTTAATAATTTGCTATCTACAATATTATAATCTTTTTGTTATATAACATGAGCTTAGCCCAAAGTGGGGAAGGCGGCAGGTGCTCACCAGATATCCTGCGGGGCCCGGGCACTGATATGGTAGAATGGTATTTTTACTTTTATTCCAGGTTGATACAATACGGTATTTGCAACAGGTGTGATATACCTGTTGCCTAAAAAAAAAACTGATTAAGGGGTGTGATATACCTTCTTCCACAAAATACTGATTGAGGGCTGCGATATACCTGCTTCCGCAAAATACTGATTAAAGGGTTCGATATACCTGTTTTCACCAAATATTGATTGAGGCCTACAATATACCTGCTTTCACAAAATACTGATTAAGGGGTTTGATATACCTGCTTTCACAAAATAGTGATTAAAGTCTATGATATACATGCGTCCACAAAATACTGATTAAGGGGTTTGATATACCTGCTTCCACCAAAAAATTGATTGAGGCCTGCAATATACCTGGTTCAACAAAATAATTATTAAGGGGTTTGATATCACTGCTTCCACCAAATAATTACTAAGGCCTGCAATATACCTGCTTCCACAAAATACAAATTAAGGGGTTCGATATACCTGTTTCCACCAAATATTAATTGAGGTATGCAATATACCTGCTTCCACAAAATCCTGACTAATGGGTTTGATATACCTGCTTACACAAAATATTGATTAAGGCCTGCAATATATCTGCTTCCACAAAATACTGATTGAGGGCTGCGATATACCTGCTTACACAAAATACTAATTAAGGGTTTGATATATCTGCTTCCACAAAATACTGATTGAGGGCTGCAATATACCTGCTTCCACAAAATACTGATTAAGGGGTTTGAAATATCTGCTTCCACAAAATACTGATTGAGGGCTGCAATATGCCTGCTTCCACAAAATATTGATTAAGGTGTTTGATCTACCTGCTTCCACAAAATATTGATTGAGGGGTTTGATATACCTGCTTCCACAAAATATTGATTGAGAACTGCGATATACCTGCTTCCACAAAATACTGATTAATAGATTTGATATACCTGCTTCCACAAAATACTGATTGAGGGCTGCGATATACCTGCTTCCACAAAATACTAATTGAGGGGTTTGATACACCTGCTTCCACCAAATATTGATTGAGACCTGAAGTATACCTGCTTCCACAAAAAAGTGATTAAGGAGTTTGATATACCTGTTTCCACCAAATATTGAATGCGGCCTGCGATATACCTGCTTCCACAAAATACTGATTAAGGGTTTTGATATACCTGCTTCCACAAAATAGTGATTGAGGGGTTTGATATATCGGTTTCCACCAAATATTGATTAAGGCCTGCAAGATACCTACTTCCACACAATACTGATTAAGTGGTTTGATATACCTGCTTCCACCAAATATTGATTAAGGCCTGCGATATACCTGCTTCCATAAAATACTGATTAAGGGGTTTGATATACCTGCTTCCACAAAATACTGATTGAGGGCTGCGATATACCTGCTTCCACAAAATACTAATTGAGGGGTTTGATACACCTGCTTCCACCAAATATTGATTGAGACCTGAAGTATACCTGCTTCCACAAAAAAGTGATTAAGGAGTTTGATATACCTGTTTCCACCAAATATTGAATGCGGCCTGCGATATACCTGCTTCCACAAAATACTGATTAAGGGGTTTAATATACCTGCTTCCAGCAAATATTTATTTAGAACTGCGATATACCTGCTTTCACATAATACTGATTAATAGGTTTGAAATACCTGCTTCCACAAAATACTGACTGAGGGATGTGATATACCTGCTTCCACAAAATACTAATTAAGGGGTTTTTATATACCTGCTTCCACAAAATAGTGATTGAGGGCCATGATATACCTGCTTCCACAAACTACTGATTAAGGGGTTCGATATACCTGTTTCCACCAAATATTTATTAAGGGGTGCGATATAACTGCTTCCACAAAATACTGATTAAGGGGTTTGACATGCTTGCTTCCATCAAATATTGATTGAGGCCTGCGATATACCTGCTTCCACAAAATACTGATTAAGGGTTTTGATATACCTGCTTCCACAAAATAGTGATTAAGTGGTTTGATATACCTGCTTCCACCAAATATTGATTGAGGCCTGCGATATATCTGCTTACATAAAATACTGATTAAGTGGTTTGATATACCTGCTTCCACAAAATACTGATAGAGGGCTGCGATATACCTGCTTACACAAAACACTGATTAAGGGATTTGATATAACTGCTTCCACCAAATATTGATTGAGACCTGCGATATACCTGCATCCACAAAATACTGATTAAGAGGTTTGATATACCTACTTCCACAAAAAACTGATTGAGGGCTGCGATATACCTGCTTACACAAAGTACTGATTAAGGGGTTTGATATACCTGCTTCCACCAAATTCTGATTGAAACCTGCGATATACCTGCTTCCACAAAATACTGATTAAGAGGTTTGATATACCTACTTCCACAAAAAACTGATTGAGGGCTGCGATATACCTGCTTACACAAAGTATTGATTAAGGGGTTTGATATATCTGCGTCCACAAAATACTGATTAAGGGGTTTGATATACCTGTTTCCACCAAATATTGATCGAAGCCTACGATATACCTGATTCCACAAAATACTGATTAAGGAGTTTAATATGCCTGCTTCCACCAAATATTGATTGAGGCCTACAATATACCTGCTTCCACAAAATACTGATTAAGGGTTTTGTTATACTTGCTTCAATTAAATACTGATTGAGGGCTGCGATATAGCTGCTTCCACAAAATACTGATTAAGGGGTTTGATATACCTGTTTTCACCAAATATTTATTGAGGGGTGCAATATAACTGCTTCCACGAAATACTGATTAACCACCTCAGCTCCTCTAGCTTAAACACACTTAATGACCAGGCCACTTTTTACACTTCTGCACTATACTACTTTCACGATTTATTGCTCGGTCATGCAACTTACCACCCAAATGAATTTTACCTCCTTTTCTTCTCACTAATAGAGCTTTCATTTGGTGGTATTTCATTGCTGCTGACATTTTTACTTTTTTTGTTATTAATTGAAATTTAATGATTTTTTTGCAAAAAAATGACATTTTTCACTTTTAGTTGTAATTTCTTTTTAAAAAAAACGACATCTATATATAAAGTTTTCTCTAAATTTATTGTTCTACATGTCTTTGATAAAAAAAAAAATGTTTGGTTAAAAAAAAAAATGGTTTCGGTAAAAGTTATAGCGTTTACAAACTATGGTACAAAAATGTGAATTTCCGCTTTTTGAAGCAGCTCTGACTTTCTGAGCACCTGTCATGTTTCCTGAGGTTCTACAATGCCCAGACAGTAGAAAAACCACACAAATAACCCCATTTCGGAAAGTAGACACCCTAAGGTATTTGCTGATGGGCATAGTGAGTTCATAGAACTTTTTATTTTTTGTCACAAGTTAGCGGAAAATGATGATTTATTTATTTTTTATTCTTTTCCTTACAAAGTCTCATATTCCACTAACTTGTGACAAAAAATAAAAACTTCCATGAACTCACTATGCCCATCACGACATACCTGGGGGTGTTTTCTTTCCAAAATGGGGTCACTTGTGGGGTAGTTATACTGCCCTGGCATTTTAGGGGCCCTAATGTGTGGGAAGTAGTTTGAAATCAAAATGTGTAAAAAATGCCCTGTGAAATCCTAAAGGTGCTCTTTGGAATGTGGGCCCCTTTGCCCACCTAGGCTGCAAAAAAGTTTCACACATCTGGTATCGCCGTAGTCAGGAGATAAATATCTCGGTCAAATGCCAACTTTGTATAAAAAAAAGTTGTCTTTTGCCGAGATATTTTTCTCACCCTGCATGGGTATATGTAAAAAGACACCCCAAAAACATTGCCCTACTTCTTCTGAGTACGGCGATACCAGATGTGTGACACTTTTTTGCAGCCTAGGTGGGCAAATGGGCCCACATTCCAAAGAGCAGATTTCACAGGGCATTTTTTACACATTTTGATTTCAAACTACTTCTCACACATTAGGGCCCCTAAAATGCCAGGGCAGTATAACTACCCCACAAGTGACCCCATTTTGGAAAGAAGACACCCCAAGGTATTTCGTGAAGGGCATAGTGAGTTCATGGAATTTTTTATTTATTTGTCACAAGTTAGTGGAATATGAGACTTTGTAAGAAAAAAAAAAAATCATCATTTTCCGCTAACTTGTGACAAAAAATAAAAAATTCTAGGAACTCGCCATGCCCCTCACGGAATACCTTGGGGTGTCTTCTTTCCAAAATGGGGTCACTTGTGGGGTAGTTATACTGCCCTGGCATTCTAGGTGCCCAAATGTGTGGTAAGGAGTTTGAAATCAAAATCTGTAAAAAATGGCCGGTGAAATCCGAAAGGTGCTCTTTGGAATGTGGGCCCCTTTGCCCACCTAGGCTGCAAAAAAGTGTCACACATGTGGTATCTCCGTACTCAGGAGAAGTTGGGCAATGTGTTTTGGGGTGTCATTTTACATATACCCATGCTAGGTGAGAGAAATATCTTGGCAAAAGACAACTTTTCCTATTTTTTTATACAAAGTTGGCATTTGACCAAGATATTTATCTCACCCAGCATGGGTATATGTAAAATGACACCCCAAAACACATTTCCCAACTTCTCCTGAGTACGGATATACCACATGTGTGACACTTTTTTGCAGCCTAGGTGGGCAAATGGGCCCACGTTCCAAAGAGCACCTTTCGGATTTCACAGGGCATTTTTTACACATTTTGATTTCAAACTACTTGTCACACATCTGGTATCGCCGTACTCAGGAGAAGTAGGGCAATGTGTTTTGGGGTGTATTTTTACATATACCCATGCTGGGTGAGAGAAATATCTCGGCAAAAGACAACTTTTCCCATTTTTTTATACAAAGTTGGCATTTGAGCAAGATATTTATCTCACCCAGCATGGGTATATGTAAAATGACACCCCAAAACACATTCCCCAACTTCTCCTGAGTACGGTGATACCAGATGTGTGACACTTTTTTGCAGCCTAGATGCGCAAAGGTGCCCAAATTCCTTTTAGGAGGGCATTTTTAGACATTTGGATCCCAGACTTCTTCTCGCGCTTTATTGACCCCTTAGACTCCCTGATCACCCCCTGTCAATGATCACCCCCCTGTCATTGATCACCCCCCTGTCATTGATCACTCCCCTGTAAGGCTCCATTCAGACGTCTGTATGTGTTTTGCGTATCCGATCCATGGATCCGTGGATCCGTAAAACACATACGGACGTCTGAATGGAGCCTTACAGGGGGGTTATCATCCCATATAGACTCCCTGATCACCCCCCTGTAAGGCTCCATTCAGACATCCGTATGTGTTTTGCGGATCCGATCCATGGATCCGTGGATCCGCAAAACACATACGGACGTCTGAATGGAGCCTTACAGGGGCGTGATCAATGACAGGGGGGTGATCAATGACAGGGGGTGATCAGGGAGTCTATATGGGGTGATCACCCCCCTGTCATTGATCACCCCCCTGTAAGGCTCCATTCAGACGTCCGTATGTGTTTTGCGGATCCGATCCATGGATCCGTGGATCCGTAAAACACATACGGACATCTGAATGGAGCCTTACAGGGGCGTGATCAATGACAGGGGGGTGATCAATGACAGGGGGTGATCAGGGAGTCTATATGGGGTGGTCAGGGGTTAATAAGGGGTTAATAAGTGACAGGGGGGGTGTAGTGTAGTGGTGTTTGGTGCTACTTATTAGTGAGCTGCCTGTGTCCTCTGGTGGTCGATCCAAGCAAAAGGGACCACCAGAGGACCAGATAGCAGGTATATTAGACGCTGTTATCAAAACAGCATCTAATATTCCTGTTAGAGGTTAAAAAAATCGCATCTACAGCCTGCCAGCGAACGATCGCCGCTGGCAGGCTGTAGATCCACTTGCTCACCTTCCGATCCTGTGTGCGCGCCTTCGCAGGAAATCTCGCGTCTCGCGAGATGACGTATAGATGCGTGACTCTGCCTGGAGCTGCCGCCTCCGGAACGCGATCCTGCGCTAGGCGGTCCGGAGGCGGTTAAAGGGTTCAATATATCTGTTATAACCAAATATTGATTAAGGCCTACGAGATACCTGTTTCCACAAAATACTGATTAAGGGGTTTGATATACCTCATTCCACAAAATATTGATTGAGGTCTCCGATATACCTGCTTCCACAAAATACTGATTAAGGGATTTGATATACATGTTTCCACCAAATATTGATTGAGTACTACAAGATTCCTGCTTCCACACAATATTGATTAAGGGGTTTGATATACCTGCTTCCACCAAATATTGATTAAGGCCTGCGATATACCTGCTTCCACACAAAACTGATTAAGGGGTTTGATATACCTGCTTCCACCAAATATTGATTGAGGCCTACGATATACCTGTGTCCACAAAATAATTATTAAGGGGTTTGATATACCTGCCTCCACCAAATATAGATTGAGGCCTATGATATACCTGCTTCCACAAAATACAGATCAAAGGGTTTGATATACCTGCTTTCACCAAATATTGATTGAGGGCTGTGATATACCTGCTTCCACAAAATACTGATTAAGGGGTTCAATATACCTATTTCCACCAAATATTGATTGAGGCCTACGATATACCTGCATCCACAAAATGCTGATTAAGGGGTTTGATATACCTGCCTCCACCAAATATTGATTGAGGCTGCGATATACCTGCTTCCAAAAATACTTATTTGGGGTTTGATATACCTGCTTACACAAAATACTGATTGAGGGCTGTGATATACCTTCTTCCACAAAATACTGATTAGGGGTTCAATATACCTGCTTCCATCAAATATTGATTGAGGCCTACCATATACCTGCGTCCACAAAATACTGATTAAAGGGTTTGATATACATGCCTTTACAAAATATTGATTGAGGCCTGTGATATACATGCTTCCACAAAATACAGATTAAAGGGTTTGATATACCTTTTTTCAGCAAATATTTATTAAGGCCTGCAAGATACCTGCTTCCACACAATACTGATTAATGAGTTTGATATACCTGCCTTTACCAAATATTGAATGAGGCCTGCGATATTCCTGCTACCACAAAATACTGATTGAGGAGTTTAATATACCTTTCTTCACAAAATACTGATTTAGGGCTGTGATATACCTGCTTCAGCAAAATACTGACTTAGGGGTTTTTATATACCTGTTTCCACCAAATATTTATTAGGGGGTGTGATGTAACTGCTTACACAAAATATTGATTAAGGGGTTTGATATACCTGCCTCCACAAAATATTGATTGAGGCCTGTGAAATACCTCCTTCCACAAAATACTGATTAAGGGGCTTGATATGCCTGCTTCCACAAAATACTGTTTAAAGGCTGCGATATAACTGCTTTCACAAAATATTGATTAAGGAGTTCGATATACATATTTCCACCAAATATTGATTAAGGCCTGCGATATACCTGCTTCCACAAAATACTGATTAAAGGGTTTAATATAACTACTTCCACTAAATACTGATTGAGGGCTACGATATACCTGCTTCCACAAAATACTGATTGAGGGGTTCGATATACCTGTTTCCACCAAACATTTATTAAGGGGTGAGATGTAACTCCTTCCACAAAATACTGATTAGGGGTTTGATATGCTTGTTTCCATCAAATATTGATTGATGCCTACGATATACCTGCTTCCACAAAATACTGATTAAGGGTTTTGATATACCTGCTTCCACAAAATAGTGATTTAGGGGTACGATGTACCTGCTCCCTCAAAATACTGATTAAGGGGTTCAATATAACTGTTTTCACTAAATATTGATTGAGGCCTACATAGTAACATAGTAACATAGTACATAAAGCTGAAAAAAGACATTTGTCCATCCAGTTCGGCCTGTTAACCTGCAAGTTGATCCAGAGGAAGGCAAAAAAAAAAACTGTGAGGTAGAAGCCAATTTTCCCCACTTTAGGGGAATAAAAAATTCCTTCCCGACTCCAATCAGGCAATCAGAATAACTCCCTGGATCAACGACCCCCCTCTAGTAGCTATAGCCTGAAATATTATTACGCTCCAGAAATACATCCAGGCCCCTCTTGAATTCCTTTATTGCACTCCCCAGGCAGAGAGTTCCATAGTCTCACTGCTCTTACCGTAAAGAATCCTTTTCTATGTTTGTGTACAAACCTTCTTTCCTCCAGACACAGAGGATGTCCCTTCGTCACAGTCACAGTCCTGGGGATAAATAGATGATGGGATAGATCTCTGTACTGACCCCTGATACAGTCAGGTCCATAAATATTGGGACATCAACACAATTCTAACATTTTTGGCTCTATTCACCACCACAATGGATTTGAAATGAAACAAACAAGATGTGCTTTAACTGCAGACTGTCAGCTTTAACTTAAGGGTATTTAAATCCAAATCAGGTGAACGGTGTAGGAATTACAACAGTTTCAATATGTGCCTCCCACTTGTTAAATGACCAAAAGTAATGGGACATAATAATCATAAATCAAACTTTCACTTTTTAATACTTGGTTGCAAATCCTTTGCAGTCAATTACAGCCTGAAGTCTGGAACACTTAGACATCACCAGATGCTAGGTTTCATCCCTGGTGATGCTCTTCCAGGCCTCTACTGCAACTGTCTTCAGTTCCTGCTTGTTCTTGGGGCATTTTCCCTTCAGTTTTGTCTTCAGCAAGTGAAAAGCATGCTCAATCGGATTCAGCTCAGGTGATTGACTTGGCCATTGCAGAACATTCCATTTCTTTCCCTTAAAAAACTCTTTAGTTGCTTTTGCACTATGCTTTGGGTCATTGTCCATCTGCACTGTGAAGCGCCATCCAATGAGTTCTGAAGCATTTGGCTGAATATGAGCAGATTATATTGCCCGAAACACTTCAGAATTCATCCTGCTGCTTTTGTCAGCAGTCACATCATCAATAAATACAAGAGAACCAGTTCTATTGGCAGCCATACATGCCCACGCCATGACAGTACCACCACCATGCTTCACTGATGAGGTGGTATGCTTAGGATCATGAGCAGTTCCTTTCCTTCTCCATACTCTTCTCTTCCCATCACTCTGGTACAAGTTGATCTTGGTCTCATCTGTCCATAGGATGTTGTTCCAGAACTGTGAAGGCTTTTTTTAGATGTTGTTTGGCAAACTCTAATCTGGCCTTCCTGTTTTTGAGGCTCACCAATGGTTTACATCTTGTGGTGAACCCTCTGTATTCACTCTGGTGAAGTCTTCTCTTGATTGTTGACTTTTACACACATACACCTACCTCCTGGAGAGTCTTCTTGATCTGGCCAATGGTTGTGAAGGGTGTTTTTTTCACCAGGGAAAGAATTCTTCGGTCATCCACCACAGTTGTTTTCCGTGGTCTTCCGGGTCTTTTGGTGTTGCTGAGCTCACCGGTGCGTTCCTTCTTTTTTAAGAATGTTCCAAACAGTTGCCTAATGTTTTTCTATCTCTCTGATGGGTTTGTTTTGTTTTTTCAGCCAAATGATGGCTTGCTTCACTAATAGTGACAGTTCTTTGGATCTCATCTTGAGAGTTGACAGCAACAGATTCCAAATGCAAATAACAGACTTGAAATAAACTCTGGACCTTTTATCTGCTCATTGTAATTGGAATTAGAGATGTCCCGAATAGTTCGCCGGCGAATAGTTCCCGGCGAACATAGCTTGTTCGCGTTCACCGCGGCGGGCAAACATATGCGATGTTCGGTCCGCCCCCTATTCATCATCATTGAGTAAACTTTGACCCTGTACCTCACAGTCAGCAGACACATTCCAGCCAATCAGCAGCAGACCCTCCCAGACCCTCCCACCTCCTGGACAGCATCCATTTTAGATTCATTCGGAAGCTGCATTCTTAGTAAGAGGAGGGACAGTGTAGCTGCTGCTGATTTAATAGGGAAATCGATAGCTAGGCAAGTGTATTCAGTGTCCACTGCAGTCCTGAAGGACTCATCTGATCTCTGCTGTAAGGACAGCACCCCAAAAAGCCATTTTTAGGGCTAGAACATCAGTCTGCTTTTTATTTTTTTTCCTGTGTAATCAAATTGCAGTTGCCTGCCTGCCAGCGTGTGTGTCAGGCTCACAGCCCTGCAAGTGCATAGTGTCACCAGCGCAACTCATATCTGGTGTTACATTCGATTACATTTAAAGAAAAACAACAATTTTGACTGAATAAATAGCAGTCAGTTACACACATGTTTGTGTGTTTAAGGCCCAGTGCAGTGCATAGTGTCACTTCAGCGTCATTCATATCTGGTGTCACATTCGATTCCATTTAAAGAAAAAAAACAATTTTGACTGAATAAATAGCAGTCAGTTACACACGTGTCTGTGTGTTTAAGGCCCAGTGCAGTGCATAGTGTCACTTCAGCGCCATTCATATCTGGCGTCACATTCGATTCCATTTAAAGAAAAACAACAATTTTGGCTGAATAAATAGCAGTCAGTTACACACGTGTTTGTGTGTTTAAGGCCCAGTGCAGTGCATAGTGTCACTTCAGCGCCATTCATATCTGGTGTCACATTCGATTCCATTTAAAGAAAAACAACAATTTTAGCTGAATAAATAGCAGTCAGTTACACACGTGTTTGTATGTTCAAGGCCCAGTGCAGTGCATAGTGTCACTTCAGCGCCATTCATATCTGGTGTCACATTCGATTCCATTTAAAGAAAAACAACAATTTTAGCTGGATAAATAGCAGTCAGTTACACACGTGTTTGTGTGTTTAAGGCCCAGTGCAGTGCATAGTGTCACTTCAGCGCAACTCATATCTTGTATCACAGTAGCTTGCACGCATAGTACAACTTAACTAATCTAAAAAAAATGACAGGCAGAGGCAGGCCACCCCGCAGGGGCCGTCGTGGTCTTGGTGCTGTGATTCCCTTTGGCCTTAGACTAATGCCCAGTGTTCAGAGGCCACGTACCCTGAACTCGAAAAGTTCTGAGGACATAGTTGACTGGCTAACACAGGACACCCAATTTTCTACAGCTTCCGCTCGGAACCTTGACGCACCATCCTCCTCCAGCTCAGCTTTGGGCACCTCTCAAGTAATCACTCGCCCGCCTGCCACCACCACCAACACTAGCACCACAGCCGCTTCACTTGATCTGTCAGAGGAGTTATTTACACATCAGTTGGAAGAAATGAGTGATGAGAACCATTATTGCCAGAGGATGTAGATAACAGGGATATGTCTCAGTCAGGCAGCATTACACACATGGACGTACGGTGTGATGATGATGATGTTGTACCCGCTGCTGCTTCCTTTGCTGAATTGTCAGATACAAATGAAGCGGTTGATGATGACGATGTGTCCGTGGATGTCACATGGATGCCCGCTCGAAGAGAAGAAGAACGGGGGGAAAGTTCAGATGGGGAGACAGAGAGAAGGAGGAGACGAGTTGTAAGCAGGGGGAGGTCGTCGCAAGGAGCTAGTGGCACAGTCAGCCACCACCAGAATGCCGTCATTGCAGAGCTCAGCAGTGTGGCATTTTTTTTGTGTGTCTGCCTCTGACAACAGCGATGCCATTTGCAACCTGTGCCAAAAGAAACTGAGTCGTGGGAAGTCCAACACCCACCTAGGTACAACTGCTTTGCGAAGGCACATGATCGCTCATCACAAACGCCTATGGCATCAACACATGAGTACAAGCAGCACACAAACTCAAAGCCGCCATCCTCTTCCTAGTCCAGCATCTTCAGCCACATCAACCACTGCTGTCCTCCTTGCCCCCTCTCAACCATCCGCCACTCCGTCTCTCGCCTTGAGCAATTCCTGCTCATCTGCCCACAGTCAGGTGTCTGTCAAGGACATGTTTGAGCGTAAGAAGCCAATGTCACAAAGTCACCCCCTTGCCCGGCGTCTGACAGCTGGCTTGTCTGAACTCTTAGCCCGCCAGCTTTTACCATACAAGCTGGTGGAGTCTAAGGCGTTCCAGGGGGACGTAACAGGGATTAAACTGATAAGAATAGAACAACATAACACACCACAACTATCTGGCGGCACATTAGATTGCACGCGCATTGCCCCAAATTTGAAGTAGGAGGACCGACCAAGCATCTTTTTCCATCTCCCCGTTCCTAAAATCGATGCCATACACACGTCCCCTGATAGGGGACGTAACAGGGATTAAACTGATAAGAATAGAACAACATACCACACCACAACTATCTGGCGGCACATCAGATTGCACACGCAGTGCCCCAAATTTGAAGTAGGAGGACCGACCAAGCTTCTTTTTCCATCTCTCCGTTCCTAAAATCGATGCCATATACACGTACCCTGATAAGGGACGTAACAGGGATTAAAATGATAAGAATAGAACAACATAACACACCACAACTATCTGGCGGCACATTAGATTGCACGCGCAGTGCCCCAAATTTGAAGTAGGAGGACCGACCAAGCATCTTTTTCCATCTCCCCGTTCCTAAAATCGATGCCATATACACGTCCCCTGATAAGGGAGGTAACAGGGATTAAAATGATAAGAATAGAACAACATAACACACCACAACTATCTGGCGGCACATTAGATTGCACGCGCAGTGCCCCAAATTTGAAGTAGGAGGACCGACCAAGCATCTTTTTCCATCTCCCCGTTCCTAAAATCAATGCCATATACACGTCCCCTGATAGGGGACGTAACAGGGATTAAACTGATAAGAATAGAACAACATAACACACCACAACTATCTGGCGGCACATTAGATTGCACGCGCAGTGCCCCAAATTTGAAGTAGGAGGACCGACCAAGCATCTTTTTCCATCTCCCTGGTCCTAAAAGCGATTCCATATACACGTCCCCTGATAGGGGGACGCAACAGGGATTAAACTTATAGGAATAGTACTACTTAACACACCTTATAATAACGCAGAGAGAGGCAACGCAGTTAGAGGAGTCTGAAGAAGAGGAGTCAGAGGAGGAAGGTGGCTTTGAGGAGGTGGAAGACCAACCACAGCAGGCGTCCCAGGGGGCTTGTTGTCACCTTTCGGGGACCCTTGGTGTTGTACGTGGCTGGGTAGAGGAAGAAACCTTCAATGACATCAGTGAGGACAAGGAACGAGACATGGCTAGCTTGGTATCCAACCTTGTGCAAATGGGGAGTTTGCGGTTGTGCAAATGGACTGTTTGCGGTGCGTTAAGCGTCTGTCACTGTGAAGCGGGCGTAACCCCTTACACTACCTGATCGATACAACATCATACCTGATGTTTTAAAGCATGTTATTCCAAACAATTTAGGAATGTTAGGTGATTTATGCCCTTTATGGATTAAAACCTGACTCTGCAGAATGTGGTCTGGCATTATCTTGTGGAAAAATGCAGGGTCTTCCCTGAAAGAGATGACGTCTGGATGGGAGCATATGTTGTTCTAGAACCTGAATATATTTTTCTGCATTGATGGTGCCTTTCCAGACATGCAAGCTGCCCATGCCACACGCACTCATGCAACCCCATACCATCAGAGATGCAGGCTTCTGAACTGAGCGTTGATAACAACTTGGGTTGTCCTTGTCCTCTTTGGTCCGGATGACATGGCATCCAGATTTCCAAAAAGAACTTCGAATCGTGACTCGTCTGACCACAGAACAGTCTTCCATTTTGCCACACTCCATTTTAAATGATCCCTGGCCCAGTGAAAACGCCTGAGCTTGTGGATCTCGCTTAGAAATGGCTTCTTCTTTGCACTGTAGAGTTTCAGCTGGCAACGGTGGATGGCACGGTGGATTGTGTTCACTGACAATGGTTTCTGGAAGTATTCCTGAGCCCATTCTGTGATTTCCTTTACAGTAGCATTCCTGTTTGTGGTGCAGTGTCGTTTAAGGGCCCGGAGATCACGGGCATCCAGTATGGTTTTACGGCCTTGACCCTTACGCACAGAGATTGTTCCAGATTCTCTGAATCTTCGGATGATATTATGCACAGTTGATGATGATAGATGCAAAGTCTTTGCAATTTTTCGCTGGGCAACACCTTTCTGATATTGCTCCACTATCTTTCTGCGAAACATTGTGGGAATTGGTGATCCTCTACCCATCTCGGCTTCTGAGAGACACTGCCACTCTGAGAAGCTCTTTTTATACCCAATCATGTTGCCAATTGACCTAATTAGTGTTAATTGGTCTTCCAGCTCTTCGTTATGCTCAAATTTACTTTTTCCAGCCTCTTATTGCTACTTGTCCCAACTTTTTTGGGATTTGTTGACACCGTAAAAATTGGAATCAACGAATTTTTCCTTTAAAATGATACATTTACTTGGATTAAACGTTTGATCTGTCATCTACGTTCTATTACAAATAAAATATTGACATTTGCCATCTCCACATCATTGCATTCAGTTTTTATTCACAATTTGTTTAGTGTCCCAACTTTTTTGGAATCCGGTTTGTACCTGTTTCCACCAAATATTGATTGAGGCCTACGATATTCCTGCTTTCACAAAATACTGATTAAGAGGTTCGATATACCTGCTTCCACAAAATACTGATTGAGGGCTGGTATATACCTGTTTTAACAAAATACTGACTAAGGGGTTCGATATGCCTATTTCCACCAAATATTTATTTAGGGGTACAATATACCTGCTTCCACAAAATACTGATTACGGGGTTTGATATAACTGCTTCCACCAAATATTGATTGAGGCCTGTGATATACCTGCTTCCACAAAATACTGATTATGGGGTTATATATATTTGTTTCCACCCAATATTGATTAAGGCCTGCAATATACCTGCTTCCACACAATTCTGATTAAGGGATTTGATATACCTGCTTCCACCAAATATTTATTGAGGCCTATGATATACCTGCGTCCACAACTTACTGATTAAGGGGTTTGATATACCCGCTTCCACAAAATACTGATTGAGGGCTGCGATTTACCTGTTTCCACAAAATATTGATTAAGGGGTTCTATATACCTGTTTCCACCAAATATTTATTTATGCGTGTGATATATCTACTTCCACAAAATACTGATTAAGAGGTTTGATATAACTGCTTCCACAGAATACTGATTAAGAGTTTGATATACCTGCTTCCACAAATTAATGATTAAGGGGTTTGAGATAGCTGATTCTGCAAAATAGTGATTTAGGGCTGTGATATTCCTGCTTCCACAAAATATTGGTTAGGGGTTTATATATAACTGTTTCCACCAAATATTTATTGAGGGGTGTGATATAACTGCTTCCACAAAATATTGATTAAGGGGTTTGATATAACTGTATCCACCAAATATTGATTGAGCCCTGCAATATACCTGCTTCTACAAAATACTAAATTAAAGGGTTTTATATACCTTTTTTCACCAAATATTTATTGAGGCCTGCGATATACCTGCTTCCACACATTACTGATTAAGGAGTTTGATATACCTGCCTTTACCAAATATTGATTGAGGCCTGCGATATACCTGCTTCCACAAAATACTGATTGAGGGGTTTGTTATACCTTTTTCCACAAAATACTGATTTATATACCTGTTTCGACCAAATATTTATTAAGGGGTGCGATACAACTGCTTCCACGTAATACTGATTAAGAGTTTGATATACCTGCTTCCACAAATTAATGATTAAGGGGTTTGATATAGCTGATTCTACAAAATAGTGATTTAGGGCTGTGATATTCCTGCTTCCACAAAATATTGGTTAGGGGTTTATATATAACTGTTTCCACCAAATATTTATTGAGGGGTGTGATATAACTGCTTCCACAAAATATTGATTAAGGGGTTTGATATACCTGCCTCCACAAAATATTGATTGAGGCCTGTGATATAACTCCTTTCACAAAATACTGATTAAGGGGTTTGATTTACCTGCTTCCACCAAATATTGATTGAGGCCTGCGATATACCTGTTTCCACAAAATACTTAAGGGATTCAATATACCTGTTTCCACTAAATTTTGATTTAGGCCTACAAGATACCTGTTTCCACACAATATTGATTAAGAGGTTCGATATACCTGGCTGTTTCCACCAAATATTGATTGAGGCCTGCAATATACCTGCTTCCACAAAATACTGATTAAGATGCTTGATATACCTGCTTCCACAAAATACTAATTGAGGGCTGCGATATACCTGCTTCCACAAAATGCTGATTAAGAGGTTTGATATTCCTACTTCCACCAAATATTGATTGAGGCCTGCGATATACCTGCTTCCACAAATAATGCTCTTCTCTAGGAACTTAGGCACATTGTCATTTTGAAAATGACAGGCATAGGAAGAGGCAGGCTGTTCCGCAGGGGTGGTAGGGGTTGGGCAGGTGCACCAGGCCAGAGCCTAAGTGAGAAGTTGGAGAAGTTGCTTGCGATTACGTCAAATGACGCACCAGAGTTGGTTGAGTGGCTCACTCAGCCTTCCGCTTCTGCACCTTCCTCATCCTCTGTATCAGCACCCTCACTCCCTGCTGTTTGCACCCCCAAAGACACCACCACCATAGCCCCTCCACTCTAGTCAGAGGAATTATTTTCCCATCCATTCTTAGACCTTAACGATGCTCAGCTATTCTTGGCATCGGATGAGGAAGAGGAGGTAGCAACGGCCGCCACCCATCGGTCTGACGACAGTATCCAGATCAGCCCAGGGAGGGTGGTCCCCGCTGTTGCTGCCTACTTCGAGATCTCTAATGTCAGTGGTGGTGAAGGTGACGATGATGACGTGTCAATAGACGTCATGTGGGTTACCACAATAGAGGAAGAGGAGGGGAGTTTAGAGAGAGACAGAGCAGCAGAGAGGGAGGAGAAGGAGAAGCAGGCAGATCTTGCAGGGCATAGGAGGCAAAAAGCAGACTGCAAATGTATCTAGAGTGGGCCATTCACCATGCACGGTCACTTCCGGCGCTCCCAGGATGCCATCACATGGCTCCGCTGTGTGGGCTTTTTTTAACGTGTCAGCTGCTGACGATAGTTTTGCCATCTGCAGCCTGTGCTAGCAACACATAAGTCGCGCTAAGCCCAACACTCACCTAGGGGTGACCGCCTTAAGAAGGCACCTGGCCTCCCATTATTGAGCCCAGTGGAAGCAACACCGTCAGAACCCACAAAGCCACACTCCTGGTGCTCCACGTCCTGCCTCTTATCATTGACCTCTCTCCTCCCATTTGTCCTCCACTCTATCTTCCACTGTGCCATCGTCGCATTCATCTGGCAGAAGGCTTCCGTGGCCCAAATGTTTGAGCGTAAAAAGTTGATCACGCCGGATAGCCCTCTTGCCCAATGGCTGACCGCTGGCTTGTCTGAACTACTAGCCCTCCAACTAATGCCATATAAACTGGTAGACTCGGATGCCTTTAGAAAATGTATGGCCATTGGCACATCGCAATGGAGGGTCCCGGGAAGGAAATATTTCTCCCAGAAGGGCATTCCAAAGCTATATGGCCACGTTTAGCGGCAAGTGAACATATCTCTGGCACACAGTGTCGGTGCCAAGATACATCTGACCACAGACACGTGGTCTAGAAAACACGGGCAGGGAAGGTACATAACTTTTAATGCACGTTGGTGAATCTTCTGACGGCCTTCAAGCATATAACCCGTGACTCCCGTGTGGATTTGGTGTTACCGCCATGGATTGCATGTAGGCCTGCTTCTTCTTCTGCTCCTTCTACTCCATCCTCCGTCTCCTCATTGGCTGACTCCTCTTTTTCCACTGCTACTGCCTCTTCCGCTGCGCCCCCCAAGTCTCAAGAGCCTATTCGATGTCCCATGTGAGACATTGCCATGCTGTGCTGCAGCTGTTGTGCCTGGAAGCCAAGAGCCACACCGATCCTGCACTGCTTTCAGCTCTGCGGTCACAGGCCAATCATTGGTTAACCCCTCTCAATTTGACAGTTTGTAAAGTGGTTTGCGACAATGGTGCCAATCTGCTGAGCGCGCTCAAACAGGGCAAAATTACACACATGTCATGCATGGCACACATCCTGTACTTAGTCGTGCAGTGATTCGTTACCAAATAACCCAGGGTCCAGGACGTCTTGTGGCAGGCCAAGAAAATATCTGGCCATTTTAGAAGATCTTACACGGCCTTGGTTCGCCTTGCTGACGTTCAGCTGTGATACCGCTTGCTCGTCAGAAATCTGATTTGTGACAGCCCGACACGCTAGAAATCCAACTTGTATATGCTTGATAGGCTGCTCCAGCAGCAACGTGCCATTAATGATTACCTGTACGAACTCTGCAGCAGGACAGGTTCTGAGGAGTAAGGTTTCTTTTCACCGCGCCAGTGGCTGCTCATGTGCGACACATTTGATCAGATCACCAAACTGGTCAGTCGCAGCCAGGGCACCATCTTTGACATCGTAACTTACGCCTTCTTTCTGGAGTGTGCATTGCATTATGTCATTGATCAAGCCGTCGAGGAGCAGGAGCTGGAAGATGAGGAAGTCACAATGCTGATGAATTCCCAGGGGGGCTACTCCATCTGAGACAAGTCAGCAGGAGTGTGAAGAGGAGTCAGATGAGGATGGTGGCTGGGGGGAGGAAGAGGAGGAGGAGCAAGAAGAGCAGGGGGACTTTAAACTTTTAGGGGATCCCTGGTTTTGTCCGTGGCTAGGGGTACGAGACCGAGGACGACATTCTCATGGGCGATGAGCAGGAGCCAGGGCGCTCCACCGCTTCCAATTTAGTGCAATTGGGGGCCTTCATGTTCCAGTGTTAGAAGAGGAACCCCCATATAAAAAGCATAAAGGGCAAGGACCAGTACTGGGTGGCAAAGTACTTTGACCCCCGGTACAAACACAAAATGGCGGATATGTTACCAGCATCACAGAGGGCTGGCAGAATGCAGCATTCACAGGCCTTGCTGCGAGAGATGCTGCATTCTGCTGTTGCGTGCACTGGCAGAGGAGTTTCCACCCACAGCGAAACAGGTGCGGATACCAATCGTACCGTGCCTGCAAGAAAAGGGCCGTTTGAAGATGTGTTGGTCACTACGGATATGAGATCATTCTTGCAGCCAACCAATCGAGAGCCGCTCTTTGGATCCAGACTCAGGGAACGCCTAGATCGACAGGTGTCCGACAACATCGGGTTTACGGCCGATGTGGATGCTCTGAGAAGCGAGGAACCCCTGGACTACTGGGTGTGCAGGCTTGACCTATGTCCAGAGCTGGCACAATTTGCCATGTATCTCTTGGCTTGCCCCTCGTCGAGTGTCCTGTCCGAAAGGACGTTCAGCGCAGATAAGCGCACTTGCCTAGCTTACGACAATGTAGATTACCTCACATTTCTAAAAATTAATAAGGCATGGATTTCGAGGGAATTCAACACCTGTGACGACCACGTGAAAATGAATTTCCTTATGCCAGCCCACACATATCCGCCACCACCCAGAACAAAGAATGGTCCTTGTCATGTATATACAGCGGCCTAAAAGGCCTTTTCTGTCAGGTGAATGCCTAATTTTTGGGGCCTATACTCCTGTGGCCTACAGTAAAAATTTTATCCAGTGACTGCCTTATGTACCTCCAGCCACATCATCACAAGTTCTTTTCTGTCAGGTAAATGCCTAATTTTGGGGGCCTATACAGGCCTACAGTAACATTTTTATCCAGTGACCGCCTAATGTACTTCCAGCCACATAATCACAACTTCTTTTCTGTCAGGTGAATGCCTAATTTTTGGGGTCTGTACTCCAGTGGCCTACAGTAAAATTTTTATCCAGTGTCCGCCTAATGTACTTTCAGCCACATCATCACAAATTCTTTTCTGTCAGGTGAATGACAAATTTTTGGGGTCTGTACTGCCTACAGTAACATTTTTAGCCAGTGACCGCTTAATGTACCTCCAGCCACATAATCACAAGTTCTTTTCTGTCAGGTGAATGCCTAAGTTTTGGGGCCTGTACTCCCGTGGCCTAAAATACATTTTTTCTAGGCTCCATCAGGGCACATTTTTGAGATTTTCCCTTTAAAGAGGACCTTTCACCTTGAAAAACATTGTGAACTGAGTATGCTGCCATGTAGAGCGGCGCCCGGGGATCTCCCTGCACTTACTATTACCCCTGGGCGCCGCTCCGTTCTCCCGTTATCCCCTCCGGTACCTTTGCTCCTTAAGCTATAGTAGGCGGTGTCTTCCCTTGTCCTGTGGGCGTCTCCTTCTCCTAGGCTGTAGCGCTGGCCAATCGCAGCGCACAGCTCACAGCCTAGGAGAAAAAAAACTCCCAGGCTGTGAGCTGTACGCTGCGATTGGCCAGCGCTGCAGCCTAAGAGGGGGAGACGCCCACAGGACAAGGGCAGACATCGCCTACTATAACTTAGTGAGTAAAGATACCGGAGGGGATAACGGGAGAACGGAGCGGCGCCCGGGGATAATAGTAAGTGCAGTGAGGTCCCCGGGCGCCGCTCTACATGGCAGCATACTTAGTTCACAATGTTTTTCAAGGTGAAAGGTCCTCTTTAAGTTGCATAAAAATTGCCCCTGATTAAAATACATATTTTTTGTCTGAATTTTTGCCAATGATCCCCCTCTGGTATTTCACTGTCCATGTTTTGGGACTATTTGTGCACTCCTATTAAGTATTTGGTGGCTTCAAATATGACCTGAAGGTTGTTCAGGTTCGCCTGCCATTAAAGTGAATGGGGCCCACCGCAAATTTGCGGTTTGCGAACATTTGATAGCGAACGCGCTTCCACGAACTGTCCCGCCCGATGTTTGTCCATCACTATTGAGAAGCCTTCAACTATACCATATTATGCAATGCTACAAATAAGCTACAAGTCATGAGAGGCAAGATTAAAGATCACCGTAGATCAGGAATCAGCAACCTTTGACACTCCAGCTGTTCTGAAACCACAACTCCCAGAATGCGCCATTCACTGACATGTCATTATTAAACCAGAAAATCACCAGAAATGTTATTATTACACCACTGATCCATCAGACCAATGGCAGGGGTCTTTATTAAACTCTGAACATACCTTGGGCACTCTGGTGATTTGGCCTACCAGGGCTAATAATATAGATCAAGAAAGGGATGAATGCTAGGCACTACAAAAAATTTTGGCATCCCACAAATCTTGTACTATTCCCCAAATAACCTCATTAAAGTTGGAAAAATCCTCTTGAAAATGGCACTTTTATTGTAAATTTTGAATCTATGTCTCAAGTAAATGTACAATATTTGCATAACTATGGTGCTTTGAATGCATTTAACCCCTTAGTGATATAACATAACTCTTTTCTTCTGTATAGTTTTATGAGACCTTATATTTAAAGTTGTAGCTCTTAGGGTATCTATAATGTATAGAATAACTTTTTGCATTTTATTTTTGGGTGTAAATTGGTGGGAAAGTGAACACCTACCTTGAAAGTCAACTCATCATGAATCTGAGTGGCACGGCCCAAACTGTAGATGGTCTTGTTACACAGAAAGTGACCAAGTTCCAGGTGAGTAGATCTAAGACACATCTAAGGCACATCAGACCTGTGCATCAGTCCCTGGAGATACAGTTCTTGACTCAGAGAGGTGGTTTGAATAAGGTAAATTCCCATAAATGTCTGGTGACAGAGTGTGATGACTACAAGTAAAGGGAGATTCAGAGCTGGATGTCTGGTGGCCATAAGGCTTAACATGGCCTCTCTAGCAGGTGGATCCCACTAGTAAAACTGTGTTGCTGTGAAACAGTTTATTTGCCTCAGCCTGCCTTATTTCTATGCCATTTTAAAAGAACCCAAATGGTTGTGCTCTACCACCACTATTCCATGCTGGGCACTGTTTATTACAGGGAAATGGAAAAAAAAATGAAAATTCTATATTGCTTTTTTTGGATGTATCTTTATGCTATTCACAGTGCAGTATAGATATTATGTTAACTATGTATTATAAAATTCTGGAATTCAAACAAATTTTTTTTTTTTTAAGTTTGGATACAAAATATTTAACATTTTTGGTGATTTGTTTCTGGAGAATTAAGAGAAAGAGCAAGACAGAGGCTCTACCTAACAATGAGGGAACTTGCAATCTGGGTTGAATTTATCCACACCTGAATCATATTGGATGACCAATTTTGCCAGTTCATATCCAAATTAAATTTTATGAAATTTCATCTGTAATATGCAGATAAATTAGGTGTAGAAGTACTTATATTCACTACTATTTATATAGCTTGTGACAGGTAAAGCAGAGTAAAGTACAAGGTGCAGATTCTTGCACCAGATGAAGAGGTATGGTGGCTGACTGTGTGGCAATTTATTTATACAAGCAGAGGTGTCTGGTTGTTAGCTAGGTGATAGGTTTCCAAACCGTAGTCCCCCACCTGAAGCAGTGCCTGTAAAGCTGAAATTTTGCTGATCACTCTGCTGTTTCTGTACACTGAAGCTTCTTGAGATTTTGTTCTGGATTCTGAAGATCTCTCTGGAGTGATGACCTCACAGGAGAATTGGATAGACTTCCTAGGAGTAGAAATTCTAGCATATGCTTCCTCTCCCTTTGATGACTTAGGGAACTACCCACAGGAAGCAGGGCCAGCCCATTCCCACCAAGAAGGGAGGAACAGGGTGGTTAGCAACTATTCCTCCTCTGCTGGAACATATAGCCCAAACTATGAAAATACACAACAATAGATAATAAACATTTGCAGATATCCCCAGATCTGGGGTGCTGCACTTCCAGCCTGCTCTAACTCAGACATTCTCAATGAGACAACATTTTGCCTTTCTAGATATCTAAAGCAAAATACAACACAATCTGTGAATCTGACATTATGACATGTAAAACACTCAAGCATTAAATATTCATATGACAACATATATTATATTATTTTTAATCATTGGAAGTGTATTTTACATGTTGTAATCCCAGGTCATGTTGTATTTTGCTTTAAATATCTTTAGGTGCAGCATTATTAATAATGCTATATATGACCCTTTTTATTGTCAAACTGAAGAAGTGTTTTTTTCTGAGGTTTAAAATGAGGGAAGAATAGGCTCAAAGTTATTCCGGTTATTGCTCAGATGTGTAAATTGCTATATTTTTTTCTCTCCTAGCTGGTCCATCACATACAGGGTGGAAAGTATTGTATTTATCACCTGTCAGGGCTTGGCAGAACTGAGTTACGTGGAGCAGGACAGCATAAAATTATCATACACAAGCATGAAATTACAAAATCGTTTGGAACTGAACAACAAAATAATTTCATTTCAGATAGAGGCTATTCTATTTTTTAGCCTTGACATGTAGGCTGCCAAACGTTGAATTGAAATAGAGTGTGATGTGTATGGAATATAGACAACAATAACAACATAAGACATGTAAACTATCAATGCAAAAATTGTATATTAATGGATATACAGGTGTAAAAGTAAATGTTACACATGATGTCTCCAAATAAAGTGAAATTTCTACAGTCTGAACACTGTAGCATTACAGTACATAACAAGCTGTTTTAGCACTGATAAGTCTTTTGCAGACTAAAATATTTCAATAGCTTTCAAAAACCATGCATAAACTATATGAGAACATGTGAGAAAACATAAAACAACATGAAAAACCGTAAGGCATATGATCAAATGGTGAATAAGATGGGAACATTTGGTTTGGCTCTGTATTTACAACATTCCTTAATGGTAATTTGTCTTCATAATCTCCAACTATTATCTGCAGTACTACATGAATAGGACTGCATTTAAGGAGTACAGATCACTATGTTTTTATTTTTCTATTGCTACCCATTCCCCCACTGCTAGTGCTCGTAGCTCGTAGTCCAATATTATGCTGACAGATTCTCTTTAAGGGCTCTTTCACACGAGCGGATGCCGTGTGGGTAATCTGCTGCGTGAAAGAGAGCCAAGCCCCGCTCTGGGTAGCAGAGACACGGACAATTATCATGATTAATAATGCTTTGCGCCACTCTGTGATCTTTTTACTACAAAATCACAGTGAGATAAAGTTGTCACTGTGATTTTGTAGCAAAAAGGTCACAGAGAGGCACGGAACATTATCAATTATGTTAATGCTTCGTGTCTTTGCTGTCCAGAACGGGGCTTGGCTCTCTTTCATGCAGCGGATTACCCTCACGGGATCTGCTCGTGTGAAAGAGCCCTAAGGGTGTTGGCAGTACCCTCGAGCCTTTGCAAATATCTGCAAGGGTATCTGCAAATGGACAGGTATATATTGTTATGTATTGTTATGTTATGTATTGCATCCAGTATAGCCTTTTATGGATGGCACAGCTGGGATTAACAATCCTGGCTCAGCTATTGTAGGAGGCTAGGTGGTGGCTGTCCCCACCCCAAGTTTGGGAGTGTAGAGTGAGAGTTCAGAGAGAGATGAAGCAGTTTTCTCATGCTTCCTGGAAAGTTCCAGAGATTAACAGATCTTTGCCAGTTCTACAGAAAAAGAACTAAAGAAAGAGAGGAAGATAAGCATAGGAGTCAGCAAAATAACCTGCTACTACAGCCATTCTGACTTTGCTGCTGTAAGGGACACCATTAAGACATCCTTCACACCTGGACACATTCTGGCCAGATAGCCTACAAGACCCTGTATTCCACTGTGGACATTATAGCCATTATTTTCAAAGTACTGTTTCCAACCATAGATTCTACTGAGAGAGACTTTAGCAAGATAGAGAGGAAAGAGGGCCAAAACTCCTATTCTTGCCTAAGTCCATATGTTGTTATCTGGTAGAGAATTGCTCTGTCTACCATTGGAATTGTGTCTGCTATAATTGGATATATTACAATGCTAATGTTGCCCTTGAGTAAAGAGATGTTTATTTGTTTACCTTTGTCCTGGTTTCTGACTCCTACACCATGTGCTGGCTATTGCACTCTACAAGCCCTGCCTTGAACCAATACAAACAGTTAACATCACGGGCACCCCAACTACATTCACGCAGGAGCCATAGAACCAGAATGTGCCCTGGTGGATGAAAGGATGCTCCCTATTTTCACTGCATGGCCCAAGGGACCAACCCTGTGAGGAAAGCCACTGTGGTTGACTGTGACAGCCAGAGCCACTACCACTACCATTCTCCGCTCTGGCTCCTCCTAAGCTCAGTATATAGGCTGGGAAAATCTCCTGATATACAGTACACATCTAATTTCAATTTAAAACCAAAACTGAGGAAACGTAATATTATACAATTGTATGAATTACAAATAGGCTCTAATATTTAAATAAAAATTCTGTATATATGCATGGTGGTTGTTTATTTGTTAAATGTCTCTCTTTAATGCAACTAAAACCACTCTTTTGGCATATGGGAGCTTATTGATATGATTGGCATATGTTGCATTTGTTTTTTTAAGGTTGCATTTCATTTTTTTTCTTTTTCCCACATTTATATTATTTTTAACTGTTCAAGAACCAAGTTTAAAGCTGAACAGGATCAGAATTTTTAACTTGTTATTGTGGATAGAGTTGAGCGGACACCTGGATGTTCGGGTTCGACGGGTTCGGCCGAACTTCACAAAAAAGTTCGAGTTCGGAAGCCGAACTTGACCCCAAATCCGAACCCCATTGAAGTCAATGTGGACCCGAACTTTTGAGCACTAAAATGGCTCTAAAAAAGTCATGGAAAGGGCTAGAAGGCTGCAAATGGGGTTAAGAGCATGGCAAGTGCTCTGCAAACAAATGTGGATAGGGAAATTACTTAAAATAACATAAAATACATAAAAATGAAAAATTATAATCTTGATCTAGGAGGACAAGGTCCATATGGAGTAGGAGGTTGAGGAGGCAGTGGATGTGGCAGTGTAGGTGGAAGCGGCGGTGGAGGAGGAGGTGGTGGAAGCGGCGGTGGAGGAGGAGGAGGTGGTAGCCAACATTGGTTTTTGTTTTACATTTTTTTTTCTTTTGTTTAAATTAGGGTACACCCCAAAACATTGGGAAATATAACCTGTGATAACCCCCTTCAGCCGTGCTAAACAAACATTCAGGCAATACACTGGCTGCAGGGCAGGCCAGCACCTCCAAGGCATAAAAGGCAAGCTCAGGCCATGTGCCCAATTTGGAGACCCAGAAGTTGAAGGGGGCAGACCCATCAGTCAGTACGTGTAGGCGTGTGCACACATACTGCTCCACCATGTTGCATGTCCCTGTGATGTCCACGATCCAATTGGATATCTGCTTTATCAACTTTTTATGTTCTTTTCTGCACCTACCATGTTAATCCCGGTTAGCGGCGAATCAGGCTTCCACGCCGGAGAGGAAGCGTGAGAAAGGAATACCACATCCAAGGGAGGTCAATGGCTACAATGTGAGCAAGCTGAAATGTGGGATAAGTTATTAAAGTGGAAGGATCGAATGAAAGGGACAAATAAAGACAAATTTTAGAAATTTAAGTCCCTGTTACCTATGCAGAGCAGGGGTTTTTCATCTGCAAAAATAGGTTAATGTCACCCACCAATGGAACAGCCAATTTTAAAAAATTTCAGACCCTGTCAACTATGTAGAGCAGGGGTTTATTTACGGCAAAACTGTGTTAATGTCACACACCAATTGAACAGACGATTTTACAAAAATTAGGTCCCTGTCACCTATGCAGAGCAGGGGTTTGTATATGGCAAAATTGGGAAAATGTCACCTGACAATGTAACACACGATTTTTTAAATTTAGGTACCTGTCACCTATGCAGAGCAGGGGTTTATTCACGGCAAAACTGTGTTCATGTCACTCACCAATTGAACAGACAATTTTAAAAAAATTAGGTCCCTGTCACCTATGCAGAGCAGGGGTTTGTATACGGCAAAATTGGAAAATGTCACTTGACAATATAACAGACGATTTTTTGAAATTTAGGTCCATGTCACCTATGCAGAGCAGGGGTTTATTCACATCAAAAATGGTAAAATGTCACCCAAGAATGTAACAGACGAATTAGTGGGAGAGAAGAAATGCAAATGAGCTCTTAACAAGCTTTGCCTCTAATGCCACCAGATGTAAGGTAGCTATCATATAAGTCAATATTTAGCTCTCAAAATAAGCCTTGAGACATGACTTGGATATTAAATAAGCCAGCATCACAGCTGAAGACAGCTGTTTCGGGGGTAATTGCCCCTCATCAATGCAGAGCAGAGAGTACTGGCTTAACTGGGTAGGAGGCCTGTGTCCGAGCAAGGGGGGAACTAACTCTCCTTAGGGAGAGAGCACCTTAATCAGTGTAAGGAGACTTATAGGCCATACATGCTCCTCTGGAATTCTGGGAGGGAAGAAATGCAAATGAGCTCTTAACAAGCTCTGCCTCTAATGCCACCAGATGTAAGGCAGCTATCCTATAAGTCAATATTCAGCTCTTAAAATAAGCCTTGAAACATGACTTGGATATTAAATAAGCCAGCACCTCATATGCAGACAGCTGTTTCGGGGTGATTGCCCCTCATCAGTGCAGAGCAGAGAGTACTGGCTTAGCTGGGACTCAAGGCTTATTTTAAGAGCTGAATATTGACTTATAGGATAGCTGCCTTACATCTGGTGGCATTAGAGGCAAAGCTTGTTAAGAGCTCATTTGCATGTATGGCCTATAAGTCTTCTCACACTGATTAAGGTGCTCTCTCCCTAAGGAGAGTTAGTTCCCCCTTGCTCGGACACGGGCCTCCTACTCAGTTAAGCCAGTACTCTCTGCTCTGCACTGATGAGGGGCAATCACCCCAAAACAGCTGTCTGCAGATGAGGTGCTGACTTATTTAATATCCAAGTCATGTCTCAAGGCTTATTTTAAGAGCTAAATATTGACTTATAGGATAGCTGCCTTACATCTGGTGGCATTAGAGGCAGAGCTTGTTAAGAGCTCATTTGCATTTCTTCCCTCCCAGAATTCCAGAGGAGCATATATGGCCTATAATGCCTCGTTTCCACTGAGCGGATCGGTTCGGGTCGGTACGGTACGGTTCGCTATTTTGGGTGTTTCCACTATGAAAGCGATCCATACAAGCGAACCGTACCGCACCATTCAGGGTCCTGCTTCAGATGTAGGGCCATAGAAAAAAGGAACGGTTCGGATAGGGCGGAGCTACTTGCGTCACACAATACATTCTCCTGATTGGCGGCCTGAATTACGTCAAACGTAAGCGCAACATAAACTCCACGCCGCGATCCAAGGATGCCTGCAAACAACAGCAAGCTGTGGTCGTCTCAGGAACTATCCACTTTTTTAACTATTCTTGGGGATGGCGCTATTCAGAGTGAGCTTGATGGATCAGTGAGAAATGAAAAGGTGTTCCAAGATATTTCTCAGCGGATGGCGGCCGAAGGATTTGAACGGACGTCGGGGCAATGTAGGGCAAAGCTTAAGAAGCTTAAAATACAATATAAAAAAATGAAGGATGCCAACGGCCGTAGTGGAAACAGTCGCAGTACCTGGAAGTGGTACGATGCCATGGACGCCATTTACGGTCATATACCGGCAAACCAAGGCAGGGAGGGAGGTCTGGACTCTGCTACTGCACTTCTCGATAGAACCTGTTGGTAAGTGTTTTTTTTTTTTTGATTCTGCTTATCATTTCGCTCTGCTAACCGTTATAGTAAAAATATATATAACCATATTTGCATTTTCAGATACAGTTGAAGGACTCTCCAATGATGCGTCAAACTTGTCTGATGATGGTCCGTCAATGTCGTTTAGCAGCACCAGCACTATTGCATCACCACCTTCCAGCCAACCACATAGTACGCCCAATGCACCCCGGCAAACTGGTAAGACATGATTTGTTTTTTTTCTTATTTTTTAATTAGTGCATATATTTTGTCCACTCACACTTGAAAGAGTACATAGCAAGATTACTTGTGAACTTTTTTGTGTCTATACTGTATTCTGTTCTGTTGTATATTCCAGGTGAAAGGAGACGCTCGCAGCTGGATCTGCGCACAGTCATGGAGGATATGCGGGCAGCTGAGGAAAGGCAGCTGGAAAGGCTGGATATCCTTTCTGAGCGGAGGTTTCAGGCACTGCGTCAGGATGCCCAGGAAGCGATGCGCCAGGAGGCTGAATTTGCACGGCAGCAGATGGAGCAGTTGGCTACATTCAACCAGGCCTTCCTGGGTGTCCTTGGGCAGCTTGTTCAAGTGCTAGGAGCCAGTCGTGATCCCAGACCACCACCAAGGGAGTAGTCCCTCTCTGCCAGCACTGTTCTGGTGTAAAGATTTGATGTAAATATGTATATTTCTTAGTATATAGCAAGATTACTTTTTGTTTTGAAAATAAAAGACATGAGAGACCCTGGTTGTGTCTGATGTAAGGTAAACTTTATTTGACCAATAAAAAATTAATACCACAATAAAAATTAAGCGATAAGGTATCGCATCAGAGCCTGACGTACCTCATTGCACTCTTCCTCCATATCCTGTGCTACTACCCGTACTGGCTCTTCTGTATTCGTATTCCAGTCCTAGTAGAAGTCTTCTCCATGTCTTTCACAAATATTGTGAAGAGCACAGCAAGTAAGCACCATGGCTTTTGCAAGTTCAATGTCACTGTCATTTCTTTTCATAAGACACCGCCATCTACCCTTTAGTCTTCCAAATGCATTCTCTACAACCACCCTTGCCCTGGATGTTTTCCTGTTGTAAATTTGCTGTTCTGGTGTCAGGCGGCCATTGTCACCGAATGGTTTCAGGAGCCAATTTTGTGAAGGGTATGCAGAATCCCCGAGCACATAATAGCCAACATTCACCCCTGAAATGTTCCTTGTGTGGCCAGAGTACAGGCCTCCCTGGCCAACCCAGTCCCAAAATGTTGACAATCTTAGAACTCGAGCATCATGCAAACTTCCAGGTTTTCCAACATTCACACTCCAGAATAGTCCTTTTCCATCCACTACTCCCTGGAGGATGATGGAATGCCAGCCTTTTCGGTTAAAATAGTCAGTATACTTGTGGTGCTATTATTGGTATGTGTGAACCATCAATAGCGCCAACACACTGTGGAAGGCCCCACCTATCCTCAAAGTAGTTAGCCATGTCTTTTAGCTTTTCACTGTCTGGAAAATGAACAATCTCAGGAGCTAGCAATGTGCAGACAGCCTTACAGAAGTCCTGCACACACCGGCACACTGTTGATTTGCTCACACCGAAAAGGTGGCCTATACTTCGGTATTCACTGTTGGTAGCCAGCTTCCACAGTGCAATGGCAACTCTTTTCTTCACTGGAAAACTAGCTCTGAAGTTGGTGCTTTGCTTCTCCATTGCTGGACTTACCTTTGCGCAAAGGTATCCAAAGGTTTCCTCCGACATTCTGAAATTGCGCAGCCACTGTGTGTGTGTAAATCCGAGGACGGTCACATCCCACCACTCATTGGAACGGGGTAGAGCCCAAATGACTGGTCGGCGGCGCTGCTTTAACGAAAGGAGAAGGATCTAAAAAACAAGTTTAAAAAACAAAGGGTCAGATTGCATTATTTATAAAAGCGGACAAAAAATAACAAGGATTATTTTATGTAGAATACTATGTCAATTTAACATACGTGTGCATACAGTAACGCATACAGTTGATGCTTACCCTATAGCTCTGCCGTCTTTGTCTTTGTCGTACAAGGCTGTATTTCTCCTCCCGGCTCAAGATCCAAGTTCGAAGTTTTCGTCTCTTTTCTGCTGTATTTCTCTTTGCCGCTCGCAACCTTCTCTGATACAGAACAGCATGCATTTTAACTACCATACACCAAAATGCAAGTAGTGAAAACACAAGCTGCTGGATAACCTCCATCTTTGTTGTTTATAGCGTCGCGTTTGTTGTCGCACTAGTGTGACGTCACGCTACGCATTTTTTTCTTAACCACGTATGGACCCGGCGGCCCGAGTTGCAGTGGAAACGCTCACCTAAATAGACCGGACCATTACAAATCTTCCAAACTGTGCCGACCCGAACCGATCCGCTCAGTGGAAACGAGGCATAAGTGTCCTCACACTGATTAAGGTGTTCTCTCCCTAAGGAGAGTTAGACGAATTAGTGAAATGTATTTCCTTGTACACTAGGTGGAGCAAGGGTATATCACAGTAAAAAATTGGTGAATGCCACCCAACTATGTAACAGAGAAATTAGTGAAATTTATTAACCTGAATACTAGGTAGTACAGGGGTATAGCACAGCCCAAAATTTGTGAATGTCACCTGACAACGTAACAGACAAATTAGTGAAATGTATTAACCTGTCCACTAGTTAAAGCAGGGTTATATCACAGCCAAAAATTTGGGATATGTAACCCAACAATGTATCAGAAAAATTAGTGAAATGACTTAAAATAAAATAAAATACGTAAAAATTTAAAATAATAATCTTGATCTATGAGGTGGAGGTCAATATGGAGTAGGAGGTTTAGGAGGCGGTGGACGTAGCGGTGAAGGTGGAAGCGGCCATGGAGGAGGACGAGGAAGCCAAAACTGGTTTTTATTTTTTATTTTTATTTAATTTTTTATTTAATTTTATTTTTTATTTATTTATTTATATATTAGGGTACACCCCAAAAGAGTGGGAAATATCAAAAATACAACAATGAGCAATTACGCTGTAGTATAATAATGGCTTGGTAAGGCCGGTATACATGTCTATTCTGCACAAGGTACGGACAAGTCCTGTGGGATCCATGACTGGTTCATTTTAATGAACGTGAGCTTGACCACATTTGCTGTGGACAGCGGCTGCGCTTGTCTGTGATAACGCCAACTGCCATGCTAAACACACTTTCAGACAATACACTGGCTGCAGAGCAGGCCAGCACCTCCAAGGCGTAAAGAGCAAACTCGGGCCATGTGCCCAATTTGGAGCCCCAGAAGTTGAAGGGGGCAGACCCATCATACAGTCTGTGTAGGCATGTGCACACATACTGCTCCACCATGTTGCTGAAATGCTGCCTCCTGCTAAGACGTTCCATATCAGCTTGTGGTGCTGGTTGTTGTGGCGTGCTGACAAAGCTTTTCCACATTTCGGCCATGCTAACCCTGCCTTCTGAGGTGCTGGTGGTGCCCCAGCTGCGTTGGCAACCTCTTCCTCCTCCTCTGCCTTCGCCTTGTGCTTCCACTGTGCCCCCGCTGTCAGGTGGGAATGCCACCAGCAGCGCGTCTACCAGCGTGCGCTTGTACTCGCGCATCTTACGATCACGCTCCAGTGATGGAATTAAGGACGGTACATTGTCCTTGTAACGGGGATCCAGCAGCGTGGCCACCCAGTAATCAGCACAAGTTAGAATGTGGGCAACTCGGCGGTCGTTGCGGAGACATTGCAGCATGTAATTGCTCATGTGTGCCAGGCTGCCCAGAGGCAACAAAAAGCTGTCCTCTGTGGGAGGTGTATCGTCTGTGTCCTCTGTATCCCCCCATCCACGCACCAGTGAAGGCCATGAGCTGATTTGGGTGCCACCCTGCTGTGAACACGGTTCCTCCTCCATCTCCTCCTCCTTATCCTCCACCTCCTCATCCTCCAGAACTGTGCCCTTGCTTGACAATTGTGTACCTGGCGTTTGTTGGTTCAGGATTCAGGAACCCACCCTCGGAGCCACTTGTGAATGACTGGCCTGAAACCCTTGGAAATGGTCCCTCTTACTCCTCCTCCTCCTGTGTCACATCCTCTTCCATCATCGCCCAAAGTATTTTTTTAAGGAGGCACAGAAGTGGGATAGTAACGCTAAAAAAGGGCGTCATCGGCACTGGCCATGTTGGTGGAGTACTCGAAACAGCGCAACAAGGAACACAGATCTCACATGGAGGCCAAGTCTTTGGTGGTGAAGTGGTGCTGTTCCGCAGAGCGACTCACCCGTGCGTGCTGCAGCTTAAACTCCACTATCGCCTGCTGCTGCTCGCATAGTCTGGCCAGCATGTGCAAAGTGGAGGGTGAGTGTGAGAATGCCGAAAGCGTGCACAGACGGCCCACAATTTTTGCAGCAGCTCTGACATATCGGGGTAATTTTTAAGGAACCTCTGCATCACCAAATTCAGCACATGCGCCAGGCAAGGGATGTGCGTCAAACCGGCTAGTCCCAGAGCTGCTATGAAATTTCACCCTTTTTATCGCACACCACCAGGCCAGGCTTGAGGCTCACTGGCACCAACCACTCATCGGTCTGTTGTTCCATGCCTGTTCACAGCTCCTGTGCGGTGTGGGGTTTGTCCCCCAAACAAATACGTTTTAAACCTGCCTGCTGTCGTTCACAGCAGGCAGGTGTTGGTTGTGAAGGTGTTACACTGACCGGATGAGGAGGTGGTAGAGGATGAGGAAGCAGAGTAGGAGGAGGAAGCAACATGAGGCAAACTGAAGTGCCCTTCAATCCTCGGTGGTGGAAGGACATGCGCCAAACTGCTATCCGCCTCAGACCCAGCCGCCACTGCATTTACCCAGTGTGCTGTTAGGGAGATATAGCGTTCCTGACCTTGCTTACTGGTCCACATATACATAGTTAGGTGGACCTTGCCACAGATGGCGTTGCGCAGTGCACACCTGATTTTGTCCCCCACTTGGTTGTGCAGGGAAGGGATTGCTCACCTGGAAAAGTAGTGGCGGCTGGGCACAACGTACTGTGGGACAGCCACCGCCATAAGGCTTTTAAAACTCTCCGTCTCCACCAGACGGATTGACAACAATTCAAATCCAAGTCATTTTGAAATGCTGCCATTCAGAGCCAGGGATCGCGGGTGGGTAGGGGGGTACTTCCTCTTTCGCTCCAGTGTTTGGGAGATAGAGAGTTGAACACTTCCATGGGACATTGTGGAGATACTTGGTGACCCAGGTGGTGGCGTTGGTGGCAGATACTCTGTTTGCGGGGTGGCAGGTGTCACTGTCACTACAGAGGTGGATGAAGAGGCTGAGACTGCAGCAGAAGAAGAAGCAGGAGGAGCCAGAGACCTTTCTATGTTTTTGAGGAGTCTACTCCACTGCAGCTCGTGCTTTGCACTTAGATTCCTGGTCATGCAGGTTGTGCTCAGGTTGAGAACATTTATGCCTCGCTTCAGGCTCTGATTGCACAGCTGGGAACTCCTTAGAGCTAGCGTTGGTGTGCTGGGTCCCTTGCTGCGGTGGGCAGTAGCAGGCGTACTGTCTAGGGGATGGCCGCTCTGCTTTTGCACCCTGCTCCCTCTTCTGCTGTTCTGGTGGCTCTGTGTAACCATCACCTCTTCCTCCGAACTACACAGGTCACTCACATGACCTGGATTCCATGTGGGGTCGAGGACCTCATCGTCCTCCACATCATCTTCCACCCAGTCTTCACCCCTGCCCTCCTTGTCGGTCTGCACACTGCAGAAAGCCCCAGCAGTTGGCACCTGTGTTTCGTCATCATCCTAGACGTGCTGCTGTGGTCCTCCCATGTACTCATCCTGAAACATAAGTGGTTGGGCAACAGTGCACTCAATCGCTTCGAATTCTGGGGCAGGGCTATGTGGATGGCCCTGGGAAACCCTGCTAGCAGAGTCATCAAAAAGTAGAAGAGACTGCTCCATGACTTGGGGCTCAGACTGCTTGGCTGATTTTCAAGGGGGTGAGGTAAAAGACTGATAGGCATCGGCTGCAGGTGTTAACTCTGATCTTTAAGCAGGAGACTGGGTGGGAGACAATGTGAAGGAACTGGAGGCACTGTCAGCCACCCAATCTACTATCGCCTGTACTTGTTCTGACCTCACCATTCGTAGAGCCGCATTCGGCCCGACCAAATAACGCAGAAGGTTCTGTCGCCTACTCACACCTGAGGAAGGTGTTTCACTTGTGCGTGTAGCTAGACACAGATCAACCACGTCCTCTCCCTGCAACAGGAGCTCCACCAGCAGCACCATGACCGGGGTCACTTGACACTCTCCTCATTCTTCTTGTTCACTTACCAAACTAACAGATGGTTTTTGTCAGGCGACAATGTAACCGCCAATAGTCAACAATTAAGTTAACTGAGAGTAAGGCAGTGCCGGTGTCATAAAGAGGAAAAATTTCTTGATGTCACACAATAGTGTGACAGGCGAATTCTATACAATTACTTCACGGTCACAAAATTTTTTAATTTGTCAACCAACAATGTAACTGCAGTATTGACTGGATGTATTTGACAGTGACAAATGCAGCAAAGGCCCCAGATGTAGGGTCTTGGAAATAATTGGTGTTTTTTTAAAACAAGAATATAACAGCAGTATCTAACACTTGTATTGGAATGTGACAAATGCAGCAAAGGCCGCAAATGTATTATCTTGCCCAAAATGTTTTTTTTTTTTATACCAGAATATAACAGCACTATGTAACGCTTGTATTTCCGTGACAAATGCAGCAAAGGCACCAGATGTAGGGTATTGCAAAAAATGGGTGTTTTTTTTAAAACCAGAATATAATTGCAGTATTTCAAGCTTGTATTTCACTGTAACAAATGCAGCAAAGGCCCCAGATAAAGGGTATTGCAAAAATTGGGTGTTTTTTTTTTAACCCAGGATATAAATTCAGTATTTCAAGCTTGTATTTCACTGTCACAAATTCAACAAATGCTGTAAATGTATTATCTTGCCAAAAATGGGTGTTTTAAGAATACCAGAATATAACAGCAGTATATCACATTTGTATTGGACTGTCAGAAATGCAGCAAAGGCAGCACACTTATTTTCTTGCCAAAATTGGTGTTTTTTTAATACCAGAATATAACAGCACTATCTAATGCTTGTATTTCACTGTGACAAATGCAGCAAAGGCACCACATGTAGGCTATTGCAAAAAATGGGTGTTTTTTTTTTTTAAAACCCAGAATATAATTGCAGTATTTCAATCTTGTATTTCAATGTCAGAAATGCAAATATGCTTTGCAGGTGCACTGAACTTGCATAAAATGGCCACCGACGCCCACCTAACTAACAGACAAATAAAAGTTATTTTTCTGTGTCACTGGGTTCAGGGCAGGGTAAAAAAAATGTGCACTGCACCCACAAAACAAAATCGCTGTAGATCGCTGAGTTAACAAGCACTTCAGATAACTGATTCTTTCCTATTCACTCCCTCACAGCAGCAGCATCCTATCCCTACCCTAATAAGAACAGAGTGACGTGCAGCGCTACGTGACTCCAGCTCATATAGAGGCTGGGTCACATGCTGCACTGGCCAATGACAGCCATGCCATTAGTAGGCATGGCTGTGATGGCTTCTAAGGGCACATGAGTTAAACACTTGTTGATTGGCTGCTCTGCAGCCTTTCAAAAAGCGCCATTAACTTGCCGAACACCGAACACCGAACCCGAACCCAAACTTTTACTGAAAAGTTTGGGTTCGGGTCTAGGGTCCAAAAATCCTAAAGTTCGGTACGAACCCAAACTTTACAGTTCGGATTCGCTCAACCCTAATTGTGGACTATGGCCCAGGGTCACTGGTTCAAAAGCAGGAAGCTGATGGGGACTACTAGATGGCAACTACTTAGCCCCTAAACGATCATAGATCACCACAGATAGCTCCATTAAATATAATGCAATACCAGAGATTTCATTATTAAAGTTGTTGTCCCATGAGAAATATTCTACAGTTTTCAAACCAGCACCTAGATCTGAATACTTTTTCAATTTCAAGTAATTAAAAATGCATTTTAGCTACTAAGTTATTCTATTAAATCTATCTGTATAGCGCTGTTTGTTCTTTTTTTTCTAATTTCTCTGTCCTGCTCACTGAGATGGAAGCAGATTCTCAGTTCCATCCTTCAGCTGCCACCAGCTGCATCAGATATGGCACACCCCTGAGAAAGGACATGCCCCCTAAGCTGACAGCTTGAAGTAAATCATGCAGAACAATGGGAGCAATGAATGGGAGATCTCTGGATCAATGTGAGGTACAGGGCTGGTTCTAGCTTTGTTAGAAAGAGGTTGCCATGCACTTGATTGTATTTTATTTTACATTTTTAAATGATTCATGGCATAATTTTAAGCCTTTCACTACTAGAGTTGAGTGCGAATATTCAAAATGCAAATTTTTATTGATAATATTATCACTTTGCGATTTTGCGAATATTTAGAATATAGCGATATACACGCACCTAAAGAATTATTAGAAACACCATACTAATACGGTGTTGGACCCCCTTTTGCCTTCAGAACTGCCTTAATTCTATGTGGCATTGATTCAACAAGGTGCTGATAGCATTCTTTAGAAATGTTGGCCCATATTGATAGGATTGCATCTTGCAGTTGATGGAGATTTGAGGGATGCACATCCAGGGCACGAAGCTCCCGTTCCACCACATCCCAAAGATGCTCTATTGGGTTGAGATCTGGTGACTGTGGGGGCCCTTTTAGTACAGTGAACTCATTGTCATGTTCAAGAAACCAATTTGAAATGATTCGAGCTTTGTGACATGGTGCATTATCCTGCTGGAAGTAGCCATCAGAGGATGGGTACATGGTGGTCATGAAGGGATGGACATGGTCAGAAACAATGCTCAGGTAGCCCGTGGCATTTAAACGATGCCCAATTGGCACTAAGGGGCCTAAAGTGTGCCCAGAAAACATCCCCCACACCATTACACCACCACCACCAGCCTGCACAGTGGTAACAAGGCATGATGGATACATGTTCTCATTCTGTTTACGCCAAATTCGGACTCTACCATTTGAATGTCTCAACAGAAATCGAGACTCATCAGACCAGGCAACATTTTTCCAGTCTTCAACAGTCCAATTTTGGTGAGCTCGTGCAAATTGTAACCTCTTTTTCCTATTTGTAGTGGAGATGAGTGGTACCCGGTGGGGTCTTCTGCTGTTGTAGCTCATCCGCCTCAAGGTTGTGCGTGTTGTGGCTTCACAAATGCTTTGCTGCATACCTCGGTTGTAACGAGTGGTTATTTCAGTCAACGTTGCTCTTCTATCAGCCTGAATCAGTCGGCCCATTCTCCTCTGACCTCTAGCATCCACAAGGACTGCCGCATACTGGATGTTTTTCCCTTTTCACACCATTCTTTGTAAACCCTAGAAATGGTTGTGCGTGAAAATCCCAGTAACTGAGCAGATTGTGAAATACTCAGACCGGCCCGTCTGGCACCAACAACCATGCCACGCTCAAAATTGCTTAAATCACCTTTCTTTTCCATTCTGACATTCAGTTTGGAGTTCAGGAGATTCTCTTGACCAGGACCACCCCCCTAAATGCATTGAAGCAACTGCCATGTGATTGGTTGACTAGATAATTGCATTAATGAGAAATAGAACAGGTGTTCCTAATAATTCTTTAGGTGAGTGTATATTCGTAATTACGAATATTCATTTATTTATTTTTACACAGTACACATAACAATGATGTGTACAGTGTAAAAAAAAACATGTGATCATCCCTCCCCGCTTCTAGGTCGTGTTTCAAAGGCACAAATATAACTTACATTGAGACAGTGACTGCGGATATTCTTTGCAATGCGAATATTGGCACCTCGCGAGGACATTGAACCCTCCCTTCTTTGAGCTTGTGGGCCAATGAGAAGGAGGCAAAGAGGTTGGCAACATCCCTAGCAACCAATTGTAAAGTTGCCCACCCCTTCACTATATAAGATCGTTTCCCTGCAGCCATTTTGTGCAGTTTCATTTGGTGTTGGTTGTGACATAGAAACATAGAATGTGTCGGCAGATAAGAACCATTTGGCCCATCAAGTCTGCCCAATATACTGAATACTATGAATAGCCCCTGGCCCTATCTTATATGAAGGATGGCCTTATGCCTATCCCATGCATGCTTAAACTCCTTCACTGTATTTGCAGCTACCACTTCTGCAGGAAGACTATTCCATGCATCCACTACTCTCTCGGTAAAGTAATACTTCCTGATATTACTTTTAAACCTTTGCCCCGCTAGAGTGACTGGAGCTGATTCTGTGCAGTGCTTTTTTAAAAGCAAATTATCCATTTGATTGTCTTGATATATACTGAACTGATAGTTAGTGTTAGATAGGGTAGGTTAGTGTAGAAGATAGTTTCTAGTGTAGGGAACTGTGTAGCTGATAGGTTCTAGTGCAGGGTGTAGTGTAGGGTATAGTTAGCCAAAAGATATCCATTTAGTTAGTGTGAGATAGTATAGGTTAGTTAGGGAATAGTATAGCAGAGAGTTTCAAGAGCAGGGTGTAGGTTAGATATAGTATAGTGTATGGTTTAGTATTGTTTTAGTTTAGTGTCTGTGTAATTAAAAATAACAAAAAAAAGTTTATTAGTGTTAGTTTATTAGTGTTAGTTTATTATTGTTCAGTTGGTTTAGTGTCTGCATCTTTTGTTAGTTAAAAAAACAAAAAAAGTTAATTAGTTTTAGTATTTAGTGTTTTTTTTTACTGTTCAGTTGGAGTAGTGTGTGCGTCAGTGTTTGCGTCTTTTGCTAATTAAAAAAAAACAACTCAAAAAGAAAAAAAAGTTTATTAGTTTTAGTTTTTATTGTTGTTTTTTTACTGTTTAGTCAGTGTAGTGTCTGCGTTATTGTCTGCGTCTTTTGTTAGTTACATTTTTTTTATTAGTTTTAGTTTTTAGTGTTAGTATTTTACTGTTCAGTTGGTGTAATGTGTGCGTCAGTGTCTGCATCTTTGTTTAGTTAAAAAAAACACAAAAACTAAAAAAGTTTATTAGTTTTAGTTTTTATTGTTATTTTTTTTTCTGGTTAGTCGGTGTAGTGTCTGCGTTAGTGTCTGCGTCTTTTGTTAGTAAAAAAAAAAAGTTTATTAGTTTTACTTATTAGTGTTAGTTTTTTACTGTTTAGTTGGTGTAGTGTCTGTGTCCGTAGTTATTTTTTAAAAAAACACACAAAAAAAACTATCACTGTTATTGATTTTATTTTTTTATTTTTATTTTTTGCCCCAGAGTCACCATCCCAATAAAGTTCTTTCTAAATTCCTGTATATTTTTTATTTATTTTTTGCTACATAAAAACAAATGAGTACTTCACGTGGGCGTTCAGGCAGCAGTGGTAGGGGTTCCCGTGCTGGACCTCTGCCAGCATGGGGCCGTTCCTCTACCCACAGAGGGGCAGGCGCAGGAGTCAGGAGCGTCCGCCTCATTCGGGACTTTTTTGGCCGTGACAGCCGGCCCATTTCTAGTCAGGACGCCGAGGCAGTAGTGGCTATTGTGGCAAAAGCCAGTGCCACGGAGTCCTCTGCCCCGGCTCCTAGCAGCAGAAGCAGCACTCCGCCTCCTGTAAGACCAACCCCCAACCCTCAAGAATTTCCCCTGCTCCGACACTGAGAGGGACCTCTTGGGGGAGGCGATGTATGAGGCGGAATTGCAGTTTAGTCCTCATGAGCAGGACCTTTTGGAAGGGATGGAGGAGGCAAGGGTAACGCCTGTCAATACCCCAGTGACATCCCTTCAAACTGGTGCGGCTGGTGTCAGCCACACAATCCCCGCACCTAGTCGGACCCAGGCATCAGCAAAGGGACAGTGGAGCCCAGTCAGGGGCTTCATGTCTGCTGTTCCCCTCAGTCCACCACTGGTTGGTCCTGGGTCTGACATATCGGGGGACGAAGAGGAGGGTGACCCAGAATGGGTGCCACCTCCCTTGTCAGGCTTCAGCAGCACTGATGAGGAAAAAGGTAGGCACCCAAGGCAAACGGTGCGACAGGTTTCCAGGGAGCCCAGGGTCAGGGGCTCCACTAGTAATGGCAGCAGTAGGAAGTAGCAGCAGCCAGCTCTACCTGTGCACACAGAGCCTGAACAGGCGCAAGTCAGCACCAACCCATCTGGCAAGAGGTCGGTGCGGAAGTCGCCTGTTTGACTTATTTCACCCTGACAGCAGATTATGTCATAATTGGCATTTGTAAACTGTGCCATGCCTGGGTGAGGAGAGGGAGGTCTGGGGCTCGGCTGGGTACCACTGCACTTACCCAGCACCTGAGAGTCAACCACTGGTGGGAGTGGGAACAGATGCAGGGTGGTCGTAGCAGCAGCGCCACCAGAAGTGCGCAGAGGACAGCAGCTCCTGCCACTGTACTGCAGCCACCCTAACCCCTTCCAACTATGCATTCCTACTCCCCCGCTCCCTCTCCTAGATGTACTGGTACCGGCAGCCATACCTCTGCCTCTACTTCACCCTCCTCAATGTCCTCCACTGCCGTCCGGCGCCAGCCGTCAGTTACCAACGCACCGTGCCCTAGGCCCCCGGGGACCAACGTGCGTGTTCACTCAATGGGCTCCTGGCAAGGATTATCGCCTAACATCTGCTGCCCTTCAATTTTGTGGACAGCAATCCATTCCGGCAGATGTTGGAGCAGGCCCAACCCAGATGGCGTGTCCCCAGCCGCCATTTCTTTGCCAGGACCGGCGTACCTGCCCTACACCAGCACATTGTGCACAATGTATCCCTGTCTCTGGATCATGCTGTCAGCAACAGGGTGCGTCTGACAAAGGATGCTTGGACCAGCAGAATGGGCAGGGACAATACATCAGATTCACAGTCCATTAGGTTTCCCTTCGAGGCGCTGGGTAGGGATCAGCGGCATCTGAGTTTGTAGTGCCGTCCCGGGGTGTACAGGTGAGAACTACTGCTCTCCCGCAAGCCACTGTCTCCACGGCTGCTGAGTCCCCGTGGCTATGCAAGTGTGGGGCACGTCCGCTGCCAGGCCGTGCTCCAGCTTGTGAGCTTAGGGAAGCAGAGACACACTGGACCTGATGTTCTGACTGCACTACAGGCTCAGGTCCAGAAGTGGCTAACACCCCGCCGCCCTCCATGCTGGCAGTCTTACACACGTGTCCTGTATGGCACATGTACTCAACCTTGTGGTACAAAAGTTCTTACGCACTTTTTGCAAAGGGTACGGAGGATTGCCAGTCACTTCCAATGCTCCCCAACCGCCGCCGCGTCCCTGTCCAAACTGCAGCGGGACAACAGCCTGCCCCCTCACAGGCTGATTGTGGACAGCGTGACGTGGTGGAACTCCACCCTCCACATGCTGGAAAGGTTCTGGGAGCAGCGACGGGCAGTGAGGGAATACCTGCTAGTATCTAGGCACTCCAGGGCCATCACACCCACTCCCCTATATCACTAATGCGGAGTTGAGGCAGATACAGCAGATCTGCCATGTGTTGGCCCCATTTAAGCAGGCAACCAAGATGGTTAGCGGGGAGCATGTCAGCCTCAATGACGTGCTCCCCTTCCGGCTGGACAGGACACTATATCTCCTGCTCGAGGCTGGGCAGAGTTCTTTGGTGGAGAAAGACGAGGCAACACTGCACCTCCAAGACCAGGCCCAGAAAGAGGAGGAGGGGGAGGAGGAGGAATTGATTCATGAGTTTGTTAACGTCCAGGAGTCTGGCGCCTGGTCAGGAGCGAGAGCCGTTGCTGGGGGCACCGTTAGTCTGGGGAAACAGCAGTAACAGCAGCAGGAGGACCAAGAGGTCATGGTCCCGGGCAGCCATGAAGAGTCACAGCGGGCTGTCCTTCTTCCCCATGGCTGCCCATATGTTGTAATTCCTCAGGAGAGACCCCAGGATCAGGAAAATTAAGGGGAGGGTTGATTATTGGTCGGCCACTCGTTTCAAAAGTGCCCGATATGGAAAATTATTGCAGACCGGTGCAGGTGGCATGTCTATTTAATTTAGTAGTAATTATGTGTGTGATTTCAAAACGTAAAAATAATGTAAAAAAAATCTGATATTGGAAAAGAATAGAATTTTGTATGCATGTTACCGCATTCCTGCTGTACAATTAGAAGTTGAACCTCCTGCTGACAGATATGTCTTAGTTTAGTTATGGTGTTGTCCTGGTCTGGTGGGGGCCCATTCCTGGGAACACATTCCTGCTGCACACTTAGAACCTGCTGCTGCCTGTCCTGCTGAGTTAGGCCAAGATATGTGTAGGCCTTATACTCAACCGTTACTATCTACTTGCTGCTGATACTACTGCTGCTGTCTGTCCTGATCATGCTAAGTTATCTTTGGCCCTTTTACCATACCATTACCTGCTGCTGCCTGTCCTGCTGAGTTAGGCAGAGATGTGTGTAGGCCTTATACTTGACCGTTACTATCTACCTGCTGCTGATATTGCTGCTTCTGTCTGTCCTGATCATGCTGAGTTATCTTTGGGCCTTTTACCACACCATTACTTGCTGCTGCCTGTCCTGTTAAGTTAGGCCGAGATATGTGTAGGCCTTATACTCAACCGTTACTATCTACCTGCTGCTGATACTGCTGCTGCTGTCTGTCCTGATCATGCTGAGTTATCTTTGGCTCTTTTACCATACCATTACCTGCTGCTGCCTGTCCTGCTGAGTTAGGCCGAGATATGTGTAGGCCTTATACTTGACCGTTACTATCTACCTGCTGATATTGCTGCTGCTGTCTGTCCTGATCATGCTAAGTTATCTTTGGCCCTTTTACCACACCATTACCTGCTGCTGCCTGTCCTGCTGAGTTAGGCCGAGATATGTGTAGGCCTTATACTTGACCGTTACTATCTACCTGCTGCTGATATTGCTGCTGCTGTCTGTCCTGATCATGCTGAGTTATATTTGGCCCTTTTATCACACCATTACCTGCTGCTGCCTGTCCTGCAGAGCTAGGCCGAGACATGTGTAGGCCTTATACTCAACCATTACTATCTACCTGCTGCTGATACTGTTGATGCTGTCTGTCCTGATCATGCTGAGTTATCTTTGGCCCTTTTACCACACCATTACCTGCTGCTGCCTGTCCTGCTGAGTTAGGCCGAGATATGTGTAGGTCTTGTACTCGACCGTTATAATCTACCTGCTGCTGATACTGCTGATGCTGTCTGTCATGATCATGCTGAATTATGTTTATGCCTTACACTACACAATTACCTTTACCTGTTGCTGCTGGTTCTGCCTGTCCTGAATCAACATAGTTAGTCCCATCTATGTGTAGACATTATACTATAGCGTTAACATTTAAAAACATGGGTCTGTTCTGATCCTGCGTAGTGGAGTCAATAAATTTGTAGTCCTTATACTACAGAGTTAACATTTACATGCTGATGTCTGACATGTTACTGCTTGGTAAGGCCCATCGATGTGTAGGCCTTATACTGTAGCATTACTATTTACCTGCTAATGTCTGCAGTTTTTCTGCCAAGTTATGAGTCAGCATTCGAGTACAGTGTTAACAAAGAGCTGTTGATGCTGTCTGTCCTGATCGTGTGTAGCAAACCAGCATGGACCACTTATCCTTCATAGGACTTTCTCAAGTATTGAGTATTTGAATTCTCTTAAACTGGTGTGCATGTTTCATATTCATGCATGTGCTCTATTCATTAACATTATGTATTGTCAATAGTTATATAATTATATATAGAAAGAATATTTTTTATAAAATATAATCATGCGTTGTTATGCTTCATTCACAAAATATATATTTTTTAACTTTATTTTATATTTATTTATTTTGCAAAAGTTGGGATTGGGACGGGCCTGTTGTGGCTCTCACTGTAGCAAGGTGGGGACTGCATGTGGCCTTCCCTTGTCAAAATGTCTTGTGCAGTTAACATTGTACAGGACTGATTAATGAACCTAATAAACGTTTATTTTTTTCTTATTTTATTTTTTGTTTACATACGGACTTAGGTTCAAACATGGTGCTGTCTGTCGTCCTGGAAAGGATGCCTGACATCCCTGTTGACCTCTCTACATGGTTTGTTGTGACTGGCGTTATACTCATCCATGTGGTAATCCGGTTTTGTGAATTGAGCGTTATTGGCACATGTAGATATCAATATATACATTTATATTTTTTGTTAATTCTTGACAAATATGTAATGAGAATTTGAACATGCTAGTTTAAGCAAAACACTACTTTAAACTTTACTGTATAAACTGTGGAGTATATAAAATTCTTGAATCCATGTCACCATTTTGCAAGTAATTCTACTCATTTCCATGGTTGTGATCATGTGACCACTTCAACATGATGTTTTTTTGGCTCACCTTATGTTCAATTTATGGTGCGAACACGTTATTTTTTATCATGTGAACACAATGTGTTTGGACACTAGTAGCATTTTTTGCTTTCCACATTTGATATTAACACATAATTGCATCACAACTTACTTTATGTAAGGAGGAAGATATGCTCTGACAAGCACTGTTAACAAAACAGTAAGCTATATCTGATCCATGCTGGTTAGTTTTTAGCCTACTTCATTATGTTTTGACATTATGTTTTTGTTCTATCACATGAATGATGCACCTACTGTATTATTTATCAAAATGCTTTTAGTCAAGTTAATATTCTATAAAAAAATATATATTTGTATATTATGTACATTATTTTTAAAAGCATAATTAATTTATAGACACATTACGAATCAGGAACATTTTAGTAAACAACTGTCATAATATTTTTAGATAAAAATCAACAGATTTGATATTTAGCTTTGTACTTGGCACTAATCTGTTTTGGCACTGCTTAAGAAAGGTCCCATTTTGTGGACCACAAAGTCGCTTTTTTAGTAATAAAGACAAAATTACAAACATGCTGATGATGTTTCCCCGGTATGGCAGTGGCCCATTCCTGGGAAAACTTTCCTGCTGCAAAATAAGAACATGCTGCTGTCTGTTCCTGCTGAGTTAGGCCTCATGCACACGACCGTTGTTGTGTTCCGTTCCGCAAAATGGGGTTCCGTTGTTCCGTGATCCGTTTCCGTTTTTGTTTCCGTGTGTCTTCCTTTATTTTCGGAGGATCACCAGACATGAAGGAAAGTAAAAAAAAGTCTAAGTCAAGTTTGCATTGCAAATGATAAGAAAAAAACGGACGCGGAAGACAATCTTGTGTGCCTCCGCATTTTTTCACGGTCCCATTGACTTTAGAGGGTCCGTGAACCGTTTTCCGTGAAAAAAATAGGACAGGTTATATTTTTGGATGACAAACGGTGCATTAACCGAGTTTTCAACTGACCCATTGAAAGTCAATGGGTCCGCAGAAAATCACGAAAAACGGAACAACGGACACAGAACACAACAACGGTCGTGTGCATGAGGCCTCAGGCCAAGCTATGTGTATGACTTAAACTACACCGTAAACTTAACATCTCCATGTTGCTGTTGTCATCATGATCCTTTGTAGCTATGTGAAGGCCTCATACTACACCGTTACCTTTAGCTGCTGCTGCTGTCCTCATCAAGCTTATTTATGTGTAGGCCTTATACTACACTGTTAACATATACCTACTGCTGCTGTCTGTCCGGACCCTGCTGAGTTTGCCCCTGGACTAAATGGTCCTTACTGCTAAGTTCTCTGTTAAAATTACACCGAAACTTAACTGAAAATAACTTTTTAATTCAAACAATAATATAAATTTATTTGCTCTATGGCATTTTTTTAAGGTGTTCCTGCAGCTCCACCAACTGTTGTAGGTCCTTCTGCTGCATTGTGTCAAATTGCTTCAGCTTTTCCGTCACTTTCCGCAGGTGAGCCCAGATGTCCTTCACCGCTTTTTGGTGATCCTCCTTTATTTTTAAATTTTTTTGTAGATTTTATTTATTACTGTATATATATTTTTACAATTAAGAATAAGAGGCAATTTTTGACTTTTTGTGGAGTATTTGGTTTAGCGCTGATGATTTACATCTCAATTGTTAAGTATACGATATTTACAATAATTATATATTAGGTTATTTAGTGACAGTTTAGTAGAGTATAATGTTATTTTTTTGGTTATTTAATATTCGTTTTTGTAGATTAGTGATGGACGAACATCTGCCGGGACGGTTCGCGAATGCGATCAAATGTTCGCGAAGCGCAAGTTCGCGTCGGGTCCCATTCATTTTAATGGCAGGCGAACCTGAAAAACCTTCAGCTCATATATGCAGCCAATAAATAATTACTAGAAGTGCACAAATAGTCCCACAACATGGACAGTGACATACCAGATGTATTATATGAATTTGCGATCTCCATTTATTATTTTTTTCAATGCAAAACATCGGCAATGTATTTTTCCAATGCCCTTTGTCACTGTGTGTAGCAGAGGGAACGCAGCAAAACAGCAAACAAATGCTGCAGTACCCAAATGCACTATATAGAAAGTATATTATTGGTATACACCCCGCTTCTATCAGTTTTTCTGGGGAGCAACTGGTATATCACACCAGTTATAATTATTTTTTCCAATACAGTTTTTAACTGTGTGTAGCAGAGGGAACGCAGCAAAACCGCAAACAAATGCTACTGTACCCCAATGCACTATATAGAAAGTATATTATTGTCATATAACACCCCGCTTCTATCAGTTTTTTTGGGGGGCGACTGGTTTATCACACCAATATAATTATTTTTTCCAATACCGTTTGTCACTGTGTGTAGCAGAGGGAACGCAGCAAAACTGCAAACAAATGCTGCTGTACCCAAATGCACTATATAGAAAGTATATTATTAACACCCCGCTTCTATCATTTTTTTGGGGGGGTGACTGGTATATCACACCAGTTATAAATATTTTTCTAATTGCATTTGTCACTCTGTGTATCTGCAGTATCGCTGCAGAACCGCTCACCACTGCTGCATAATACAAATACACTATAATATGCTTTCTATGTTAGAAAGTATATTATAAGTGTATTACACCCCTCTGTACTGCACACCTATTAATAGTACACCTATACCAGTCCTTAAAAGGACTTTTTTTGACCTATTTGATAGCGTTATGTCCCTAACAGTCTGTCCCTGCTCCACACAGCAACCTTTCCCTACACTGACAAAAGACTGAATGTAAAATGGCGGCCAGAGGTAGGGGGTATGTCCATGTGCTGAAACTTTTCAATTGGCTGTCCTGTACCATCTGATGGATGTGTCATGGGTCAATGTTCTTCACAATGTAAAAGAATATGGCGGGCATGAATGTCGCCATATGTTTGCATGTTCGGCGAATCACGAATGAGCAAAGTTCACCGCGAACCGACCGCCGGGCGAACCGCAAGGCCATCACTAATGTAGATTATAGCGTTCGAGTGCAGTGCTGTTGTTTTATATTACTGTAGTTTGTGTTGTCCCTTCATTGTTGGGCCTTTTATATTCTTCATGACCTGCGCCATAATAGTAAGGTGCAGCGTTACATGACTTTCCCCTGGAAATAATCGCTCCGAGCAGGCAGCCATGTTAAATAGGGGCTTCAGGAGTTTTTTCCGACCACCTGCAGCCCCGATCGCTCCTATTGGCCAGATTACTTACATATGAGCACTTATGAAAGTGAAAAATGTTGGTATAAATTAACTTTTTTTGGGGGAAAAAATCTATTTTTTTTAATTTTTTTTCACCGCCAAGCATTTCCTAATTCTGTGAAATGGCAGATTGGGCAAAGTGCTTAGTATAGTCCTTTAGGGGTGCAGTTTCCGTAATTAAGTCACTTTTTGTGGTTTTCCACTGTAGGGCCACGTAAGGGTGTCTTTTCTTCACATGCGAAATAGCTCCCAATTACCATTCAAGCTAAATCCTCTCTCCTAACGCCATATGGTGCTCCTTCCACTCTGAAGCCTGCTGTGTGCCCATACATCAGTTTTTGTGCACACCTGTGTTTTTTTTTAGTAAACTCCAGATTGAGGGTAATACATTTTGTTTGTTTTTTGGATGTTAACACTTGATGTGTTTCAGAAAAAATAGATAAAAAGTTATAATTTGCAAAAACTATTTTGATTTTAAATTTGATTTTCATTTGATTCTCGTGGGGCAACTAAAGGGTTAACAAAGTTTTAGAATCCTATTTGATTAGCTTGAGTGTGTGTAGTTTCTAAAATGGGTTGATTTATTTGTGGTTTCCAGTATGTAGGCCACAAAAAGTGACTTTGTAACTGAACTGTTCTAGAAAAAATTGGGGTGTGGAACAGTTCTTAAGTATTTTATGATTTGCTTTTCAACTTCTAAGCCTTCTAACGTCACAATAAATTAATATGTCATTTTCAAAATGATCTAAACATGAATTAGGCATATGGGGAATGTAAAGTAATAAATAATTTTTGTCTGTATTACTATCTATTATAAAAAAAATATGAAATGTAGAATATAATTTTTTTTCACCTTTTTAACAGAATAAGACATTAATAATTTGGCGCGGGGTGGTAATTAAATCCTCCTCCTCCTCTTCATCAGGAGCTAGGGTGGGTATATCCTCCTCTTCCTCCTCAGCAGGAGCTGGGGTGGGGGTATCCTGCACTTTGGAGGGTCCTGCCTCCTCTTTATCCACCTCAACAACATTGGCCACATCAGGTGGGGTAGTGGCAATAACAATCTGGGAGGGGCACGCCTGCTCCACATCCTCCTCCTCCTCTGCAGAGACCTCCACCACCACTAAATCAGCAGGGGAAATCCTGCGGCGCACGGTAGGAACGGATACCCCTGTAATTACACAATGTTCAGAATTAGACTGTCACGGATGTAGTAGGAGAGAACACCAAAAGACAACAAGACGGAAGGGAAAAGACACCAGGCCTCACCGCTAGGGAAGGAAAAGGGTCACCACCTATGAAACCCTGCTCCTGGACCTAACTCCTATCCGTATGGGCACCTCTCGATGGTAGAGATGCCCATACACAGGAACCTAGAAAACCCTGGTGGCCCTCAGATGCCCTAGACTTAATGACAGGGCAGAGACAACCCACTCCTTTCCTGGTGAAGGAACCAGAGTCTCACTGAGGCCTAGTAAACAACAGAGGGGGGGGGGGAATGCAAAACACAACAAGCGGAACACTTAACTTCTAAGGATGATGGATGATGGATAATCAGGACTTCAACTAGAACCACACTCCAGCTCTTCCAACACCAAATGAAGCTATCCAGAGCAAGGAGTGATGGGTGAAGTCAAACTAAATAGGGGGAGGTAAAGGTCACATGATCCACACCTGAACAGGAGGTGTGGACATACAAGCAACACACAGACAAAGTGAAACCAAAAGATGCTGTCAGATCATTAATGAGCAGATAATCTTTCAGACCTTCTCAAACCTGTCACCCCCCCCTTCTACGGGTGACCATCGGGCACCCAGGACCAACCTTATCAGGATGAGCTCTGTGGAATGCTCTCACCAGACGACTAGCATTAACATCGGTCGCTGGAACCCACATCCTCTTTTCTGGTCCGTACCCTCTCCAATGAACGAGATACTGGAGGGATTTCCAGAGAACTTGGGAGTCCACAATCCTGCTGATCTGAAATTCCAAATTTCCATCCACCATGACAGGAGCGGGAGGCAAGGAGGACGACTCAACAGGTTCAACACATTTCTTTAACAACGATTTATGAAATACGTTATGGATTTTTAATGCCTGAGGAAGTTCAAGACGGAAGGCTACAGGGTTAACAATGGCAGTGATCTTATATGGACCAATAAATCTTGGTCCCAACTTCCAAGAAGGTACCTTAAGCTTAATGTTTCTTGTAGACAGCCACACAGAATCACCTACTCTCAGGTCTGGACCACTCATACGTCTCATGTCAGCCGCACGCTTATACCTGTTGCCCATCTTTTCCAGGTTATTTTGGATTTTCTGCCAAATAGAATACAAAGAAGAGGAAAATCGTTCCTCCTCAGGAATGCCGGAATTATGAGCACCAGAAAATGTACCAAACTGTGGATGGAACCCATATGCCCCAAAAAACGGCGACTTATCAGTGGATTACTGTCTACGGTTATTTATAGCAAACTCAGCTAACAACAAAAATGAAGACCACTCTTCCTGATTCTCTGAAACAAAACATCTCAAGTAAGTCTCCAGATTCTGATTAGTGCGCTCCGCCTGTCCGTTCGACTGAGGATGAAAAGCCGAAGAGAAGGACAATTGTACACCCAGACAAGTACAGAACGCTCTCCAGAATCTGGAAACAAAACTGAGTCCCTCTATCGGACACCACATCAGAGGGAATGCCATGTAGTTTCACGATGTTGTCGACAAACACCTGCGCAAGAGTTTTAGCATTGGGTAGACTAGGTAATGCAATAAAGTGTGCCATTTTACTAAAACGATCGACAACCACCAGAATCACGGTCTTTCCTGAAGAACTCAGTAAATCCGTGATAAAATCCATGGACAAATGGGTCCAAGGTCTGGACGGGATGGGCAATGGAAGCAGAGATCCGGAAGGCCGAGTATGTGTCACCTTAGCTTGTGCACAAGTACCACAGGCTGACACATAGTCCTCAATACACTTACGCAACCCCGGCCACCAGAATCTGCGAGAGATGAGATCGATAGTCGATCTGCTCCCAGGGTGCCCAGCAAGCACCGTACAGTGATGTTCCTCGAACACCTTGTGACGTAATTCGGGGGGAACAAACAATTTCCCCTGAGGACAAGAGTCCGGAGCATCCTCCTGTGCCTCCAACACCCTGGCCTCGAGATCAGGATAAAGAGCGGAAATAACTACCCCTTCAGATAAAATGGGTCTAGGGTCATTAGACTCACCCCCCCCCCCCCCCCCAGGAAAGCTACGTGACAAAGCATCTGCCTTGACGTTCTTAACCCCAGGGCGGTAAGTGACGATGAAGTTAAATCTGGTGAAAAACAATGACCATCTGGCCTGCTTTGGGTTCAGTCACTTAGCCGACTCCAAGTAGGCCAGATTCTCCAAGTAGGCCAGATTCTTGTGATCCGTAATTACCGTAATAGGATGAATTGCTCCTTCCAACCAATGCCGCCATTCCTCGAACGCCAACTTAATGGCCAGCAATTCCCTATTCCTCACATCATAATTCCTTTCAGCAGTCAAAAGTTTTTTAGAGAAAAATGCACATGCGCGCCATTTACTGGGTAAAGGACCCTGCAACAATATTGCTCCTACCCCAACCTCTGACGCGTTAACCTAGACAATAAATGGCTGAGACACGTCCGGTTGCACCAGAATAGGGGCCCAAGCAAAACATTCTTTCACAGCAGAAAAGGCATGTAATGCTGCATCAGAACAGATAGAAATATCAGCACCCTTCCTAGTCATGTCTGTTAAAGGTTTAACCACCGATGAATAGTTCAAGATAAATTTACGGTAGTAGTTGGTAAACCCCAAAAACCGCATAAGCGCTTTCAGATTTTTGGGTCGATCCCAGTCCAACACGGCAAGGACCTTCTCGGGATCCATACGAAAACCTAAGGATGAGAGCAGGTAACCTAGAAATGGCACTTCCTGTACAGCAAATACACACTTTTCCATCTTAGCATACAACTTATTCTCTCTTAGGATCTGTAACACCTGTTTCACATGATCCTGATGAGTCTCCATATTAGGCGAATAAATTAGTATGTCATCAAGGTATACAACGACAAACCTCCCCACCAGATGATGAAAGATGTCATTGACAAAGTGTTGAAAAACCTCAGGAGCATTGGTTAACCCAAAGGGCATGACTAGGTTTTCAAAATAACCCTCAGGGGTATTAAATGCGGTCTTCCACTCATCCCCCTCCTTGATCCTTACCAGATTATATGCCCCCCTCAGATCCAATTTAGAGAACACCTTGGCACCAACAATCTGACTAAACAAATCCGGAATCAAAGGAAGGGGGTAAGGATCACGGACGGTAATACAATTGAGCTCACGGAAGTCCAGACATGGTCTCAGGGTACCATCCTTTTTCTTTACAAAGAAAAATCCAGCAGCCACTGGGGACTTGGATGGTCTAATATGTCCCTTTGCCAAACTCTCGGTGATATACTCTCGCATAGCCTTTCTTATTATATATCGATTATACAACCGAGATTTGGGCAATTTAGCTCCGGGAATAGGATTGACGGGACAGTCATACTCCCGGTGCGGAGGCAATTCCTGATTACCACTCAGAAAACACATCAGAAAATTCAGAAATGAACGAGGGTACAGTTTTAGTGGTAACCATAGAGAACGATGCATTAAGACAGTTGTCCATGCAAAAATCACTCCACTCGAGAATCTGCCTCACTTGCCAATCAATGTTAGGGTTATGTTTGCTTAACCATGGTAAGCCCAACACCAACAGAGCAGGCAGACCCTCCAACACATAACAGGAGATAGATTTCTGATGCAAATCACCCACTCTTAAATGAATGTCATTCACTACCTGCGACAGGCATTTTTAGGCGAGAGGTGCTGAGTCAATTGCAAAGACAGAAATACTTTTCTCTAATGCATTAGTAGTCAACCCGTGAATGCGTACAAACTGTCCATCAATCAAGTTAACTCCTGCCCCACTGTCAATAAAAGCTTTGATTTTCACAGTTTTGGACTCTAGCGCCACCTCGGCTGACAGGAGAAAATGGGTACTACCAGTAAAAGACAAAAGTAGGTTTTCTTGCTGCCCATCCACACTACCAATAGTAATTTGGGAATTAAACTTTTTTTTCCTTTGTTTTACACCTTGATGCTGCAAGTACGGACAAATATTCACAAAATGTCCCTTCTTGCCACAACAAAAGCAGACTCCTTTCACATGACCCAAGCTTTTTCCAGTAGTTCCAGGAGTAGCTCCTCCTAACTGCATAGGCTCGAGTCATCACAAGGCACAACCACCCGAGTCTCTCCACCATAAGTGTCAAAGGAAGCAGTACCCTTATTGGACAGTACGTTCTGAAGGTGAGGACCCCTAGATCTCTCCCTCAGGCGTCTATCAAGACGTACAGCAAGGGATATAGCTGCTTCCAATGACTAAGGATTTTCTTGAAAAGCCAATGCGTCCTGCAGTCTCTCAGAGAGAACCTGGCAGAATTGGCTACGGAAAGCAGAATCGTTCTCCCTTCCGCAAACCCCATAACTTGGTCTCGGCCTGAGAGATCCGATCCGGGTCATCATAGATAAGACCCAAGGCTCTAAAGAATTCATCTACCGACCGGAGGGACGGTGATACGGTCAGCAGAGAAAAAGCCCAAGATTGGGCGTCCTCTTTAAGTAATGAAATAATCATACCCACACGTTGACACTCATCACCAGAAGAGTATGAACAAAGCCTAAAGTATAATTTACATGACTACCTGAACCAAATGAAATTGTCACTACCCCCGGAAAACCTGTCCGGGAGAGCTACCTTCGGTTCAGGGCAGGCCTGGAACCCACCACCGGAACCAGAAGCCTGTGGGCTCTGAATCTGCAAAACCATCGCACGGAGGTCTGCTACCTCCAAAGTCAGATTCTGCATCTGTTCGACCAGTGCAGTCATAGCATCCATAGCTGCACAGATCAGAACAAAAAATGGCGGTATGGGCTCTGGATAATGTCACGGAAGGGAAAAGACACTAGGCCTCACCGCTATGGAAGGAAAAGGGTCACCACCTATGAAACCCTGCCTCTGGCCCTAACTCCTATCCGTATGGGCACCTCTCGATGGTAGAGATGCCCATACACAGGAACCTAGAAAACCCTGGTGGCCCTCAGATGCCCTAGACTTAATGACAGGGCAGAGACAACCCGCTCCTTTCCTGGTGAAGGAACCAGCGTCTCACTGAGGCCTAGTAAACAACAGAGTGGGGGGGAATACAAAACACAACAAGCGGAACACTTAACTTCTAAGGATGATGGATGATCAGGACTTCAACTAGAACCACACTCCAGCTCTTCCAACACCAAATGAAGCTATCCAGAGCAAGGAGTGATGGGTGAAGTCAAACTAAATAGGGGGAGGTAAAGGTCACATGATCCACACCTGAACAGAAGGTGTGGACATACAAGCAACACACAGACAAAGTGAAAGCAAAAGATGCTGTCAGATCACTAATGAGCAGATAATCTTTCAGACCTTCTCAAACCTGTCACCGGTGTGACATAGACAAACAGCTCTGAACTCATAACAAATGCTAATTAAGGCTAGTTTCACACTAGTGGCAGGGACCTCCGTAAGCGCCTGAACAGCCTGTCGAATCTGTTCTGCCGCTAGTGCACGTGTGGCCCCCGTGTGACTACTGCTCTGGCCCCATTGACTATCATGGGAGCTCATGCAGAGAGGCGGCCAGAATAAAACTAAGACATGTTGGCATGGTTTGCCGTTCCATCCCCGGAACTCCGCCCGCTCCCATGATAGTCAATGGGGCTGGAGCGGTAGTCCGGGGCCACATGTACACTAGCGGCAGAATGGATAAGACAGGCTGTTCACTCACCGGAAAAGCCTGCCGGAGGTCCATGCCGCTAGTGTGAAACTAGCCTAAGTGGGGGATGTATGTAATGTAATGATGGATGGAGCCTTTTAGTGTAATTCAGAATGATGATTGCTGTTTATGTAGATATACACATACACACACCTATATTTATTATTATGTGTGTGTGCAAAGTACGAAATCAGCCGGTTACATCGTACATCACTACGGCGCTGTGTGGATATATATATATATATATATATATATATATATATACACTCAAAGCAAGGTAGAGATTTATGAAGTAAATTGATGATTTGCTACGTGTCACACCAGGTACTAAGTAATCATTTGTAACGGGTGTATATATACATTACAGATTGTTGGCGAGAGAAAAAAAAAAGAAGCATTGTACCTGGGCATACTGTCTTACTGAGCTCTGTGATCCAATCAGGGTGCCTCCTCTTGAGATCAGACCATTTTTTGATTATGGCCATGTCAGTGTGACTCCTTTTAAACTTCTTCTGGAGCAGTTTCTGTATCCCCATCACTATTCTCTGCTTTTCCTTTTGGACTCTGGTCCTAACATATTGGCTGCAGGATAAAGATGCAAGCATATAATCCCACATTTTTGAAATACAAGTATTAAGAATAAATGTCCTTAACAACATAGCAAAAAATATTAAATTGTATATTGGGATATAGTAGATTTAATGTTACTGTTATAAGATCAGATTGTATTCCAATTGTAAATTGTATGTGTATGGGGTCTGATCAATCGTTTATTGGCAAGCTGAGCTGAGATGTACCTGTCTAGTGAAGTGATGGTACGTTATGGGGTGTACAGCTGGTTCGCCTCCCGGTGATGCACCCTGGGTAACGCTAAATGAACCAGCAAATACTGGTGGTCTGACAAAGTAAGTCCTGAGCAACAAGACAATAAACTCTAATCTATAGACTATGTGTGTGTGTGGTATACAGTGTGTGGTATATAGTGTGTGGCAGGAAAATGAATGTGCAATGTGCATGTGATTGATAATTTTCTGCTGTCCATACATAAATACATGCTACAGACAAAGTGCTGTAATTTCACATTAATACTTATTGCAACAATGATGAATATGTAATCAGACTTGATAAAAGAAGTTCTATTCATTGCGCAACGATAATCGCAACATTATTTAAGATTTGTGCCATCGCAAATATTTTATAACATTCTAGTAGTTTACTATACAGATATTGTTCAAACATGCATTAAATATGTAATCAAATACAGTGTTGTACTTACAGTTATCAGGAGTTCGTCCTCTTCGTCGCGAAAATAGCTGCCAACCATTTTCCAAAGTGTCTGGAAACTTTTGGCCAGTTTTAAAAACATTGTCACGCACTCTAAGCCAAGCCCATAATACGCGTGAACATGCGCATAATGCGACTATTACGATTGGGATAACGAATATGCGAATTTGCGAATATTTGATGAATATATGTCGAATATTCTATTGAATATTTGCGAAATATCGAGAATTTGAATATTAGCCCTGCCGCTCATCACTATTCACTACCACTGATCATCAAGGATGGTAGTGAAATATACCAAATCTGTCCTGGATTACCCAATGTTTAACTGACAGCCTGCTTGAAAGGTTCATACTTTCCTGCTCCCCAACTCTCTGGTCCTGCACACTGGCTCCTGCATGTCAATCTTCCATTCCTTAATTTTACTTAATGTAAAAAACTGACCCAGGTAAATGAAAGGCATTAGGTCCTTCTACTATCCACAAACAGTCAGCAGGCTAATAGTACCTCTGTTAATTTACCCTTGTGAAGTGTAATTTTAAAACATGTCAGGAGGCTTCCTATTTTGCATTAACTCTCTTTACTAAACTCCACAGCAGTAAAGAAAAACGTAAAGAGTAACAAGTAAATCACTGCGCAGCATAGTATATAAGGGTCATGCTGCCTGTACACTTCCTCTTTCTTTACTGCTCCATCGCAGACAGGTCAGACTTTTTGCTCCCCTGGAGCTTTATTTACTTATTGTACATTTATCATTGAATATATTTTATTATTATCATTCACCTCGGATTCCCCAGGTCCCCCCACTGCCCCCCTAGCCTGGAGTGCCTCCTGGGCTTCCTCCTTGCGGCCGAATCCGTTCGCGGCCGTTTTCGCGCCGGCCCGCTTCCAAATCGCGTCCGGCCTCAAAATTTAGTCCCCGGCTTGCGGCCTACACTCGCGGCCGCCATTTTGGGTCGCGGACATCGCGAGATTTCGCGGCCATCTTAATTTTACCTCATACATCTCATTGGGGACTCAGTGTGGCTGTACTAATTTGCTGTTACCCCCACATTGCTGGTTTTCACCCCCTTTGTGTCTGGCAACCCTGTGCCTGTCTCAGACTGCTATTCAGTTTTCTCTGTGCCTCATGTGGCTGGGTCAGTCAGGTCAGTGCTGCTGCCTGTTTATTATTGTGACCTGCACTTAAGGGTTCCAACCCTGTGCAACCGGGGTGAGCCCCCACTATTAATACGCTGCTTATTGGGAGACTAGCTGTTGCAGTTCTCTCTAACTGGGTGAGCCCCAGTTTATAAGGTCACTACTTTACCCTACTGAGGTTTATACTTGGCTTTGTTCCCATACTATTAAAACTGACCCTACGCCTGTTCTCAAGACCTGGGTGCCCGTTTATTACTGTGCCTTTCAGTGACATACCAGCCTACCCTTATCATGGAGGATTCCCAGAATGTCCCTGTGGACTTCCAGGCCATGATTAACGCAGCTGTCGCTGCCTCTGTGGAGAAGGCACTCTCCAAGGCCCGAGCTTCAGCTTCTGACGTACCTAAAACCCGCAGACGTCCACGTCACGAGTCGGACTCCGACCGGTCCGACTATCAGACAGGGGGTGAATCCCGCCCTACAAAACGCCATGACAAAGGCGAGGACTATACACCCAAACCACCCAAGGGTAAGGCACCTGCCAAGCGTAAACCTGCCAAACTACACACCCCGCCCCGCGTCAGGAGTACTCTTCAGAAGAAGAGCAGGGCCCTACCCACTCCATGTCAGTGCTGGATGAGTGGCAAGCTGACGCTTCTGAGTCGGATTACGACGCATGGGGCTCGGACGAAAAGTCTGTCTCCGCTTTCATGCGGGAGACCCTCCTGGGTGCGGCCCAGGCAAGAGGTATCGAAGACACTGCTGACGCAGAACCTCCTCTTGACTCAGACACCATTATGGACCCCTCAGGTCAGGCGATGTTCGACCCCCGCAACATACGGCACCCCAGATCGGTGACTGGTCGCCTCCAGAACAACTTTCCAGGTACATGCACCTGTGGCTCTGCAAACCTCTGGAGAAAGAGGTCCGCAACCGACTCAGGTCTGAATGCCCACGCCCTTCCCTGCCGGATAAGGTCGCTCAGACCCCAGAATTTGACAAGGTTATGACGACCTTTATGATGCGCAGTGGCAGAGACCCTCGACGGGGGGTAGAAAAAGGCCTATGGGGCGCCCAAGATAACCTGCTGGATTCCGTAGGCCCCCTGGCTCGCATTATGTATCTGGCGGATGATGCCTACGCCAAAGCCGATTCCTTCTCCACCGAGGACATCAGGGAATGGGCACATGACATTCGTGAGTGGGCACAACGTTGTTTTTGTTTCATCGGAAACGCCAATGTTACGCTCTCTTCGGAGAGACGAAAAGCAGTGTTATACCGTATTAACGGTAAATTGGCAGACCTTGGCACAAAGGAGATTGGGCCCCAGGCACAAGGGAAACTTTTCGGTGAACCATTCCTCAAGGAACTAAACAAACATGTCAACGTGTTCACCTCCCTTAATAAGGCGCAATCCTCAATGCTCAGTGTTTTCAGGAGCAACCCTACCAGAGGGGTTTTTGGAAGGGCTGGCCGGCAACGGGGCCGTGCCGCCAGCCGATTTTGGCCTTCAGGCCCCCGTACTCAACCAACACCATTTTATCCGACAAGAGACTATCAGCAACGACCCTTTTCCAGAGGCTCGGATAGAGGCCGTGGAATCCGCGGACGTTCCCGCTTTGCTGCAGGTAAGGACCCATATTCCTCCATTGTTACCATGTACCCGCACTGCGGGCCGTATTTCCCTTTCTTTCCACAATTGGGCCGCCCTTTGCTCAGACACATGGATTCTACAAACAGTGCAGGGATATATCATAGACCTAGTGGGGACCCCCTTTCAGGTTCAGCCCCCTCGCCCCATCCACATGTCGTCTTTCGACCACAACCTCGTCAACGCGGAGCTACGCGAGCTTCGAGACAAAGGGGCTATTCAACCGGTCCACGACGAGGGAGGTTACTTCAGCAATATCTTCTGGGTTCGGAAAAAATCGGGAGAATACCGCCCAGTCATCAATCTACGCGCCCTCAACGCGTACGTGGTCTACCGCCACTTCAAGATGGAGGGCATCCACCTCCTGCGGGACCTTCTTCGGAGCAACGACTGGTTCGCCAGGCTCGATCTAAAAGATGCATGCCTGTCAGTCCCGGTGCACCCGGACTGTCGAGCACTCCTACGTTTCCTCTGGCATGGACGCCCTTGGCAATTCACTTGCCTCCCTTTCGGGCTCAGCTCAGCCCCATGGTGTTTCACCAAACTCCTAAAACCGGTGGTGGCCCACCTGAGGTCCAGAGCATTCGATGCATCATCTACTTACGACCTCCTCCTGTTCTGCTCCGACGAACGCAGACTACGCCAACACACTCACCTGGCAGTATCCCTACTGGAATCTCTGGGCTTCGTGGTGAACCAACAGAAATCGGAGCTGACCGACCCCTACCCAGATGATACAATTCCTCGGCTTCGAGATCGACTCGACGACGTGCACTCTGAGGCTACCAACCTCAAAGATCGCAACCATTCGCAAGGAGATTCGCAGAGTTCTCCGGCTCGATTCCATCCCTCTACGCAACCTGGCCAGGATTGTGGGACTCCTCTCAGCTTCCATTCAAGCCATATTTCCAGGTCCTCTCCACTACAGGGCCATGCAACGTCTCAAAGCGAAATACCTACGCCGCAGACCTACTTACGATCAACCCGTCCCGGTGACGACGGAGGTTCGCGAAGAGCTATCATGGTGGCTGGACAGCATGCAAGCCTGGAATGGCAAGGCCATATTCGGAGACACTCCAGATTTCGTTTTGGAATCAGACGCCAGCTTGTGGGGATGGGGTGCCACCAACGGAACCATCTCCACGGGAGGAACATGGACGACACAGGAGCTCTCCATGCACATCAATTGCCTCGAACTCCTAGCGGGATCCTTTGCGATCCGCAGCCTGGCCCTGGAGAGCTCCAATTGTTGCATCCTCCTACGCATGGACAACGTCTCCGCAGTCCAGTACATCAACCGCCTGGGAGGCGCTCGCTCACGCCTGCTGTCGGATATCACGAGGGACATCTTCGACTACTGCCTCCCTCGCAACATCACGTTACAAGCGGAATACTTGCCGGGAGAAATCAACTTCATAGCCGACTGGTTCTCTCGCCACTGGAGAGACGTCAGCGACTGGAAGCTAAACACGAGAATCTTCAGGGCCCTGGCAGCCCGGAGGGGTCCCTTTCACCTGGATCTGTTCGCCTCTCGCAACAATCACCAGACCCCGGAGTTCTTCAGCTGGCTCCCGGACCCGGAGAGCAAGGCGACAGACGCATTTCTCCAACAATGGCCGGCGACAGGAGCCTACACCTTTCCCCCATTCTCCATGATTGCGAGAACACTACACCAGATGCGGACGCAACAAATCAAACTGGTTCTCATAACGCCCTTGTGGCAGAGTCAACGATGGTTCCCGGACCTCCTGGCCTCCTCCTGCATGGATCCTCTCCTCCTTCCATCCTTCCAGGACCTGCTCACGGATCCCAAGGGGTGTCTCCACCCGCTCCTCCTGGAAGACCGGCTACCCCTGGTGGCTTGGTCTCTTTCCGGGGTTCCTGGCGAGTCAGCGGACTATCGCAGACTGCTAGGGACCTCTTATGGGACTCATGGGCCCCGGGAACTAGACGCTGCTACCTTTCAGCTTGGGCCTCCTGGTCTACTTGGTGCATGGAACGGGACTCCGATCCATTTACGGCACCTGTTCCCATGATTCTTAATTTTCTTTCCTCCTTGTTACTTCTGGCCGCTCTTATCGTTCTATCAACGTCGTTCGCTCCGCGATTTCGGCAGCCCATACCCCCGTCGGGGATCTCCCGGTCGGCAAAGACCCTCTGGTCTGTCGCCTACTCCGCTGCCCCCCGGCCCCCAGATACCATCACCTATGGGACGTGGGACTGGTTCTCAGTTTTTTCAGGGATTGGCCTCCGAATGACCGCCTCTCCCTTCGCCAACTATCCGCTAAGTGCGCTTTTCTCCTTTGTCTTGTGTCTTTCCGACGGGTGTCGGACGTTCGGGCCGTCGATGTCGATGCCTTTGAGGTGGCCCCTGAAGGAGTCACATTCCATATCTCTCGTCGCACTAAGTCGGGTTCGGCGTCGGTCTTTTACCCCTTTTTTCCAGACGACCCGCAGCTCTGTGTCGTGTCCACCCTCCGCAGTTATGTTTCGGTTACCTCCTCGCTCCGTTCCTCTACGTCGGGTCAACTCCTAGTTTCCTACGTGCGCCCTTACGCCCCAGTCTCGGTCACCACGCTGGCCCGTTGGATCCGCTGGATCCTTTCCCTCGCAGGTATAGACCCCGCTTTCGGCGCCCACTCCGTTCGCGGAGCGGCGGCTTCATCAGCCTTCCTGGCAGGGGCGTCCCTTTCGGATATTCTCCGAACGGCGGACTGGTCTAGGGAATCTACTTTCCGTACATTTTATTTTCGCACTCCCCCTTCTGCGGGGACGTCTCTTCTTCAGCGTTAAAATTTCAAAATAGGAAGCCTCCTGTCATGTTTTAAAATTGAAGATTATGCTAGCTTTAGTGTACTAATAATCTTAATTTTAAAAAGGACAGGAGGCGAGTATTTTCCCTTCCTTCTGTTCCCTACCCTGACTCGTCGGGGGAGTGGATCTCAAGGTGACGGATATGGGGTTTGATTTTAGTAATCTCTCTATTTTGGGATATATTCGGAATTTCTCACCCTAATATTGCCTTCTAGACGGACAGTTTTTAGTTGTACTACATGCTTACACCTACCATACATTTAGCCACTAGATAATTTGCACTCTGTAATGATTTAACTTTACACCATTCCGTTAAGGCCCACAGGCGTGAATAGTTACGATTCTTTACCTAACCTATTTTTATACTCTCCTTTCAGTGTAACCCTCTTCAGGACCTCCACTGGTCGCTGGTTTGTTAATCTCACGACTCCATAGGATGGGATGAGGGCTTCGTTCGGTCTTACCTCCAACCTCGTTTACCAGGAGTCTCCTCAAGTTCCGCTTGCGAGAAACCGCTGTTGCAGTTTTTCGTTGAATTTCTGGATGTTCGAGCTCAATCTGGACTTTGATGTCGCTTTTAGAAAGAGGAAGTGTACAGGCAGCATGACCCTTATATACTATGCTGCGCAGTGATTTACTTGTTACTCTTTACGTTTTTCTTTACTGCTGTGGAGTTTAGTAAAGAGAGTTAATGCAAAATAGTCGCCTCCTGTCCTTATTAAAATTAAGATTATTAGTACACTAAAGCTAGCATAATCTTCAATTATTATAACAATCCTTTATTTGTGATTTACTTAAAATCGTTGTGTGTTTTTAAAAACCTAGCCGACGAATACTGTGTATTTTTCCCCATTAATTCAAAGCTGCAACATTTACTCAAAATCGCCACAGGGACTGTGATTTGTACACACTCCCACCACTAATCCCTATTCTGTTATTTGCAGTTGTTAACCGATTGCCTTTTACTTTAGCCTGCTATTAAAATTGCTTCATATATCTGCTTCATACATAAAAATGCTTCATACTGCCCCTCAACATGTTTCACCAGATCCCTGGAGTTCTCAGGGGTTTACGGCCAATGATAGTGTGGGGCATCGTGCCTAAGTTAATATAGCCTTGAATTTACGTCATTCTACTGCTCAACCAATCACTTTCTGTGATGTCAGTATGACATCACTAATTACTCCCCCTTGATATCTTGCCATCTATTGCATCCTGCTGTGACCTCACTGACCCCTCCTCAACATGCTTCTTCTATTACTATCCCCTAGGCACCAGGATCATTTCCCTGTTGATGGAGGAGGGTATTCATCAACACAAGCTGGATTTCATGGTTTATATCTTATATTTCCAGGGTACTTACTCATTTCATGTGCTATACATCTTGCTATTGTAATCTTCTTGTAACCTATACTTTTGTGTCTAGTACAGTATATTTAGCAAAACCTAAATCTAATGATATATTGTATTCCAGACCATGACTTGTTTACTTCTTCCCAAGGCATGTTCACCTGCTCCACTACACCCAACCCCCAGTGATGTGTCTCTTGTGGATGCATCACCACTGAAGCCAGTCACTGGCTGCAGGAGAGCAGGTGACCATGTCCATGTCTGATAGACAGTAAAGAAGTCAAAGACCAGAAGATGGAGCAACTAGCATGCAGTACTGGAGTGGCAGGGTGCAGGTAAGTATGAATCTCTGAACAGCAGAAGCAAGCTGCAGGCATCAGTTAAAGTAAGGTATTAGCAGACAACCTCTTTAAGAACGGATGAGTAATAGGTCATCAATATCAGATTGGCAGGGGTCTGACTCCCAACACCCATGCAGGTCAGCTGTTTGCAGGAGCTGTGTTGCTGGAACCAGGCACATTTCTGTCCACCGTGTATCGGCTGTGTATCGGGGAGTTTAATATCGGGGAGTTTAATAATCTATCGAGTTTTTTAGATGAACATAGGCTGGTCGGGGTGCAGTAAGTCTACTGTGTTATGTGCCACTTGTGCAGGGGGTAGGAGATTAGGAGCCCACCTTGTTCAGGGGCCCACCATGGGAGTCACCTGTACCTCTGTGGGCCAGTCCGAGCCAGCATGCTACGATGCCCTTTAACTATAAACCACCGAAATATCTTGCAAAATACATTTTAATTTATCCCTGGACATATGAATCAATAAAGCGACTTTCCATCGGTGTAAATGTTATGACTGGGGAAAAAAAAAACAAAGCTCAATTTGAAATTCTAGTAAGAATAACACTAATATGCTACAAGGAATATTAATGAGAGGGCTATTATGTGCATGAGCTGATCTTCAGCATTCACAGCCTACAATAAACACAGATATAAACAGCTTTGATTTCCTCTTAAATGTCATGACAATGCTTATCAGCCTAAACCATTAACATGTCCTTAATCTTCATTAAAGTTGATCTGGTGCGCTCCACACACAGTTCAGAAGCATTAAGTAAGTCATGTGAGGAATAAAGATCACCTAACAGGGCCTTCACTTAATGTTACAATCATTATGCGGTAAAGATGCTCATTCGGGATTATTGTTTATTTACTACTGTATACATGTATTAACCCTTTTTTTCAACTTCAGGATGAAGTGTTTTTTTTGTTTGTTTTTTTCAGCTTAACATTTCAATTTTTTATTAACATAGACATATATAGAGTATAGAGAAATGAGCTTTATTTTAAATCTCACAATTTTTGGGCACATCGGATGTATTGCATAAAATGTATTAATGTTTGAGGTAAAGATGAGCAAAGTTACAGACTTTGCAATTTTTCAGATGACAGATGAACTCAAACCTTTTCAGGTTCATGGTGCATAGCAACATTTTATTACACATGTCAGCGGGAAAAAAGCACTAGAGAGTGTACACATCGTCATCATCCCTTTCTGCATCTCCCACTCAGACTCCTCCTCTGCTCCATCATCAGCCATCAATAACGGAGTGCTTGGCCAGAAAACAACATGCCCAGCAATCCACTGGTAAGCAAGCTTAATTCCCACATGGCCAAGTTTCTTGTGGTACTATTGCTGCCTTACCATTTAGTTAAGTCTGCTGTCTTTACGGAGCTGATGGCGTGAGGTCAGTCTCATTCCAAGATACCTAGCAGCCATTATTTCTCCCAAAAAGCCATCCCTGCCTTGTACTCTCACATGGTGGACAATGTGGGCCACTCCCTGTGATTCTCGCTGTGCAGAAAGGTTCAAGCCACGGTGGACACTTGTCGCAGCTCTTAAGGGCAGGGACAGTGCATGTCTTTTACTGCCCACTGGGTCAGTTTTTTTTTTGGTGCGATGCAACACCCTGGCAATGAGGCTAATTCCTTTTTACATAGTTAATACGGTTGAAAAAAGACATAAGTCCATCGAGTTCAACCAAGGGATAGGTGGGGACGCAAATCCCAGAAGGAAATGAAACTACGATTTCTACACATTTTCATAAGCATTAATATTGTTTACTGAAGCCCTTTGAAGACGCCATAAAGTCAGCAAGGACAACTGCGGCATGAACGATGTCATCCCTCTCATATTTATGTTAGAACAGACCCTCACACTCATGTAGCAGGGGACGAAAGCAGAAGAAGAACAGCTAATGCATCTTGCTGTCCGCCTTGCAGCTGTTGGGTACTCACAAAGGGAATCTGCCATGGAGGAGGAGGAGCTGCAACTGCAAGAGGGGGAAAAGGATCAGGAGGTGGTGAAGTAAAAGGACAAAGATGACGATGGCATTGGCCAGGGCACCCAATCGACTCAGTGAGGGGCGGAACCAGAAAGAACTGGTTGCTCAGGCAAGCTGGCCAGAATGGTGACCTGTATGCTCGCTTGTTTATGCAGTGACAGGTGTATCGTTCACATCAAGCAGTCTGATGATTAATGAATAGCCATACTTTTAGACCCTCGCAAATCAAAGCAAAATGGAAGAATGGGGGCAAAATTACATTATTCAGTAAATAGTTCATCCAGCACTGAAGGGTTAAAATGTATTTCCAGCTTTATTGCGAATACATATTTAAATCATTCCAGGGCATACCACCACTATCATCCATCAATGTGTTTCACTTGTTACACAGTCAATTGTTACACATGTGTGTGTGCCCCATGCCCATGCTGCGGACCGCAAATAGAGATCTGCAATGCATGGGCATTGTCATGTGCACACCATTTATGGATGCGGACTCATTGACATGAATTTATCCGTGATCCGCAAGAGACAGTCCACACAGCAAAATAATCAGACGTTCTATTTTTTGGTGGTGCGGAGGCACGGACTCAAATCCCACGGAAGTGCTTCATAGTGCTTCTGTGGGCTTCCGGTCCGTGCTTCCACTCCTATCTTGAGGATTGCATATCTTAATATGGAGTGAACACGGCCAGTGCCCGTATATTGCAGATCCGCTGCATGGTAAAAGATCATGTGACGTACCATGTGATGATCGGAGTGACGTCATCAAAGGTCCTGGAATGAATGCTCAGCACAGAAGGAGACAGACGAGATGCCGGCAGCGCCAGCAAGTGGATTAAGGTGAGTTAATTTTTTTATATTTTATTTTAACCCCTCAAGCGCTAGTTTACTATGAATTCTGTATTCAGAATGCTATTATTTTCCCTTATAACCATGTTGTACAGGGAAATAATAATGATCGGGTCTCCATCCCGATCGTCTCCTAGCAACTGTGCGTGAAAATCGCACCGCATCCGCACTTGCTTGCGGATGCTTGCGATTTTCACGCAACCCCATTCACTTCTATGGGGCCTGCGTTGCGTGAAAAACGCACAAAGAGGAGCATGCTGCGATTTTCACGCAACGCACAAGTGATGCGTGAAAATCACCGCTCATGTGAACAGCCCCATAGAAATGAATAGGTCAGTATTCAGTGCGGGTGCAATGCGTTCACCTCCCGCATCGCATCCGCGCGGAATACTCACTCGTGTGAAAGGGGCCTAATAGTGACCACAAGTTGCAATATTATGAAAAGATTTTCTCTGCTTAAATGCTCTAATTAATGATTCTCAGACATTGTGTCCTAGCATATAGAGGAATGCAGAGATATGACGGCACATATTGGTAGAATTTTTTTTTAAAGTTTTTTAGTGGTGCTTAAAGAGGACCTTTCACCACTCCTGACATGCCTGTGTGAGATTGTGGAACAGCTGTTCCTGTCTGATGTTTGTGTCTAATTGTATTGAAACTGTCATTTTGTATTTTGGGCACTAGAGGCCACTGTTTTGCAGCTACAGCCAGCACACTCTGGGATTTGAATTTGCAAAGCAGATGATGACTCATGCAGTGTGCTTCCGAAGAGAACGAGGAAGTGGGAGCTAATCTGACATGGTGGGAGGATTGTTCTGGGAGAGACTGAATCCGATTCCATCCTGGATTGTGGATGTCCGGGAGTGAATGGACAGGCAGAGGAAGGAGATTAGCTGATGTCCCCTTACTGGATCCGGCTGTTTGACAGAGAAATTGTTACAGGAAGACCATTTACAGCATGTGGGCAGAAGTCTGATTTTCAAGCAAGGCCGCACGGTTGCTGAGAGGTTGGTGGCCATCCCGGGTAAGCGGCATCCTCGAGCCCAGAATGGACGTAGGTCAGTACATCTGGTTACTGATTGTCTTATATTGTGTGGCGCCTGAAGTAGCAGAGACTAGCCTAGGCCTTAAAGTACTTAGATAGTTAGGGTTATATGTTTTGCTAGACCTTACTGTACTGAACTGCAGCGCAGTATTTGACTTGCAGACTCTGCTGCGTCTGCCACCGGCTAGGTGTGTCCTCTTTAGCAGCATAGCACGACTTGCAGGCTCTGCTGTGTGCGCCATCAGGCCAGGCCTGTCCCTCGCACAGGGACGGTGACTGTGGGCCTGGGGTAAACCTTAGTCTGTGTATACTTATATTGTTGTGTTATTACTATTGTTAAACTATAACTGTCATATATATTTTTTTTGGAGTATTGGTTTGTGGTGATTAATATCACTTGGTGGCCCTATTTCAACTTTTCACTGTGTATTCAATTACCCCTTAATTCCACATTTTTGTCCCCTGTACTGCCTACTTTTACCTGTGCTTAAAATAGTGTTGCTGGGCATGGTCCGTCTATCTGTTGAAGGACGGAGGATGCAGAAGCAGGCTGCGTGCAAGGTCAGATTACTGACAGTCAGGGACTGTAAGTAAATGATTAAAGCCAGGTCCTCCCCAGCAGCTGATAACAGTGCCTGGGCTGTGTGCAATAACTGATTCTGAAATATCATGTTATTAGTAACTACATATATGAAAATTGAAATTAGGGTCTAAGTGTAACAGTTATCCTTTAAAGTAAAGTTTCTTTTCTTGCATATAAAGCTGGTGTCAGTGTCGCTTTTCTTGTCTGTGACTTCGCTGTATCCTGGGGAGCCCACCCTGGTATACGGCTTACACCTGTTTTAATAGCTTCATGCATTCCCCATGTAATAATAATTCTGGAGCATCTATTCTTATGGGTCTATGTTGTGCCATTCCTTTATTATTTCAGCTATAAGTTATGAATGAATTGCTAGCAGTCTGCAGTAAGGGTAACAAGTTGGGGGTTTGTGCCTGCACAAATTCACTCTATCCAATCAGTGCTGCCATTTTCAGACTGTGCAGGTACCCCCCCCCCCCCCAACTGGTTACCATCCCTCTGTACCCTTACTGCAGCCTGCTAGCAATTCATTCATAACTTCTAGTTAAAAAAAAAAAGGGAATTGTACAACATAGACCCATAAGAGTAGATGCTCCAGAATTATTATTACATGGGGAATGCATGTAGCTATTAAAACAGGCAAGCCAGGAGTGGTAACAGGTCCTCTTTAAATAAAAATTTTATTTTATGTTGTAAACTAAGTGGGGGAATGTAACAAATTTGCATGCCAGTCTTCTGGTGTACAAAAGTCATATGTTTTGCTGTGTCATTTTGCTCTAAAATTTGCATTAACATTTTCTGCCATCCACTCCACTTTTACAAATATGTTGGGAAGCGGGAGGGAGAGACAGAATTTCCATGGCCCAACGCATTTCAATATGTACACAAGAAAACATGCACACATTGCACAAAAAATCTACAACGGGTCCCTTGCATCAGTCTTAAAATAGTGATAGCTCTCTCTCATTCTTCCATTCCAATAAATGGCTGCTTCTCACCCACCATAAGAGGACAATTTAAATTGAAGGTAGTTTTGCAGGAGTCTGCATTGCTGTAATTTGTGTCAAATTTATCAAATATTGCATGATGTTTATGTATTTTTAAAGTGACACTGTACTTTTAGTAAACTTTTGATATATCGTAGTGGCATCATAGGGATCTCTAGAATGTGGGCAGAGAAGCACCTCTGTGACTCATTTCTTTCTCCAGAATGGGGCCCCTGAAGTGAAGGAGAACACACCATAGATCCATATCATTGCTATGACTGCTGCAAATAGCAGCTCACTGGTCAACTATTTTCACTGGTCAACAACTTCCACAAAAGATGGTGGATGTGCATGCTCTTACTTGACTTCAGGGTCCCTATTCTGAAAGTAGGAGAAGATCCTAAAGGTGAGATCACAGCTAACTGATATTGATGGCATATCCTGGTGATACTCCATTTAAGCATTGTGTTAAATAGGGTTGAGCAAACCCGAAATGTAAAGTTCGGCACCCGAACCCGAACATTTCAGTAAAAGTTCGGGTTCGGTGTTCGGGTAATATTAATATACCATCGGATCGGAGTTTTCTTCAATCCGATGGTATATTTTAACTTGAAGCGTCCCCATCACCATCGGATTTGAGTTAGATCGTGAAAACTCAGATCCGACAGTATATTCTAACACAGAGGCGTTCCCATAGTGATGGGGATGCTTCAAGTTAGAATATACTGAGAACTGTGGACATAACGGCCCCCTGCTGCCTGGCAGCACCTGATCTCTTACAGGGGGCTGTGATCCGCACAATTAACCCCTGGGGGTGGGGTGCTCTGCCAGCAATGATTAATACTGGGGAGGGAGGGAGGGGGGATTGAGGGCGCACTGCCACCAATGATTAATACTGGTGAGGGGGAGGTTAGGGCGCGCTGCCCATGAATGATTTTAATAGTGGGGGGGTGGGGGGGCGCACTGCTGCCTGGCGGCACCCGACCTCTGACAGGGTGCTGTGATCCGCACAATTACCCCTCAGGTGCGGCACCTGAGGGGTTAATTGTGTGGATCACAGTGCCCTGTCAGAGGTCAGGTGCCGCCAGGCAGCAGGGGGCTGCGGATCAAAGCCCCCTGTAAGAGATCGGGTGCTGCCAGGCAGCAGGGGGCAGTTATGTACACAGTTCTTAGTATATTCTAACTTGAAGCGTCCCCATCACCATGGGAACGCCTCTGTGTTAGAATATACTGTCGGATCTGAGTTTTCGCTCAACTCTAGTGTTAAATATTGATGCATTTGTACCAAATTATGGCAATGCAAACCCCTTCAAAACTGACTGACCAAAAATTCCTCTTATGATAAATGTCAGCTTATATTCTCATTGCTTGCCTCTAGCCATTTGATTTTATTTGCAATGGAAGCAGCTGCCTGGTATTGATTGCTAAAGAAACAGGAAACTGCTGACTTTCATAGAATATAAATTAGTAAGTATAATACATTAAGAAAAAGTTAAGTTCTCAAATTCGGTGGTGGCAGTAGAGACAGTGGTAGTTATAGCAAAAATGGCAATCAGGGAAAATACAGTGATGGGAATTGTGTGGGGGTAAAATGAGTCCATGATAAAATAAACTGGAATAAGTTATAGCTGAAGTCTACGCCAGCCCTTATCTTCTGTAGACTTCAGTGTCTGGCACACAGCAGGGCAGAGATTTTCTTAAGAGACATTTTCCTTTTAATAAAGTTGGTGCATCACATGTCAGCCCTAGTGTTGATTGCAAATATTCTAATCGCTAATTTTTATCGTGAATATTGGCACTTTGAGAATTTGCAAATATCTAGAATATAATGCTATATCTTTGCAATCATTAATATTTCAGATTTTTTTTCATCAGTACCCATGATTCCTCATTGCTTCTTGCTTGTGGGCCAATGATAATGTTGATCGCAAATTTTTATCACAAATTTTTATCGCAAATTTTCCGATTGCCGATTTTTGAGAAAATAATGACTGGATATCACGAATTTGCGAATATATGACAAATATTTGCCCAAATATTTGTGAAATATCGCAAATCCAAGTATTGCCCCTCCCGCTCATCACTGGTCAGTCCATGGAGATCATGACTGGTGTATGGATATGCTAGTCTTGATAAATGTTCCTCATTCTGCTTAGTTTAGCACTTTTTTTGTTTACTACTTAATTCCATAAGTGTTTCTTCATTATTTTAATGTCTTCTATATAAATCTACAATGTAGACATGACATTGGGCAAGACCTTTTCCTCATGTGTGAGGAAAAGAATGTACCCCTCAAAAGTTGCAAGGTGGATCCTATGAGATTTATGCTTCAGCAATTGGCATTCTCATGTATAGAGTTGAGCGAACACCTGGATGTTCGGGTTCGAGAAGTTCGGCCGAACTTCCCGGAAATGTTCGGGTTCGGGATCCGAACCCGACCCGAACTTCGTCCCGAACCCGAACCCGAACCCCATTGAAGTCAATGGGGACGCTAACTTTTCGGCACTAAAAAGGCTGTAAAACAGCCCAGGAAAGAGCTAGAGGGCTGCAAAAGGCAGCAACATGTAGGTAAATCCCCTGCAAACAAATGTGGATAGGGAAATGAATTAAAATAAAAATAAAATAAATAAAAATTAACCAATATCAATTGGAGAGAGGTCCCATAGCAGAGAATCTGGCTTCACGTCAGCAGAGAATCAGTCTTCATGTCATAGCAGAGAATCTGGCTTCACGTCACCCACCACTGTAACAGTCCATTGTCATATATTTAGGCCCCGGCACCCAGGCAGAGAAGAGAGGTCCCGTAACAGAGAATCTGGCTTCATGTCAGCAGAGAATCAGTCTTCATGTCATAGCAGAGAATCAGGCTTTACGTCACCCAACACTGGAACAGTCCATTGTCAGATATTTAGGCCCAGGCAGAGGAGAGAGGTCCCATAACAGAGAATCTGGCTTCATGTCAGCAGAGGATCAGTCTGCATGTCATAGCAGAGAATCAGGCTTCACGTCACCCACCACTGTAACAGTCCATTGTCATATATTTAGGCCCAGGCACCCAGGCAGAGGAGAGAGGTCCCGTAACAGAGAATCTGGCTTCATGTCAGCAGAGAATCAGTCTTCATGTCATAGCAGAGAATCAGGCTTCACGTCACCCAACACTGGAACAGTCCATTGTCAGATATTTAGGCCCAGGCAGAGGAGAGAGGTCCCATAACAGAGAATCTGGCTTCATGTCAGCAGAGAATCAGTCTGCATGTCATAGCAGAGAATCATGCTTTACGTCACCCAGCACTGGAACAGTCCATTGTCAGATATTTAGGCCCAGGCACCCAGGCAGAGGAGAGAGGTCCTGTAACAGATAATCTGGCTTCATGTCAGCAGAGAATCAGTCTGCATGTCATAGCAGAGAATCAGGCTTTACGTCACCCAACACTGGAACAGTCCATTGTCAGATATTTAGGCCCCGGCACCCAGGCAGAGGAGAGAAGTCCCGTAACAGAGAATCTGGCTTCATGTCAGCAGAGAATCAGTCTGCATGTCATAGCAGAGAATCAGGCTTCACGTCACCCACCACTGTAACAGTCCATTGTCATATATTTAGGCCCAGGCACCCAGGCAGAGAAGAGAGGTCCCGTAACAGAGAAACTGGCTTCATGTCAGCAGAGAATCAGTCTTCATGTCATAGCAGAGAATCAGGCTTCACGTCACCCAACACTGGAACAGTCCATTGTCAGATATTTAGGCCCAGGCACCCAGGCAGAGGAGAGAGGTCCCATAACAGAGAATCTGGTTTCATGTCAGCAGAGAATCAGTCTGCATGTCATAGCAGAGAATCATGCTTTACGTCACCCAACACTGGAACAGTCCATTGTCAGATATTTAGGCCCCGACACCCAGGCAGAGGAGAGAGGTCCCGTAACAGAAAATATGGCTTCATGTCAGCAGAGAATCAGTCTGCATGTCATAGCAGAGAATCAGGCTTCACGTCACCCATCACTGTAACAGTCCATTGTCATATATTTAGGCCCAGGCACCCAGGCAGAGGAGAGAGGTCCCGTAACAGAGAATCTGGCTTCATGTCAGCAGAGAATCAGTCTGCATGTCATAGCAGAGAATCAGGCTTCACGTCACCCACCACTGTAACAGTCCATTGTCATATATTTAGGCCCAGGCACCCAGGCAGAGGAGAGAGGTCCCGTAACAGAGAATCTGGCTTCATGTCAGCAGAGAATCAGTCTTCATGTCATAGCAGAGAATCAGGCTTCTTGTCACCCACCACTGGAACAGGCCACTGTCAGATATTTTTAGGCCCCGGCACCCAGACAGAGGAGAGAGGTCCCATAACAGAGATTCAGGCTTCATGTCAGCAGAGAATCAGTCTTCATGTCATAGCAGAGAATCAGGCTTCACGTCACCCACCACTGGAACAGTCCATTATCACATATTTAGGCCCAGGCACCCAGGCAGAGGAGAGAGGTCCCATAACAGAGATTCAGGCTTCATGTCAGCACAGAATCAGTCTTCATGTCATAGCAGAGAATCAGGCTTCACGTCACCCACCACTGGAACAGGCCACTGTCAGATATTTTTAGGCCCCGGCACGCAGACAGAGGAGAGAGGTCCCATAACAGAGATTCAGGCTTCATGTCAGCAGAAAATCAGTCTTCATATCATAGCAGAGAATCAGGCTTCATGTCACCCACCACTGGAACAGGCCACTGTTAGATATTTTTAGGCCCCGGCACCCAGACAGAGGAGAGGTTCATTCAACTTTGGGTTGCCCCGCAATATAATGGTAAAATGAAAATAAAAATAGGATTGAATGAGGAAGTGCCCTGGAGTACAATAATATATTGTTAAGGGGAGGTAGTTAAAATCTAATCTGCACAAGGGATGGACAGGTCCTGTGGGATCCATGCCTGGTTCATTTTTATGAACGTCAGCTTGTCCACATTAGCTGTGGATAGGCGGCTGCATTTGTCTGTAATGACGCCCCCTGCCGTGCTGAATACACGTTCAGACAAAACGCTGGCCGCCGGGCAGGCCAGCACCTCCAAGGCATAAAAGGCTAGCTCTGGCCCGGTGGACAATTTGGAGACCCAGAAGTTGAATGGGGCCGAACTATCAGTCAGTACGTGGAGGGGTGTGCACAGGTACTGTTCCACCATGTTATTGAAATGTTGCCTCCTGCTAACACGTTCCGTATCAGGTGGTGGTGCAGTTAGCTGTGGCGTGGTGACAAAACTTTTCCACATCTCTGCCATGCTAACCCTGCCCTCATAGGTGCTGGCTGTGACACAGCTGCGTTGGCGACCTCTTGCTCCTCCTCTGCCTTCGCCTTGGGCTTCCACTTGTTACCCTGTGACATTTGGGAATGCTCTCAGTAGCGCGTCTACCAACGTGCGCTTGTACTTGCGCATCTTACTATCACGCTCCAGTGCATGAAGTAAGGTGGGCACATTGTCTTTGTACCGTGGATCCAGCAGGGTGGCAACCCAGTAGTCCACACACGTTAAAATGTGGGCAACTCTGCTGTCGTTGCGCAGGCACTGCAGCATGTAGTCGCTCATGTGTGCCAGGCTGCCCAGAGGTAAGGACAAGCTGTCCTCTGTGGGAGGCGTATCGTCATCGTCCTGCGTTTCCCCCCAGCCACGCACCAATGATGGGCCCGAGCTGCGTTGGGTGCCAGCCCGCTGTGAACCTGCTTCATCCTCATCCTCCTCCACCTCCTTCTCATCCTCGTCCTCCTTGTCCTCCAGTAGTGGGCCTTGTCTGGCCACATTTGTACCTGGCCTCTGCTGTTGCAAAAAACCTGCCTCTGAGTCACTTCGAAGAGACTGGCCTGAAAGTGCTAAAAATGACCCCTCTTCCTCCTCCTCCTCCTGGGCCACCTCCTTCTCCATCATCGCCCTAAGTGTTTCCTCAAGGAGACATAGAAGTGGTATTGTAACGCTGATAACGGCGTCATCGCCACTGGCCATGTTGGTGGAGTACTCGAAACAGCGCAACAGGGCACACAGGTCTCGCATGGAGGCCCAGTCATTGGTGGTGAAGTGGTGCTGTTCCGCAGTGCGACTGACCCGTGCGTGGTGCAGCTGAAACTCCACTAAGGCCTGCTGCTGCTCGCACAGTCTGTCCAGCATGTGCAAGGTGGAGTTCAACCTGGTGGGCACGTCGCATATGAGGCGGTGAGCGGGAAGGCCGAAGTTACGCTGTAGCGCAGACAGGCGAGCAGCGGCAGGATGTGAACGCCAGAAGCGCGAACAGACGGCCCGCGCTTTATGCAGCAGCTCTGACATGTTGGGGTAGTTGTGAATGAACTTCTGCACCACCAAATTCAGCACATGCGCCAGGCAAGGGATGTGCGTCAAACCGGCTAGTCCCAGAGCTGCAACGAGATTTCGCCCATTATCGCACATTACCAGGCCGAGCTTGAGGCTCACCGGCAGCAACCACTCGTCGGTCTGTTGTTCTATACCCCCCCACAACTCCTGTGTTTTGTCCCCCAAACATATGAGTTTCAGAACGGCCTGCTGACGTTTACCCCGGGCTGTGCTGAAGTTGGTGGTGAAGGTGTGTGGCTGACTGGATGAGCAGGTGGAAGAAGAGAAGGAGGAAGCTGAGTAGGAGGAGGAGGAGACAGGAGGCAAAGAATGTTGCCCTGCGATCCTTGGCGGCGGAAGGACGTGCGCCAAACAGCTCTCCGCCTGGGGCCCAGCCGCCACTACATTTACCCAGTGTGCAGTTAGGGAGATATAGCGTCCCTGGCCGTGCTTACTGGTCCACGTATCTGTAGTTAGGTGGACCTTGCCACATATGGCGTTGCGCAGTGCACATTTTATCGGATACTTGGTTGTGCAGGGAAGGCACGGCTCTCTTGGAGAAGTAGTGCCGGCTGGGAACAACATACTGTGGGACAGCAAGCGACATGAGCTGTTTGAAGCTGTCTGTGTCCACCAGCCTAAATGACAGCATTTCATAGGCCAGTAGTTTAGAAATGCTGGCATTCAGGGCCAGGGATCGAGGGTGGCTAGGTGGGAATTTACGCTTTCTCTCAAATGTTTGTGAGATGGAGAGCTGAACGCTGCCGTGTGACATGGTTGAGATGCTTGGTGACGCAGGTGGTGGTGTTGGTGGTACATCCCATGTTTGCTGGGCGGCAGGTGCCAACGTTCCTCCAGAGGCGGAGGAAGAGGACGAGGCGGCGGCAGCAGCAGAAGAGGCCGAGGCGGCAGCAGCAGAAGAGGTAGCAGGGGGAGCCTGAGTGACTTCCTTGTTTTTAAGGTGTTTACTCCACTGCAGTTCATGCTTTGCATGCAGGTGCCTGGTCATGCAGGTTGTGCTAAGGTTCAGAACGTTAATGCCTCGCTTCAGGCTTTGATGGCACAGCGTGCAAACCACTCGGGTCTTGTCGTCAGCACATTGTTTGAAGAAGTGCCATGCCAGGGAACTCCTTGAAGCTGCCTTTGGGGTGCTCGGTCCCAGATGGCGGCGGTCAGTAGCAGGCGGAATCTCTTGGCGGCGGGTGTTCTGCTTTTGCCCACTGCTCCCTCTTTGTCTTTTGCTACGCTGTTGGCTCGGTCTCACCACTGCCTCTTCCTCCGAACTGTGAAAGTCAGTGGCACGACCTTCATTCCATGTGAGGTCTAGGACCTCATCGTCCCCTGAATCGTCTTCCACCCAGTCTTGATCCCTGACCTCCTGTTCAGTCTGCACACTGCAGAAAGTTGGCACCTGTGTTTCGTCATCGTCAGAGACGTGCTGAGGTGGTATTCCCATGTCCTCATCATCAGAAAAAATAAGTGGTTGTGCGTTAGTGCATTCTATCTCTTCCACCCCTGGGAAAGGGCTAGGTGGATGCCCTTGGGAAACCCTGCCAGCAGAGTCTTCAAACAGCATAAGAGACTGCTGCATAACTTGAGGCTCAGACAGTTTCCCTGATATGCATGGGGGTGATGTGACAGACTGATGGGCTTGGTTTTCATGAGCCATCTGTGCGCTTTCTGCAGAAGACTGGGTGGGAGATAATGTGAACGTGCTGAATGCACTGTCGGCCACCCAATTGACTAATGCCTGTACCTGCTCAGGCCTTACCATCCTTAGAACGGCATTGGGCCCCACCAAATATGGCTGTAAATTCTGGCGGCTACTGGGACCTGAGGTAGTTGGTACACTAGGACGTGTGGCTGTGGCAGAGCGGCCACGTCCTATCCCAGCACCAGAGGGTCAACTAACACCACCACGACCATGTCCGCGTCCCTTACTAGATGTTTTCCTCATTGTTACCGTTCACCACAATAAGAAAAATATTATTTGGGCCAATGTATTGAATTCAAATTCAGGCCTTTTTTTTACAGACACCTAACACTATCTGGCTATCTATTTAGGTACCGTATTGCACTAATACAGGCACACCAGAAATGACAGATTTAGCTGAATATAAATTTGAGGCCTATTATTTAGGCGCTGGGTGACAGGTATACGTTTACGGACAGAATTAGACTTGGATCTGCACTGTAGCGTGTGTGTGAAGTTCTTGAGAATTCCCCTATCAGCACCTTGAATCTAATATACCCTTTTAGGGATGGATTTAAAGTAGGCCTGATACAGCAGAAACCACTAATTTTGAGAATTGCAAAATTGGGAATTGTTTTTCAACCCAGAACAAAAACTGTGCTTTGACGGACACTAAAAATAACTTGACCAGCTAAAACAGTAATGACAGATTTGGATGAATATAAATGTGAGGCCTATTTTTTAGGCGCTGGGTGACAGGTATACGTTTAATCACAGATTTAGACTTGGATCTGCACTGTAGCGTGTGTGTGAAGTTCTTGAGAATTACCCTATCAGCACCTTGAATCTAATCTACCCTTTTAGGGATAGATTTAAAGTAGGCCTGATACAGCAGAAACCACTAATTTTGAGAATTGCAAAATTGGGAATTGTTTTTGTCATGGTCTTACCTGCTTGCTGCTCTCCTTCGTTTGACATGTGCTGGCGGCCATCTTGGTTTCTGGGTTTCTTGTAGCCTTCCACCCTGCGGCTCCTCCTTCCCCTGGGAGGAGCTGGATGCCTAGCTCATATATATAGGAGGTCTGTGGCTTCAGTTCCCTGCTTGGTCCTCTTGTATTCACATGCTTCTAAGACTGCTGCTGCTTCTGGTTCCTGATCCTGGCTTCGTCTGACTACCCTTCTGGTTCCTGATCCTGGCTTCGTCTGACTACCCTGCTGGTTCCTGATCCTGGCTTCGTCTGACTACCCTGCTGGTTCCTGATCCTGGCTTCGTCTGACTACCCTGCTGGTTCCTGATCCTGGCTTCGTCTGACTACCCTTCTGGTTCCTGACCTCTGGCTTCGCAAAGACTCTGCTCGGTTTCACCATCCGTTTGGACTTTTGCTTCACAGCTTTATTTTCAATAAAGCCTTCTTATTTTCACTTATCTCTTGTTGTACGTCTGGTTCATGGTTCCGTGACATTAGGACCAAGCCATGAATTCTGACGGTACAGGGCCATCCTCGCTACCCACGCTGGTTGCCAGACTTGATCAGCAGGATCACCTGTTGGGTCGGTTCGCTGTGGCGTTGCAAACCCTGCTTGAACGCACGGCTCATTTCGCTCCCGTTGCCGATGGGTCGGTTGTCGCTCCTGGGCTCGCTCCTACTGCCGCTCCGGTTGTTGCGCCAGAGTCTACCCCGACACCTGTTGTTGCGCCTGCGGTGTTTCGGGGTATGACCGGTTCTGCCCCTCTTCCACAGCGCTTTGGGGGAGAGCCAACTCAGTGCCGAGGTTTCCTTAACCAGGTGGGCATTTATTTTGAGTTGCTGCCACATGCCTTTCCTACTGAGAGATCAAAGGTGGGCTTCTTGATCTCGCTGCTCTCGGACAAGGCCTTGGCCTGGGCCAGCCCTTTATGGGAGAACAACAATCCGGTGGTTGCCGAGTTTTCCGGTTTTGTTGCTTCTCTTCGGAAGGTATTCGATGTGCCGGCTCGTGCTGCCTCTGCTGTGAAGCTCCTTATGTCCATCAGACAGGGTTCACGATCCGTAGCTGAATACTCCATTGAGTTTCGTACCCTGGCAGCAGAGGTGGGCTGGAATAATGAGGCTCTGGTCGCTGCTTTCTCTCATGGTCTCTCGGATGCCTTGAAGGATGAGGTTGCAGCTAAGGACCTACCAGTTGAGCTCGAGTCTCTTATTTCTTTCCTGATTTTGATTGACACCAGACTCAGGGAGAGACCTTCCTTTAAGGAGAACCTGCGGAGGTCTTCTAACAGATTGGTGCCTACGTTTGCTGTCCCACCCATGCCTCCCTCTCCTCCCACGCCTCCTGGGGATGACTTGTCTGGGGGTGAACCCATGCAGCTGGGGTTTGCTCGCCTGTCCGAGGGGGAGAGGGCACTCCGGAGACGTGAGGGCCGATGCATGTACTGTGGTCTCGGTGGGCATTTTCGGTTGGCATGTCCGAACCGTCCGGGAAACGCTCGTACCCTGAGATCCTGTCGGGGGCAGATCTTGGGTGGAGTCTCCTCGTCCCCGGTTTCCCGTGTTGACAAACCACTGATCACTGTTGTCCTCTCCTGGGTCGGGGGCTCGGTGACGACCCAGGCGTTGGTGGACTCTGGTGCTGGTGGTTTGTTCATTGATAGTGTGTTCGCTGCCGCTAATTCCATTCCTCTGCAGGCTCGAGGTTCCCCACTGGCTCTTGAGGCGATAGACGGCAGACCCCTTCTGCCGCCACACGTGACTCATGAGACCCTTCCAGTGGGGATAGCCATTGGTGCCGTTCACAGAGAGTCGGTCTGCCTCCAGGTTATTTCGTCTCCACACTACTCGGTGGTCTTGGGGTACCCCTGGCTCCAGAAGCATAATCCGACTTTCGATTGGAGGTCGGTCGAGATCCTCTCGTGGTCACCGCAGTGTGGGGCTAGTTGCATCCATGGGTCTGTCAAGTTGCTGTGTACTTCCTCGGACTCTCTGTTGCCTCCTGAATATGAGGAGTACCGGGATGTATTCGATAAGGTGCGCGCGGTTGCCCTACCTCCGCACCGCCCATATGATTGTGCCATAGAGTTACAATCTGGTGCCGTTCCTCCTCGTGGCAAAGTCTATCCACTGTCGGTAGCGGAGAATGAGGCCATGGAGGAGTACGTGAGGGAGGCGCTTTCACGCGGACACATTCGCAAATCTTCGTCCCCGGCAGAGGCTGGATTTTTCTTTGTGAAAAAGAAGAGCGGTGAGTTGAGGCCTTGCATCGATTACAGGGGTCTCAATCACATCACGATCAAGAACGCTTTCAGGAATTCATCAACGATGTTTTCCGTGACCTGTTGCAGCAGTGTGTGGTAGTCTATTTGGATGACATCTTGGTATATTCTGAATCCATGGAGGCCCACATTCTGGATGTCAGACGAGTGTTGCAACGGTTACGAGAGAACAAGCTGTTCGGTAAGCTTAAGAAATGCGAATTTCACCGATCCCAGGTAACCTTCTTAGGTTACATCATTTCCGCTGAGGGGTTCTCCATGGATCCTGAGAAGGTTTTGGCTGTCTTACAGTGGCCCCAGCCCAGTGGTCTTCGTTCCCTGCAGCGCTTTTTGGGCTTCGCCAATTATTATCGGAAGTTCATCAGGGACTTTTCCATGCTGGCCAAGCCTCTCACGGATCTGACCAGGAAGGGCAGTAATTCCCAGGTCTGGCCGCTCGAGGCCATCCGAGCTTTTGAGGCCCTAAAGTCCGCCTTTGTGTCGACTCCGATTCTGTCGCATCCCAACCCTGGGTTGCCCTTTGTCCTCGAGGTGGACGCGTCTGAGACGGGAGTAGGCGCCCTTCTGTCTCAGCGTAGAACACCAGAGGGTCCTCTGCTTCCTTGTGGGTTTTACTCCCGGAAACTGTCTTCCGCGGAGTGCAACTATCAGATTGGTGACAGGGAGTTATTGGCCATCGTGCAGGCCCTTAAAGAATGGAGGCACTTGCTCGAGGGTTCGGTGGTTCCGGTTCTCATCCTGACGGACCACAAGAATCTGACCTACCTTTCTGAGGCCAAGAGATTGACACCACGTCAGGCCAGATGGGCTCTGTTCTTGTCACGTTTTAATTACGTGGTCTCCTACCTACCCGGTTCCAAGAACATCAGGGCGGATGCCTTATCACGGCAGTACTCCGAGCTGTCCAGGGAGGAGTCGATTCCGACTTCGGTCATACCTCCGAATCAGATCCTGGCCGCCATTCGCACCAGCCTGACCTCTCCCCTGGGTGAGCAGATTTTGGCGGCTCAATCTGGTGCTCCCTCTGGGAGACCCAACGGCAGATGTTTTGTGCCTGAGGAGTTGCGCACTCGGTTGTTGCGAACCTACCATAACTCCAAAACCGCGGGGCATCCTGGAAAGAATCAGCTGTCCTGGGCTGTTTCACGTCTGTTCTGGTGGCCTTCCCTACGTTCCGACATCGCCGCATATGTAGCGGCATGCTCCGTTTGTGCCCAGAGTAAGTCCCCTCGGCACCTTCCGTTGGGCCTTCTGCAACCCATAGCCACCGGGGAGCGTCCATGGTCACACCTGGGGATGGATTTCATTGTGGACCTCCCTGCATCCCGAGGCCATACGGTCATTCTCATGATTGTGGATCGGTTTTCCAAAATGTGCCACTGTGTTCCTCTCAAGAAGTTACCCTCTGCACAAGAGTTGGCCACGATTTTTGCCAGGGAGGTCTTCCGGTTGCACGGTTTGCCTAAGGAGATTGTGTCGGATCGGGGGAGTCAGTTTGTGTCCAGGTTCTGGTGCGCCTTTTGCTCCCAGTTGGGGATTCATCTCTCCTTCTCCTCGGCCTACCACCCTCAGTCCAATGGGGCCGCAGAACGATCCAATCAGGCCTTGGAGCAATTCCTTCGTTGCTATGTCTCCGATCACCAAGACAATTGGGTTGACCTCCTGCCTTGGGCTGAGTTTGCCAGGAACACGGCGGTGAACTCTTCCTCTGGGACGTCTCCCTTCATGGCCAATTATGGGTTCCAACCTGCCGTGTTACCGGAGGTATTCTCTCTCCAGGATATTCCGGCTGTGGAGGATCACCTTTCCGTCCTACGTGCTTCTTGGGTACAGATCCAGAAGTCCCTTGAGGTCTCTGCGCAGCGCCAGAGACTCCAGGCTGATCGCAGACGAGCGCCTGCTCCTTCCTACCAGGTCGGAGACCGTGTATGGTTGTCCACCCGCAACCTCAACCTTCGAGTGCCCACTCCCAAGCTGGCGCCTCGCTTTGTTGGTCCCTTCCGAGTGCTTCGCAGGGTAAACCCGGTAGCCTATGCCCTTGCGCTTCCTCCTGGCATGCGGATCTCCAACGTGTTTCATGTCTCCCTGTTGAAGCCACTGGTGTGTAATCGTTTCACTTCCTCGGTTCCTCGGCCTCGTCCGGTCCAAGTGGGCAATCGTGAGGAATATGAGGTGAGCAATATCCTGGACTCACGCCTGGTCCGCGGTCGGTTGCAGTTTTTGGTCCATTGGCGTGGTTATGGTCCAGAGGAGCGTTCCTGGGTTCCCTCCGCAGATGTCCATGCTCCTGCCTTGCTCCGAGCCTTCCACGCACGCTTCCCTCAGAAACCGTTTTGTGCTCCGCGGAGGAGGGGCCCTTGAGGGGGAGGTACTGTCATGGTCTTACCTGCTTGCTGCTCTCCTTCGTTTGACATGTGCTGGCGGCCATCTTGGTTTCTGGGTTTCTTGTAGCCTTCCACCCTGCGGCTCCTCCTTCCCCTGGGAGGAGCTGGATGCCTAGCTCATATATATAGGAGGTCTGTGGCTTCAGTTCCCTGCTTGGTCCTCTTGTATTCACATGCTTCTAAGACTGCTGCTGCTTCTGGTTCCTGATCCTGGCTTCGTCTGACTACCCTTCTGGTTCCTGATCCTGGCTTCGTCTGACTACCCTGCTGGTTCATGATCCTGGCTTCGTCTGACTACCCTGCTGGTTCCTGATCCTGGCTTCGTCTGACTACCCTGCTGGTTCCTGATCCTGGCTTCGTCTGACTACCCTTCTGGTTCCTGACCTCTGGCTTCGCAAAGACTCTGCTCGGTTTCACCATCCGTTTGGACTTTTGCTTCACAGCTTTATTTTCAATAAAGCCTTCTTATTTTCACTTATCTCTTGTTGTACGTCTGGTTCATGGTTCCGTGACAGTTTTTCAACCCAGAACAAAAACTGCGCTTTGACGGACACTAAAAATAACTTGACCAGCTAAAACAGTAATGACAGATTTGGATGAATATAAATGTGAGGCCTATTTTTTAGGCGCTGGGTGACAGGTTCAACTTGCCCCTGATGTAGTATATGGCCAAAAAATAACCACACTATTGATGGTTAAATGCACTTGATGACAGCTTGACCCTGATGTAAGATATAGCCAAAAAATAACTACACTATTGATGGTTAAATGCACTTGGGTGACACAGGCTCAGCCTGCACCTGATGTAGTATATGGCCAAAAAATCACCACACTATTGATGGTTAAATGCACTTGATGAAAGCTTGACCCTGATGTAGGATATAGCAAAAAATAACCACACTATTGATGGTTAAATGCACTTGGGTGACACAGGCTCAGCCTGCACCTGATGTAGTATATGGCCAAAAAATCACCACACTATTGATGGTTAAATGCACTTGATGACAGCTTAACCCTGATGTAGGATATAGCAAAACATAACCACACTATTGATGGTTAAATGTACTTGGTGGCAGCTTGTGCTGGCGCACCACAAGCCACAAAGTGGCCACCGATCACCCCAGAAAAAAGTGACTGAAAAACGCTCTGGGCAGCCTAAAAACACTGAGCAATTGAATAGCAGCAGTTTAATGATCCACAGCTGTAGATCGATCACTGAATGAAGTCTTTTGGAGGAGTTAATCACTGCCTAATCTCGCCCTAACGTCGCAGCTGCAACCTCTCCCTACACTTGTATCAGCAGAGTGACGTGCAGCGCTACATGACCCAAGCTTATATAGAGGCTGGGTCACATGCTGCACTGGCCAATCACAGCCATGCCAATAGTAGGCTATGCTGTGATGGCCTCTTGGGGCAAGTAGTATGATGCTTGTTGATTGGCTGTCACACAGCGCGTAAAAAATAGGCCTGACATTTCTATTCAACCAAATCTGTACTGTTTTAGCTGGTCAAATTATTTGTAGTGACCGTAAAAGCACAGTTTTTGTTCTGGGTTGAAAAACTATTCCCAAATTTGCCATTCTCAAAATTAGTAGTTTCTGCTATATCAGGCCTACTTTAAATCTATCCCAAAAAGGATATCTTAGATTGAAAGTGCTGATAGTGTCATTCTGAAAAACTTAACACACACGCTACAGTGCAGATACAAGTCTAATTCTGTGATTAAAGGTATATCTGTCGCACAGCGCGTAAAAAATAGGCCTGACATTTCTATTCAACCAAATCTGTACTGTTTTAGCTGGTCAAATTATTTGTAGTGACCGTAAAAGCACAGTTTTTGTTCTGGGTTGAAAAACTATTCCCAAATTTGCCATTCTTAAAATTAGTAGTTTCTGCTATATCAGGCATACTTTAAATCTATCCCAAAAAGGATATCTTAGATTGAAGGTGCTGATAGTGTCATTCTGAAAAACTTAACACACACGCTACAGTGCAGATACAAGTCTAATTCTCTGATTAAAGGTATATCTGTCACACAGCGCGTAAAAAATAGGCCTCACATTTATATTCAACCAAATCTGTACTGTTTTAGCTGGTCAAATTATTTGTAAAGACCGTAAAAGCACAGTTTTTGTTCTGGGTTGAAAAACTATTCCCAAATTTGCCATTCTTAAAATTAGTAGTTTCTGCTATATCAGGCCTACTTTAAATCTATCCCAAAAAGGATATCTTAGATTGAAGGTGCTGATAGTGTCATTCTGAAAAACTTAACACACACGCTACAGTGCAGATACAAGTCTAATTCTGTGATTAAAGGTATATCTGTCACACAGCGCATAAAAAATAGGCCTGACATTTCTATTCAACCAAATCTGTACTGTTTTAGCTGGTCAAATTATTTGTAGTGACCGTAAAAGCACAGTTTTTGTTCTGGGTTGAAAAAATATTCCCAAATTTGCCATTCTCAAAAATAGTAGTTTCTGCTATATCAGGCCTACTTTAAATCTATCCCAAAAAGGATATCTTAGATTGAAGGTGCTGATAGTGTCATTCTGAAAAACTTAACACACACGCTACAGTGCAGATACAAGTGTAATTCTGTGATTAAAGATATATCTGTCACACAGCGCGTAAAAAATAGGCCTGACATTTCTATTCAACCAAATCTGTACTGTTTTAGCTGGTCAAATTATTTGTAGTGACCGTAAAAGCACAGTTTTTGTTCTAGGTTGAAAAACTATTCCCAAATTTGCCATTCTTAAAATTAATAGTTTCTGCTATATAAGGCCTACTTTAAATCTATCCCAAAAAGGATATCTTAGATTGAAGGTGCTGATAGTGTCATTCTGAAAAACTTAACACACACGCTACAGTGCAGATACAAGTCTAATTCTGTGATTAAAGGTATATCTGTCGCACAGCGCGTAAAAAATAGGCCTGACATTTCTATTCAACCAAATCTGTACTGTTTTAGCTGGTCAAATTATTTGTAGTGACCGTAAAAGCACAGTTTTTGTTCTGGGTTGAAAAACTATTCCCAAATTTGCCATTCTTAAAATTAGTAGTTTCTGCTATATCAGGCCTACTTTAAATCTATCCCAAAAAGGATATCTTAGATTGAAGGTGCTAATAGTGTCATTCTGAAAAACTTAACACACACGCTACAGTGCAGATACAAGTCTAATTCTCTGATTAAAGGTATATCTGTCACACAGCGCGTAAAAAATAGGCCTCACATTTATATTCAACCAAATCTGTACTGTTTTAGCTGGTCAAATTATTTGTAGTGACCGTAAAAGCACAGTTTTTGTTCTGGGTTGAAAAACTATTCCCAAATTTGCCATTCTTAAAATTAGTAGTTTCTGCTATATCAGGCCTACTTTAAATCTATCCCAAAAAGGATATCTTAGATTGAAGGTGCTGATAGTGTCATTCTGAAAAACTTAACACACACGCTACAGTGCAGATACAAGTCTAATTCTGTGATTAAAGGTATATCTGTCACACAGCGCGTAAAAAATAAGCCTGACATTTCTATTCAACCAAATCTGTACTGTTTTAGCTGGTCAAATTATTTGTAGTGACCGTAAAAGCACAGTATTTGTTCTGGGTTGAAAAACTATTCCCAAATTTGCCATTCTCAAAATTAGTAGTTTCTGCTATATCAGGCCTACTTTAAATCTATCCCAAAAAGGATATCTTAGATTGAAGGTGCTGATAGTGTCATTCTGAAAAACTTAACACACACGCTACAGTGCAGATACAAGTCTAATTCTCTGATTAAAGGTATATCTGTCGCACAGCGCGTAAAAAATAGGCCTGACATTTCTATTCAACCAAATCTGTACTGTTTTAGCTGGTCAAATTATTTGTAGTGACCGTAAAAGCACAGTTTTTGTTCTGGGTTGAAAAACTATTCCCAAATTTGCCATTCTTAAAATTTGTAGTTTCTGCTATATCAGGCCTACTTTAAATCTATCCCAAAAAGGATATCTTAGATTGAAGGTGCTGATAGTGTCATTCTGAAAAACTTAACACACACGCTACAGTGCAGATACAAGTCTAATTCTCTGATTAAAGGTATATCTGTCACACAGCGCGTAAAAAATAGGCCTCACATTTATATTCAACCAAATCTGTACTGTTTTAGCTGGTCAAATTATTTGTAGTGACCGTAAAAGCACAGTTTTTGTTCTGGGTTGAAAAACTATTCCCAAATTTGCCATTCTTAAAATTAGTAGTTTCTGCTATATCAGGCCTACTTTAAATCTATCCCAAAAAGGATATCTTAGATTGAAGGTGCTGATAGTGTCATTCTGAAAAACTTAACACACACGCTACAGTGCAGATACAAGTCTAATTCTGTGATTAAAGGTATATCTGTCACACAGCGCATAAAAAATAGGCCTGACATTTCTATTCAACCAAATCTGTACTGTTTTAGCTGGTCAAATTATTTGTAGTGACCGTAAAAGCACAGTTTTTGTTCTGGGTTGAAAAACTATTCCCAAATTTGCCATTCTTAAAATTAGTAGTTTCTGCTATATCAGGCCTACTTTAAATCTATCCCAAAAAGGATATCTTAGATTGAAGGTGCTGATAGTGTCATTCTGAAAAACTTAACACACACGCTACAGTGCAGATACAAGTCTAATTCTGTAATTAAAGGTATATCTGTCACACAGCGCGTAAAAAATAGGCCTCACATTTATATTCAACCAAATCTGTCATTACTTGTGTGCCTGTATTAGTGCAATACGGTACCTAAATAGATAGCCAGACAGTGTTAGGTGTCTGTAAAAAAAGGCCTGAATTTTAATTCAATACATTGGCCTGATATCACGGTCGGCGTGACTATCACATACGTGACACAGAGGGAGGGAACAAGGAAGGCCCTGCCCAAGTGAGAGGGAAGGTGGTGACCCCTGACTCACCTAGCGGCTGGCACCTGGCTGCCCTGACGTCCCTAGACGGGTTCCTCACCCGTACGCCGATCACGTGCCTAAAGCCCTGGCTTTCCCTAAGCTGAGCCCTAGATAGTGAACAGGGCGGTGGGAACACTAGTCCGCACCACTAGCTCTAAAGGAAAACACCAAGGGAAGGACAGACAATACAAACTCAACATATAATCCCAGGTGGGCGACAACAGGAGACAACAAGAAGCCCAACAGGGATCCGGAGGGAAGCACTCTGGAACGACAACCAGGATTCACAACTCCAGTGGGTCAGTATAGATGTCCAGGCAGGAAGCTCTATAACTGGCAACTAGAGAAGAGTGAGGGGAGAATATAAGGAGGTTGGGAGTGGCAGACAAGAAACAGCTGAGGAGGAGAAGCTACGGATCCCTGATTGAGACAAAAAGGATAGCTAGGCAAACACAGAAAACAATCACTAAGAAACAGCGTGATCTTTAGATATAGAGCGCGCAGCCACCCTCTGCGACCTCCTGACCCCGGGTATAATGGAGTCAGACGTGGCTCTTGATACCCTCGTGACAGTACCCCCACTTTCACGAGGGGCCTCCAGACACTCAGGACCAGGTCTCTCCGGATGAGAGGCATGGAAAGCCTGAATTAACCCGTTGGCGTTTACCTCTGACGCTGGAACCCACATTCTTTCCTCGGGACCGTAACCCCTCCAATGCACCAGATACTGAAGAGAGCGGCGGACCCGACGAGAATCAACAATTCTGGCTATTTGAAACTCCAGATTACTATCCACAATAACAGGAGGAGGTGGCAGCGGTGATGGTTCTAGAGGTGGAACATACTTCTTGAGTAACGATTTATGGAAGACGTTATGGATCTTAAAAGTCTGAGGTAGCTCCAAGCGAAAAGCCACAGGGTTAATGACGGCTACTATTTTATAACTACCAATGAACCTAGGACCCAGTTTCCAAGAGGGAACCTTCAACTTAATATTCCTAGTAGACAACCACACATAGTCATTCACCCCTAGGTCCGGACCTGGCGACCGTTTCTTATCGGCCATGCATTTATATTTACCACTCATCTTTTTCAAGTTAACTTGCACCTTCTGCCATACCGAAGAAAGAGATGAAGAAAACCTTTCCTCTTCGGGAACCCCAGAAGACCCCCCCTCTTTGAAAGTACAAAATTGGGGATGAAAACCGTATGCACCAAGGAATGGTGACTTGCCAGTGGACTCCTGATAATGATTATTTATGGCAAACTCAGCTAACGGTAAATATGATGACCACAACTCTTGGTTTTCAGACACAAAACACCTTAAATATGTTTCTAGGTTTTGGTTGGTACGCTCAGTCTGTCCATTCGACTGAGGATGGAAAGCTGAGGAAAAGGACAAGTGTACCCCCAAACGGGAACAAAAAGCTTTCCAAAACTTAGAAATAAACTGGGTTCCCCGATCCGAAACCACATCGGAAGGGACCCCGTGAAGCTTCACGATTTCACTGATAAACACCTGAGCAAGAGTTTTAGCATTAGGAAGTGCGGGTAGCGCAATAAAATGTACCATTTTGCTAAACCTGTCTACTACTACCAAAATAACTGTTTTACCCGCAGACAACGGTAAGTCAGTGATGAAATCCATTGACAGATGTGTCCATGGCCTATTGGGGATAAAAAGAGGCAATAAAGACCCTGCTGGACGTGTATGAGAGACTTTCGCGCGTGCACAAGTAGAGCAAGTAGACACGAAATCTATTACATCCTGACGCAACCTTGGCCACCAAAAACGACGAGATAATAGCTCCAAGGTTGCTTTACTACCCGGGTGCCCAGCAAGTGCCGAATTATGATGTTCTTTTAATAATTCAAGACGCAGGTTTAACGGTACAAACAATTTCTCTGAGGGGCAAGAGGCCGGGGCGTCCCCCTGGGCCTCTAACACCTTTCCCTCTAGAACAGAGTGTACAGCAGAGACAACCACTCCTCTTTGTAAAATAGGTACCGGATCACTAGCATTACCCCCTCCAGGGAAACTACGAGATAACGCGTCTGCCTTGGTATTTTTTGCCCCAGGACGATAGGTGATTACAAAGTTAAATCTGGTAAAGAATAGCGACCACCTAGCTTGTCTAGGGGTGAGACGCTTAGCCGATTCTAGGTACAGAAGGTTTTTGTGATCCGTAATCACCGTGACGGGGTGGATTGCTCCCTCTAAGAAGTGACGCCACTCTTCAAGCGCCAGCTTAATCGCCAACAGTTCCCTATTTCCAACATCATAGTTCTTCTCTGCAGAAGATAATTTTTTGGAAAAGAAAGCGCAAGGGCGCCATTTGCCAGGAGACGGACCCTGAGACAATACAGCCCCCACTCCCACCTCTGACGCATCTACCTCAACAATAAAAGGCTGGGAGACATCAGGTTGAATTAGAACAGGTGCCGAGGTAAACCTCTCTTTTAGAGAGGAAAATGCATTTTTAGCGGCGTCAGACCATTTAGAAAAATCAGTCCCCTTCCTAGTCATGTCGGTAAGGGGTTTAACGATCACTGAATAATTTTTAATGAACTTTCTATAGAAATTTGCGAAACCCAAAAACCGTTGTAGGGCTTTAAGGTTCTCAGGAAGATCCCAATCTAAAATTGCCTGGACCTTCCCAGGATCCATACGGAAACCTGAAGCAGATAATAGATATCCCAGGAACTGTATTTCCTGAACGGCGAAGACACATTTTTCAATTTTCGCATATAATTTATTCGTCCGTAGGACCTGCAGTACTTGCCTGACATGCACCTCATGTGATTTCAGATCAGCCGAATAAATTAAGATATCATCTAGGTATATGACTACAAAGCTGCCGATGAGATGACTAAAAATATCATTAACAAAATGTTGGAAGACAGCGGGGGCATTGGTCAGACTGAAAGGCATAACTAGATTTTCATAATGCCCCTCAGGGGTGTTAAAAGCTGTCTTCCACTCATCCCCTTCCCTGATACGAATCAGATTGTAGGCCCCCCTAAGATCAAGTTTGGAGAACCACCTAGCACCCGCAATCTGATTAAAAAGGTCAGGAATGAGAGGAAGAGGGTATGGGTCTCGGATGGTTATCTGGTTTAGCTCACGGAAATCTAGGCAAGGACGCAGGCCCCCATCTTTCTTTTTAACAAAGAAAAACCCTGCAGCCACGGGTGAAGAAGAGGGTCTGATGTGTCCCTTAGCCAGACTCTCGGAGATATAATCTTTCATGGCTTGTCTCTCGGGACCCGAAAGATTATACAACCTGGACTTGGGTAATTTTGCACCGGGAATCAGGTTAACCGGGCAATCATAAGGACGATGAGGTGGTAGCTTCTGACAACCCTTTTCAGAAAAAACGTCCTCAAAGTCCGAAATAAATGTAGGTAGGGAAGCTATGGAGGCGATTAAGCAATTGTTATTTAAGCAATTCTCTCTGCAATGCTCACACCACTCCAATATCTCCCTGGCCTGCCAATCCACCACTGGATTGTGCGCTACCAACCAGGGAAGACCCAATACCACAGGAGAGGGAAGGCCCTCCAGAACGTAACATGAAAGACACTCATTATGGTGGTCCCCTACCCGAAGGTGTAAATTATGAACAATGTGGGTGAGGTTTCTCTGAGACAGAGGAGCCGAATCTATAGCGAATACGGGAATAGGTCTCTGCAGCGTACAGAGAGACAAACCCATAGTGCGGGCAAAATGGGCATCTATCAAATTTACCCCTGCTCCACTGTCTAGAAAAAAAGAAATAGACTCCGTCTTAACACCAAAAACAATAACCGCTGGTAACACAAATTGAGATGTTCGTATGGAGGAAACGTATACCCCCCGGCTGACATCCTCCGCACAGCCTGGGGTTAGTAGTTTTCCGACGGTCTTTTGTTTTTGAGAAAGGAGGGACAGACATTAATGAAATGACCCTTCCCCCCACAGAAAAAACAAGCCCTCCCCCTACGGCGAACCTCAGGAGGGCGGACCTGACGAGAAGTTCCGCCTAGCTGCATAGGCTCATCTAAGTCAGTACAGACTAATTGTTGCTTGGGAGAGGTAACCAATTGCTCAGGAATTTTCGATCTCTCCCTAAGACGCCTATCTATTCTGATAGAGAGGGACATAACAGCATCAAGGGAAAGGGGGGTCTCATACAGCGCCAGTGCATCCTTAACCCTTTCAGATAACCCAGAGCAGAACTGACTCCTGAGAGTCGGGTCGTTCCACTGAGTATCCGTAGCCCACCTACGGAACTCTGAGCAATATTCCTCTGCTGACCGATCTCCCTGTAGGAGTCTCCGTAACTTCGACTCAGCCAGGGCGACTCGGTCAGGGTCATCATATATGAGACCCAAAGCCCCAAAAAATCCCTCCACTGACCGGAGAGCCTGGGAACCAGGGGGTAACGAGAACGCCCAGGATTGTGGGTCCCCCTGAAGCAGGGAAATGACAATCCCAACCCGCTGTTCTTCATTACCTGAGGAGTAAGGGCGCAACTTAAAGTATAATTTGCAGGCCTCACGGAACATCGCAAATTTGTCCCTTCCCCCAGAAAATCTGTCAGGAAGAACAACCTTGGGTTCTGTAACAACCTGGTTACCCATAGCAACCGAGGGGGGTGCGGTCTGCTGTATTTGCTGCTGTTGTTGGAGGACAGACGCCTTCAATCCTGCCACCTCCAAAGACAGGCCTTGAATCTGTTTTGCCAAGGCAGCAATAGGATCCATATTGGATTCTAAGTATAGAGAAAAAAAAACAACAAAAAGAAAAAATTATTATTATTTTTTTTATTTTTATTTTTCTCAAAAAGTAAAGGGCCAGTTATAATATCACGGTCGGCGTGACTATCACATACGTGACACAGAGGGAGGGAACAAGGAAGGCCCTGCCCAAGTGAGAGGGAAGGTGGTGACCCCTGACTCACCTAGCGGCTGGCACCTGGCTGCCCTGACGTCCCTAGACGGGTTCCTCACCCGTACGCCGATCACGTGCCTAAAGCCCTGGCTTTCCCTAAGCTGAGCCCTAGATAGTGAACAGGGCGGTGGGAACACTAGTCCGCACCACTAGCTCTAAAGGAAAACACCAAGGGAAGGACAGACAATACAAACTCAACATATAATCCCAGGTGGGCGACAACAGGAGACAACAAGAAGCCCAACAGGGATCCGGAGGGAAGCACTCTGGAACGACAACCAGGATTCACAACTCCAGTGGGTCAGTATAGATGTCCAGGCAGGAAGCTCTATAACTGGCAACTAGAGAAGAGTGAGGGGAGAATATAAGGAGGTTGGGAGTGGTAGACAAGAAACAGCTGAGGAGGAGAAGCTACGGATCCCTGATTGAGACAAAAAGGATAGCAAGGTAAACACAGAAAACAATCACTAAGAAACAACGTGATCCTTAGATATAGAGCGCGCAGCCACCCGCTGCGACCTCCTGACCCCGGGTATAACGGAGTCAGACGTGGCTCTTGATACCCTCGTGACACCTGAATAATATTTTTCTTATTGTGGTGAACGGTAACAATGAGGAAAACAACTAATAAGGGACGCGGACGTGGACATGGTCGTGGTGGTGTTAGTGGACCCTCTGGTGCTGGGAGAGGACGTAGCCTTTCTGCCACAGCCACACGTCCTAGTGTACCAACTACCTCAGGTCCCAGTAGCCGCCAGAATTTACAGGGATATTTGGTGGGGCCCAATGCCGTTCTAAGGATGGTAAGGCCTGAGCAGGTACAGGCATTAGTCAATTGGGTGGCCGACAGTGCATCCAGCACGTTCACATTATCTCCCACCCAGTCTTCTGCAGAAAGCGCACAGATGGCGCATGAAAACCAAGCCCATCAGTCTGTCACATCACCCCCATGCATATCAGGGAAACTGTCTGAGCCTCAAGTTATGCAGCAGTCTCTTATGCTGTTTGAAGACTCTGCTGCCAGGGTTTCCTAAGGGCATCCACCTAGCCCTTCCCCAGGGGTGGAAGAGATAGAATGCACTAACGCACAACCACTTATGTTTCCTGATGATGAGGACATGGGAATACCACCTCAGCACGTCTCTGATGATGACGAAACACAGGTGCCAACTGCTGCGTCTTTCTGCAGTGTGCAGACTGAACAGGAGGTCAGGGATCAAGACTGGGTGGAAGACGATGCAGGGGACGATGAGGTCCTAGACCCCACATGGAATGAAGGTCGTGCCACTGACTTTCACAGTTCGGAGGAAGAGGCAGTGGTGAGACCGAGCCAACAGCGTAGCAAAAGACAAAGAGGGAGCAGTGGGCAAAATCAGAACACCCGCCGCCAAGAGACTCCGCCTGCTACTGACCGCCGCCATCTGGGACCGAGCACCCCAAAGGCAGCTTCAAGGAGTTCCCTGGCATGGCACTTCTTTAAACAATGTGCTGACGACAAGACCCGAGTGGTTTGCACGCTGTGCCATCAGAGCCTGAAGCGAGGCATTAACGTTCTGAACCTTAGCGCAACCTGCATGACCAGGCACCTGCATGCAAAGCATGAACTGCAGTGGAGTAAACACCTTAAAAACAAAGAAGTCACTCAGGCTCCCCCTGCTACCTCTTCTGCTGCTGCCGCCTCGGCCTCTTCTGCTGCTGCCGCCGTCTCGGCCTCTGCCTCTGGAGGAACGTTGGCACCTGCCGCCCAGCAAACACAGGATGTACCACCAACACCACCACCTGCGTCACCAAGCATCTCAACCATGTCACACGGCAGCGTTCAGCTCTCCATCTCACAAACATTTGAGAGAAAGCGTAAATTCCCACCTAGCCACCCTCGATCCCTGGCCCTGAATGCCAGCATTTCTAAACTACTGACCTATGAAATGCTGTCATTTAGGCTGGTGGACACAGACAGCTTCAAACAGCTCATGTCGCTTGCTGTCCCACAGTATGTTGTTCCCAGCCGGCACTACTTCTCCAAGAGAGCCGTGCCTTCCCTGCACAACCAAGTGTCTCATAAAATCAAGTGTGCACTGCGCAACGCCATCTGTGGCAAGGTCCACCTAACCACAGATACGTGGACCAGTAAGCACGGCCAGGGACTCTATATCTCCCTAACTGCACACTGGGTAAATGTAGTGGCGGCTGGGCTCCAGGCGGAGAGCTGTTTGGCGCACGTCCTTCCCCCGCCAAGGATCGCAGGGCAACATTCTTTGCCTCCTGTCTCCTACTCCTCCTACTCAGCTTCCTCCTCCTCTTCTTCCACCTGCTCATCCAGTCAGCCACACAACTTCACCACCAACTTCAGCACAGCCTGGGGTAAATGTCAGCAGGCCGTTCTGAAACTCATATGTTTGGGGGACAGGCCCCACACCGCACAGGAGTTGTGGGGGGGTATAGAACAACAGACCGACGAGTGGTTGCTGCCGGTGAGCCTCATGCCCGACCTGGTGGTGTGCGATAATGGGCGAAATCTCGTTGCAGCTCTGGAACTAGCCGGTTTGACGCACATCCCTTGCCTGGCGCATGTGCTGAATTTGGTGGTGCAGAAGTTTATTCGCAACTACCCCGACATGTCAGAGCTGCTGCATAAAGTGCAGGCCGTCTGTTCGCGCTTCCGGCGTTCACACCCTGCTGCTGCACGCCTGTCTGCGCTACAGCGTAACTTCGGCCTTCCCGCTCACCGCCTCATATGCGATGTGCCCACCAGGTGGAACTCCACCTTGCACATGCTGGACAGACTGTGCGAGCAGCAGCAGGCCATAGTGGAGTTTCAGCTGCAGCACGCACGGGTCAGTCGCACTGCGGAACAGCACCACTTCACCACCAATGACTGGGCCTCCATGCGAGACCTGTGTGCCCTGTTGCGCTGTTTCGAGTACTCCACCAACATGGCCAGTGGCGATGACGCCGTTATCAGCGTTACAATACCACTTCTATGTCTCCTTGAGAAAACACTTAGGGCGATGTTGGAAGAGGAGGTGGCCCAGGAGGAAGAGGAGGAAGAGGGGTCATTTTTAGCACTTTCAGGCCAGTCTCTTCGAAGTGACTCAGAGGGAGGTTTTTTGCAACAGCAGAGGCCAGGAACAAATGTGGCCAGACAGGGCCCACTACTGGAGGACGAGGATGAGGAGGAGGTGGAGGAGGATGAGGATGAAGCATGTTCACAGCGGGGTGGCACCCAAAGCAGCTCGGGCCCATCACTGGTGCGTGGCTGGGGGGAAACACAGGATGATGACGATACGCCTCCCACAGAGGACAGCTTGTCCTTACCTCTGGGCAGCCTGGCACACATGAGCGACTACATGCTGCAGTGCCTGCGCAACGACAGCAGAGTTGCCCACATTTTAACGTGTGTGGACTACTGGGTTGCCACCCTGCTGGATCCCCTGTACAAAGACAATGTGCCCACCTTACTTCCTACACTGGAGCGTGATAGGAAGATGCGCAAGTACAAGCGCACATTAGTAGACACGCTACTGAGAGCATTCCCAAATGTCACAGGGGAACCAGTGGAAGCCCAAGGCGAAGGCAGAGGAGGAGCAAGAGGTCGCCAACGCAGCTGTGTCACGGCCAGCTCCTCTGAGGGCAGGGTTAGCATGGCAGAGATGTGGAAAAGTTTTGTCACCACGCCACAGCTAACTGCACCACCACCTGATACGGAACGTGTTAGCAGGAGGCAACATTTCACTAACATGGTGGAACAGTACCTGTGCACACCCCTCCACGTACTGACTGATGGTTCGGCCCCATTCAACTTCTGGGTCTCCAAATTGTCCACGTGGCCAGAGCTAGCCTTTTATGCCTTGGAGGTGCTGGCCTGCCCGGCGGCCAGCGTTTTGTCTGAACGTGTATTCAGCACGGCAGGGGGCGTCATTACAGACAAACGCAGCCGCCTGTCTACAGCCAATGTGGACAAGCTGACGTTCATAAAAATGAACCAGGCATGGATCCCACAGGACCTGTCCATCCCTTGTGCAGATTAGACATTAACTACCTCCCCTTAACAATATATTATTGTACTCCAGGGCACTTCCTCATTCAATCCTATTTTTATTTTCATTTTACCATTATATTGCGGGGCAACCCAAAGTTGAATGAACCTCTCCTCTGTCTGGGTGCCGGGGCCTAAAAATATCTAACAGTGGCCTGTTCCAGTGGTGGGTGACATGAAGCCTGATTCTCTGCTATGATATGAAGACTGATTTTCTGCTGACATGAAGCCTGAATCTCTGTTATGGGACCTCTCTCCTCTGTCTGCGTGCCGGGGCCTAAAAATATCTGACAGTGGCCTGTTCCAGTGGTGGGTGACGTGAAGCCTGATTCTCTGCTATGACATGAAGACTTATTCTGTGCTGACATGAAGCCATATTCTCTTTTACGCGACCTCTCTCCTCTGCCTGGGTGCCTGGGCCTAAATATGTGACAGTGGCCTGTTCCAGTGATGGGTATCGTGAAGCCAGATTCTCTGCTATGGCATGAAGACTGATTCTCTGCTGAGGTGAAGCCAGATTCTCTGCTATGGGACCTCTCTCCAATTGATATTGGTTTATTTTTATATATTTTATTTTTATTTTTATTCATTTCCCTATCCACATTTGTTTGCAGGGGATTTACCTACTTGTTGCTGCCTTTTGCAGCCCTCTAGCTCTTTCCTGGGCTGTTTTACAGCCTTTTTAGTGCCGAAAAGTTCGCGTCCCCATTGACTTCAATGGGGTTCGGGTTCGGGACGAAGTTCGGGTCGAACTTCTCGAACCCGAACCTCCAGGTGTTCTCTCAACTCTAGTCATGACCATCTGACATCTAAAGACACGCCCACTGGATGATGAACGTCTCTAACCACGCGATTACAGCGCTTACACGTGTCTTTAGCGTCCCTGCAAACTACCGGCATCCCGCACCTCCTGGATTGTGTCTGGACATACATGTGAGTAGGCATTTTATGCCACTATTACCTACTAAATACGCCAGAGAGAAGAAGCGGTAACCATCCCGATGTGATTGTACTGGGCCTTTATCTGATAAATAGCAGAAGACTATATACCTATAAGTGGGACTTTTCTGGATTAAGTCTAAGTGTGACGCATCGATCACCTCTAAGTGTGACACATCTATCACCAAACGAACTGCGTATTTATCCTTATCCATATATATTCATCTATATTGGACATTTACATTGCCATTTTCTATATATTGCTGCTATTTTATCCTTATATTGGATATCCATATTACTGCTATATTGTTTTGCTGGTTGTGAAATTTACTGTATACTATTGCTGCTATTTTATTGATTCTATTATATATACCAGATTTTATTATACATGTTTATTGTCTTTTTGCTGTATTAAATTGCTAGTATACACTTCAGGAGGTGGTTGTGCCTGTTCTTTTTCTTATTTATCTTTATGACCTATTACACTGGGTAGGTGACCCAGAGAGCAGTGCTCCCACCGCTATCTATCCATCTATGTGTTTAGCCCCTTATTTTTTCTTCCCATTTAATAGAACAGGTTTTGTAGACATCTATGTGGAATCAGCTGACGACTGATTATGATGGTATAAAAGGAGTGGCCATATTCTTGGCCCTAACATCGACATGTAAGGTTGAGTTCATACTTGAGTTATTTGGTCAGTTTTGGTCCCGTGACTGCCCAAATAATTGAAGCGTGCAGTGATTCTAAGAGCGACGCCTGTCATCTGCATGTCATATGGACTCACAGTATTATTTCACTACCAAAGCAGACTCCCTATGCGTGTTACTGCAAAGCACAGTGTTCTACACCACTATAAAGGCTCTCTGTAGCCAGGAAATAGCCGTTTTTAACAAAATTTGCCGTGAACATATTCAGATTGAACCAATCTTTTTCAAAAAAATCCAGCGAACCGGCGAATCGATTTTTTGAATTTTTTTATTTCTAATTCTATCCAAAGAAAATCTGTCGGACATATCTTTGGTGTCACTGAGATAACTCCCAGAGTAATGCCATTTAGAATTAAAAAAAACTTAGTTAATGATGACTTCTACTCCATTTGCCTAAATGCAGATGTAATGGAAAAAATTAACTCAAAATGAGATTCACCAATGACTACTTATAAGACAGTAAGGAAGAGGAGGTCTCAGGTGTGGACCAACATTTCCGGTGGGTGGCTGATTAGTGAACAGTCAGGCTGTAATTTCATTGCAGATATAAGTTTTTTAGATGACAACAATTAATTATGTGTGGAAGCTGTCAAGAGTTAAAGGATCACCCAATATCAACAGCAGGCTGAGAAAAAAACAAGAGAATAAGTGGGCTTCCCCACGAAATACAACCTGCATCTGATATAATGAAGTGAGCAGTGAGAAAGGGTTCATATAGCACCAGCAATTAATTAAGCCAATACTCAATTTAGTATTCTAGATGGGTTAGTCCTATTTAAGGATAAGTGAATCGACTTCAGATAAAAACATCCAAAGTCAAATTCCCATAAAACTTTGTTCGGGAAATGTTTTTTTTTTTACAGTAAAAATCTATTTATAAAGTTATTACCCGAAGTCTTGCAAGACTTCGCAAAGTAATAAGTTCGGCTCATCGGAGTCAATACATTCTAATACAGTATTGAAACAAAGTTTTATGCGAATCGACTTCCGATGTTTCATCTGAAGTCAATTCGCTCATCCCCAGTCCTATTGTAGAGATTAGCGACAGAATAGCCCACTCTGTGCTGCCTGAAGACAACGAGGTATTCTACCCTAGAGAATATCTTCATAAAACAGCAACATATATTACCTATAATGCCTCATTCGCACTTTAGTGTTTTGGTCAGTGATTTCCATGAGTGATTTTGAGCCAAAACCAGGTACGGCTCTAAACACAGAACAGGTGCAGATCTTTCTCTTAGGCCTCCTGCACACGACCGTTGTGTGCACCCGTGGCCGTTGTGCCGTTTTCCGTTTTTTTTCGCGGACCCATTGACTTTCAATGGGTCCGTAGAAAAATCGGAAAATGCACCGTTTTGCAGCCGCATCCGTGATCCGTGTTTCCTGGCCGTGAAAAAAATATGACCTGTCCTATTTTTTTTACGGCCAACGGTTCACGGACCCATTCAAGTCAATGGGTCTGCGTCCGGCCGGGAGCTCCTCCTACTGGTAAGTGACAGGTCATGTCACTTACCAGTAGGAGGAGCTCCCGGCCAGACGCAGAGATCGCAGCTCGCAGGTAAGTATAATGGTTCTACAAATTGCTAAGTAACCATGGCAACCGGGACAGCAGTAGCGTCCTGGTTGCCATGGTTACCGATTGGAGCCCCAGCGATTAAACTGGGACTCCGATCGGTACTCTCCGTTGCCACCAATGATAGGGGGGGAGATTTTAATTAGGAGGGGGAGGGAGGGGAGAGGGCCCACTGGCCACCAACGAGTTAACTACAGGGGAGGGAGGGGGGCCCACTGGCCACCAATGAGTTAACTACAGGGGAGGGAGGGGGGGCCCACTGGCCACCAATGAGTTAACTACAGGGGAGGGAGGGGGGCCCACTGGCCACCAATGAGTTAACTACAGGGGAGGGAGGGGGGGGGCGGCCGCACTGGCCACCAATGTGTTAACTACAGGGGGGGGCTGCCATGTACACAGTTATTTTAGTATTTCTAACCTGAAGCGTCCCCATCACCATGGGAACGCCTCTGTGTTAGAATATACTGTCGGATGTTGGAGAAAACTCCGATCCTATGGTATATTAACTCCTGACTTTACATTGAAAGTCAATGGGGGACGGATCCGTTTGAAATTGCACCATATTGTGTCAACGTCAAACGGATCCGTCCCCATTGACTTGCATTGTAATTCAGGACGGATCCGTTTGGCTCCGCACGGCCAGGCGGACACCAAAACGACTGTTTTTTCATGTCCGTGGATCCTCCAAAAATCAAGGAAGACCCACGGACGAAAAAACGGTCATGGATCACGGACCTACAGACCCCGTTTTTGCGGACCGTAAAAAAAAACAAGGTGCGGTATCTGTGGATCACTACAGCTGAGTAATGGATTTAAGGTGCTCTTGGTTTATGTGACCCACCCAGTCACAAAGAGAAATACAAAGTTATATAGGATAAACCAGGCACTCAAGTATGGAGTATATTGATAAGGGTATTTATTCCCGCAACAGCAGAGGCCAGGAACAAATGTGGCCAGACAGGGCCCACTACTGGAGGACGAGGAGGACGAGGATGAGGAGGAGGTGGAGAAGGATGAGGATGAAGCATGTTCACAGCGGGGTGGCACCCAAGGCAGCTCGGGCCCATCACTGGTGCGTGGCTGGGGGGAAACACAGGATGATGACGATACGCCTCCCACAGAGGACAGCTTGTCCTTACCTCTGGGCAGCCTGGCACACATGAGCGACTACATGCTGCAGTGCCTGCGCAACGACAGCAGAGTTGCCCACATTTTAACGTGTGCGGACTACTGGGTTGCCACCCTGCTGGATCCCCTGTACAAAGACAATGTGCCCACCTTACTTCCTACACTGGAGCGTGATAGGAAGATGCGCAAGTACAAGCGCACATTAGTAGACACGCTACTGAGAGCATTCCCAAATGTCACAGGGGAACCAGTGGAAGCCCAAGGCGAAGGCAGAGGAGGAGCAAGAGGTCGCCAACGCAGCTGTGTCACGGCCAGCTCCTCTGAGGGCAGGGTTAGCATGGCAGAGATGTGGAAAAGTTTTGTCACCACGCCACAGCTAACTGCACCACCACCTGATACGGAACGTGTTAGCAGGAGGCAACATTTCACTAACATGGTGGAACAGTACCTGTGCACACCCCTCCACGTACTGACTGATGTTCGGCCCCATTCAACTTCTGGGTCTCCAAATTGTCCACGTGGCCAGAGCTAGCCTTTTATGCCTTGGAGGTGCTGGCCTGCCCGGCGGCCAGCGTTTTGTCTGAACATGTATTCAGCACGGCAGGGGGCGTCATTACAGACAAACGCAGCCGCCTGTCTACAGCCAATGTGGACAAGCTGACGTTCATAAAAATGAACCAGGCATGGATCCCACAGGACCTGTCCATCCCTTGTGCAGATTAGACATTAACTACCTCCCCTTAACAATATATTATTGTACTCCAGGGCACTTCCTCATTCAATCCATTTTTTATTTTCATTTTACCATTATATTGCGGGGCAACCCAAAGTTGAATGAACCTCTCCTCTGTCTGGGTGCCGGGGCCTAAATGTGTGACAGTGGCCTTTTCCAGTGGTGGGTGACGTGAAGCCTGATTCTCTGCTATGACATGAAGACTTATTCTGTGCTGACATGAAGCCATATTCTCTTTTACGCGACCTCTCTCCTCTGCCTGGGTGCCTGGGCCTAAATATGTGACGGTGGCCTGTTCCAGTGATGGGTGACGTGAAGCCTAATTCTCTGCTATGACATGAAGACTGATTCTGTGCTGACATGAAGCCAGATTCTCTGTTACGGGACCTCTCTCCTCTGTCTGGGTGCCGGGGCCTAAATGTGTGACAGTGGCCGGTTCCAGTGGTGGGTGACGTGAAGCCTGATTCTCTGCTATGACATGAAGACTTATTCTGTGCTGACATGAAGCCATATTCTCTTTTACGCGACCTCTCTCCTCTGCCTGGGTGCCTGGGCCTAAATATGTGACAGTGGCCTGTTCCAGTGATGGGTATCGTGAAGCCAGATTCTCTGCTATGGCATGAAGACTGATTCTCTGCTGAGGTGAAGCCAGATTCTCTGCTATGGGACCTCTCTCCAATTGATATTGGTTTATTTTTATATATTTTATTTTTATTTTTATTCATTTCCCTATCCACATTTGTTTGCAGGGGATTTACCTACTTGTTGCTGCCTTTTGCAGCCCTCTAGCTCTTTCCTGGGCTGTTTTACAGCCTTTTTAGTGCCGAAAAGTTCGCGTCCCCATTGACTTCAATGGGGTTCGGGTTCGGGACGAAGTTCGGGTCGAACTTCTCGAACCCGAACCTCCAGGTGTTCTCTCAACTCTAGTCATGACCATCTGACATCTAAAGACACGCCCACTGGATGATGTAGCGGAACGTCTCTAACCACGCAATTACAGCACTTACACGTGTCTTTAGCGTCCCTGCAAACTACCGGTATCCCGCACATCCTGGATTGTGTCTGGACATACATGTGAGTAGGCATTTTATGCCACTATTACCTACTAAATACGCCAGAGAGAAGAAGCGGTAACCATCCCGATGTGATTGTACTGGGCCTTTATCTGATAAATAGCAGAAGACTATATACCTATAAGTGGGACTTTTCTGGATTAAGTCTAAGTGTGACACATCTATCACCAAACGAACTGCGTATTTATCCTTATCCATATATATTCATCTATATTGGACATTTACATTGCCATTTTCTATATATTGCTGCTATTTTATCCTTATATTGGATATCCATATTACTGCTATATTGTTTTGCTGGTTGTGAAATTTACTGTATACTATTGCTGCTATTTTATTGATTCTATTATATATACCAGATTTTATTATACATGTTTATTGTCTTTTTGCTGTATTAAATTGCTAGTATACACTTCAGGAGGTGGTTGTGCCTGTTCTTTTTCTTATTTATCTTTATGACCTATTACACTGGGTAGGTGACCCAGAGAGCAGTGCTCCCACCGCTATCTATCCATCTATGTGTTTAGCCCCCCATTTTTTCTTCCCATTTAATAGAACAGGTTTTGTAGACATCTATGTGGAATCAGCTGACGACTGATTATGATGGTATAAAAGGAGTGGCCATATTCTTGGCCCTAACATCGACATGTAAGGTTGAGTTCATACTTGAGTTATTTGGTCAGTTTTGGTCCCGTGACTGCCCAAATAATTGAAGCGTGCAGTGATTCTAAGAGCGACGCCTGTCATCTGCATGTCATATGGACTCACAGTATTATTTCACTACCAAAGCAGACTCCCTATGCGTGTTACTGCAAAGCACAGTGTTCTACACCACTATAAAGGCTCTCTGTAGCCAGGAAATAGCCGTTTTTTAACAAAATTTGCCGTGAACATATTCAGATTGAACCAATCTTTTTCAAAAAAGTCCAGCGAACCGGCGAATCGATTTTTTGAATTTTTTTATTTCTAATTCTATCCAAAGAAAATCTGTCGGACATATCTTTGGTGTCACTGAGATAACTCCCAGAGTAATGCCATTTAGAATTAAAAAAAACTTAGTTAATGATGACTTCTACTCCATTTGCCTAAATGCAGATGTAATGGAAAAAATGAACTCAAAATGAGATTCACCAATGACTACTTATAAGACAGTAAGAAAGAGGAGGTCTCAGGTGTGGACCAACATTTCCGGTGGGTGGCTGATTAGTGAACAGTCAGGCTGTAATTTCATTGCAGATATAAGTTTTTTAGATGACAACAATTAATTATGTGTGGAAGCTGTCAAGAGTTAAAGGATCACCCAATATCAACAGCAGGCTGAGAAAAAAACAAGAGAATAAGTGGGCTTCCCCACGAAATACAACCTGCATCTGATATAATGAAGTGAGCAGTGAGAAAGGGTTCATATAGCACCAGCAATTAATTAAGCCAATACTCAATTTAGTATTCTAGATGGGTTAGTCCTATTTAAGGATAAGTGAATCGACTTCAGATAAAAACATCCAAAGTCAAATTCCCCTAAAACTTTGTTCGGGAAATGTTTTTTTTTTTATAGTAAAAATCTATTTATAAAGTTATTACCCGAAGTCTTGCAAGACTTCGCAAAGTAATAAGTTCGGCTCATCGGAGTCAATACATTCTAATACAGTATTGAAACAAAGTTTTATGCGAATCGACTTCCGATGTTTCATCTGAAGTCAATTCGCTCATCCCCAGTCCTATTGTAGAGATTAGCGACAGAATAGCCCACTCTGTGCTGCCTGAAGACAACGAGGTATTCTACCCTAGAGAATATCTTCATAAAACAGCAACATATATTACCTATAATGCCTCATTCGCACTTTAGTGTTTTGGTCAGTGATTTCCATGAGTGATTTTGAGCCAAAACCAGGTACGGCTCTAAACACAGAACAGGTGCAGATCTTTCTCTTAGGCCTCCTGCACACGACCGTTGTGTGCACCCGTGGCCGTTGTGCCGTTTTCCGTTTTTTTTTGCGGACCCATTGACTTTCAATGGGTCCGTGGAAAAATCGGAAAATGCACCGTTTTGCAGCCGCATCCGTGATCCGTGTTTCCTGGCCGTGAAAAAAATATGACCTGTCCTATTTTTTTCACGGCCAACGGTTCACGGACCCATTCAAGTCAATGGGTCTGCGTCCGGCCGGGAGCTCCTCCTACTGGTAAGTGACAGGTCATGTCACTTACCAGTAGGAGGAGCTCCCGGCCAGACGCAGAGATCGCAGCTCGCAGGTAAGTATAATGGTTCTACAAATTGCTAAGTAACCATGGCAACCGGGACAGCAGTAGCGTCCTGGTTGCCATGGTTACCGATTGGAGCCCCAGCGATTAAACTGGGACTCCGATCGGTACTCTCCGTTGCCACCAATGATAGGGGGGGAGATTTTAATTAGGAGGGGGAGGGAGGGGAGAGGGCCCACTGGCCACCAACGAGTTAACTACAGGGGAGGGAGGGGGGCCCACTGGCCACCAATGAGTTAACTACAGGGGAGGGAGGGGGGGCCCACTGGCCACCAATGAGTTAACTACAGGGAAGGGAGGGGGGCCCACTGGCCACCAATGAGTTAACTACAGGGGAGGGAGGGGGGGGGGCGGCCGCACTGGCCACCAATGTGTTAACTACAGGGGGGGGGGGGGCTGCCATGTACACAGTTATTTTAGTATATTCTAACCTGAAGCGTCCCCATCACCATGGGAACGCCTCTGTGTTAGAATATACTGTCGGATGTTGGAGAAAACTCCGATCCTATGGTATATTAACTCCTGACTTTACATTGAAAGTCAATGGGGGACGGATCCGTTTGAAATTGCACCATATTGTGTCAACGTCAAACGGATCCGTCCCCATTGACTTGCATTGTAATTCAGGACGGATCCGTTTGGCTCCGCACGGCCAGGCGGACACCAAAACGACTGTTTTTTCATGTCCGTGGATCCTCCAAAAATCAAGGAAGACCCACGGACGAAAAAACGGTCACGGATCACGGACCTACAGACCCCGTTTTTGCGGACCGTAAAAAAAAACAAGGTGCGGTATCTGTGGATCACTACAGCTGAGTAATGGATTTAAGGTGCTCTTGGTTTATGTGACCCACCCAGTCACAAAGAGAAATACAAAGTTATATAGGATAAACCAGGCACTCAAGTATGGAGTATATTGATAAGGGTATTTATTCCCACAATAGAATATAACAATAAAATTCACCAATAAAATACTATAAAATATTAAAAAACACTTTAAACCATATTAGCAGCAATAATATACATATACACCAAAAGTCAATGCGTTATTGGATAGCAGCGGCATCAGTACATAAATTAGCAGCAGCAATGGACATATGCACTAGTTAATAAATAGCGGCATTGGACATATGCGGTTTGGAGATGCTGAAGTCATTGGGTTCAGAAGACAAGGAAAACGCAGGAAAACCGCAGTTGATAGCAAAGTCTTATAAGCGCTTTTTCGGTTTTGGTAATATTGAATTGCACAGCGGTGGCGTCCCACCGATTTGAGCAACTGTGTTGCTTAGTTTTACCTGGCCAGTATGTCTTTGTCCTACGTCCGGATCTGTAGAAATTTGCTGTGGGCGCAGTGTCACCTGGATATCCTGCTCACGAAAGCAATGTCTGTGGCTTTGTTAGGATTCCTCCGGTGTTCGTCGCTCTCAGTCACAGCTAGTCAATTCTTGGAAGTCCAGGGGAGCTATTTTTCCAGCATGCCGGTACAGGGTATTAAACCATACGCGTTTCGGGGTTCTCTGAATGACCCCTTCCTCAGTGGTAACCCTGAAGTGCCTCCCCACATCCTTTTATATAAAATCTTGGAAAGAAACAAGATCCGGACAGGATCTCATCGTGCCAAAACATGGAAGACTGGAATTATCCAATATATTCATTAAATGCGTTTTTCCTTATGCGATTCCTGTGCTCTGATTTTCGCTGCGTTTTTTAGGTAAGTTGCGTTTTATGCTCCACTGCTATTTAAATGCAGAGTAGATCATATGCCACATAATTTCAGTTACAATATAATACTTAAAATATATTTAAAAATATATAAATATATAAAAATATGCATATATATATAAAAATGCATATATATATATAAAACACAACCACATCAGTCTCTTTATTTTTATTCTTATTAGACAATGTTTTGAAGGGGGGAGAAAAAAGTTCAAGGGTCATGGAATCACAAGAAACCAAAAAGTTCCCAATCAGCATTCAGTCCTTGTGGGACTAGGGAACCAAAGTCAAATATAAACTTGGATTCCACCCTTGACATTTTTTTTTATCAAATCTCCCCCCCTCCACTCTGGTGTCACCATCGTTAAAGCTGTATAGGTGAGACCTGTTGGATCGCTATTATGACATAGCTTAAAGTGCCTTGAGACAGTATGATTTTCATAGCCTTTACGAATATTTGCTATATGTTCTGAAATCCTTGTCTTAAGGCACCTTTTTGTGCGACCAATATATTGCTTCCTGCACGGACAGGTTAACAGATATATTATATTTTTACTGTTACATGTCAGAAAGGTTTTGATTTCATACACATATTCATTACTGGTTGAGAAAACTTTGACTGTCTTTCTTTGAAAATTTGTTATTTTGCAGTTTGAACAAGTTCTGCATCTGAAGAAGCCTTCAAAGCATAGCCATTGATTGTCCTTTTTTTTGGGGTTATTTTTAGTTGTTTTTATCGTGGGTGCAATTTTTAAACCTAAGTTGTTGGCACGAGTGTAAATTATTTTTGGTTTTGTCGGCATCAATGGTCCTATGATTTTATCTTTCTGCAGAAATGACCGGTGTTTAACAATGATGGTTTCAATCTTTTTATACTGAGTGTTAAAGGGTAAGATCACCTGTAACTCCCCACATGTCATACCATCACTATTTAATGCAACTGGTTTCTCTGTAAAAAAAATCCTGTCGGTCTAGATTTTTTACTTTATTCAAGGCTTTTTCGATGCAGTCAGTAGGGTAATCTTTTTCAACGAACTGCTGCCTCAGTATTTCGGCCTCATTCTCAAATGTCTCGTTCTTCGTACAATTCCTCTTGAGGCGTCTGAATTGGCTTGTTGGTACATTCAGCAGCCACCTGGGAAGGTGGCAGCTTGAATGTAAAATAAAATTGTTCCTAGCTGTAGGTTTATAATAGGTACTGCAGCTGAGTTTGTCCCTATCAACATCAATCTTTAGATCTAGAAATTCAATGCCTGTTTTACTTAGGTTAGCTGTAAACTGAAGGTTCTGATCATTTAGATTGATGTTAGACAGGAAGGAACCCAACGCCAAATCCGTGCCTCTCCAGATAAAAATCACGTCATCTATGTACCGCTTCCAGAGCACCAGATCCGCACCCAGTATTGGCTGAATATATTCATCCTCCCAATTCGCCATAAAAAGATTTGCGTAACTGGGTGCGAACCTGGTGCCCATCGCGGTACCAGATTCCTGTAAAAAGAATTCTGTATTAAAAGCAAAATAGTTGTGCTTCAATATAAAATTCACTGCTTCTAAAATATATTCTATTTGTGCTACTTTGAAAAGACCGCTCTTGTCAAGTTGAGATCTCAATGCCGCAAGTCCCTGATCATGCCTAATAGATGTATAAAGGGATCGGACATCGAGAGTCCCCAATGTCCAATTCTCTTCTACCATTAATTCCTCCAATATTTTTACTACCTGTGTGGTATCTTTTAGGTAGAATTTTGTTTTTTTAACTACCGGTTGCAGTTGGTGATCCACATATTGGGAGAGGTTGGCCGTGAGGGAATTAATCCCCGAAATTATAGGGCGGCCAGGGGGATTTGTGAGGCTTTTGTGTATCTTCGGCAGATGATAAAATACAGGAAGTCTACACTGTGTGCTTAATATAAAATGGGCCTCACTTTCTAATAAAATATTTCCCCTTATACCTTTTTCACATAATTGCCTCAATTGCGGATAAAAATCATTAGTAGGATCGGCCCTTAATTTGGTATATACATTTGTATCCAACAGTTGTCTCTGACATTCTCTATTGTAGTCGTCAGTATTTAGGATTACTATCGCACCGCCCTTGTCGGCAGGGCGTATAGTAATCCCATCATCCTTCTGCAACTGCTTAATTGCTGCAATCTCCTGGTTGGAGAGATTCGATTTTTTATTCTTTGTGCCTCCTAAAACTCTAATATCCCTTTCTACATTTTTCCTAAATGTTTCAATCTCTGGACTATCTCATTTCTGGGATATTTAGTCGACCTCGCTTTTAATTCTGTATGAATAAAGCCAGATGTTGCCTGGGATTCTTCATAAAATACTTTTTAAGACAGATTTTCCTTACAAATTTTTCTATGCCCACATAGGTGTCGAATTTATTTAACCGTGTGCTTGGGGAAAACTTAAGGCCCTTGTTTAATAAGGATATTTGGGATGATGTTAAGTTGACTCCACTCAGATTAATGATAGGGCTTAGTGATGATGTTGCTGAATCTAATATCTGTGTCTGTATCTTTCTCTTTGCCCTTCGTGTCTTTCTTTTGGTCTTTGATAATCTTGTGTCCAGTCTAGTGACCTGTCTGGTGTTCTGTTGTGCCTCCAATGTGAATTGTGATTCGGGGGTGTCCAATTCTGTGTGGTTTGTTTGTTCCGTAAATTGTACGTGTGTTGGGCTGGTGATTCTAAGTGATGTATTCTCTTCGGGGAGTGTTGCATACGTTGTCGTGCATTCTGAGTTCGGTAATGTGCAGGGCTTTGATCTAAAAAAGGTTCCCTGCTCAATACTTCATATTTATTTGAAGTTTTTATATTAGTGTCTACATTAGTGTCTATTTCTTCTATAGTGTTTCTGTGCGCTTCTTTGTGTTTATTTTTCCCTTTTACTTTTGAGTGTTGTACAGTGATTTCCTTTGCCTGCACTATCTCACTTATATGTTCCCTATCATTGGCTGAGTGTCGTCTGCTATGTTTTTTCATTTTTTTATCTATTATTTCTTGTTCCAATTTATCTATATTTTTACAGATCCTTTGTTGCCAATTATTAAAATCCTCATTTTTTGGTAACATTTCGACTTTATCTTTAATCCTCATAATTTTTCCAGATAATTCGTCTAAGATCTGTACACGTCTCTTAATTATTAATTCCATTAATAAAATAGACTGATTTTTAAGTAATTGGTCCCACTCATTGTTAAACTTATCTTCACAGAGATCTTGTGCTGGAGTCTTTGAGAGTTGTAGTCCCTGCACAGTCGTGTGCAGGAGGCCTTATACCTGCTCACAATCACTGATGGAAATCACTGACCAAAACACTGATATATGAATGAGGCATAAGGCTGCACGTGAAGTGCCTCATGTTGTGGACCCACAGTGAACTGAGTGCCTCTGTATGGACTCAACATTGAATTAATTGTATGATGTCATGGTTAATGAAAACCATATTGTACTTATCCAAATATTTTACTTTTTGTGTCTTTTTATTTAAATAGATTGTGTATTTTAATAAGTGGGTATCCCATGTAAGTTTATAAACAGATTATATCAATGTGGTTATATTTATAACAACTTGCTGCCAATTGCCTTCATATATTTTGAAATATGTTTGTACACTCCACTGAAAACAGTGGTGCTTGATATTTGTCACAACTGGTAAAGCTATGGTTCCTTTTCTGTGCAGTAATAGTTCATATCTTATTCAGTACTGAGAACATAAATGCCAATTATACCATAATACATCTATCACTCAAACTTTTTATCCATTACAATTACAATGATATGGGAATTTACATTAAACTTTAAAAAAGTTAAATCTCTTAGATATCTCAACCGTAAGCAGTATTCATATATTGAAATGGATTCATTTGTTATGAATTAATCTAAATCACTGTTGAATATATTTACATATATGTATACATCTTTGACATTAACAACAATGCAACAGAAAAATATGAACTGTTATTGAAAAGCAATGAGTAATTCTGGACATTCGTCTTCATAAACTATAGCTAACATCAAACAGATGAAACTAGATATCTGCATTATCTGTAAATAAAATTGAAAGATTCGCCTGTAATTGAAAATCAATTATTAAGAATGATGCTGGATTAATGATACATTTTTAGGAGGCATTTTGAACAGATCAATAAAGAGTATTTTTACATGAATTGACTACTACAGACTGGGAACACTGATTAGGCTGTGATTAGGTGTTCACATCATAATTTTGCCCTACATTTAACATATATATTGGGGAAAAAGGGATGCACTTCAATTTTCCATCTAGTACATTCAAGTAAAGAAATGTATATATTAAAGTATGTTTTTTTTTTTTTTTACAATGGAGCTCAATGGTGACGGATGCCATTGTATCTGAGGTTTCCATTTAACATACAGTCCTGATCAAAAGTTTAAGACCACTTGAAAAATGGCAAAAAATCATATTTAGCATGGCTGGATCTTAACAAGGTTTCAAGTAGAGCTTCAACATGCAACAAGAAGAAATGGGAGTGAGACAAAACATTGTTTGAGCAATCAATTTAATGAAAACAACTAATAAACTGAAACAGGCTGTTTTTCAGCTGATCAAAAGTTTAGGACCACACCTCCAAAAAAAAACCTAAACCCCCCAAAACAGAAATCCAACTTCCAAACATGAACTCAGTAATGAGTAGCTCCGCTGTTATTGTTTATCATTTCAAAAATTCGTTTCGGCATGCTTGATGCAAGCGTTTCCATGAGGTGAGTGGGAACATTTCTCCAAGTGAAGACGGCCGCACGAAGGCCATCTACTGTCTGGAACTGTTGTCCATTTTTGTAAACTTCCCTTGCCATCCATCCCCAAAGGTTCTCAATTGGATTTAGATCAGGGGAACACGCAGGATGGGCCAAAAGAGTGATGTTATTCTCCTGAAAAAAGTCCCTTGTCCTGCGGGCATTGTGTACTGTAGCTTTGTCCTGTTGAAAAACCCAGTCGTTACCACACAGACGAGGGCCCTCAGTCATGAGGAATGCTCTCTGCAACATCTGGACATAGCCACCGGCCGTTTAACGCCCCTGTACTTCCTGAAGCTCCATTGTTCCACTGAAGGAAAATACACCCCAGACCATTATGGCACGTTCCTTCCACTGTGGCGCGTAGAAAACATCTCAGGTGGGATCTGCTTGTCATGCCAGTAATATTGGAAACCATCAGGACCATCAAGGTTAAATTTTTTCTCATCAGAGAATAAAACTTTCTTCCACCTTTGAATGCCCCATGTTTGGTGCTCTCTTGCAAAGTCCAAACGAGCAGTTCTGTGGCGTTCAAGAAGACGAGGTCTTTGAAGATGTTTTTTGTTTTTGAAGCCCTTCAGTCTCAGATGCCGTCTGATGGTTATGGGGCTGCAGTCAGCACCAGTAAGGGCCTTAATTTGGGTCGAGGATCATCCAGTGTCTTGACGGACAGCCAATTGGATCCTCCGGCTCAGTGCTGATGAAATATTTTGGGTCTTCCACTTGACTTTTTTGTTCCATAACCCTCAGGATCATTTAAGAAATTCCAAATGACTGTCTTACTGCGTCCCACCTCAGCAGCGATGGCGCGCTGTGAGAGACCCTGCTTATGCAGTTCAAAAACCCGACCACGTTAAAAAAGGGAGAGTCTTTTTGCCTTTGCTATCACAACGTGTGACTACCTGACAGAAAATGACAATGAATCCACATCTTTGCACAGATTTGGCCTTTTAATGGCATGTGGTCCTAAAATTTGGATCAGCTGAAAAACAGCCTGTTTCAGTTTAATCGTTATTTTCAATTAATTGAATGCTCAAAAAATGTTTTGTCTCACTCTCATTTCTTCTTGTTGCATGTTGAAGCTTTACTTGGAACCTTGTTAAGATCCAACAATGTAAAATATGATTTTTTGCCATTTTTCAAGTGGTCTTAAACTTTTGATCAGGACTGTACATATTTTTTGTATATTTTAAACATAAGACAAAACTAAATATTGACCATGCAGGGACACTTATATTTAAGCTATATTCTTATCAGTCTGATAAGAAAATGGCTTAAAGGGATTGTCTCACTTCAGCAAATGGCATTTATTATGTAGACAAAGTTATGGCAAGGCACTTGCTAATTTATTACTATTATCTATATTGCCTCCTTTGCTGGCTTGATTCATTTTTCCGTTGCATTATACACTGATAATATCCAGGGATTAAGTCTACTGCTATAGCACAGAAACGAGGTGGCTGGGAGAGGAGCTGCTCTGCATGCATGCCTAGGTGTTCTTCCATGTTCAAGTCCACTAGAGAGGCCAGTGATGTTTTCTATAGCGTGCATGCACAGCCACCACTATTGGATTGCAAGGGTGGTTGTAACCCCTGGAAAAATGAATCAAGCCAGCAAAGGAGGCAATATGGACAATCACAATACATTAGTAGGTGCCTTGTATTAACTTTGTCTACATAATAAACACCATTTTCTGAAGTGAGACAACCCCTTTAAATCAGTGTGCATGAGCTGTCAGGAGTTCAGAGATAAGGGCTAAAGATCCAGGCATCAGAACAGCTTCCTGAGGATTCAGTGTGAGTCAGAGAGCAATAACCTGTAGATACACTAGAACTGAAAGCTGTAGAGGAAAAACAAGTGAACATTTTTAATAAAGACCAATTGAAAGAATAATGCTTAGCTCAAAATAAGTAAAATGCAATGATAAAAAATGCCCCATGGGTATGCATGTATTTTAATACCTAAGCTAAATGGGAACATTAGCAACGGCTATTTAACCCCTTAGATGCTGTCGTCAATACTGACATCTAAGCGGTTTATAGAGGAAGTGGGCCATTTTTCACCCCGTCGGCTCCTCACGATGCAGTTGCAGGGTGCTTATGGTTGCTATGGCAGCTGAAAGCCCTACAAAGGCTTCTGGGTTTGCCAGCTACAGAAGCCAATAGACCCTAGGACTAAAATAAAATGTAAAAAATAATAATAAAGTGTTTTAGAAAAATAAAACAAAAAATGTAAGTTTCAAGTAAAAAAAAGCTCAAGCAATTTACTATTTTTTTTATTTAACATCTTTATTAGTATACAAACCATATACACAAAATAAATTCAAACTTAATATAATTAATAAAAAAATTTTTTTACCCCTATCCATTTCCCCACCAACCCCCCACCCACCCTGTGATGCGACTGCCCCTCCCCCCCCCCCAGCAAAGAGGAGGGAGGAGGGGAGAGGGGAAGAGGAGAGGGGGAGGAGAAGAGAAAAAAAAAATATTATTTGTTATCTTCCAAATACAGCCAAATCCGAACTTCCAGTCATCCCATATCTTAATCCATTTTTCTAATACCTCTCTCTGCTTATACAGAATCCATTCATAGTTTTTAACCTTGTTAACCAGATTTATCCAGTTATTTACCTTAGGAGTATGGCATGCAAACCAGCTCCGGCTAATCAGAAGTCTGGTCAGTAATAATATTCTCCCTAATAAAATCTTTTGATATTTATGGATACTTAATGACGAAAGATCGTTCAGTAAAAACAATTGTGGGTCAAGAGGAATCCGTGATCTTAGTTTGTCAGTAAGAAAACTACCAATATCGTTCCAGTATTGTCCTAGTTCTGGGCATGCCCAGGTCATGTGCAGTTAATCCGCACCTACCGTATCACATCGAGGGCACTTAGAGGTATCTCTCAATGCACACTTATTTAACCATATGGGGGTAACATATAGTCTATGGTAAATATTTAATTGTGTTAGGAGTAGGACATGATTAAAATTGTGAGATAGTACATCTGGGTTAGTAAAAATACTTCCCCACCCCACCAATTGTATATTTGGACAATCCTTCTCCCAGGCCCTTTGTCCCAGCGATTGACCAAGCAATTGACTATTGAGAAAAACTGAAGAAAATAAAGACATATTGTGTATTGCTACATCCATAATGACCTTTTCTATTAAAATATTACACAATCTATCTTATCAGACAAATGTCATAAAAATAAATAAGTAAAAATAATGTCAGAAAAGCCATTTGATCAACTCACCTTTTTTTTGTTGCAAAAATGCATTTATTCTTTAAAAATGATAAAACTAAAAAAAATAAACGATATAAAATAAGTATAAAGTTAACATGTCAATTTTACAGGACTGTGTACATTGTAAAAACAGAACCCAAACAAAATGACAAAATTGCTGCCTTTTCTTCATCCTGCTTCACAAAAAGACAAAATAAAAGAGAAATAAAAATTATAACTGCAACTCGTCCTGCAAAAAATAAACCCTCTCACAGCGGTCAAAAAATAAATAAATAAAAATGTATAGTCCTCAGAAAATGGCTTTGGTACTCCATCTTCCTGTTTGAAAGAAACATGGTTCCCATAAGCCAATCCATCAAAATCTGTTTATGTCCACATTTATGGCATTTCTGTACCCAGTAGAACCCACCTAACAATTTAAAGGGTATAGTGTGTCTCAGATGGTACAAGCTGGGCACGGCATATGCAGTGGGCCACCCCAGGGCCAATCGTGTCCCAGGTTTTAGTAATTGCCGAGTGGTGATGTAGCCTTATTAGTTCTGTGTTTCACGGTGCTCCTACCTGGATACCATCGCTCCCCAGGATTATGTGAAGAATTCTCAGAGTTCATACAATATTTGTTCTTTCTCTGGCTCTAGCAGGTTTTGGGGTAAGCTGGCAGCCAAACTTGGATACCTTTCATTCTCTTTCTCTGCTTTGCTAAACTCTGGCTTCGGTTTGGTAGATGGACTTTCTGACAGTTCTGCTACCTTTAAGTGGGGTGCCTTTGACTGTTGACTCCCTCGTAATACTCTGTCTATAAACTGTAAGCAGTCATGGTGCACTATGAGCTGCTTCCCTTTGGAGACTCCTTCTGCAGGAATGGTAGGTTCCATTCTATCTAAAGATCTGTCTCTCCGAGACACTGCCACCTGTAGTAATGGCCTTGCGGTTCGCTCGGCGGTCGGTTCGCGGCGAACTTTGCTCAGTCGCGATTCGCTGAACATGCGAACATATGACTATATTCGCGCCCGCCATATTCTTTTACATTTTGAAGAACTTTGACCCATGACACATCCATCAGGTGGTACAGGACAGCCAATTGAAAAGTTTCAGCACATGGACATACCCCCTACCTTATAAATAGACCCGATCTGGCCGCTATTTTACATTCAGTCTTTTGTCAGTGTAGGGAGAGGTTTCTGTGTGGAGCAAGGACAGACTGTTAGGGACAAAAACGCTATCAAATTGGTCCACAAAAGTCCTTTTAAGGACTGGTATAGGTGTGCTATTGATAGGTGTGTAGTACAGAGGGGTGTAATAAAATTATAATATACTTTCTAACATAGAAAGCATATTATAGTGGATTTCTATTGTGCAGCAGTGGTGAGCGGTTCTGCAGCGATACTGCAGCTACACAGAGTGACAAACGCAATTAGAAAAAATAATTATAACTGGTGTGATATACCAGTCGCCCCCCAAAAAAACTGATAGAAGCGGGGTGTTATATACTAATAATATACTTTCTGTATAGTGTATTTGGGTACTGCAGCATTTGTTTGCAGTTTTGCTGCGTTCCCTCTGCTACACACAGTGACAAACGGTATTGAAAAAAATCATTATAACTGGTGTGATATACCAGTCGCCCCCCCAAAAAACTGATTGAAGCGGAGTGTATAACAATAATATACTTTCCATATAGTGCATTTGGGTACTGCACCATTTGTTTGCTGGTGTGCGCAATTATATTGCCGATATTTAGCATTAAAAAAATATTATAAAAATAATGAATGGAGATCGCAAATTCGAATAATAGATCTGGTATGTCACTGTCCATGTTGTGGGACTATTTGTGCACTTCTAGTAATTATTTCTTGGCTGCAAATATGAGCTGAAGGTTTTTCAGGTTCGCCTGCCATTAAAATTAATAGGACCCGCCGCGAACTTGCAGTTCGGGAACATTTGATCACGTTCGCGAGCCGTCCAGGCAGATGTTCGTCCATCACTAGCCACCTGATGGACAACCAGGCACAGTACATGTAATAACAGTTGCATAGCAATACTAATAAGGAACAATATCAAAGGACCTGGGACCAAATACACAGGGTGCAGGAATGGTAGTGCCCGCTCTGGGGTACTATACATATTAGGCACAGAAATGCTATATCTGTGGAAAACTATCAATTTGCATTAATTTCTACAAAATACCTAGGTGTCAAAATGCTGACTTCACTCATTGAAAAATTCCATGAGCGGCAGAGTTTCCAAAATGGGGTAAATTATTAGGGATTTCCACTGTACAGGAACCTCAGGGTCTCTGTTATTGTGACGTAGATGCTGAAAACAATTCCGGCAAAGTCAGCGTTTCAAAAGCCAAATGGCGCACCTCCCCTTTCCCATACAGCAGTTTACAACTACATTTATGTAAATTCTGCAGCAAGTAGAACAAGCCAAATAACTTAAGTCTCTGATGGCACACACTGGGTGCAACATACAGTATTGGGCACTGAAATGCCATATATATGTTGAAATAGTACAATTTTCATTTTGCAAGGTCTGTTACACATGAATTACTGTGAAGTACCCATGGTCTCAAAATGCTCATTACACTTCTTAATACATTCCTTTGTAAGGCATTGCATCCAAATTGGAGTTACTTCTTGGGGGTTCCATTTACTATTTCACCCCAGAGTCCACAGTTGTCAGAACAAGATGCAAAAATCACCACAATGGGCCTCAAATACGCATTGTACCCTTTTATTCTTGAGCCCTGTTGTAAGGTACCACTTGGAACCGAAACAGATTTCGAGAAATGTTTTATTACAGTACTAATTAATTTATGAAGTTATTGCACGAAGTCTCGCAATACTTCGCAAAGCAATAACTTTGGCTTATCAGAGCCAATACATTCTAATACTGTACAGAGCTCCTGCTCTGTACAGTATTTGAAAAAAGTTTTATGCAAATCGACTTCAGATTTTCATTCGAAGTCGATTCGCTCATCCCTAGTCATAATATATGTAACAGATTTATGTGACAAATTTTGTGGTGCTTTTTCTCCTTTACCTATTCTTAAAATCGAACATTTGAGGTCAAATGTACATATAGTTGAAATGCAATTTTATAATGTCCCAATTAAAAAAAAAAAAAAAGAATTATTTGAAGAGTTTAGTTTCCAAAATACTCATAGATTAACTTTTTGGGGGTTTTACACTGTACTGATACCCCAAGGGCTTTGCAAATGTGACATGGCTTCAGAGAACCAATCTATCAAAAACTTCCCTCCAAAAGCCTTTTGGCAATCCTTCCCTTCTGAGCCCTGCATCTTGCCCTTGCAGCAGTTTATGATTATATATGGGTCAGAAATTATATGCTTTTCTATCCTGTTACCCTACTAAAAATCTGAAATGAGAAGTATTTGGAAGTACAGTAGAGCACCCAAACAGTCTATTGGCTCCATATACTCCATTTATGTAGGGAGGTTGCTTTAACACTTTCTACCCTAGGCCAGGTTTCACCTTCCTGCCGAGGCCATTTTTTGCAAATCTGGCATGTGTCACTTTACTGTATGTGGTAATAACTTGGAATGCTTTTACTTATCTAAACCATTCTTAGATTGTTTTCTTGTGACTCATTGTACTTCATGACAGTGGTAAATTTGAGTCAATATACTTTTTCTTTATTTATAAAAAAAAGAAAAATCACAAATTTACAAAAAAATATCTTTATTTGATTTTCTCTACTTTTAAGACATATAGTAATGCCTCATAAAATAGTTATCAGCCATCATTCCCCATGTGTCTACTTTATACTGACATCATTTAGCAAATTCATTTTTTTATTTTTTTAGGATCTTAGAAGGCTTAGAAGTTTAGAAGCCATTTTTAAAATTTTCAAAGATTTCCCAAAGCCATTTTTAAGCACCAATTCAGATATAAGTGATTTTGAGGAGCTTACATAATGGAAACCACCCATAAATTACCCCATTTTAGAAACTACACCCCTCTAAATATTCAAAACTGATGTTACAAACTTTGTTAACTTTGTTTCACAAGAATTAAAAGAAATTGGAGGTGAAATTTCAAAATGTCATATTTTTTGCAGATTTTTCAAGTTAATCAATTTTTTTCTTGCAACATGGCAAGGATTAACAGCAAAATAAACCTTAATATGCATTACTCTGATTCTGAAGTTTACAGAAATACCCAATATGTGGCGGTAAACTGCTGTCGGGGCACATGGCAGTGGTCAGAAGTAGTGTTGAGCGCGAATATTCGAATATCAATTTTTTTTAGCGAATATCGTCACTTCGTTAGTTCGCGGATATTTCGCATATGGAGCTATAAATTCGATATTTCGAATATTCTTTTTTTTTTTTTTTTATTGTTATATTTTTTTCTTTCCCACTTCCCTAAAGTTGTTCTTACCTGTCCTTAGTATTCCTGACTTCCTGGCTGCTCCAGTCAGTGCCCGTTGCCGCTTCTGACGACTTCCGCGCTCATGCAGCGTCCCCATCACAATGGGAACGTCTCTCTATACTAGAATGTACTGTCGGATTTGAGAATTACGTTGAAATCGCAATTCGATTAATAAAAGGTATAATAATCGAATTGTGATTTCTACTTGGACCTGTTTTACTATGTTTAGCTTGATAGAATTAGTGAATATGGCGAATGTATTCGTCATATTCCTCTAAACGAAGATAACGAAGTATTCTCCATCTTCGTTTTAGCTATCTATTCGTCAACTTCGCTAATTCTAGCAATCTTATAGGAAAGTTGACTATAGAGATAGCTAAGTATAGAGTAAGTATAGAAACAGCTGTTTTTAATTCGCTATGCGATTATATATATATATTTTTATAAATAGAATAATTATAATAATTATCAAGTATTATAGTTATTCTATTTAAAAAAAAAAAACTGTAATATAATCGCATAGCGAATTAAACACAGCTGTCACTATAGTCAACTTTAATATTTGATTGCTAGAATTAACGAAGTTGTCAAATAGATAGCTAAAACGAAGATGGAGAATACTTCGTTATCTTCGTTTTGAGGAATATGACGAATACATTCGCCATATTCGCTAATTCTATCAAGCTAACCATAGTAAACCAGGTCCAAGTTGAAATCGCAATTCGATTATTATAACTTAAAATAATCGAATTGCTATTTCAACTTGGACCTGGTTTACTATGGTGGTTGGCTTGGTAGAATTAGCGAATATGACGAATGTATTCGTCATATTCCTCAAAACGAAGATGACAAAGTATTCTACATGTTCGGTTTAGCTACCTATTCGTCAACTTCGCTAATTCTAGTAATCAAATAGGAAGGTTGACTATAGAGACAGCTGCGTTTAATTCGCTATGCGATTATATTACTTAGCTTTTTAAAAAAAAAATTGAATAGTTAAATAATTGATTATTATAATGATTCTATTTATAAAAAATAAATAAAAGCAAAGTAACATAATCGCATAGCGAATTAAACTTAGCTGTCTCTATAGTCAACCTTCCTATTTGATTGCTAGAATTAGCGAAGTTGACGAATAAGGAGCTAAAACGAAGATGTAGAATACTTTGTTATGTTCGTTTTGAGGAATATGACGAATACATTCGTCATATTCGTCATCTTTGCTAATTCTAGATATCAAACCAATAGGAAAGTAGCCTTAAGTTAAAATCGCAATCGCGATTATTTAAATCGCATAATAATTGCAATAACTAAAATAATGACGAATATTCGATTTTGACGAATATTAAACGAATATTCTATCGAATATTTGCGAATTTCGTCAAAATCGAATATGGCACCTGCCGCTCATCCCTAGTCAGAAGGAAAGGAGCGCCATATGAATTTTGGAGGCAGATTTTGCTAGAATGGCAACCTTCCACCTACAGTGGAAACCCTAAAAAAGTGACCCCATTTTGTAAACTACACCCTCAAAGAATTTATTAAGGGGTGTGCTAAGCATGTTGACCCCATAAGCGTTTTACGGAATTTGGAAACACTTGGCTAAGTTTCATTTCTTTCAATAAAATGTTGCTTTAGCCCAAATTTTTCATTTTCACATGGAGCAACAGGAGAAAAGGCACCCCATAATTTGTTAATTTTCTCCTGAATACGGAAACACCCCATATGTGGTGGTAAACCGCTGTGGGAGCACATGGCAGGACTCCATATTTATTTTATTTTTTTGAGAGATTGTCTTATGTAGGGTCTCATTTTTTGCAGGATGAGATAACGGTTTGATTGGTACCATTTTGGGGTACATACAACTTTTTGATAGCTGTTTTGGGACAGTTTTTTTTTTTTTTTGCAGCTTTCACCTGACGGGGTGGATCATGTGATATTTTTATAGAGCCAGTTGATACGGACACGATGATACCTACTTTCCTTTTTTTTCACCATTTTTTTTATTACTTAATTATGGAAAAAGAACCCTTTTGGGGGTCTGATCCCCTCTCCGATACATTACAATACATGTGTATTATAACGCATTGGCTATAAGTGTATTATTCAGTGTAAGGCCTCCTGCACACAAACCACAATGCTCGAACACAGACCGTGGGGCAGCCGCAGCGGATCGTGGACCCATTCACTTTAATGGGTCCACGATCTGGCCGTTCCACAAAAAGATAGGACATGTTCTATCTTTTTTCGGAACGGAAGTATGGGACGAAACCCCATGGAACCATTCCGTGCTTTCGTTCCGCACCATTCCGGATTTACGGACCCATTGAAGTGAATGGTTCCGCATCCGTGCCCGTGTAGTGCGGATCCGGAGGCCTAATGCACTTAAAGCCTTCCTGCCTGTGAGATCCAGGGGGCTGGTTCTCACAGGCTAACAGGGAATGCAGCCACAATGCCTAAGGTAGGCATCGGGCTGCCGCCCCAGCCATCGGGTCCCCGTCACAGCAGCACTGGTACCCGATGGGGACAGGGAGGGAGCTCCCTCCCACCACACACCCTGCACATGCCGCGGTCAACGCTGACCGCGGCATAGTGAGGGTTAATGTGCCGGCATCTGTGTTTTCTCCGATGCCGGCATCTGTGTTTTCTCCGATGCCGGCATCTGTGTTTTCTCCGATGCCGACACATACAGCAGGGATCCATCTAACGGAACAGGTGGATCCCTGCAGCTGATGGGGCGGGCATAGCAACTGCATCCGCCTGATCAGTGCGCCGTAATACTGCGGCACTGGTCGGGAAGTCACTTCGCGCAGCGCCATACTATTACGGTGCTGGTCAGGATGGGGTTAATATAGTTTATCAGGATATTTCTCGCCTATTTTTAGGGTAGGCAATCAATATCAGATAAATGGGGATCATCTCTGGGCAGCCCCACAAGTCAGTTGATTGAAAAAGATGTGGCATCCTAGCAAGTGCTATGTCACCCCTTTATTTTGTTATTAGACACAGTTCCATATATTTTGCAGGGGTACTTTAGCTGTCTGTAGCTTATTCCCATTTAAATGATTCAGACTGAGCTGTTATACCAGACATACGTAGCCATTTGAAAAGATACGGTGCTGTGCCTGATAAATAAATGAGATATAGGGTTTATTGGACCGCTGCAACCCCTTCATTCTGCTAACTGGTGCATTCCTGATTATGATGACGTATCCTAAGTATAGCCACCACTATCAAAGCCTTGGAAAAAACCTTTTAGCTTCAATATAGTGGTATGCATGAATCCCTTACTGAAATTATAAATTGTCAAAATAAAATAATAAATTCTAAAATAAAATAAGAAATGCTATTTACTTTACCTTTAGTATATTTTTGTGCTTAATAATAATAATAATAATAATAATAATAATAAAACAGTACATGTTAGGCATCTATTTGCCAGTACAGTTTGTAGTATCATAGAACTACCCACTGTATATATTATTTTCAACCATAGAAGTCGAGGAGCTATTTAGAACTGAGAGCTCTGAGGAAGCAAATGTGGGAACATTGAGTTATTTACACACATACATAAAGTACAGTAAAGAATATGCAGCATATGAAATAATCTAGGCTGTATGGCCATGTAATGTAAATAAACTGTAATATACAAAAACATTTGAACCTTATTATTCCCTTCTATTGTGAAGATGTAATAAATAAATATACATACAGAGATAAATGCATTATGATTTGACTAATTCTAGGTAATATTCTTTGCTAAGGATTCAGGGATCTGTTTTCTGCTTTGTGAAATCATGTAACGGGTTAAAAACACTTCACCAGACTAAAAGATTTTCACTGAGACTCTAAGAAACAACCAAACACCAGCTTGACATTTTGCATCCTTCACGAGGAAGACAAAGGCGTGAAGAAATTCCCATGATTCCTTTCTGCATGCCTAACTATGAGCTCAGGTGCAGCAGCGTTTGCCCTGGACCGGCCTCATCAACATGAAGGGCGAACTCATCGTTTCTGCATCTTTTCTCGCCAGTGCTTGATTAATTGGCTCACAAATACGCAGACTGAATACCTAATACACCTCCTGTTCCTATTCTTTCCTCACAGCCGCTTGGCAAGATTTACATACACTTTATATTCCATAATTTAAAAAAAATGCAAGCACATCTCAGTAATTTGATGTAATGACGACATGTCACCAAAAAGAGGAATTAGAAAAATCTGTAGGTATTTAATTTATTCTTGTTTTTTTCCTCTAAGTAGATATCGCTTGGAAATACATTAATATTCATGTGCAAGAAAGGGAGAAATACACAGCAGAGGAAAATACCAAGGATTTAAAATAAGCTGAGGACATTTTTAAGAAATGATTTTCAATGATACTACAAAAGGATAGGCCACCTTTGAAAAATACATGCTTTTATTAAGTAAAATATAACATGAAGAATATGCAGAATCACATTTTATTTTAATTTTTTATCTTTATGACTTCTAATGTTCCAAATTATGAATTCTAACATGATGTTTATAATAAAAGTTGTTAAATGATTCATTAAGGTGCGTTTTTAATACACTTTTCACAGTTGTAAATTGTTTATCTAAATGCAGGATTAGCTTCATTTTGGACATTGAACTACACTAACATGACCATGTGTTTAAGGTAAAATGCCAAATACAATGGTCTGGGAAAGTCTTCAGACCCTTTGACTTTTTTCACATTTGGTTACCATCTGGCTTCCCATGTGGGCTATAATCGGTTACCATGGCAGGCTGGACGCTTCTGAAGCTTTCGCGGTATTAGGGTGAACGGGACAAGGGATCAAAAGATCCCAATTTCTAGCCTCCTAAGGAGGCTAAAAGTTGTAAAAGTTTTTAAAAAGTAAAAAACAAAAATTAAAGTAAAAAAATCATTAAAATAAAAAAAGATTAGCTCACCCTCCTTTAACAATTTTATATATAAAAATATATATATATAAAAAAAAACATATTGGGTATCCGAAAAAGGCTGAACTGTTAAAGTATTTAACGCCGTAACAGAAAAAAAGAAAAACACACAATTCTCTGTTTTTAGTCACTTTCCCCCCTTAAAAATTTAATAACATTGATCAAAAAGTTGTACCGCTTTATATACCGAAAAGTTATGGCTGTCAGAAAATGGTGATGCAGTACCAGTTACAGTAGTGGCCCCATGACAGAGTGGGGATGGTGGAAGCACATGACAGAGTCAGAGTGGGGACGGTCAAGCACAAAATGGTGGCAGATCACAGTAGTAGCAGAACTCAACAACAAGGGTCAGTGGTATGCATATCTTTGCAAAAATGTAAAATGTATATATCAGTAGGCCAAAAAGCCCCATTGTAGGAATGGCATTAGAGGCAGCAGACAGGTGGCAACATCAGAATGGTGGCAGCATCACATGGCCAGAAGTAAGGGCCCATTTTGAAGAATATTCCGGTGTAGCAACATATTACAGTATGATCATTAGTGGCAGAATGACCTATTCTGTTGCATCAGTCACCAATGTCTAAAAATCCTGGTTGATCCACGCCTGATTCATCTTTATGAAGGTTAGTCTCTCAACATTTAGGGAGGAAATGCACTGAACACCCGCTCTGATGCCACACTACTGGACGGGCAGGAATGCATGCATGCCCATGGCAAACTCTGCCAGTTTGCAGCCACACCTCAAGTTTGCATGCCCAGTAGTAAAGAGCATCTTGGATCAAGGGTGACAATGTGTGGTCTAAGTATGCCACCACCAGCTGGTGAGGTTCTGTTGAATGTCCTGCTGCTGATGGGTAGTGTCTTCAGTAGGTGGCTGAAAAAAACTGCTCATCAGAGACTCCAGACTGAAGTTTATGCATATGGAAATAATGCTGCTCCTGTTCCCCCCCCCCCCCCAGTGATGGCAGTGATGCGGAGCGCAGAGGGTCACCCTGGTCAGACCTATTTTTTAGCGCAAATATTCGAATAGCGAATGTTAATCGGAAATATCGGCACTTCGAGAATTCGTGAATATTTAGAATATAGTGATATATATTCATAATTTCAAATATTCTCGATTTTTTTTTTCATCAGTAACCTCCCTTCTTGCTTGTGGGCCAATGAGAAAGCTGCAATGTCTTTGTCTGAGCTTAGCAACATCCCTAGCAACCAATAGGAAAGTTGCCTACCACTTACTATATAAGAACCTCCCCAGCCCTTGTATGCAGTATTTTGAAGATTTAAGAGAGACAGCAATATTATTGCTGTGCTCTTTGCTTTCCTGTGTCATTACATTAGATAGATAGTTAGTTAGTTAGTTAGTTAGTTAGTTAGCTTATATATATAATACAGATAGTTAGTGGAAGATAGTTAGTGTAGGTTAGATAGTGATATAGTGTAGCTGATAGTTTCTGCTGTCCATACATACATGCTACATACATAGTGCTGTGTTGCCACAAGTTCACAACAATACTTAGTGCATCAATCACTAATAAGTAGTCAGACCTGTTAAAATGTGAAGTTGCACGTATTGCGCCAAAATATTTGCATCATTAGTGCCGATTTAGCAATCAAAAATATATTGGAGCACTCTTTCTACATATAAAGCTTGTAATAGTGCAGAACCCCAAACAACCAGACAGAGTTTAAACAATGGTGGATATATTAAATGATGGCAGTACAGTCCAGACCAGAAATCATATGCAGGTAATCAATCCAAATAATAGCCAGACCAGGGACAGCCAGACCAGGCCAAAGTTCATATGCACAGAAATAGTCTGTATAACATAGTACATAGAGACTAGAGATGTCGCGAACATAAAATTTTTGGTTCGCGAACGGCAAACACGAATTTACGCAAATGTTCGCGAACGGGCAAACCGGGCGAACCGCCGTAGAATTCAATAGGCAGGCGAATTTTAAAACCCACAGGGACTCTTTCTGGCCACAATAGTGATGGAAAAGTTGTTTCAAGGGGACTAACACCTGGACTGGGGCATGCCGGAGGGGGATCCATGGCAAAACTCCCATGGAAAATTACGTAGTTGACGCAGAGTCTGGTTTTAATCCATAAAGGGCATAAATCACCTAACATTCCTAAATTGTTTGGAATAACGTGCTTTAAAACATCCAGTGTGTGTATACGATCAGGTATTATGTTGTATCAATCAGGTAGTGTAAGGGTTACGCCCGCTTCACAGTGACAGACCAAACTCTGACAGACCAAACTCCCTGTTTAACGCACCGCAAACAACTGCAAAGAGTTGTCAATAGTTGACACACTCATTACATAAATTTTATTCCTCTATGCGTCAATCTTGGTGTAGTGATGACTGTGCTCGTGCGCACGTTCGGGAGATTGCAGGCAATGGCGGTTTTTCAAAGCCTATGGTTGTGCTGAGGTAGTTCAGTGACAGTTAAGTGACCCAGAAAACAATAATTCTGCAGTGTGGGCCCATTGTTGGCCTAGTAGGCTTTAATGATCACCTTAGATGATCACAAAGAAAATTTATGTTTTTTCTATGAAAAATTATCCAGCCGATCGCTTTTGGTCTGTTCACAATGAAGAAACGACCTTATCATCTGGGGTGTGCCAACATTGCCAACACACTCATAGAGGTGATTGCTTCATTGTGATTAGCAAGCCCCTTCACCACAACAAGGTAACGATCACGAAGGGGAATTGACACATGTATGTGCCTTTTTTTTTTGTTTTGTTTTGCAGGCACAGTGCAGCACCAGAGGCCAGAAAAATTAGGCATGTACACATGCCTGAAAAATTAGGAATTGTTGCAGCCGCTGATGTAGCAGCGGCCGGAAAAAATTATGTTTTCCAGGCAGAAAGTGTACTAAAACATTGCGGCTTGAACCCTAGTTGGTGGCGGAGAAGTCAGGCAAGTCATCCGGCATGCAGAGATTAAATACAGCAGCGTGGGGACCATTTTTAGCCCAAGGCATCTCATCAGGCCTTTTTTAGTCAAATGCATCCCCCACTGTCAGTCCCTTAAGGATCCATGCCTCATTCATCTTAATAAAGGTGAGGTAATCTAGACTTTTTTGACCTAGGCGCTTCTCTTCTCAGTGACAATACCTCCTGCTGCGCTGAAGGTCCTTTCTGACAGGACACTTGAAGCGGGGCAGACCAGAAGTTCTATCACAAATTGGAATAGCTCAGGCCACAGTTCAAGCCTGCACACCCAGTAGTGAAGGGGTTCATCGCTCCTCAGAGTGTCGATATCTGCAGTTAAGGCGAGGTAGTCTGCTACCTGACGGTCGAGTCGTTCTCTGAGGGTGGACCCCGAAGGGCTGTGGCGATGCGTAGGACTTAAAAAGCTCTGCATGTCCTCCATCAACAACACATCTGTAAAGCGTCCTGTCCTTGCCGGCGTGGTCGTGGTAGGAGGAGGATTACTTTCACCTCTTCCCCTGTTAGATTCCCGTTGTGCTGTGACATCACCCTTATACGCTGTATAAAGCATACTTTTTAACTTGTTTTGGTACTGCTGCATCCTTTCTGACTTCCGGTAATTCGGTAACATTTCAGCCACTTTCTGCTTATACCGGGGGTCTAGTAGCGTGGCCACCCAGTACAGGTTGTTCTCCTTCAGCCTTTTTATACGAGGGTCCCTCAACAGGCATGACAGCATGAAAGACCACATTTGCACAAGGTTGGATGCCGAGCTACTCATGTCCCGTTCCACGTCCTCACTGATCTCATTGAAGGTCATTAAATGACTTTTTTATCTGCAAGGTACTGTGCCACCCTATATGAGTGGTGGGCAGTGGGCACAGTACAGTCAGTGGGCCTGACACTGACTGGCAGGCAACTGCAATTATATTACAGAGGAAAAATTTAATGACTTTTTTATCTGCAAGTTACTGTGCCACCCTATATGAGTGGTGGGCAGTGGGCACAGTACAGTCTGTGGGCCTGACACTCAGTGGCAGGCAACTGCAATTCTATTACAGAGGAAAAATTAAGACTTTTTTATTTGCAAGGTACTGTGCCACCCTATATGAGTGGTGGGCAGTGGGCACAGTACAGTCAGTGGGCCTGACACACACTGGCAGGCAACTGCAATTATATTACAGAGAAAAAATTAAATGACTTTTTTATCTGCAAGGTACTGTGCCACCCTATATGAGTGGTCGGCAGTGGGCACAGTACAGTTAGTGGGCCTGACACTCACTGGCAGGCAACTGCAATTATATTACAGAGGAAAAATTTCATGACTTTTTTATCTGCAAGGTACTGTGCCACCCTATATGAGTGGTGTGCACACAGTACAGTCTGTGAACCTGTGGCCTCTCACACACGGGCAGGCAACTGCAATATATATATAGAGAAATAAAATAAAATCAGACTGATGTACCAGCCCTAAAAAGGGCTTTTTGGGGTGCTGTCAGGACGCAGTCTTTGAGGACTGGAGTGGACACAGAACACTGGCCTAGTTAACGCTTTCTGTATTAATTCAGCAGCAGCAGCAGCAGCACTCTCCCTGCTCTAACTAACACTGCAGCTTCAGAATGAATCTAAGAAGGCTGCCGTCCTTGCTTTTTTATAGGAGGTTGTAGACAAAAAGGAAAGAGAAGGCGCTCATAGGGTGAATATGTAAAGAATTATTTCCCCTTTTAGACGGGAGGTAATATGCTCACCTGTTAGAGTTGCACCAATTGGGTGCAACTACAATGAGAGCTGAGTGATCTTGAGGGTAGGTTGGTGCCGCCGGCTTTGTCCAAACACCCTTTGGTCGGTGCCGAACCGCCGAATGGGTGAGTATAGGAACTGTGGGTTTGGTGGACCAAGAAAGTCCAAGAAAAACGGACAGAGTAACAGGCGCAAATCCACAACCGATGGTAGAAAACAAATTGGTTTATTCAGGACAACGTGTTTCGGGGTGCATGACCCCTTTATCAAGTCTACAGAAAGAAATGTATTGATCATATACATGAACTTCAGTGAAAATAAATGAGTGTGGATAATAAACCGTAGCGAGAATAAATATACATATACGTGTATAAAAGAGTAGATGCGTAAAATCGGCATACGAATAATGAATAAAATGAAATTGAATAGAAGATTTTAAAAATATATAAATATATAAATATATACATATATCCTGAGAGTACTTACTGATAAAAAAAAAATATATATATATATATAGAGAAATGGTGAGAGATAATAATATGATAATAATAAAAGTACAGTGGTATCAAGGGGATTCATTTGAGGCATCTTGGACGTAGGCATTGGAATGTGCGCCTATCACTGGCTGTCTACTGAGAACGTTATGTTTTGATGTCAGGATTTTGTGGCCATGGTGGCATAATTTAGGCCGTGTATAAGGTGCATTTTGGTCCTTGGGGAGGGCGCAAGTAGAATGTGGGAGAGAGGGCAGCACTTGGTAAAATATAAGGTATAAAGATGGAATTGGGGGAGAGTGTGGCTGAGGATATAGATGTATATGTCTATACGTATGTATGGAAATAGCAACAGGTAATGGGGAGGTGTGATGATAAAGTTTGGGTGAATAAGTGATACCTGGATCCCAAGTGGTGGGGGATAGTGTAGAATGTGTGTCCAGGATGAGTGAGATGAGTCAGCTTATTGAAGAAAAGGTGCTGGTTTGCATGGAGATAACTGACCTGGTGGATCACAGTGGAGCCGTTCGTATCCCAGCACGTGGGGTGTCCGGAGCGATCAATTCACAAAAAAGGCGAGCACTGTCAGTCTTTTTGAAGAGGCCGGCGTTTGGATAGCTGGACACGTGGGGTGGGCGGGGCTGTGGTGGTGATGCTGGTCGGGGGGCGGGGGGAGGGCGGGGTTGGCGAGAGATGCCGGGGGTGGGCGGGTGCGGTATTGGTGACGCAGGCCAGAGGGCGGGTGGAGGCGGGGCATGGTGCTGCCGGGGTTGGAGCGCTCATCGCATGGGGTGAGCGGAGTTGCGAGAGTGATGCAGGCTGGAGGGCGGGCGGGGAGCAGGGACGGTGAAAGGGCACTGGTGGTGGGCGGGTGCTATGTTGGTGACGCTGGCTGCGGGGGCGGGGCTTGAAGTTGCCGGTATCTCGGCTCTAATGGAGCGTCGTGGGGAGAGTGGAGGGGGGAGGAGTGGAGGTATGTGCGGGAGGGACCAATGGGGGATAATTGTGTGCTGTGAATTTTGCTTGTTTAACTTGCGAGAGGTGGGCGGGTGCGGTGTTGGTGACGCTGGCCAGAGGGCGGGTGGGGGCGGGGCAAGGTGCTGCCGGAGTGGGAGCGCTCGTCGCATAGGGTGGCGGAGCTGAAAAATTGATGCAGGCTGGAGGGCGGGCGGGGAGCATGTACTTTTATTATTATTATTATCATATTATTATCTCTCACCATTTCTCTATATATATATATATATTTTTTATCAGTAAGTACTCTCAGGATATATGTATATATTTATATATTTATATATTTTTAAAATCTTCCATTCAATTTCATTTTATTCATTATTCGTATGCCGATTTTACGCATCTACTCTTTTATACACGTATATGTATATTTATTCTCGCTACGGTTTATTATCCACACTCATTTATTTTCACTGAAGTTCATGTATATGATCAATACATTTCTTTCTGTAGACTTGATAAAGGGGTCATGCACCCCGAAACGCGTTGTCCTCAGGTAGCGGTATCTTGGGTTCCACTTGGGGTTCTGCTGGAGTCGGGTCGGGCAAACCCTGAACTCCCTGAAGGAGGAGTTTAAGCTCGTCCCCGACTGTTGCCAGTTGTGCATGGATCTTGTTGAGATTTACAGCAGAGATGTTCATCCTCTGTTGGACCAACAGATTGTCTGCTCCGGTCAATTCCACTAATTGCTGCTGGATACGATCCATGATAGCTGGAGGCTGGGGCCCACTGTTCTGTAATGGTGCAGAACTCCAAACAACCAGACAGAGTTTAAACAATGGTGGATTTATTAAATGACGTCAGTACAGTCCAGACCAGAAATCATATGCAGATAATCAATCCAAATAATAACTTGTACAGGAAAACTCACAAGGGACAGCCAGACAAGGCCAAAGTTCATATGCACAGAAATAGCCTGTGTAACGTAGTACCTAGGGATGAGACATTTCCAGGGCCAGATCCGAGGTCCAACACGAGACAAACTGTTCCACATAGAAGTTTCCCAAAGGCAGTCTCTAGAGATGGATTGAGGAAGTCAGAGGTCATGCCCAGGTAGTCTAGAAGAATGTGAACAGCAACATACACACGGGTTGTCAAAACAACAGTGGGCACTGACCAGCCAGGGAGATCACCTCTTAAACACCTGCTAGCCAATCACAGAGTGCCATGTGTCTATTCCTCATAGGCCATATGATTATCCTAATCCCTGACACTTGTGCGGCCTTGGATGGACATTGATCACTTAACCCATGCCTGCCCTCTAATCTACTAGAGTTTATGTACAGGTATATTACCCGTCAGTGGCCGACGTACGTGCACGAGGATGCTCAAGGGGCCTAGTATGGATACGCAATTGCGTCGGCGCGGACGCGAGAATCGCGTCCGCCCGCAAAGTAGTCGGAACCAAAGATTCCGCAGGCACTTGTGTAACCTGTCTCGCTACTCCAATGGGGTACCCCGCAGGCCAAGCCCCACGATAATTCCTAGGGGCCACAAAGGACCGCAAAACAGGAGAGTGTCTTACATTACCCCCCCTCGAGGAGGCGGCTCAGAAGACTCCAAACAGGCTTTCCCCGGATTTTCATGGTGGAAAGCTGCCACTAATTCATCTGCATGAACCTGGCAGGCAGGTACCCAACATCTCTCCTCTGGACCAAATCCTTTCCAGTCCACTAAATACTGGATGAATGAGGATTGGAGTGGAGCAGAAGGCCTGCTTAAGGGTCTCAATAGCTTCGCCAGCCTCTCTCGTCCACTTAGATGGGTTTGCCCCCTTCTTTTTGAGGTTTCCTGAGGGGCACTACGACCACAGAAAAGTTCTTAATAACTTTGCGGTAGAAGTTGGCGAAACCTAAAAAACGCTGTACTCCCTTCAGGTCCTTAGGCAGAGGCCAATCCAGAACAGCTGAGAGCTTGGATGGATCTATTGCCAAACCTCATTCAGAGACAATATACCCTAGGAAGGGCAATTCTCTCACCTCAACTAGGCACCTCTCGAGTTTGGCGTATAGGCGATTCTCCCTCAGCTTCTGGAAAACCTGACACATATGATCCCAGTGAGTCTGCGGGTCCGATGAGTAGATTAGTATATTGTCTAAATAGACGACTAGGAATCTACCCAAGAAATCCCAGAGGACATCATTAATGAACTCCTGGAAGACCGCAGGAGCATTACAGAGACCGAAAGGCATTACGAGATACTCGTAATGCCTGTCCCTGGTGTTAAATGAGGTCTTCCATTCGTCACCCTTACGAATGTGTACCAAATTATATGCACCCCGCAAATTGAATTTGGTGAAGACTCGGGTCCCCGCCCCCTGACAGAATAAGTCCTCAATAAGTGGAAGAGGGTACCGATTCTTCACCGTAATTCGATTGAGGCTGCAGAAATCGATACAGGGTCTCAATCCGCCGTCTTTCTTCCCCTCAAAGAAGAATCCCGCCCCTGCGGGAGAAGTAGACGGTCGAATGAAACCCTTATCGAGGTTCTCTTTTATATAATCCTGGTGGGCCTGAATCTCAGGCCCAGTGAGATTATGCAGATGTCCTCTGGGTGGCATGGTACCTGGCAACAAATCAATAAGACAATCATATGGCCTATGAGGAGATAACACATCATCCCCCTGTGGGCTGAACACGTCCAGGAAGCGATGGTAATGTTTAGGTAACACACTCAGAACTTCCGTGGATGTCAGTGGCAACTCCAGACAAATGCACCTAGTGAGGCAATCAGAACTCCACTGGCAAATTTGTCTGGAGCGCCAGTCCACTACTGGATTATGAAGTCTCAACCAGGGAAGACCCAAAATCACAGGAGTGGATGGCATGTCCAGGGTTAAAAGGTTTAAGACCTCCCGGTGACCAGCCCCCACCGTTACCTGCAACCCGAGTGTCATCCACAATGACTGGCCTTCTTGAAGGGGAGACCCTTCCACAGTGGTGACGGAAAATGCTGCTTCCGGCTTAACGACTGGAATCTGTAACAGTCGAATCAGGGAAGGAGTTGATAAAATTTACGGCAGCTCCCGAGTCAAGTAAGGCGGAAAAAGGATGGTCCTTCCCTTGACATTCAATAGAAATTGGTATGAGAATCCGACTTCTTTCAAGATGAGGCAGCAAAGCACCTAGTGGGTTCTTCTCGATTCCCACTAGGCTTTGTCGTTTTCCGACAGGAGCAATGGGCATCTCTTTAGCTGGTGACCAACTTCTCCACAATATAGGCAAAGACCCTCGTTCTGGTGACGAGCCCTCTCAGTAGGGCTAAGACGAGAGGACCCCAGTTCCATGGGTTCCTCAGCCGGTTTACTGGGTTTTGGAGATGGACTGGATGAGGCTGGGCTCCAGACAACATTTCCAAATTTGATGATCAGCGTCGATTGCCTGCTGGATTGCCACATCTAGTGATGGTGGGGATGGTAGAAATGATAACAAGTCTCTGACAGGGTCAGATAGTCCCTACCGGAACCGGTGCCGGAGAGCGTCATCCCCCCAGTTGGTAAAGGTGGCCCAGGGACGGAACTCTGCAGCAAATTCCTCCGCTGGGCGTCGTCCTTGTTGGAGACGTTCCAGCTGGGTCTCAGCAGTACCAGTGCGGTCCGGATCATCATATAATACTCTCATGGCATGAAAGAAGGTCTCTACTGAGCCAAACACGGGATCTTCCGCCTGGAGATTAAAGGCCCAACGTTGCGGATCCTTCCTCAATAGGGACATAACAATGCCGATTTTCTGTTTGGTATTCCCCGAAGATGCAGGACGTAATTCAAAATATAAATAGCAGGAATCACGGAAGTTGAGAAATTCCTGCCTATTTCCCGAAAAATCCTCAGGTAGCGGTATCTTGGGTTCCACTTGGGGTTCTGCTGGAGTCGGGTCGGGCAAACCCTGAACTCCCTGAAGGAGGAGTTTAAGCTCGTCCCCGACTGTTGCCAGTTGTGCATGGATCTTGTTGAGATTTACAGCAGAGATGTTTATCCTCTGTTGGACCAACAGATTGTCTGCTCCGGTCAATTCCACTAATTGCTGCTGGAAACGATCCATGATAGCTGGAGGCTGGGGCCCACTGTTCTGTAATGGTGCAGAACTCCAAACAACCAGACAGAGTTTAAACAATGGTGGATTTATTAAATGACGTCAGTACAGTCCAGACCAGAAATCATATGCAGATAATCAATCCAAATAATAACTTGTACAGGAAAACTCACAAGGGACAGCCAGACAAGGCCAAAGTTCATATGCACAGAAATAGTCTGTGTAACGTAGTACCTAGGGATGAGACATTTCCAGGGCCAGATCCGAGGTCCAACACGAGACAAACTGTTCCACATAGAAGTTTCCCAAAGGCAGTCTCTAGAGATGGATTGAGGAAGTCAGAGGTCATGCCCAGGTAGTCTAGAAGAATGTGAACAGCAACATACACACGGGTTGTCAAAACAACAGTGGGCACTGACCAGCCAGGGAGATCACCTCTTAAACACCTGCTAGCCAATCACAGAGTGCCATGTGTCTATTCCTCATAGGCCATATGATTATCCTAATCCCTGACACTTGTGCGGCCTTGGATGGACATTGATCACTTAACCCATGCCTGCCTTCTAATCTACTAGAGTTTATGTACAGATATATTCCCCGTCAGCAGCCGCCATAGCGAATAAGATGCACGCATGTTCGGCAGCGTAACCCCCTCCTCTCAAGCATGCACGCGGATGCTCAAGCAGCCCAGCATGTATACGTGATCGCGTCGGCACAGATGCCAAAACCGCGTCTGCCCGCAAAGGAGTCGGAACCAAAGATTCTGCAGGCACATGCGTGACCCGTCCCGCTACTCCAATGGGGTACCCCACAGGCCGAGCCCTACAAGAATTCCTGGGGGCCCCACTGGACCACGAAACAGGAGAGTGTCTTACAAAGCTATTGTAATGTTCTGCAGTGCCAACCATTTTCTCCAGCGTCAGGAAACGTAGCTATATTGACCCACTCCTGTATTTCATGCGCATTCATCGAATATTACATTGCCGATTCTTCGCGATCAAGAAAATAATCTCTAATTTGCGAGTATATGACAAATATTCTACCAAATATTCGTGAAATATCTTGAATTCTAATATTGCCCCTGCCGCTTATCACTAGTCAGAGCTTCCTTAGGACGGTGATGGCACTCATAGGCAGCGACCAAGTGACTACACAGCATGTCTCTATAGTAGTCCATTTTTGAATTCATCTCAGAAGGTCTTAAAAATGCCTCCATTTTTGACCCATAGCGAGGGTCTAACAATGTGGATAGCCAGTAATCATCCCTCTGCCGAATCCTGACAATGCGGTTGTCACTACACAAACATGACAGCATGCATCTGGCCATTTGCGCAAGGGACTCGGAGGGCCACCCTGCCTACATCTCCACTGCATACTGGTGTTTATGTCCTCCTCCTTAACTTCATCCTCCTCCTGTGCCAGTTCATCCTCATCAGGTCTCAGGTGACAGTGAGATGTAGGCGCTATGTCTTCTGTCACCTCGATATTCAGACTTCTCAGTATCCCCTCCAGGATATAAAGGAGTGGAATGACATCATTCATCCTGTAATTCTGCTGAATAACAAATAAAGTGGCCTCCTCAAACAGCCTGAGCAAACAGCAGGTGTCACATATGAGCTGCCACTGGCTAACGTGGAAGTTACATCGGGTGGTAGACCTGTCTGTCTGCTGCATTAAGAAATCATTGACCGCCTTCTTCTGCTCATATAGGTGGTCTAGCATATGGAGCGTAGAGTTCCACTCGGTGGAAAAGTCTCATATCAGTTGATGTTGGAGAAGATAATTTTGCCTTTGCAGCTCAGTGGAAGACTTGAGGAACCAAGTGACAATGAGATTGAAAACCTGCGCAATGCAAGGAGCATGGGTAAACCCTCCCTCATGCAGCGCAGACAAATTGTTCTTCCTGTTATCAGTAACCATGGTTCCTATCTCCAGTTGGTGAGGAGACAGACAGTATTTGATTTCTCTATTGATGACGCGGAGCAGTTCCTCCCTGGTGATGAGGTGCAGAACTGTGTGAAAATGCCTAGCTTTGCATAGGTAATATGTTGGAGAACCACTGTGAACTGTGTCTAGAGGGGAGGGTGAGGATAAGGTGGAGGATGAGGAGGCAGAAAAGGACATTGGTGCAGAAATGAGTATTACACTCACCTGTAATATGGTTTAATGGAAGTCTCATCTACATCCTAAGACTGACTCCCTCTGATAGGACAGGAAAAATACACAGAGATGGTTAACCCTTAGGATACTGATTTTATTTTTATTTTAATTTTTTTATTTTTTCATTTTCATTTTTCTTCCCTATCTTCTTTGAGCCTTTACTTTTTTTTATTTTTCTGTTCAGGTAACTGTATGAGGGCTTATTTTTTGCAGGATAATTAGTATTTTCTAATGCCACCATTTAATATTGCAAACAATGTAGTGGAAAGTGGAGTGAAAATTCCAAAAGGGGTGGAATTGGAAAAAAAAAATCCTCCACCGTTTCATGGGTTTTGTTCCCATGGCATTCTGTTTGGGCCAAAACTGACCTGTGCCATTCATTCTCTTAGTCAGTACAATTACAACGATACCACATATCTATAGTTTTTTTTTGTCTAAATAGTGTAAAAAGAAATTTTAACTTTGAGATTTTTTTTTTTACATCAACATATTCTAACCCCCATAACTTTTTGGGGCTCATTTTTTGTGGGATAATCTGTAGTTTTTATTGCTACCATTTTAGAGTGTGTGAATTTTTATGATCACATTTTATTACATTTTTTGGGTAAGAGATTTGCTGTATTGGAAAAATATTTTTATATTTTAATAGTACTGGCATTTTCAGTCACGGTGGTACCCATGAAGTTAATATTTTTTGTTATTTATGCATTTATTTATTTTATTCTATAGAAAGGGAGGGTAATTTAAACTTTTATATTTTTTTAATTTTTTATTTATTTAAACAGTTTGTTTTACTTTTTTTGCTATGATTTTGAAGCTTGTATTTGAGCCTATCATGGATTTTTTACATCCATTTATTGTTTAGAAAAGCTCATTTCTTATGTTGGCCTGCCATCTGCTGGCCAAAATAAGAATTGCTGCTTAAATGCCCGGGGTCTCTTCAGCGAGACCCAGCAGATATTTATTGTCTGCTACTATCAGTAATGTACAGTCAGGTCCATAAATATTGGGACATCGACACAATTCTAACATTTTTGGCTCTATACGCCACCACAATGGAATTCCAAATCCATTATGGTGATGTATAGAGCCAAAAATGTTAGAATTGTGTTGATGTCCCAATATTTATGGACCTGACTGTATATAAGTATGGGATAACTAGTATCCTTTTCTGCTTGGATGTTGCTATGAGATCTTCCATAATCTTGGTAAAGATTCTGGATACTGATGAAATTCCAAAAGGGAGACAAAGAACTGGAAATTATGAATCTGATCATGCATCTGTACTGCAAGCCTGAGAAACTTTCTTGACTGAGGATGGATTGTGACATGATAGCAGGTGTCTTTTAGGTGTATTGTAGCCATTATTGCCTCTTTCTGGATTAGTTTTACCTCAGATTTTACCTTCTCCATTTTGAATTTGTGGCATTAAATGAATGTGTTTAAAGATTTAAAGTTTATCATAGACCTGAATTTGACATTTTGCTTTTTAACCAGGAATAGACGCGAGTAATGTCACATTCATTACTCCTTTTAGGGAACTGGTTCTATTGTTCCTAGGCATAATAATTATCTTACAAGGTTGGACAGGCAGTACTGCTGACATGGGGGTAGATGGGTTACTGTAAATTTTTAGTGTTGGGTGCGAATATTCGAATCGCAAATTTTAATCGTGACAATCGCCAGATTTAGAATATAGTGCTATATTTTCGTATTTGCGAATATTCTAGATTTTTTTTCATCTGAACCCATGATCCCTCCCGGCTTCTTGCTTGTGGGCCAATGGGAAGGCTGCAAAGTCTTTGTCTGAGCTTAGCAACATCCCTAGCAACCAATAGGAAAGTTGCCTACCCCTTTGCTATGTAAGAACCTCCCCAGCAGCCATTTTCTGCAGCTTTTGGCAGTTCTGAGAGAGACAGCAGTGTCATTGCTGTGCTCTGTGCTTTTATGTGTCATTACATTAGTTAGTTAGCTTATATATATAATACAGATAGTTAGTGGGAGATAGTCAGTGTAGGTTAGATCGTGATTAGGGTTGAGCGAACCCCAACTGTAAAGTTCGATTTCATACCGTACTTTAGGATTTTTTGACCTCGGACCCGAACCCGAATATTTCAGTAAAAGTTTAGGTTCGAGTTCTGTGTTTGGCGATTTAATGGCACTTTTTGAAAGGCTGCAGGGCAGCCAATCAACAATCGTTTAACTAGTGTGCCCTTAGAAGCCATCACAGCCATGCCTACTAATGGCATGGCTGTGATTGGCCAGTGCAGCATGTGACCCAACCTCTATATAAGCTGAAGTCACGTAGCGCTGCACGTCACTCAGCTCTTACTAGTGTAGGGATAGGATGCTGCTGCTGTGAGGGAGAGAATAGGAAAGAATCTATCTGATATCAGAACTTGTTGTTAACTCTGCGATCTAAAGCGATTTTTTTTTGTGGGTACAATGAAACATTTTTGTACCCTGCCCTGGCCCAGTAACACAGAAAAATAATTTTTATCCGTCTGTTAGTTAGGTGGGCATCGGCGGCCATTTTGTGCAAGTTCAGTGCACCAGCACTGCATATGTGCCAGGGACAATAATTTAATCCTGTTCTTTTAGTTTAGTGGGCAACATATACCCATTTTTGAAGTGCACCTGCACTGCATATGTGCCAGGGGAAGGAAAAATAATATAGATAATCCGTCTGTGAGTTCAGGGACCAATGGGGGTGACATATGTGCTGCATATGTGAGTGTAATCAATTCAGTAAATCCATCTGTTAGATTCTGGGGGGGACAAATTATTTATTTTTTTGCTAAAAATTACATTTGCACCCTGCACTGCATTTGTGATAGTGAGGGAAAATCAGTTAAATCCATCTCTTTCATTTGTGGGTGAAAAAATCGTATAATTTTTTCCATAAAGTACCTTTGCGGCCTGCACTGCAAATCTGATAGTGAAATATAATCAGTAAATCCATCTGTTGCTGGACGCAAAGGTACTTTCTGGCAAAAAAAAAAGCGCTGCATTTCTGACAGTCCAATACAACCATTAAATACTACTGTTATATTTTTCTTTGAAAAAAACACCCTTTTTGTGCTACATTGTACATTTGCGGCCTGCGCTGCATTTCTGACAGTCCAATACAATCGTTAAATACTGCTGTTATAGTTTTGTTTGAAAAAAACACCCTTTTTGTGCTACATCGTACATTTGCGGCCTGCGCTGCATTTATGACAGTCCAATTGTCACGAGGGTGTCAAGAGCCACGTCTGACTCCATTATATCTGGGGTCAGGAAGTCGCAGCGGGTGGCTGCGCGCTCTATGTCTAAAGATAGTGCTGTTACTTAATGCTAGCTTTCTGGGTTTGCCTTGCAATCCTTTTTGTCTCACTCAGGGATCCGTAGCTTCTTCTCCTCAGCTGTTTCTTGTCCAGCACTCCCAACCTCCTTATATTCCCCTCTCCCACTTCTCTGGTTGCCAGATATAGAGCTTCCTGCCTGGACTTCTATACTGACCCACTGGAGCTGAGTTGCTGTTATCCCTGGTTGTCGTACCAGAGCGTTACCCTACGGATCCCTGTTGGTTGTTTGTTGTCGCTCACTTGGGACTATATGTTTTGTCAGTATTGTCTGTCTTCTCCCTAGTGTTTCCCTTTAGTGTTAGTGGTGCGGACTAGTGTTCCCACCGCCCTATTCACTACCTAGGGCTCATCTTAGGGAAAGCCAGGGTTTAGGAACGTGATTGGCGTACGGGTGAGAAACCCGTCTAGGGACGTCAGGGCAGTCAGGTGCCAGCCTCAAGGTGAGTTTGGGGTTACCATCTTTCCCTCTCCCTTGGACAGGGCCTTCCCTTTCCCTCCCTTTGCGTCACATATGTGATCGGCACGCCGGTCGTGATACCAATGCAACCGTTAAACACCGCTGCTATATTGTGGTTTGAAAAAAACACCCTTTTTGTGCTAGATTGTACATTTGCGGCCTGCGCTGCATTTCTGACAGTCCAATACAACCGTTAAATACTGCTGTTATATTTTTCTTAAAAAAACACCCTTTTTGTGCTAGATTATACATTTGCGGCCTGCGCTGCATTTCTGACAGTCCAATACAACCGTTAATACTGCTGTTATATTGTGGTTTGAGAAAAAACACCCTTTTTGTGCTACATCTTATATTTGCGGACTGCGATGCATTTCAGACAGTCCAATCCAACCGTTAAATACTGCTGTTATATTTGTATTTGAAACAAAACACCCTTTTTGTGCTAGATAATACTTTTGCAGACTGCGCTGAATTTCTGACAGTCAAATACAACCGTTAAATACTGCTGTTATATTGTGGTTTGAAAAAAACACCCTTTTTGTGCTAGATGGTACATTTGCGGTCTGCGCTGTATTTCTCACAGTCTAATACAACCGTTAAATACTGCTGCTATATATTTCTTTGAAAAAAACACCCTTTTTGTGCTACATTGTACATTTGCGGCCTGCGCTGCTGTCACGGCGGGGAGTGTCCAATTGTCACGAGGGTGTCAAGAGCCACGTCTGACTCCGTTATACCCGGGGTCAGGAAGTCGCAGCGGGTGGCTGCGGTCTCTATGTCTAAAGATAGTGCTGTTACTTAATGCTAGCTTTCTGGGTTTGCCTTGCAATCCTTTTTGTCTCACTCAGGGATCCGTAGCTTCTTCTCCTCAGCTGTTTCTTGTCCAGCACTCCCAACCTCCTTATATTCCCCTCTCCCACTTCTCTGGTTGCCAGATATAGAGCTTCCTGCCTGGACTTCTATACTGACCCACTGGAGCTGAGTTGCTGTTCCTTCACATTGTCTCCCACCCAGTCTCCTGCAGAAAGATCTGAGTTGGCGCCTGCAGCCGATGTCCATCAGTCTTTCACCTCACCCCCTTGCAAATCTGAGCCCCAAGTCATGCAGCAGTCTCCTCTGCTTTTTGATGACTCTGTTAGTAGAGTTTCCCAGGGCCATCCACCTAGCCCTGCCCCAGAAGTGAAAGAGATTGAGCGCACCGATGCCCAACCACTTATCTTTCAAGATGAGTAAATGGGAGGACCATTGCAGCACATCATCGCAGTTTTAAAACTTATCTGTTTGAGGGACAAACCCCACACCGCACAGGAGCTTCAAGCCCGGCTTGGTGGTGTGCGATAATGGGCAAAATCTCATAGCAGCTCTGGGACTAGCTGGTTTGACGCACATCCCTTGCCTGGTGCATGTGCTGAATTTTATAGATATGTAGAGAGAATCTCTAAATCGCACATCCTCATACCTATGCTTCTGATATAACAACTGTTTTCAATTATCAGCATTTCTTATGATAAAACATGGCTATACAGCACTGTTATCAATCATTTGCTGTGCACTATAAAGAGGCAATTAGTATACAGTTTGATCAAAGAGCATAGGCCCACTTACCGCGACAAGGTTGCCTCTTGTTTAAGTGGGAACCTACTCTAACCATGGCGCAGAGCCGTGCGGCGACCACCACGCCTCCACACCGCTCCAGCAGGCAATGGGATCCAGCAGCCGCACAGCAGCCCCACTATACAGTGAGGCCACCTGGGCCCCGGGTCCCATCACTCCACCAGCACGGCACAGAAGCAGAGACGGCCGCCGTCCAGCGCCCAGGTGGCCTCACTGTATAGTGGGGCTGCTGTGCGGCTGCTGGATCCCATTGCCTGCTGGAGCGGTGTGGAGGCGTGGTGGTCGCCGCACGGCTCTGCGCCATGGTTAGAGTAGGTTCCCACTTAAACAAGAGGCAACCTTGTCGCGGTAAGTGGGCCTATGCTCTTTGATCAAACTGTATACTAATTGCCTCTTTATAGTGCACAGCAAATGATTGATAACAGTGCTGTATAGCCATGTTTTATCATAAGAAATGCTGATAATTGAAAACAGTTGTTATATCAGAAGCATAGGTATGAGGATGTGCGATTTAGAGATTCTCTCTACATATCTATACATGTGCTAAATTTGGTAATACAGAGATTCCTTAAAAATTACCCCGATATGTCAAAGATGCTGCATAAAGTGCGCTTTTGGCGTTCTCACCCTGCTGCTGCTCGCCTATCAGTGCTGCAGCGTAACTTCGGCCTTCCCGCTCACCGCCTCATATGCGACGTGCCCACAAGGTGGAACTCCACCTTGCACATGCTGGCCAGACTGTGCGAGCAGCAGCAGGCGATAGTGGGGTTTCAGCTGCAGCACGCACGGGTGAGTCACTCTGCGGAACAGCACGACTTCACCACCAATGACTGGGCCTCCATGCGAGACCTGTGTGCTTTGTTGCACTGTTTCGAATACTCCACCAACATGGCCAGTGCCGATGATGTCGTTCTCAGCGTTACTATACCACTTCTATGCCTCTTTGAAAAAACACTTCGGGTGATGATGGAAGAGGATGTTGCACAGGAGGAGGAGGAAGAGGGATCATTTACAAGGATTTCAGGCCAGTCATTCACAAGTGGCTCCGAGGGTGGATTCCTGCACCAACATACGCCAGGTACACAATTGTCCAGCCAGGGCACAGTTCTGGAGGATGACGAGGTGGAGGAGGAGGAGATGGAGGAGGAGGAACCGTGTTCACAGCAGGGTGGCACCCAAACAGGCTCATGGTGCATGGCTGGCAGGATACAGAGGACACAGAGGATACACCTCCAACAGAGGACAGCTTGCGTTGCCTCTAGGCAGCCTGGCACACATGGGCGATTACATGTTGCAGTGTCTCCGCAACGACCACCAAGTTGGCCACATTCTAACTTGTGCTGATTACTGGGTGGTCACGCTGCTGGATCCCCGTTACAAGGACAATATACCGTCCTTATTTCCGTCAATAGAGCGTGATCGGAAGATGCGCGAGTACAAGCGCACGCTGATAGACGCGCTGCTGATGGCATTCCCACTGACAGCGGGGGCCCGGTGGAAGCACAAAGTGAAGGCAGAGGAGGAGGAAGAGGTTGCTAACGCAGCTGGGGCACCGCCAGCACCTCAGAAGGCAGGGTTAGCATGGCTGAAATTTGGAAAATCTTTTTCAGCATGCCACAAAAACCAGCACCACCAGCTGATATGGAATGTTTTAGCAGGAGGCAGCATTTCAGCAACATGGTGGAGCAGTATGTGTGCAGACGCCTACACGTACTGACTGATGGGTCTGCCCCCTTTAACTTCTGGGTCTCCAAATTGGGCACATGGCCTGAGCTTGCCCTTTACGCTTTGGAGTTTCTGACCTGCCCTGCAAACAGTGTATTGTCTGAACATTTGCTTAGCACGGCAGGAGGGGGTTAAGTTCGGGTCAAGTTGGGGTCCTGAACTCAAACTTTGTTGCGAAGTACGGCCAAACCCAGCAAAGCTGAATATCCAGCTCAACTTTAATCGTGATAAAGTATAGCTGATAGGTTCCAGTGCAGGGTGTTAGGTAGTGTGATAGGTTCTGCAGTCCATACATACATGCTACAGACATAGTGCTGTGCCTGTGATGTCACAAGTTCGCAACAATACTTAGTGCACCAATCAGTAATATGTAGTCAGACCTGCTAAAATGTGAATTTGCATGTATTGTGCCAAAATATGCACATCATTAATTGCCAATCTACGCATTTGTGAATATATTGGAGTACTCTATCTGCATATAAAGCTATTGTAATGTTCTGCTGTGCCAACCAGGAAATTTCTTCCTTTACCCCTTTTGCAAAATTCCATCTCCCCAATTTACCTTTGTCTTTTTTGTCCTACTGTTGGTACTGCCTGCCTCAAAAAAAAACTGCCTTCTTCACCGAAATGTATTTTCAGAAAACTTTTTTTTACAATCAGTGGCATTTTTTCTAATATCTTATCGAGGTTAGGGGCAAAAACATATTGACCATGGAAAGGCAGAGATATGAACTTATGTTTTTGAAGTGATATTACCTGACAAAAGCCTTGAGCCACAGTACCCGTCTAATGATATTAGAGAGTACAGCTGTACGGGCAGAAAGCTGGACAGACTCGGCCAGAGTAATCTGCTAGGAAACTAGTTGCCTAGGCATAATAAGAGACATGAATTCTACAATATCTGGTCTTTGGGAATATTGTTAGTTAGATGAAGCTCCAACTGCTCTAACCAAAAATTTAGTGTGCAAGCTACACATGTTGCAGCTACTCCAGGTTTTAGTAAAGAGGCTGTGGCTTCCCAGGTTTTCTTTTGAAGGCTTTTTTCCTTTCTGTCCATGGGATCCTTTAGTTGTGCAGTGTTGCTTTGCTACTTTGCCCACTCATGCATCAACCCTAGGAATAGATTCCCATTCCGTACAATTTTCCTTATTAAACGGGTAATGTCTTTTGATGCCACAAGGAATAAAGGAACCTTTTTCTGATTCCTTTTCTTCCTGAAAAAAACAAGGGAGAGAATGGTCAGGCACTACAGGGCAATATAAATATAGAAAAAGGGCCTGAGGTCAGGCTACTCACTCCACTCTGGGTAGTGGCAGGCTCTGGTTCAAAGCTCAGCGTGGTAGGGTGCTCATGAATCCTCTGGTCCCGTCCACGCTTCTGCAGAGAAGCAATATGCTGGTGTGAACTGTCGGGGACCATTATCCTCCCAGGCATGTGCAAGGACCTACAGGGCCGGACATGACGTCATGATGCATAGTTCTGCCTCCTGGCATCTGAAGTCAGCACCCTGGGCTTCTTGCTTTCACTTTTTTAACACGTGCAGCCCCATTTTAGGAAAAACTGATTCTTTACCACGAAGCGGGAGGAAATTTGAATTCTTAGCGAATCAAAGTTTTCCTAAACTTTGGACCAAATTGTGCTTGGAATGCCTTACTTTGCTCAACACTAATAATGACTATAAAGCACTGCAGAATATGCCACCATTATATAAGTGCTAAAAAGAAAATATATTCAAGTTTTCCCCATTATTCTGCATTCAATAACCTATAATGAGAAATTGAAAACTCAATCTTAGAAATCTTTGTTATTTGATAGAATAGGAAAAGCTTAAATCATTCCTTGACATAAGTATTTACACCATTTTCCCAGTACTTATTTGAAGCACCTTTGGCAGCGATTACAGCCTCCAGTCTTTTTCGGAAGGATGCAACAAGATTTGTACGCCTGGATTTTGGGGATTTCCATCCATTTTCGGGTCTCTCCAGAGATTTTTGGGTTCAAGTGAGGGCTTGGACTAGGCAACTCAAGGACATTCAAAAATGTGTCCCTAAGTTACTCCTGTGTTATTTTGACTGTGTGCTTATGGTCATTGTCTTTTGTTGGAAGATTAAGTCTAAGGGTCCGTGTCTTTTGTTGGAAGATGAAGTCTAAGGTCCGTGGCACTCTGTACTTTGATCTATTCAGCTTTCACTCAACCTTGACCAGTCTCCCTGTCCTAGCAGCTGAAACACAACCCCATTGAATGATGCTGTCCCTACCATACTTCACTGTAAGGATAGTAATAGGCAGATATGACGCTTAGAATTGAGGTCAAAAAGTTAAATCTTGGTTTCATCAGACCAGATAATCTTTTTTTTCTCACAGTCTGAAAGTCTTTTTTTTTTTTTACAAACTCCAGGCAGGACTTTGTCATAAAGTCCAAACTGGTGGACTACTACAGTGATAGTGATGGTTAACCTTCTGGGAATATCTTATCTGCCATCTGCACAAGGGAACTTTCAAGTGCAACCAGAGTGACTATTGTGTTTTTGGTCACTCCTCTTACCAAGGCCCTTCTCCCCCAATAGCTTAGTTTGGTGGAGGCTGCTGTGCTTTTGGGAACTTTTAGTGCAGAAGATTTTTTTTTTATCCTTCTCCAGATCTTTACCTCCAAACAATCCTGTCTCTGAGCTCTACAGAAAGTTATTTTCTCCTCATGGCTTGGTTTTTTCTCTGATATGCATTGCCAGCTGATAGACCTTAAATAGACAGGGGTGTATTTCCAAATGATGTCCAATTAACTGAATTTACCAACTGTAGACTCCACTCAAGGTGTAAAAACACCTCAAAGATGATATAGATACCTCAAGAGTTAAATTTAAAGTGCTATAACAAAGGATCTGAATATTTATGTTCACAGGAAATTTTAGTTTTTCCTTTTAAAAAGTTTGAAAAATGTAAAAAAAAATGCTGTTTTCTTTCTCATTATGGGGTATCGAGTACAGGCTGTTAGTGTAAAACTGGATTTTTTATTTTTATTTTAGCACAAGGGTGTAACTTAAAATAATGTTAAAAAGTAAAAAAGGGTCTGAAGACTTTAGGAATGCACTGTTAATGGTATTTACTAACGTTTCTTTATACTGCCAGACCTACACTAGATGCAACTTAAGATAAAAATTGTTTTAAGATACTTCAATAAATTCCATAATTTTTTACATCACTGGTTTGATTCTTCAGTAATTTTGTGCCATACAGTGTTTCATCTTGTTGCAGTGACCTTAGTCTCATCAATTCCCCTGAAAGCAGGAATCCCAAGCAGACTCTGTACACTTCATTTGCATATAACACAGGAAAAATTAGCAATTTCAATTTGCTGAGAAAATAGACATTGTTGTAGAAAACTACTAATGGTGAGAAACTATATTTTATATACAATACTGTATGTGGCGCTTTTAAGGCACATACTGTTATGATGCCATGTTTGGGAATACCTCTAAGCTTTATTCCAGCCTATCTATCAATGTGGCCATTGAACCAGAAAGTTTTTATACAACATAAAAGGACACTTGCCAAAAGGGGTTATCCTGTCAGGATATACAATACCCTATCCAAATAGCCTATTAGGACATATAGATGGGGGAAAAATGTAATACAGTGGTGTGGAATTAGAAAAAATGCTATTTTACCATTGTTTTATGGCTTTTGCCTTTATGGCATTCGCTAAAAGGTAAAAATGACACATTAACTTTATTGTGCAAGTCAGTATGATTAAATTGATACCAAATTTATATTGTTTTTGTTATGCTTTAATACTTTTTAAAACTGTATAAACTTTGAAAATATATTTTTGCATCACCATATTCTGACACTAATAATTATTTTATATTTCCATCAACAGAGCTTTTGTGGGGCAAACTGTAGATTTTAAGGATACCATTTTGGAGTAAAATGTGCCTTTTTCGTTTACATTATTCCCCATACAAGATATATATTGATAGTTCAGCCATTTTTTACAGAATTACCAATTATTATATGTTTTTGGGTTTATTTTTATTTGTAAACTGGAAAAAGGTGTGATTTGCATTTTTTTATTTTAAGTGTATTGCTTTAACTGTTTTTAGCTCCCCTAGGGTGTTTGATCAATAGATTGCTTATACCATAGACTGTAATGGTCTACCATTGCAGTCTATGGGAAAATTGCTACTGGTAAATTACCATTCAGATTCTGTGGTTGCAATTTGACCTCAACAACTAAGGGTTTAAAAGTCTGCAATCTGAGTTGTCACCAAAAAGGGTATCTGCTGGCAGGTGTTTGTTGCATAAAACAACAGGTATCCGCCAACTATGGCAGCCACTCAGCTTCTGAGAAGGTACCATCTGTATAGACCTGACATCTGCTGTACATATATGGTGGGAAAGGGCTAAAGAGATATTCCCATCACACACAGATATGTCATTCTATATATTTCTGATAGATGTGGGTCCCACATCCAATTGAACTATCTGGGCAATGTTATAGGTTATCATATTCTACACTATGCACATGGATATCCTTTAAAAAAAAGAGTCCTTCCTGAAAATAATGCTGTGGAATCAGTTAATTTGTTTTCTTAATCAAGCCCTAGAGCAAATAAATCTGTAGAAATGCAATCTGAAAATGTAAGTGTAAATTAATGTAACAGAGATACCTAAATGCAGATATAAGCCGCTACGAAACCTGAAATAAAAATATAAAATATACCTAATGCAGCAAAGGTTATATTTAGCATTCAAGTATAATTTGCTCAACTTTTTATGACAACTGGTTTGTTCAGAGAAGGAATTAACATTATGAGGATTCCTGATCTGAATGCTTAATATGCTTTAACATTGTAGAATGTGGAAATCGGACATATTAGTGAGAGAAATTAACTAATAACATTTCCTGTTGAAGTCCTAAAGATATCACCTAACTAAGCTGGGAAATTGGGATCCTGCATAGTGGTAAGCAAAAAGAATACTGTTACAGAGTGGATCAAACACAGATTGGGGGGGGGGGGGATCTGTTGTAAGGTAATTGAATCTGCTAAAGAGGTATAACAGGGTATCCAAAGATGTCTACACGACAAAATAGTGTGTTAAGCCAGAGCTGGAAACCCATTGGATTTCTGTAAAAAAAAAAAGAAAAAAAGAAATCTACTGTTTGTGGCAGTGTTATTTTGGACAGTACATGGTGGTATTAATATTCTTTGGAGAATAACTTATGCAAATATGGCAATTTGTATTCTCTGTATGCTGACCTTTTTTTAAATCATGCACTGTGTGGTAGTATAATTTAGCATTTTTTATGACTATATTATTCAAGCTATAGTACTTCTACTAAGTAATGCTGGACTTATAGGAAAACATACCTTAAATATTAATATGTACATTTTTGGGGGAATCAAACTAAAATGACAGGCAGAAAATCAGAGTCTAACCAAAATAAAAACACAAGAGTGTTTGAACAACTCTGCTTGTTATAATTCAATCTCCATCTTAGGCTTGCTTAGAATGCCTCTAGTTTATTAGCAATAACTGGGGAAAGGCATTTGAATGTCAGCAATAGAACCTAATATTTTATGAGATGATTGTGTTAGTCTGACAAAGGCTATGTCATGATGTAAGAAAAGGAATGGTGGTAAGCAGGAACCCAAAGAATAGAGGTCTAGATTGGAGGATAGTCATTTTGAATTTGCATGTCTGCTGTAAATTGAATGCTTTTAATCACAACTCTTTGTATAAAACTAAAATGTTTAATAAATGTCCAGTTAAATCATGTTGCACTGCATTCTTTTTATTACTTTTTATCATATTTCAAATCAGTGGATTTGTTATTTAACAGGGTAGGACACACATACAGTTGGTGAAGATTTATCAAAACTGGTGCAAAGGATCAGATTAAACCTTTAATTTTCCAAAGCGGCTCTGAAAAGTGAAAGGTGGAATCTGATTAACTGTTATTTGCAACTGAGTTTTCCTCTGCATCAGGATTGATACATTTCCCCATAGATCTTACTATTGACCTTGTCTGTTACTAAACCTTTAAAGGTGTTTTCCAGGATTTTGATACTGATGATCTATCCTGAGGATAGGTTATCAGTTTGTGATCGGTGGGGGTCCAACACCTGAGATCCCTGCCGATCAGCTGTTTCAGAGGGCACTGCCATTCCTGTGAGCGCTGCAGCCTTCTCCATGTTTACTAAGCACAGCATTGTACATTGTATAGTGGCTGTGCTTGGTATCAAGCTCAGCCCTATTGAAGTGAATGGGGCTGAGCGCGATACCAAGCACAGCTGCTATACAATGTACAGAACTGTGCTTGGTAAACTGTGAGAACAGCTGATCGGCAAGGGTTCCCAGTTGTCAGACTCCTACTGATCAGATATTGATGACCTATCCTCAGGATAGGTCATCAGTATCAAAATCTTACATTATATCTTGCTCCCTGGGTGTCAACATTCTGGCGTTGGTCTCCTCAAAGTGGTGGTAACAAAGATTGTTATATCTGCAGTTATCATAATGGCCTCCTCACCATGTGCCACTGTATGTCACAATCTGCACAGTCCCAATCAGTCATGCTATGCCCTTGCTATACACAGTATTGCACACAGTCACTCACACAGGTTTGTATACAGGCAATCGGCTGGCCGGTTTTGGTTACAAAGTCTGACTATTACACTCACCTAAAGAATTATTAGGAACACCATACTAATACGGTGTTGGACCCCCTTTTGCCTTCAGAACTGCCTTAATTCTACGTGGCATTGATTCAACAAGGTGCTGATAGCATTCTTTAGAAATGTTGGTCCATATTGATAGGATAGCATCTTGCAGTTGATGGAGATTTGAGGGATGCACATCCACCACATCCCAAAGATGCTCTATTGGGTGGAGATCTGGTGACTGTGGGGGTCATTACAGTGAACTCATTGTCATGTTCAAGAAACCAATTTGAAATGATTCGAGCTTTGTGACATGGTGCATTATCCTGCTGGAAGTAGCCATCAGAGTATGGATACATGTTCTCATTCTGCTTACGCCAAATTCGGACTCTACCATTTGAATGTCTCAACAGAAATCGAGACTCATCAGACCAGGCAACATTTTTCCAGTCTTCAACAGTCCAATTTTGGTGAGCTTGTGCAAATTGTTACCTCTTTTTCCTATTTGTAGTGGAGATGAGTGGTAGCCGGTGGGGTCTTCTGCTGTTGTAGCCCATCCGCCTCAAGGTTGTGCGTGTTGTGGCTTCACAAATGCTTTGCTGCATACCTCAGTTGTAACGAGTGGTTATTTCAGTCAACGTTGCTCTTCTATCAGCTTGAATCAGTCGGCCCATTCTCCTCTGACCTCTAGCATCCACAAGGCATTTTTGCCCACAGGACTGCTGCATACTGGATGTTTTTCCCTTTTCACACCATTCTTTGTAAACCCTAGAAATGGTTGTGCGTGAAAATCCCAGTAACTGAGCAGATTGTGAAATACTCAGACCGGCCCGTCTGGCACCAACAACCATGCCACGCTCAAAATTGCTTAAATCACCTTTCTTTCCCATTCTGACATTCAGTTTGGAGTTCAGGAGATTGTCTTGACCAGGACCACACCCCTAAATGCATTGAGCAACTGCCATGTGATTGGTTGACTAGATAATTGCATTAATGAGAAATAGAACAGGTGTTCCTAATAATTCTTTAGGTGAGTGTATATAGGCCTTGGCTGATATGAGAATGCACAGATTTCACTCTACGTCTCACCCCCGACTAAAACTCCTCTTTGACTCTCTGCTGCCCTGTGGCCATATCTGTGCCTTGAGAGGTTGTACTAGTTACCTCCACTGGGTAGCTAGATACATACAGGAACATTGATGGCTTTTTTTAAAAAGCAACTTCCCAGCTCTGTCTTTAATCTGTTCTCTTGCTACTACCATAAGGTCTTCAGAGCACAGCTTTTTATCATCTCCCAGACATGTACTCTCACTACAGCTTAACCCCTTAAGGACTCAGCCCTATTTCACCTTAAGGACTTGGCCATTTTTTGCAAATCTGACCAGTGTCACTTTAAGTGCTAATAACTTTAAAACGCTTTGACTTATCCAGGCCGTTCTGAGATTGTTTTTTCGTCACATATTGTACTTCATGACACTGCAAAAATTGGGTCCAAAAAGTTATTTTTTTTGCATAAAAAAATACCATATTTACCAAATATTTTGAAAAATTAGCAAATTTCTAAGTTTCAGTTTCTCTACTTCTGTAATACATAGTAATACCCCCAAAAATTGTGATGACTTTACATTCCCCATATGTCTACTTCATGTTTGTAGCATTTTGGGAATGATATTTTATTTTTTGGGGATGTTACACGGCTTAGAAGTTTAGAAGCAAATCTTGAAATTTTTCAGAAATTTACAAAAACCCAATTTTTAGGGACCACTACAGGTCTGAAGTCACTTTGCGAGGCTTACATAACAGAAACCGCCCAAAAATGACCCCATTCTATAAACTACACCCCTCAAGGTATTCAAAACAGATTTTACAAACTTAGTTAACCCTTTAGGTGTTGCACAAGAGTTATTGGCAAATGGGGATGAAATTTGAGAATTTCATTTTTTGCCTAATTTTCTATTTTAACCCGTTTTGTCCACTAACAAAGCAAGGGTTAACAGCCAAACAAGACTGTATCTTTATTGCCCTGACTCTGCCGTTTACAGAAACACCCCATATGTGGCCATAAACTACTGTACGGGCACACAGTAGGGCGTAGAGGGAAAGGTGCGCCGTATGGTTTTTGGAAGCCAGATTTTGCTGGACTGGTTTTTTGACACCATGTCCCATTTGAAGCCCCCCTGATGCACCCCTAGAGTAGAAACTCCAAAAAAGTGACCCCATCTAAGAAACTACACCCCTCAAGGTATTCAAAACTGATTTTACAAACTTTGTAAACCTTTTAGGTGTTGCACAAGATTTAATAGAAAATAGAGATACAATTTCAAAATTTCACTTTTTTGGCAGATTTTCCATTTTAATAATTTTTTTCCAGTTACAAAGCAAGGGTTAACAGCCAAACAAAACTCATTATTTATGGCCCTGATTCTGTAGTTTACAGAAACACCCCATATGTGGTCATAAACCGCTGTACGGGCACACGGCAGGGCGCAGAAGGAAAGGAATGCCATACGGTTTTTGGAAGGCAGATTTTGCTGGACTGGTTTTTTGACACCATGTCCCATTTGAAGCCCCCCTGATGCACCCCTAGAGTAGAAACTCCAAAAAAGTGACCCCATTTTGGAAACTACGGGATAGGGTGGCAGTTTTGTTGGTACTAGTTTAGGGTACATATGATTTTTGGTTGCTCTATATTACACTTTTTTGTGCGGCAAGGTAACAATAAATAGATTTTTTAGCACGTTTTTTTTTTTGTTATTTACAACATTCATCTTACAGGTTAGATCATGTGGTAATTTTATAGAGCAGGTTGTCACTGACGTGGCGATACCTAATATGTATACAATTTTTTTTATTTATGTAAGTTTTACACTGATTTCATTTTTAAAACAAAAAAAATGTTTTAGTGTCTCCATAGTCTAAGAGCCATAGTTTTTTCAGTTTTTGGGTGATTATCTTAAGTAGGGTCTCATTTTTTGCGGGATGAGATGACGGTTTGATTTGCACTATTTTGGGGTGCATATGACTTTTTGATTGCTTGCTATTACACTTTTTGTGACGTAAGATGACAAAAAATGGCTTTTTTTACACCGTTTGGTGGTCACCTGAGGGGTTAGGTCATGTGAAATTTTTATAGAGCCGGTCGATATGGACGCGTCGATAACTAATATGTATACTTTTTATTTATTTATTTAAGTTTTACACAATGATTTCATTTTTGAAACAAAAAAATCATGTTTTAGTGTTTCCATAGTCTAAGAGCCATAGTTTTTTCAGTTTTTGGGCGATTATCTTGGGTAGGGTATGATTTTTGCGGGATGAGATGACGGTTTGATTGGTACTATTTTGGCATACATGCAACTTTTTTGATCACTTTTATTACCTTTTTTGGGAAGTAAGGTGGGCAAAATTTCAATTTTCTCATAGTTTTTATTTTTTTATGGCGTTCACCGTGCGGGGAAAGTAACATAACCGTTTTATAGATCAGGTCGTTACGGACGCGGCGATACCTAATATGTGTAGTGTGTTTTATTTATTTTTATTTTTATTCAGTGATAAATGTTTTTTTTTTTTATCTTAACTTTAACTTTTTTACCCAGACCCACTTGGTTCTTGAAGATCCAGTGGGTCTGATGTCTGTATAATACAGTATAATATATTGTACTGTACTGTATTTTACTTACACTTTGTCTGAACAGATCTCTGCCTTTAGCACAGATCTGTTCAGCACCATGGACAGCAGGATGCCTGAGACGGCGTCCTGTTGCCATGGGAACCTTCCCCGTCTGCTCAGTACTGATCAGAACTTCGCAGACGGGGAAGGGTAAGGACGGGGCTGTCGGGGGGCTGTCTGGGGGCTCTCTCCCTCTCCCATCGGGGGGCTGCAAAGGCACTGCAGCCCCCTGATGGGAGAGGGAGGGAGCTCCCTGAGCTGTTAACCTGTTCCATACAGCGGTCCGTACGGACCGATGTCAGCCGTTTATACCAGGGTGTCAGCAATGTGCTGGCACCCTGGTATACCCACTAGACGCAAACGATTATTCAAGGGGAGGCGGGCGGGGGATCGCGATCCCGCCTGCCGCAACGCCCGCCTCCCGCACCTCCCACCTCCCGCACCTCCCACACCGCCTGCGACACCCCCCCTGCACCACCCGCCCACATAATATCATTCAGGGCTGCAGGGGGGGCTAATAAAACTTTATTTGGGGCATTTTAAAGTTTGATCCCCTAGGGGTAAAAGCGCAGCAAACCGCAGGTCTGAATTGACCTGCGGTTTTCTGCGATCGTCGATACGGGGGGGTCAAATGACTTCCCCCTGCGTTGTTACGGGATACCGGCTGAATGATTTCAGCCGGCATCCCGTTCCCATTAACCCCCGCGGCGCCGGAATCGTGAATTAAAGCCATGACGTACCGGTACGTCATGGGTCCTTAAGGATTCGGTACCCATGCCGTACCGATACGTCCTAAGTCCTTAAGGGGTTAAAGGGGTATTCCTGTAAAGTAACTTAATTTTTGAAAAACTGCATTAAGGCTGCAAGCTGTGACCCAACCAGAACCCATAGCTATACATATAACCAGAGTTTCAATTTACATTGCAATCTATTTGTCAAGCTCTTATGTGAGCAACACACTTCAGAGTATCGTGACACCTGATCTTCCCTCAGAAAACTACAATCCCCACAATCCCTAGCTTTCCTGCTGTGAGTTTGTGCTTGTTCATGATGCTGATTAGAGAAGAGCAAATCGAAGATGATGAAGTGATTTGCACTGAATGTCAATTTCCTTGCGCTTCATAGTAAAATGGCTGCTGCACGTGTGAGGACATGGAGAAAGGAAATCTTGGAAGGCGGAATCACCCATACTGACATCCATGCAGCCAATCAGCAGCCAGCCAGCCCTGTGATGTCACAGCCAAATAAATAGGGCAGCTATCTTAGATTCTGCCATTCACCAGCGTACTTAATGCAGGGAGAGACTTGTCTGCAGGCGCTAGGGACAGTGATAAAAAAAAAAATCGTTATTGTGCTCAAAAAAGATTTACAAGTGCAGGGAAAGATTATTCAAGGTGTAGGGAAAGGATAGGGAGGAATCATTTGACTGCATTTCTGTTGAACATGGTTCAGTCGGAGAGGTGAGTTATTAGGAACAATCAGATTACACCTTGCTTCATTGGATCCAAATTGCCATTATACAGCTCTGTAATTCCAGCAAACCGTTCTTATTAGGGTGCAAGTGCTGTTTGATACAGCCATTAATAGGGTTTATTACAAGGAAATATTTCTATGTTTTATTTGCCCTTGTGCAGTGCAGTTATATGTTCTAAAGCATTTTTTGGCTTGTTTTAGTGGGGAAAAAAGGGCTTATTAGGCTACTTTCACACTGGCGTTTTGGCTTTCCGTTTCTGAGATCCATCATGGGCTCTCACAAGCGGTCTAAAACCGATCAGTTTTGCCCTAATGCATTCTGAATGGAAAAGGATCCGCTCAGAATGCATCAGTTTGCCTCAGTTTGCCTTTGTTCCGTCTCCATTCCGCTTTGGAGGCGGACACCTTGCAGCATTTTGGTGTCCGTCTGACGAAACTGAGTCAAACGGATCCATTCTGACACACAATGTAAGTCAATGGGGACGGATCCATTTTCTATGACACAATCTGGCACAATAGAAAACAGATCTGTCTTCCATTGACTTTCAATGGTGTTCAAGACAGATCCGTCTTGGCTATGTTAAAGGGACTCTGTCACCACTTTCTAACCCCCCCTTTTAAAAGTATTGTTATCTCCATGGCGCCCCTGTGATTACAAAGGTGTTGTTAGAAGATAAATTCGCCGTCTCCTTTTGATAAAAGGAGCTTTTATCTAACCTGTCAATCTTCTTGATAAGGTGCCCAGGGCGTTTCTGTTGGTCTCAAGCTGCCGCCCGCCGCCGCCGCCGTTGGTGCCCAGCTCCTCCCCTGATCCTTTCAGCGCCGCCTGAATGTAATGAAATACGCCTCCGGCTCTCGCTCAGTGCCCCCTCCTCCTTTTCAAAGATCCCGCGCGTGCGCACAGGCCTGTGCCTTAAGCGCCCGTGCGGACATTTAGAATCAGCCTCATCAGACGAGCACTGCAGCCAGCCACTCAGAGCCTGCCAAGCGCTGTATGGAGCCGCACGTCTGCCCACAGCTGATTTCAAAGACCCACAGAGGACTATATTATATCCCCCTTTTCTCCACTCCATATTTGTGCGCACGCGCGGGATCTTTGAAAAGGAGAAGGGGGCACTGAGCGAGAGCCGGAGGCGTATTTCATTACATTCAGGCGGCGCTGAAAGGATCAGGGGAGGAGCTGGGCACCAACGGCGGCAGCGGCGGGCGGCAGCTTGAGACCAACAGAAACGCCCTGGGCACCTTATCAAGAAGATTGACAGGTTAGATAAAAGCTCTTTTTATCAAAAGGAGACGGCGAATTTATCTTCTAACAACACCTTTGTAATCACAGGGGCGCCATGGAGATAACAATACTTTTAAAAGGGGGGGTTAGAAAGTGGTGACAGAGTCCCTTTAAAGATAATACAAACGGATCCGTTCGGAACAGATGCAGATGTTTGTATTATCTGAACGGATCCGTCTGTGCAGATCCATGATGGATCTGCACCAAACGCGAGTGTAAAAGTAGCCCTAGCCATTGTGTGATGAAGTGCGAAAATTACAGCCCTTTTTGTCATGTATTAGTGGCAAAAGTAAAATATATTTGCCGCTCAACGGTGCACTTATCTGTTTTAAAGCACTTTTTTGCGTGTATTAGTGGAAAAAGGAAAAATATCTTTACCGCCTAGAGGAGCTGTTATCTGTTTTAAAGCCTTTTTTTGCGTGTATTAGTGGAAAAAGGAAATATATCTTTGCCGCTTAGTAGTGCAATTATCTGTTTTAAAGCCCTTTTCTGCGTGTATTAGTGGAAAAAGGAAAAATATCTTTGCCTCTTAGTGGTGCAGTTATCTGTTTTAAAGCCCTTTTTTTGCATGTATTAGTGGAAAAAGGAAAAATATCTTTGCCTCCTAGCGGTGCTGTTATCTGCTTTAAAGCCCTTTTTTGTGTGTATTAGTGGAAAAAGGAAAAGTATCTTTGCCGTTCAGCGGTGCAGTGAGATATTTTACAGCCCAGTTTGCCGTGTATTACTGGCAAAATATAAATATATTCGCCGTTCATAATTGTACTTATCTGTTGAAAAGCCTTTTGTGTAAAAATAGAAAAAAATTAGGGCCTAATTGCCATTCAGCGTTGCAGTGAGATGTTTTGCAGTCCAGTTTGCCGTGTGTTACTGGCGAAATACAAATATATTCACCATTCATAGTTGTACTTATGTTAAAAACCCTTTTGTGTAAAAATAGAAACAAATTAGGGCCTAATTGCCATTCAGCAGTGCAGTAAGATATTTTGCAGCCCAGTTTGCCGTGTATTAGTGGCGAAATACAAATATATTTGCCGTTCATAGTTGTACTTATCTGTTGAAAAGCCTTTTGTGTAAAAATAGATTAAAATTAGGGCCTAATTGCCGTTCAGCGGTGCAGTGAGATATTTTACAGCCCAGTTTGCCGTGTATTACTGGCGAAATACAAATACGTTTGCCGTTCAAAGTTGTACTTATCTGCTGAAAAGTCTTTTGTGTAAAAGTTGAAATAAAATAAGGGCCCAATTGCCGTTAAGCGATGCAGTGAGATATTTTACAGCCCAGTTTGCTGTGTATTAGTGGTGAAATACAAATATATTTGCCGTTCATAGTTGTACTTATCTGTCTAAAAGACTTTTCTGTAAAAATATAAAAAAAATTGGGCCTCATTGCCGTTCAGTGGTTCAGTGATATATTCTAAAGTCCTGTTTGCTGTGTATTAGTGGCGAAATAAAAAATAATTGATCTAACATTTGCTTATTTGATCTAACAGTATGTCAGACAGAAAAGTGTCAGGCCCTGCAAAAGGGAGTGGCAGAGGCCTAAATGTTTCTGGCGCAAACAGAGGTCGCAGCAGAGTATGGGGCAGTGGCAGCAGAGGTCACTTTGAGAGGCCTGAGCTCCCAGTGTCAGCTAGTGGTCATGTCGTGACCAGCAACCCAGCGGTTCTTGAATGGTTGACTCGATCTTTGACTTTATCGCAAGTGACAACAGACACCCATAGCCAAGAGTCAGTGGGTTCGTCAGACACAACCCTAAGTTGGCAGGGCCTAGGAGCAGGCCCTGTGCCCTCACCTGTACTCAACCTGCCTCTGTCCTTTTCTGTTCCCTCACTGCAAAAAGTATTATATGCTGTAGGCTCTGCTACACATTTTAGCGAGGAAGAGGTACTAGAGGACAGTCAGCAGCTACTGCCAAGCCGAGATGTGGAGGAGACATCAACTGCTTCCTCCACTAGGCGGGCATGTAGTGATGAGGAGAGTGGCGTGGGAGTTGGTGTTGAGAGCGGTCAGGCTCCTGACCCAGAGACGGTTGAGGAGGACATCAGTGACGTGCAGACAGTACTCGATGATGATGATGTAGCTGATCGCACTTGGGAGCCGGGTGACGAAGGGGCTTCATCATCATCGGGAGAAGATGGTGGCAGCTTGCCCGTGATTCAGTGGCGAAGCCAGCAAGTTGCTAGCATGGCCTGGAGTCAGCAGGGTGGCAGCAGTGGGAGGTCGGGAGCAAAACGCACCTGGGGTAGTCCACCCGCGTTTAAGGAGCCTACCTGCCTGGGAAATAGTGGTGCAGTGGCTCAAGTAGGCAACGGCAGTAGCAGTCAGTCAGTGCGTAGTGTTGGGGGTAAAATCAGCTATTCGGCGGTGTGGCAGGTTTTTTTTTTAAGCCGCCGGAGGAGGTGAACGTGGCCGTATGTATAATCTGTGGGAAGAGGGTGAAGTGTGGCCAGTAGTGATAAGTGGCAGGGGCAATTTTCTAATTCATGATATTTCGCGAATATTTGGGCGAATATTCGTCATATATTCTCAAATTTGAGAATTTGCAATCATTTACTTGATTGCGGAAATCGGCAATGTAATATGCGCGTATTGCGCGCGCAATACATGCGTGGGTCACTGTTGCTACATTTTTCAAGCTGCTAGAAGTTTCCTGAGACTGAAGAAAATGGTTGGCACGGCAGAACATTACAATAGCTTTATATGCAGATAAAGTGCTCCAATATATTTGCAATTGCGCAAAACGGCAATTAATGATGCACATATTTTTGCGCAATACGTGCAACTTAACATTTTAGCAGGTCTGACTACATATTACTGATGGGTGCACTTAGTATTGTTGTGAACTTGTGACATCACAGCACTATATCTGTAGCATGCACAGTGGATATGAAAAGTCTACACACCCCTGTTAAAATGTCAGGTTTCTGTGATGTAAAAAAATTAGACAAAGATAAATCATTTCAGAACTTTTTCCACCTCTAATGTGACCTATAAACTGTATAACTCAATTGAAAAACAAACTGAAATCTTTTATGTAGAGGGAAGAAAAAATATAAAAATAAAATAATATGGTTGCATAGCTGTGCACACCCTGAAACTAATACTTTGTTGAAGCACCTTTTGATTTTATTTCAGCACTCAGTCTTTTTGGGTATGTCTATCAGCATGGCAGATTTTGACTTGGCAAGATTTGCCCACTCGTCTTTGCAGAAACACTCCAAATCTGTCAGATTGCGAGGGCATCTCCTGTGCACAGCCCTCTTCAGATCACCCCACAGATTTTCAATCTGTCTGGGCCATTCCAAAACTTTAATCTTCTTCTAGTGAAGCCATTCCTTTGTTGATTTGGATGTATGCTTTGGGTCGTTATCATGCTGAAAGATGAAGTTCCTCTTCATGTTCAGCTTTCTAGCAGAGGCCTGAAGGTTTTGTGCCAATATTGACTGGTATTTAGAACTGTTCATAATTCCCTCTAGCTTAAATAAGGCCCCAGTTCCAGCTGAAGAAAAACAGCCACAAAGCATGATGCTGCCACCACCATGCTTCACTGGGGGTATGGTGTTCTTTTGGTGATGTGCAGTGTTGTTTTTTGGAATTAATGGCCAAAAAGTTCAACCTTGGTTTTATCAGACCATAACACCTTTTCCCACATGCTTTTGGGAGACTTCAGATGCGTTTTTGCAAAATGTAGCCTGGCTTGGATGTTTTTTTTTTGTAAGAAAGGGTATTCGTCTTGCTACTCTACCCCATAGCCCAGACATATGAAGAATGCGGGAGATTGTTGTCACATGTACCACACAGCCAGTACTTGCCAGATATTCCTACAGCTCCTTTAATGTTGCTCTAGGCCTCTTGGTAGCCTCCCAGACCAGTTTTCTTCTCGTCTTTTCATCAATTTTGGAGGGACGTCCAGTTCTTGATAATGTCACTGTTGTGCCATATTTTCTCTACAGTCTTCACTGTGTTCTATGGTATATCTAATTCCTTGGAAATTATTTTGTATCCTTCTCTTGACTGATACCTTTTAACAATGAGATATCTCTGATGCTTTGGAAGCTCTCTGTGGACCATGGCTTTTGCTGCGGGATGCAACTAAGAAATTTTCAGGAAAGACCAACTAGAGCAGCTGAACTTTATTTGAGGTTAATCAGAGGCACTTTAAATTATGGCAGGTGTATGCTGACTCCTATTTAACATGATTTTGAATGTGATTGCTTAATTCTGAACACAGCTACATCCCCAGTTATAAGAAGGTGTGCACACTTATGCAACCACATCATTATTATTTTTTTCTGCTTTCTTCCCTCCACCTAAAAGATTTCAGTTTTTTTTTCAATTGAGTGGTACAGTTTATAGGTCACATTAAAGGTGGAAAAATTCTGAAATTATTTATCTTTGTATAATTTTTTTACATCACAGAAACCTGACATTTTAACAGGGTTGTGTAGACTTTTTATATCCACTGTATGTATGGACAGCAGAACCTATCAGCTACACTATATCACAATCTAACCTACACTATCTCCCACTAACTATCTGTATTATATATATATATAAGCTAACTAACTAACTATCTAATGAAATTAAACAGTAAAGCACAGAGCACAGCAATGACACTGCTGTTTCTCTCAGAACTCCATAAAACTACAGAAAATGGCTGCTGGGGAAGTTCTTATATAGAAAATGGGTAGGCAACTTTCCTATTGGTTGCTAGGGATGTTGCTAAGCTCAGACAAAAACATTCCAGCCTTCTAATTGGCCCACAAGCAAGAAGGGAGGTTACTGATGAAAAATAATCTAGAATATTCATGAATACTCATATATTGCACTATATTCTAAATCTTCGCGAATTCTCGAGGTGGCGATATTCACGATTAAAATTTGCAATTCGTATATTCGTGCCCAACACTAGTGGCCCGGGTGCCAATGTTGGCACTATGACCCTGCGTAAACATATGCAGCGTCGCCATAAAGTGGCCTAGGAGAACCAAGGCTCCGATGTGGTGGTCCAGCCTGCCGCAGCAACTACTGGCATGCATCTGGTTTCTGGCAGTCAAGGCTCCACCAACTCAGCCGTTTGGAGCTGTCTGTCCTTCCCATCATCGGCCGGTCCTGATGCTCCTGCTCCTCATTCCTCCTACTCCTTGTCATGCATTCCTTCAGCAATCGATCACTGAAGTGATTGCCAAGAGACAACAGTATGTGTGCACTCATCCAACGGTGCCGAAGCTGAATGTGCTCCTGTCCAAGTTGCTGGTGCTACAGTCCCTCCCTTTCCAAGTGGTGGATTCTGCACCTTTCAGAGAACTGATGAATTGTGCAGAGCCGAGGTGGAGTGTCCCAAGCCGTAGTTTAATTGCCAAAAAGGCAGTACCAGCCCTGCACACACATGTAGAAAAGAAGGTGGGCCAGTCCTTCAGCCTGGCGGTGTCTGCGGCAGCACCAACGTGTGGAGCTGTAACTACATTCAGGGACAATACTTGTCCTTCACGGCCCACTGGGTGAATGTTGTTCCTGCACAGCCACACCAGCAACTTGGCTGCTTCCGCCTCCAAGTTGCCAGTTGGTCCGCCTCTGCCTCCTCATCCTCTACCCTGTCCTCAGCCTCCAATGCAGGGACAATGCACAGTGCCCCTCCAGCATGCCACATGTGCAGGGCACAGAGGTGTCATGCTGTTCTGCACCTCATTTGCCTGGGGGAGGGGAGGAACTGCTCTGTGTCCTTCTTTAAGAAATCAAATCCTGGCTTTCTCCTCGACAATTCAAAATCGAAACCATGGTGACCGACAATGGGAAGAACATGGTGTCGGCACTGCGTCAAGGAGGTCTGAGCCATGCGCCCTGCATGGCACATGTGTTCAATCTGGTTGTCAAGCGGTTCCTGAAGTCTTCCATCTATCTGCAAGACATGCTAAAAATGGCCAGGAAACTTTGCATGCACTTCAGCCACTCGCACACCGCAAAGCACACCCTCATTGAGCTGAAGCGGCAGAACGGCATCCCCAACATAAGCTGATATGTGACGTTTCCACCCATTGGAATTCCACCCTTAATTTGTTGGACCGACTGTACGAACAGAGAAAGGCTATAAACGATTTCTTGATGATCCAAGCAGACAGGAGCACTCCCCTGTGTAACTTTGATGTCAGCCAGTGGCAATTCATGCATGACACCTGCCATTTGCTCAGTCCCTTTGAAGAGGCCACATTTTTTGTCAGTCGCTAGGACTTCGGGATGAACAATGTCATTCCACTGCTTCATGTCCTGGAACAGATGCTGGTACATCTGGCTGGCCAGGCGACTGGAGACATGGCGCCTACATCTCAAGGACACATGAGCCCTGTGGGGGCTGAACTGGAGGAGGAGGAGGACATTGGAGCGCAAGCAATGTGTAGCAAAATGGGAGGTTTTTTACACAGGTGACAGGAGAGGTGGAGCAGGCAGAGGAGCTACAGGGGGATGTGGAAGACATGGCAGAAGACTTAGACACACCATGGCAGTATGCAGTGCAGATGGAGGCAGGAAGTCCCTCAGAGTCACTTGCACAAATGGCCCGATGCATGCTTACTTGCTTGCGTAGTGACAGATGAATTGTCACCATTCGGCAGAGGGATGACTTCTGGCTCTACACCTTGTTGGACCCCCGCTACCGGTCCTAAATGGGGGCCTTTTTTACACCACTGAGAGGGAGGACGAACTGAACTACTATAGAGACATCCTATGTAGTCAGTTGGCCGCTGCCTATCTGTGCCATCGTCCATCCTCTCGCAGGTGTGACCGGGGGGCCCCATGCGCTCTTGTTCCACTGCCATGGCTGCTGGGGAGGGGTGGGGTGGCAGGAGCAGTACCTGCTCAATCAGCAGCAGCCTGAGTCTACAGTCGCTGATGAGCAGCTTTTTTTACCCGCATAGTGAAGAAACTACTCTGCAGCAGCTAGACGTAGAGCAGAACCTGAACCAGCAGGTGGTGTGATACTTGGAGGCCACCCTGACAGACGACCTTGAAGATCCACTAGACTACTGGGCAGCCAAACTGGATATGTGGCCGCAACTGGCTGAGTTTGCCCTGGAAAAGCTGTTCTGCCCCGCTAGTAGTGTGGCATCAGAGCAGGTGTTTAGTGCGGCGGGGGCCATAGTTACCCCAAGACAAACTCGCCTGTGCACCAAAAATGTGGAGAGACTGACCTTTGTTAAGATGAATCAGGCATGGTCCGGCCAGGATTTCTAACCGACAATTCCTGATGCATCAGACTAGATCATCCATGGTGCCACACCAACACTTTTACAAAAGAGACTGGTTTCTTCTGGCTACCTGCCTCAGCTACTATTCTAATGCTGCCACCATCCTGATGCCACACATCTGATTCCAAGTGCTCCTTCTTTCACCAACCATCTTCAGCGGGTACTGGTATTGCCACTCACCTTCACATTCTGTCACCTTGCCACTCTGCGGTCTCCAGATGCTGCTCCTACCTCCACTCTGTCACCTTGCCACTCTGTGACCTCCTGATGCTGCTGCCATCTACAGACTCTGTGATTGGGCCACTCTGTGGCCTCCTCATGCTGAATTTACCTCACCACTATGTCACCTTGCCACTCTGTGGTCTCATCATGCTGCCGACACCTCGACACTCTGTCATTGTGCCACTCTGTGGCCTCCTGATGCTGCCGTCACCTACACTTTGTCATTGGGCCACTCTATAGTCTCCTCATACTGCTTTAATCTCACCACTAGTGATGAGCGGCAGGTGCCATATTCGATTTTTACGAAATTCGCAAATATTCGATAGAATATTCGTTTTATATTCGTCGAAATCGAATATTCGTCATTATTCTTGTTATCGCGATTAAAATGCGATTTAAATAATCGCGTATTGCGATTTTAACTTAAAGGCTGCTCTCTTATTGAAATAGCAATGCGATTAATTCAAGTTATAATAATTGAATTTCGATTTTAACTTAGCACTGCTATATTCCATATTCGTTAATTCTAGCCTAATATTGAATATAGCAGTGCTAAGTTAAAATCGAAATTCGATTATTATAACTTGAATTAATCGAATTGCGATTTCAACTTGGACCTGGTTTACTATGGTTGGCTTGGTAGAATTAGCGAATATGACGAATGTATTCGTCATATTCCACAAAACGAATATAACGAATGTATTCGTCATATTCCACAAAACGAAGATAACAAAGTATTCTGCATCTTCGTTTTAGCTACCTAATTATCAACTTCGCTAATTCTAGCAATCATATAGGAAAGTTTACTGTAGAGACAGCTAAGTTTAATTCGCTATGCGATTATATGACTGCTTTAAAAAAAAAAATAGAATAATTATAATACCTGATAATTATTATAATTATTCTATTTATAAAAAAAAGCAAAGTAATATAATCGCATAGCGAATTAAACTTAGCTGTCTCTATAGTAAACTTTCCTATATGATTGCTAGAATTAGCGAAGTTGATGAATACGTAGCTAAAACGAAGATGCAGAATACTTTGTTATTTTCGTTTTGTGGAATATGACGAATACATTCGTTATATTCGTTTTGTGGAATATGACGAATACATTCGTCATATTCTCTAATTCTACCAAGCCAACCATAGTAAACCAGGTCCAAGTTGAAATCGCAATTCGATTAATTCAAGTTATAATAATCGAATTTCGATTTTAACTTAGCACTGCTATATTCCATATTAGGCTAGAATTAAATATAGCAGTGCTAAGTTAAAATCGAAATTCGATTATTATAACTTGAAATAATCGAATTGCGATTTCAACGTAATTCTCAAATCCAACAGTACATTCTAGTATATGGAGACGTTCCCATGGTGATGGGGACGCTCCATGAGCACGGAAGTCGGCAGAAGCGGCAACGGGCACTGACTGGAGCAGCCAGGAAGCCAGGAATCCAAAGGACAGGTAAGAACAACTTTAGGGAAGTGGGAAAGAAAAAAATCTAACAATTAAAAAAAAAAAAAAAACGAATATTCGAAATATCTAATTTATATCACTATATTCAAAATATTCGCGAATTAGCGAAGTGCCGATATTCGCAAAAAAATATTCGATATTCGAATATTCGCGCTCAACACTACTCACCACTATGTCAGCTTGCCACTCTGTAGTCTCCTCATGCTGACCTCAAATACACACTCTGTCATTGTGCCACTCTGTGGCCTCCTGATGCTGCCGCCACCTATACACTCTGTCATTGTGCCACTCTGTGGCCCCCTGATGCTGCCACCACCGCCACACACTGTCATTATGCCACTCTGTGGCTAACTGATGTTGCCGCAACCTACAGACTCTGTGATTGGGCCATTCTGTGGTCTCTTCATGCTGCTTTCACCTCACCACTATGTCACCTTGCCACTCTGTGGCCTCCTTATGCTGCAGCCACCTCCACACACTGTCATTATACCACTCTGTGGCTTACTGATGTTGCCGCCACCTACAGACTCTGTGATTGGGCCATTATGTGGTCTCTTCATGCTGCTTTCACCTCACCACTATGTCACCTTGCTACTCTGTGGTCTTCTCATGCTTATGCTACCTACACACTCTGTTATTGTGCCACTCTGTGGTCTCCTCATGCTGTTTTTATTTTACCACTATGTCACCTTGCTACTCTGTGGTCTTCTCATGCTTCCGCCACCTACACACTCTGTCATTGTGCCACTCTGTGGCCTCCTGATGCTGCCGCCACCTCCACACTCTGTCATTGTGCCACTCTGCGGCCACCTGATGCTGCTGCCACCTACAGACTCTGTCATTGGGCCACTCTGTGGTCTCCTCATACTGCTGCCACCTCCACACTATGTCACCTTGCCACTCTGTGGCCTCCTCATGCTGCTTTCACCTCACCACAATGTCATAGGGCCACTCTTTTGACTTCTCATGCTGTTCCCACTCTCCCTACTTCATTGCTAGGCCACTATTTAACCTTTTTGGCTTGGCTGACATAATCACTTATTTGTCCCTTCCTCTGATCTGTCATAAGGAAGGTAAAATGAGACACACAACGGATCCAGCAGTGTAGCAGCTGTAATGCCTTTTTTGTCCCATCAGATTTGGCTTATGATTTGGTAGCCAAAAGCAGGAGTGGGTACAAAACACAGAAGACATTTTTTTTTTTTTTGGCATTAGCAATACTGATCAATACGGATTACTGATCAAATGCTGACCGAGTGAAGGCGTATGCTCCAGAGACAGGATCCGTTTTTTGTGGGTTATTGTTCTGACAGATCAGAGGAAGGGCAAAATAATCAGTGACATCCACACACACTTACTGCTGACACCCTCTCCACTCCGTCGGTGGCTCTACTTGTATAAGTGTTTAATAGAACAGGTTCTGTAGACATCTATGTGGAATCAGCTGACGACGACATCTATGTAGAATCAGCTTGGCGCTAACATCGACCTGTAAGGCTGAGTTCATACTTGAGTTATGTGGTTAGTTTTGGCCCAGTGACTGCCCAAATAAGTGAAGTGTGCAGTGATTCTAAGTGCGACGCCTGTCATCTTCATGTCATATGGACTTCTACTCCACTATAAAGGCTCTGTGCAGCCAGGAAATAGCATTTTTTTTACGTATTTCAACACAAATTTATTCAAACCAAATTTTTCCAAAATATTTAGGCTAATAGGCAAATCAAATTTTTTTTAAATTCGCTCATCTCTAATGTTGATGTTAATTGATTGGCTCCCTGATATACATCCGTGTTTCACAATACATTTAGCTAGAGAATGGATAGCAACACACTGAGCATGCTCAACCTAACAATGGCTCAGAACTACAGGTCGATGCCATGGTAATTTATGAGGAAACACAATGGGTAGCAGAGGAAGAAAACTACTTTTACAACTACTGAACGGTAAATATGTGAAATTTACATTATATTAGTTAATTATTGATGATGAATTAGTCTAAAACATAAGTTATATTTATAGTAATTGGAATACCCCTTTAAGGACTAGCTTGAGAAAGGGGGAGGACCCTGAAATGTCATATCTTCATCTGATCATGCTTAATTTACCTCCACCATGTCTTCCTGTGGATTATGTGTTTAAAAATTTGGATATGTCTTGCACCTATTTACATGTAGACTTAACTATGGGGATTTTATGTTTTTGCTATGTGGGATATTCTACCCCTTCTCACCCAGCGCCGTGTATGTACAACGCAGGGTGGGTCTTTAAAGATTGCATCCGCTCACAAGTGCAGCAGACACCCAAGGCTAATGTATGCGATCGATGATAACGTCAATCTTACACATTTAACTCCTCAGATGCCATGGTCAGAAAAATGAAAACAGGTTATGGCCCTGGAAAGACGGAGTAAAAAAAAAAATGCAAAAACTAAAAACCTTCTAGGATTTAATAAAGAAGCAAAGCAATGTTTGAAAGAATCCGGTTGCATTTCCCATGAGTTTGGGAGCCTCATTAACTAAGGGGCACGGGTCATATTCGAATTTGTGATATTTTGCAAATATTTTGTAGAATATTTGTCATATATTTGCAAATTCGAATATTTGTTATATTCTACATTCTTCTTTTTATGTGAAAATCGGCAAGGTAATGATCGCGTAATATGCGAATATTGCGTGCTCAATACAGGTGTGGGTCAAAAACGAATATATAGAATATAGTGCTATATATTCGTTTTTTAGAATATTCGTCATTTTTTTCCATCTGAAGTCATGATTCCTCCCGGCTTAAGTTGCTTGTGGGCCAATGACTCATTAAATCATGTGTTTAGATGAAAAAAAATGCTGAATATTCGATATAACGAATATATAGCACTATATTCTAAATATTCGCAAATTCTCAAAGTGGCGATATTCGCGATAAAAATTCGCTATTCGAATATTCGTGCTCAACACTAGTAATCAACTGGCTGTTGGTGGTTTATTTCCCTTTTATTAACCCACTAGCTGAAGGACCTGGCTTCTCTCGGGTATATTTAATCTATTTCATTGAATGTTTGTGTGTGTCGTTAAAAGATATCAACACTATCCACTATAACAGTGACAAATATAGCACCCATCCCCCCCACAGTGCCCCGTCCCTTAAATTCGGAAATCCATAGCAGCCCACCCCCTTAAATTCGACCTTTACTGTAGCCTTCCCCTTTAACAGTGACTTTCACAGCATACCACCCCCTTGACAGTGACCTTCACAGGGGCCTGCCCCTTTAACAGTGGCCTTTACTGGATTGGGGGAGTGTCCTTTTGAACAGCTCACTCTAAGACAGCAGCACTGTACTGTCTGAGCTTCAGCTGCAGGGAGAAAGTCACCCTCCCTCCCACCTCTGCAGCTGACAGAAGTTGATTTTTACCTTCATTTTTTCAATCCGTGTCGGCTGAAGAGTGGAGTGGGCGTGGATTAACCAAATAGGGGAGTGTCTTAGCGGGACCTAGAAGTTGATTTTTAACAGCATTTCTTGAATCTCAGTCGGCTGAGGAGTGGGAGGGTGTGTGGCTTAACTGGATCGTGGATGTGTCCTTTTGAACAGCTTACTTTAAGACAGCAGCCCTGTGCAGTCTGAGTGTAAGCTGCAGAGAGAAATTTGCCCTCCCCTCCACCCCTGCAGCTGAAAGAAGTTAATTTTTACCTTAATTTTTTCAATCCCTGTCAGCTCAGGAGTGGGAGGGGCGTGGTCTAACCAGATCAGGGGCATAACTTAGTGGGGCCTGTGGGCGGGGTTTTAAATCTTTTGAGGGTGGACACATTGTAGCAGAGGGCGTGTCTGGGCTCCTCCCTCAAAGAGTGACACATTACTGGCTCATTTGCATACCAAATAAACTGGATTTTCAGAGGATAAAAACATCTATTGCTAGAACAAAGGCACATCTTGAAATAAGGTACTAAGTGCTATTAGGCCATGGCTTTACTTCAATAGCAATTATCCTTGTGACAGATTTCCTTTTAAAGCTCTCCTACAGCAGTGAAGATAAATGGCTGGGTTGTTATGGAAACCTGGAGTAAAACTGTATGTGGAGACTGGAGGACCTGCGAGCTTCTATTGGTTGATAAGGGTCATGTGACCAAGCTTCTATTGGCTAATGCCTTTTTTGGGAATATCTCAGGAACAGTACGTCCTAGAGAGCTGAAACCTGGTCTAAAACCTTTCCGGACACCTGATGTACCTGTGTGCCAAATTTTGTGATTGTAAATGCGACGGTGAGGATTCCTTTAGCGGACATGCATACATACACTCAGCTTTATATATTAGATGAACACACATTTTCCCAAACTAAAGATTATCCTTTAAAAAGGTTTTGCAGTTTTTTAAAGTTTTTCCTTAGGGCTCATGCACACGACCGTATGTATTTTGCGGTCAGCTAAAATGGATCCGCAAAAAATACGGATGACATCCATATGCATTCCGTATTTTGTGGAACGGAACAGCTGGCCCTTCATAGAACTGTACTATCTTTGTCCGTAATGCGGACAATAATAGGACATGTTAGAAAATTTTGCGGAATGGAAATACAGAAATACGGAAGCGGAATGCACACGGAGCATCTTCAGTTTTTTTTTTGCGTACCCATTGAAGTGAATGGTTCCGCATACAGTCCACAAAAAAAACTGAATGGACACGGAAATAAAATATGTTCGTGTGCATGAGCCCTTATTGCTAGAATGTTTACCAACTCCAAGAGCGGGTGACCTATTCCCCCATCATAATGGTGTGGCAGGTCAGACATGCACCCTGATCCATTCATTGACTATGAGACTGCCAGAGATAACTGAGTACAGGTCTCGGCTATTTCTAGCAGTCTCATAAGAAAGGAATGGACTGGCGGTGAGCATGCTAAACCTCCTGATCTGTTAGGAAATTTGAACTCCACTGATTATATAGTTATCTCTTATCATGTGGATAGGGATAACCTTTAAAGGTGGCACAAATCCCCTTAATGGTCCACATTTTATATGCTGCTGCATCAACTCTTTTACAAAAGTTTAGATATACAAAAATAGTCATTGTTGCCTTTTTATTTTTCCACACTTTTTTCCAGTTTTTTATTAGTTCCAGCAGAGGACTTGAACATGCAATCTTTCAGCCTCCCATACAGTATACTTCAGTACTTCTGTACTGCAGTGTATTAAGTCAGTTTCAGTAAAAGAGTTATAATACCTACTAGGACAACATGAATCTGTGACCACTCTGGGATACATACAAATTACCACCAGCCTCTCATAGCCAGTAAACTTTCCAAATATAACCCTAGAATACTTGTGTTCAGTCTCAAAACTTACTTCATTTATTTGTACAATTCATCAAGCAGTTAAAATGGCATCCGCATATCATAGAAAACGACCAGACCAAGCATGAATAATCAGTAGTGTTGATCGAGCACCAAAGTGCTTGTGTGCTCTACCGAGCACCCGTACATAAAGTCAATGGGCGAACCCCAGGCACCCCCTGCTCTGAAGAGGGGAGGGTGTGGGGAGGGTGCTCTAGTTTGGCTTAGGAGTCCCTGCTCTGACTCCATATATAGCTATGTCCATATATGGAGTCAGTGCTTGGCGCCCCCCGCCCCAGTGTTTTTAAATCTAATTTAGCCTGTATTTCATAAAACTTTCTACTGAGATTCAAATTCACGATCTTCTGTCTTAGAGGCAAGGCACTTAACCACTCAGCTATAATAGCTGCATAGCCAGTTACTTTAAAAAAATTAAATAATAATAATAATAATATATATATGATATATATGAATGCATAATAAGTGGGAAACTACTACTGATGTTTTAGCCATAATATACAGTTGCAAGAAAAAGTATGTGGACACTTTGAAATGATATGGATTTCTGCACAAATTGGTCATAAAATGTGATCTGATCTTCATCTAAGTCACAACAATAGACAATCACAGTCTGCTTAAACTAATAACACACAAATAATTAAATGTTACCATGTTTTTATTGAACACACCATGTAAACATTCACAGTGCAGGTGGAAAAAGTATGTGAACCCTTAGACTAATGACATCTCGAATAGCTAATTGTAGTAAGGTGTCAGCCAACTGGAGTCCAATCAATGAGATGAGATTGGAGGTGTTGGTTACAGCTCCCCTGCCTTATAAAAAACACACACCAGTTCTGGGTTTGCTTTTCACAAGAAGCATTGCCTGATGTGAATGATGCCTCGCACAAATGAGCTCTCAGAAGACCTACGATTAAGAATTGTTGACTTGCATAAAGCTGGAAAGGGTTATAAAAGTATCTCCAAAAGCCTTGCTGTTCATCAGTCCACGGTAAGACAAATTGTTTATAAATGGAAAAAGTTCAGCACTGCTACTACTCTCCTAGGAGTGGCCGTCCTGTAAAGATGACAGCTAAAGACTTACAAAAGTCTCTGGCACATGCTAACATCCCTGTTAGCAAATCGACGATACGTAAAACACTAAACAAGAATGGATTTCATGGTAGGATACCACAGAGGAAGTCACTGCTGTCCAAAAAAAAACATTTCTGCATGTTTACAGTTTGCACAAGAGCACCTGGATGTTCCACAGCAGTACTGGCAAAATATTCTGTGGACAGATGAAACCAAAGTTGAGTTGTTTGGAAGAAACACACAACACTATGTGGGGAGAAAAAAAGGCACAGCACACCAACATCAAAACCTCATCCAAACTTTGAAGTATGGTGGTGGGGGCATCATGGTTTGGGTCTGCTTTGCTGCGTCTGGGCCTGGACGGATAGCTATCATCGGAGGAAAAATGAATTCCCAAGTTTGTCAAGACATTTTTCAGGGGAACTTTAGGCCATCTGTCCACCAGCTGAAGCTCAACAGAAGATGGGTGTTGCAACAGGACAACGACCTAAAGCATAGAAGTAAATTAACAACAGAATGGATTAAACAGAAGAAAATACGCCTTCTGGAGTGGCCCAGTCAGAGTCCTGACCTCAACCCGATTGAGATGCTGTGGCATAACCTCAAGAAAGCGATTCACACCAGACATCCCAAGAATATTGCTGAATTGAAACAGTTCTGTAAAGAGGAATGGTCAATAATTACTCCTGACCATTGTGCACGTAGATGAAAATCAGATCACATTTTATGACCAATTTGTGCAGAAATCCATATCATTCCAAAGGGTTCACATATTTTTTCTTGCAACTGTATTTACACATATTGTTTTATATTTAAAATATATAATATATTATAATATATGTAAATATATTATGGCTAAAACATCAGTAGTAGTTTCCCACTTATTATGCATTCATATACTGTATATCAAAAGTATGATTTTATATATATATATATATATATATATATATATATATATATATATATATGTACAAAAAAAGAGCCAAGACAGCACTCAAATATCCGTGAGAAACAGTGGGTATTTTATCAACCCATGTGGTAGCAGCAACGTTTCAGCTCACTCCATGGAGCCTTTGACAAGCCATAATACATAGTGCAAAGTTAAGTGCTTATATAGCATACATGATTAACAAAGTGATTACATAATTATACATCAATATCCATAAAAACTGTGTTTAAAACAGTATACAAAAAATGTGTACATGATTTTATACTCAGTGGAAACAGACAAAAGATCATAAAGTGCTATGTGCCAATATTGTGTACATAAATTCATATGTTTACAATACATATCATAAGAAAACTTTCATTAATCAATATCGCATCCCAGGTGTACATGATTGTGTTAATTAAAAACAAAAAAAAATAGCTCATTTAATCAAAAGTTCTCACATGCAGGTGGAGACCTCAGGACCTGGTCGGCGTCCGAGATTTCGTATTGCGCAGTCGTAGAATACTTCTCATCCCGCGAAAATATCGTATCACATAGAGAACATAGGCGCCCACAATCAAGATGGCGACCTGGCACTAAATGTCAACTGAGCATGCTCCAGCCCATAGTAAGGTGGAAGCAGTCTGCTGGTCACATGACAAAGTCACATGACCGCCATTCACACACACGGACAATCCATACAGCAATATTTATTTAATAATTACTTAGGGAAGGGAGTCAAACAATAGTATAAGTTGGGCTAGTGGCATACCGCCATTGTCACCCACTAAAGCTTGTTCCCATACCTTGTGTAACAATGATTCAGGTGATAAACTCACCATATACAGGGAGTGCAGAATTATTATATATAGTAGTCCGCTTATCTTGAGCAGTCACATACTCATTCAGGGGACATGACGTCCCCGCCAGCGGTCGCCTGTTCGGGGACAGCGTGTCCTATTGGAATTAGGGGACGCCGCCGTCGCCGTGAAACGACTTCGCATCCCAGTCCCTATCCTGAAACACTCAATCATAATATCCAATCATACGCAAACTGTATAATACCCTATGGGTGCAATGAACATAGGGACATGGCCTCCAAAGGGGTGTCAATGTGCACTGTGTCAAAGACCCCAAATTATTCAAAGAATTGAGCATGGTCTAGGCATGGCTGAGGCGTCATATGTCTCAATGTAATTACATGCATACAGCATTATAAAAAAAAACTGAAAAATTACACGTGTCCATAGCCGCCTGTCTGGTCCTGCTGTCTTATAGCTTTCAAGGAGGTAAGTCATTGTTGTAAATATTTGTATATCCATCTGTATAAAAACAAAAAAATAGTAAGAATGAATAAATTAATAGAATAAATCAAATAGTTGCACAGGAACTCAGAGAACTGTTGATGCAAGCCAGAGTTGGCGGCATCATAGATGAGAAATTGTTTACCTATCTGCTCTGTGATAAACCAACAATGCCTATATTATATACCCTCCCTAAAATACATAAAAATCTGTTGGCTCCCCCTGGCCGGCCTATTATGTCCGGTAGGGGGTCTCTATTTTGCAATTCAGCTGTCTTCCTGGATAGGATTTTGCGGCCATTTGCAGTGTCTGCCAGGTCCTATATCAGGGACACTAGCGATTTTTTGTCCAAAATCAAGGACTTGAGGGTACCTGGAGGCGCCACTCTGGCTTCTTTTGACGTGTGTAGTTTATACACGTCAATTGAGCATGAGTTGGGCCTCCGGGCTGTCCAACAGTGTTTGCGTTGTACTGATTACACAGAGGAGTGTAAGGAATTTCTGCTCACATTGCTGAGATTCCTTTTATCTAGGAATAATTTTTTATTCCAAGATGAGTACTATGTCCAGCTGAGGGGGACCGCGATGGGGTCCAATGTGGCGCCCACCTATGCAAACATATATATGACTCACCTCGAGGAGTCCTTCGTCTATGGGTGCCACCACTTCAGCTATGTGCTGGGGAGGTGGGGCTATATAGATTACATTTTTCTGATATGGGTGGGCGCCACAGAGTACCTCATGGCGTTCCGCTCTTTTTTGAATGACATTGGTCCAAGTGTCAAGTTCACTTTGGTGCACTCAACAGATAAGTTACAATTTCTTGACACAGAGGTTTTTATTAGGGGACATGAGCTGATCACTGATTTATATGTGAAGCCTACGGATAAAAATACCCTATTAAGGTATGAAAGTCACCATCCACGACCTATGATTAAGTCCCTTCCTCTTAGCCAAATGCTGAGGGTAGCTAGGATTGTGGATACAGGCCCGGTTAGGGACCTGAGATTAACAGAGATGGCTACTAAATTCCGCACTAGGGGATACCCCAAGAGTCTGATTTCCGACAGTATCTGTAAAACTAAAACAAGAATGAGGAATGGAGATCCAAGGAGGCCCAAAAGTGCGGAGCCCAGGATTCCATTCATCACTGACTACAGTATCAATAGTCCTCAGGTCTCATCCATTGTCAGGAAACACTGGTCGGTTTTGGCCAGTGGGTTTGACAATATAGATGAGTTCAGGGTTCCTCCATTGTGCTCCTTCCGCAGGTGTCGTAATTTAGCTGACAAATTAGTCAAGTCTGATGTTGGGTCCTCCAGAGTCAATTGCAGCATGTATTTTGGCTCTACTCGCAAGGGCTGCTATCCGTGCTGCAATTGTGTCAATTGCCCCTATATAATAAGGGGTGAATCTTTTGTGAATCCTGCCTCTGGTGAAGTAATTAGAATTCAACAATATCTTACGTGTGATTCTACATATGCGATCTATCTGTTATCATGTCCGTGTAACCTGTGGTATGTTAGGGAAACAACTTGTGACGTTAAAACACGCCTGAACCAACATAGGTATACTATAAGAAAACAGAAGGTAGACCTACCTGTGTCCAAACATTTTAAAGATGCAGGACATTCTGAGCATGATTTGAAATTCAGAATACTGGAGCAAGTAGCTTTGTCCAGAAGGGGTGGACATAGGACCATACATTTAAAAAGAAGAGAGCTTTACTGGATCTTTGAGTTACAAACTCTCAAGCCAAGAGGCCTCAATGTGAAATTCAGGGTTATATGAATATCTCTCACCCTTTCCTTTTTCTCTTTCCCTTCCCTTTCCTTTCCCTTCCCCTCCCTTCCTTTGTTCTGATGAATTCTGTCTCCTGGTCTCTCTCTCGTGTAGGTTTTATACATGTGCAACTATTTGATTTATTCTATTAATTTATTCATTCTTACTATTTTTTGTTTTTATACAGATGGATATACAAATATTTACAACAATGAATTACCTCCTTATAAGACAGCAGGACACGTGAAATTTTTCAGTTTTTTTATAATGCTATATGCATGTAATTACATTGAGACATATGACGCCACAGCCATGACTAGACCATGCAGAATTCTTTGAATAATTTGGGGTCTTTGACAGAGTGCACATTGACACCCCTTTGGAGGCCATGTCTCTATGTTCATTGCACCCATAGGGTATTATACAGTTTGCGTATGATTGGATATTATGATTGAGTGTTTCAGGATAGGGACTGGGATGCGAAGTCGTTTCACGGCGACGGCGGCGTCCCCTAATCCAAATAGGACACGCTGTCCCCGAACAGGCGACCCCTGGCGGGGACGTCATGTCCCCTGGATGAGTATGTGACTGCTCAAGATAAGCGGACTACTATACAGGGAGTGCAGAATTATTAGGCAAATGAGTATTTTGACCACATCATCCTCTTTATGCATGTTGTTTTACTCCAAGCTGTATAGGCTCGAAAGCCTACTACCAATTAAGCATATTAGGTGATGTGCATATCTGTAATGATAAGGGGTGTGGTTTAATGACATCAACACCCTATATTAGGTGTGCATAATTATTAGGCATAGACTGGGCCAAGAAATATCTCAAGACTGATTTTTCTAAGGTTTTATGGACTGATGAAATGAGAGTGAGTCTTGATGGGCCAGATGGATGGGCCCGTGGCTGGATTGGTAAAGGGCAGAGAGCTCCAGTCCGACTCAGACGCCAGCAAGGTGGAGGTGGAGTACTGGTTTGGGCTGGTATCATCAAAGATGAGCTTGTGGGGCCTTTTCGGGTTGAGGATGGAGTCAAGCTCAACTCCCAGTCCTACTGCCAGTTTCTGGAAGACACCTTCTTCAAGCAGTGGTACAGGAAGAAGTCTGCATCCTTCAAGAAAAACATGATTTTCATGCAGAACAATGCTCCATCACACGCGTCCAAGTACTCCCCAGCGTGGCTGGCAAGAAAGGGTATAAAAGAAGAAAAGCTAATGACATGGCCTCCTTGTTCACCTGATCTGAACCCCATTGAGAACCTGTGGTCCATCATCAAATGTGAGATTTACAAGGAGGGAAAACAGTACACCTCTCTGAACAGTGTCTGGGAGGCTGTGGTTGCTGCTGCACGCAATGTTGATGGTGAACAGATCAAAACACTGACAGAATCCATGGATGGCAGGCTTTTGAGTGTCCTTGCAAAGAAAGGTGGCTATATTGGTCACTGATTTGTTTTTGTTTTGTTTTTGAATGTCAGAAATGTATATTTGTGAATGTTGAGATGTTAAATTGGTTTCACTGGTAAAAATAAATAATTGAAATGGGTATATATTTGTTTTTTGTTAAGTTGCCTAATAATTATGCACAGTAATAGTCACCTGCACACACAGATATCCCCCTAAAATATCTAAAACTAAAAACAAACTAAAAACTACTTCCTAAAATATTCAGCTTTGATATTAATGAGTTTTTTGGGTTCATTGAGAACATGGTTGTTGTTCAATAATAAAATTAATCCTCAAAAATACAACTTGCCTAATAATTCTGCACTCCCTGTATATGGTGAGTTTATCACCTGAATCATTGTTACACAAGGTATGGGAACAAGCTCTAGTGGGTGACAATGGCGGTATGCCACTAGCCCAACTTATACTATTGTTTGACTACCTTCCCTAAGTAATTATTAAAGAAATATTGCAGTATGGATTGTCCGTGTGTGCGAATGGCGGTCATGTTACTTTGTCATGTGACCGGCAAACTGCATCCACCTTACTATGGGCTGGAGCATGCTTAGTTGACACTTAGTGCCAGGTCGCCATCTTGATTGTGGGTCCTATGTTCTCTATGTGATACTATATTCTCGCGGGATGAGAAGTATTCTACGCCTGCGCAATACGAAATCTCGGACGCCGACCACATCCTGAAGTCTCAAGCTGCATGTGAGAACTTTTGATTAAATGAGCTATTTTTTTTTGTTTTTAATTAACACAATCATGTACACCTGGGATGTGATATTGATTAATGAAAGTTTTCTTATGATATGTATTGTAAACATATGAATTTATGTACACAATATTAACACATAACACTTTATGGTCTATTGTCTGTTTCCACTGAGTATAAAATCATGTACACATTTTTTGTATAATGTTTTTAACACTGTTTTTTATGGATATTGATGTATAATTATGTAATCACTTTGTTAATCATGTATGCTATATAAGCACTTGACTTTGCAGTATGTATTATGCCTTGACAAAGGCTCCATGGAATGAGCTGAAATGTTGCTGTTATCACATGGGTTAATAAAATACCCACTGTTTCTCATGGATATTTGAGTGCTGCCTTGGCTCTTTTTTTTTTGTACATATCTAATAAGACCAGGTCCGTGCTCTTTTTCGAGGTATTGCACCAGTTTTTGTTTGTGTGCTGCTCTTCAACTTTTTTCTTATATATATATTAGTAATTACTAATTTAACCTCTATTTCTGAAGTTTGTGACAGGATTTTGACTCATAGCTCCTGCATCATAGCCCAGAACTTTAACCACTACACTATATACTGTAACTACATAGCCAGGCACTAAAAAAAAGAAAACAAAAAACATATGAGACTTCTAGACTTCTACTGTATAGGTCTCAGTAGAAGTACAGTACAGTAGAAGTCTCATATATATATATATATATATATATATATATATATATATATATATATATATATATATATATATATATATTTTAAGTAAATGGCTATGCAGCTGTTATAGCTGAGTGGTTAAGGGACTTGTCTCTAATGCAAAAGGTCGTGAGTTCGAATCCCTGCAGAAACTTTTCTGAAATACAGGATACATTAGATTTAAATACACTGGGGTGTCCCCAAGCACTGACATGGACATAGCTATATATGGAGTCAGAGCAGGGACTGCTAAGCCATGGACTCACACTGGGGGATTCCCTCACTGTACAGCTATGTTCTGCATAGAAATAGAGGCTAAATTAGATTTAAATACACTGGCTCGAACACACGCGGTGTTCATCTGAGCATAGCGATGCTCGCTCAACACTTATTATCAGTCCTTTTGAAGTTTTTTAAATGACTGTGGGAACAATACTTGCATTGCATGTAAATGCTTTCCCTGAAGGTGCAGTTGTTCCATGTGAAGTCTTAGAGCTGCAGCTTATAGCTGACATAGTTCATTCCATTTTGGCAGCAATATAACCTTCACACAAAATCTCAGAGGCCATGCCTCTTCTTTCAAGCATAGCCTCTGAAATATTGTGTGTCTTATGCCCCTGCTACAAGGCACCTATCCATTTGCATGGAAACCCCTTGGTACTCTGCGATCGCATTCTAACAACTTTGATTCATCTAAGGGGTTATAGCACAATTGGTAGTTTTGATGGCATTGGTTCAACTTCTGAGCCCACATCAACTCGGTGCCATAATAGTACATCACTGAAAATCTACTATCTTCTGTGACATACTGTTCTGGAGCAGTGCTGGAAGAGGTTAAACTGTGTCAAGGTTGCGTCACATTTAGCTTTCAGTTCTCTAGTGATAGTAATAAAATGTCAAATAAAAAATGTGACGTGAAATGGTGCATACTGATAAGAAAAATAAAAGAATCCATTTTCACAAAAAACAAAACATTTTTATAGTAAAATATAAAAAATATACAGTATATGGTTTTGCCACAATCAAGGAATGAAGCTAAAATATTATTTATACTGCATGGTGAACATCATAAAAAAAAAAATAGCCATTGCAGATTTATTTTATTTTTTTAATTCCCCACACAACAAAAATGTAATAAAAGCAAATCAATAAGTTTTTATGACATCAACAAAAACTACAAATTTTCTTGCCAAAAAAACCATACCCTCATGCAGGACATAAATGTTAAAATAAAACATTATAGCTCTCATGATTGCAGGGACTTAAAACTAGTTTTTTTTTTTTCCAAACAACATGCTTTTATTATGTAAAAGTATTAAAATAATTACAGATACGTTGATGGTTAGATAAAAGTAATGGACCCTTGGATTGCTGCATCCTAAAGCCCCAAACCTAGTCCTCAAGGAGTTAATCACATATAATAATTGTCTTTACATAGAAGGTATTATTGTACGAGACTTTATCTCAAACAAAGTATTCTGAGAAAAATATTTTAGGAATATTAACTGATGTGTGCTCCATACATATCACACTAAGTGGAACATTGATTGGTCCCCCATGTATTAAGCATCACCTGTTTTACTGATTAATGTAAACCATGCAACATCTGTGTCTCTCAATATCATCCTCATTTTTTATCTAAAACAACTGAAATGCAGATGTACAACGCAGTTTACTCATTTTGACCACACTTCGAGATTCACCACAAAATATTGGCCTACATGAATTATGAAATATTACTTGTAAATATAAGGGCTCATTTACTAAGGCCTCATGCACGCGACCATTCCGTTTTTTGCGGTCCACAAAAAACGGAAGCCCCCCGTGTGCCTTTCGCAATTTGCGGAACGGAACGGGCAGCCCATTGTAGAAATGCCTATTCTTGTCCGCAAAGCAGACAAGAATAGGACATGCTATATTTTTTTTGCGGGGCCACGGAACGGAGCATGAGGCCTAAGTTATATACAGCAATATTCTAGAGTATATCTGACGCAAATTGCGGCACAAAGGGTATTTGCACCGCATTCTTTGACTTTTCCCCACTCACGCTAGGTCCTTCTCATTTATAATTTTCTACACATGGTTTAGGCATAGAAAATGGTCTAAATCTACGCCAGCAAGGGAGTAGGCATAGATCTAGAATGGTGCTGGATGCACTGAAGTTATGTAGAGGCTAGTTACCAATAGATATCTTCTGGGAAATCTTAAGTTAAAGAGGTTGTACAGTGTGATGCTCTTCATGACCTGTCTGCCGTATAGGTCATCAATATCAGATTGGTGGCACACCCACCGTTCATCAGCTGTTTGAAGAGGTTGCATCACTCATACGAGTGCTTTGTTCTCTTCACTGTTTAGCTACATGCCATCTACTTTGTAGTTAGAATGCAGTGGAATAAAAATTTTTATTCTCCTCCAGCACGTGCACTTGGGGCAGAGGTTCCTTGTGAAGTGCTCTCTGCACTGCTTCACTTTCTGCTTTGAGTGACAGCAGTACCTTTAGTGCACTTAAACGGGTTCTCCGGGAATGATTTAAAATGGCTGCCAGCAACTTGTCCCAGAATGTGAGCAGGACTGGTTGTCTCTACTTGCAGAGCTGCCTAGGAAAATGAGGCCTCAATACACACTACACTGCCCTACAAATGGTTGGTAATGATGCAATCTTGACAATGATATGCCATCATGACTTAGCAGCCTAACAGGAAACTCACCAATGTGTAGTACACTGCCTGTCCAAAAAAAAAAGTTGCCACCAAAAAAAAGCCTTTAGCTTTAATTACGACACGCATTCGCTGTGGCATTGTTTTGCAAGCTTCTGCAATGTCACAAGATTTATTTGCATCCAGTGTTGCATTAATCTTTAACCAAGATCTTGCATTGGTGATGTTAGAGTCTGACTGCTGCGCAAAGCCTTCTCCAGCAAATCCCAAAGATTCTCAATGGGGTTAAGGTCTGGACTCTGTGGTGGCCAATCCAAGTGTGAAAATGATGTCTCATGCTCCCTAAATCACTCTTTCACAATTTGAGAACGATGAATCCTGGCATTGTCATTTTGGAATATGCCCGTGCCATCAGGGAAGAAAAAATCCATTGATGGAATAACCTGGTCATTCATTATGTTCAGGTATTCAGCTGACCTCATTCTTGGAGCACATACTGTTGATGAACCTAGACCTGACTAACTGCAGCAACCCCATTTCATAGCACTGCCCCCACAGGCTTATACAGTAGGCACTAGGCATGATGGGTGCATCACTTCATCTGCCTCTCTTCTTACCCTGATTCGCCCATCACTCTGGAACAGGGTAAATCTGGACTCATCAGACCACATGACCTACTTCCATTGCTTCAGAGTCCAATCTTTATGTTCCGTAGCAAATTGAAGCCTTTGTTTCTGCTTTGCCTCACTGATTAGTGGTTTTCTTACGACTACACAGCTGTTCAGTCCAATCCCTTGAGTTCCCTTCACATTGTGCGTGTGGAAATGCTCTTACTTTCACTATTAAACATAGCCCTGAGTTCTACTGTTGTTTTTCTTCGATTTGATTTCACCAAACATCTAAGTGATCGCCGATCACGATCATTCAGGATTTGTTTCCCGCCACATTTCTTCCTCGAATACGATGGGTCCCTACTATCCTTCCAGTTTTTAATAATGCGTTGGACAGTTCTTAACTAGAGTTGAGCGGACACCTGGATGTTCGGGTTCGACGGGTTCGTCCGAACTTCACAAAAAAGTTCAAGTTCGGGACCCGAACTTGACCCCAAACTCGAACCCCATTGAAGTCAATGGGGGCCCGAACTTTTGAGCACTAAAATGGCTGTAAAAATGTCATGGAAAGGGCTAGAGGGCTGTAAATGGCTTTAAAATGTGGTTAAGAGCATGGCAAGTGCTCTGCAAACAAAAGTGGATAGAGAAATGACTTTAAAAAACATAAAATACATCAAAATAAAAAATATTCTTGATCAAGGAGGACGAGGTCCATATGGAGTAGGAGGTTGAGGAGGCGGTGGATGTGGCGGTGTGGGTGGAAGCGTCAGTGGATGAGGAGGTAGCCTACACTGCTTTTTGGTTTTAAATTTATTTATATTTTTTTAAATTAGGGTACACCCCAAAATATTGGGAAATATAACCTGTGATAACCCCCTCCAGTCGTGCCAAACACACGTTCAGACAATACACTGGCTGCAGGGCAGGCCAGCACCTCCATGGCGTAAAGGGCAAGCTCAGGCCATGTGCCTAATTTGGAGACCCAGAAGTTGCAGGCGGCAGAACCATTAGTCAGTTCGTGCAGGCATGTGCAAACATACTGTTTATGAATAGGGATGAGTGAACCCGAACTGTATAGTTCGGGTTCGTACCGAATTTTGGGGTGTCCGTGACACAGACCCGAACATTTTCGTAAAAGTTCGGGTTCGGTGTTCGGCGCTTTCTTGCCGCTTTTTGAAAGGCTGCAAAGCAGCCAATCAATAAGCGACATACTACTTGGCCCAAAGGGCCATCACAGCCATGCCTACTATTGGCATGGCTGTGATTGGCCAGTGCACCATGTGACCCAGCCTCTATTTAAGCTGGAGTTACGTAGCGCCGCACGTCACTCTGCTATTATCAGTATAGGGAGAGGTTGCAGCTGCGACGTTAGGGCGAGATTAGGCAGATTAACTCCTCCAAAAGACTTCATTCTGTGATCGATCTGCAGCTGTGGATCATTGAAGTGCTATTATTGACTTGCTCACTTTTTTGAGGCTGCCCAGAGCGTTTTTAGATCACTTTTTTTCTGGGGTGATCGGCGGCCATTTTGTGACTTGTGGTGCGCCAGCACGAGCTATCACCAAGTGTATTTAACCATCGATAGTGTGGTTATTTTGTGCTATATCCTACATCAGCTGCAGGCTGAGCCTGTGACACCGAAGTGCATTTAACCATCAACAGTCTGGTTATTTTTTGGCCATATACTACATCAGCTGCAGGCTGAGCCTGTGTCACCCAAGTGTATTTAACCATCGATAGTGTGGTTATTTTGTGCTATATCCTACATCAGCTGCAGGCTGAGCCTGTGTCACCCAAGTGCATTTAACCATCAACAGTCTGATTATTTTTTAGCCATATACTACATCTGGTGCAGGCTGAGCCTGTGTCACCCAAGTGCATTTAACCATCAACAGTCTGATTATTTTTTGGCCATATACTACATCTGGTGCAGGCTGAGCCTGTGTCACCCAAGTGCATTTAACCATCAACAGTGTGGTTATTTTTTGGCCATATATTACATGAGGGGCAAGTTGAGCCTGTCACCCAGCGCCTAAAAAATAGACCTGACATTTCTATTCAACCAAATCTGTACTGTTTTAGCTGGTCAAGTTATTTGTATTGACCGTAAAAGCACACTTTTTTTTCTGGGTTGAAAAAGCATTCCCAAATTTGCCATTCTCAAAATAACTAGTTTCTGGTATTTGAGGCCTACTTGAAATCTATCCCAAAAAGAAAATCTTACATTGAAGGTATTGATAGTGTCATTCAGAAAAACCTAAGACACACGCTAGCGTGCTGATAGAAGTGTGATTCTGTGATTAAACCTATACCTGTCACACAGCGCAAAAAAAAAACAGGTCTCACATCTCTATTCAACCAAATCTGCACTGTTTTAGCTGGTCAAGTTATTTGTAGTGACCGTAAAAGCAGACTTTTTGTTCTGGGTTGAAAAAGCATTCCCAAATTTGCCATTCTCAAAATAACTAGTTTCTGGTATTTGAGGCCTACTTGAAATCTATCCCAAAAAGAAAATCTTACATTGAAGGTATTGATAGTGTCATTCAGAAAAACCTAAGACACACGCTAGCGTGCTGATTAAAGTGTGATTCTGTGATTAAACCTATACCTGTCACACAGCGCAAAAAAAAACAGGTCTCACATCTCTATTCAACCAAATCTGCAGTGTTTTATCTGGTCAAGTTATTTGTAGTGACCGTAAAAGCAGACTTTTTGTTCTGGGTTGAAAAAGCATTCCCAAATTTGCCATTCTCAAAATAACTAGTTTCTGGTATTTGAGGCCTACTTGAAATCTATCCCAAAAAGAAAATCTTACATTGAAGGTATTGATAGTGTCATTCAGAAAAACCTAAGACACACGCTAGCGTGCTGATAGAAGTGTGATTCTGTGATTAAACCTATACCTGTCACACAGCGCAAAAAAAAACAGGTCTCACATCTCTATTCAACCAAATCTGCAGTGTTTTAGCTGGTCAAGTTATTTGTAGTGACCGTAAAAGCAGACTTTTTTTTCTGGGTTGAAAAAGCATTCCCAAATTTGCCATTCTGAAAATAACTAGTTTCTGGTATTTGAGGCCTACTTGAAATCTATCCCAAAAAGAAAATCTTACATTGAAGGTATTGATAGTGTCATTCAGAAAAACCTAAGACACACGCTAGCGTGCTGATAGAAGTGTGATTCTGTGATTAAACCTATACCTGTCACACAGCGCAAAAAAAAACAGGTCTCACATCTCTATTCAACCAAATCTGCAGTGTTTTATCTGGTCAAGTTATTTGTAGTGACCGTAAAAGCAGACTTTTTGTTCTGGGTTGAAAAAGCATTCCCAAATTTGCCATTCTCAAAATAACTAGTTTCTGGTATTTGAGGCCTACTTGAAATCTATCCCAAAAAGAAAATCTTACATTGAAGGTATTGATAGTGTCATTCAGAAAAACCTAAGACACACGCTAGCGTGCGGATAAAAGTGTGAATCTGTGATTAAACCTATACCTGTCACACAGCGCAAAAAAAAACAGGTCTCACATCTCTATTCAACCAAATCTGCAGTGTTTTATCTGGTCAAGTTATTTGTAGTGACCGTAAAAGCAGACTTTTTGTTCTGGGTTGAAAAAGCATTCCCAAATTTGCCATTCTCAAAATTGTGGTGAACGGGAACAATGAGGAAAACATCTAATAAGGGACGCGGACGCGGACGTGGACATGGTCATGGTGGTGTTAGTGGACCCTCTGGTGCTGGGAGAGGACGTGGCCATTCTGCCACAGCCACACGTCCTAGTGAACCAACTACCTCAGGTCCCAGTAGCCAGCAGAATTTACAGCGATATTTGTTGGGGCCCAATGCCGTTCTAAGGATGGTAAGGCCTGAGCAGGTACAGGCATTAGTCAATTGGGTGGCCGACAGTGGATCCAGCACGTTCACATTATCTCCCACCCAGTCTTCTGCAGAAAGCGCACAGATGGCGCATGCAAACCAAGCCCATCGGTCTGTCACATCACACCCATGCATATCAGGGAAACTGTCTGAGCCTCAAGTTATGCAGCAGTCTCTTATGCTGTTTGAAGACTCTGCTGGCAGGGTTTCCCAAGGGCATCCACCTAGCCCTTCCCCAGGGGTGGAAGAGATAGAATGCACTAACGCACAACCACTTATTTTTCCTGATGATGAGGACATGGGAATACCACCTCAGCACGTCTCTGATGATGACGAAACACAGGTGCCAACTGCTGCGTCTTTCTGCAGTGTGCAGACTGAACAGGAGGTCAGGGATCAAGACTGGGTGGAAGACGATGCAGGGGACGATGAGGTCCTAGACCCCACATGGAATGAAGGTCGTGCCACTGACTTTCACAGTTCGGAGGAAGAGGCAGTGGTGAGACCGAGCCAACAGCGTAGCAAAAGAGGGAGCAGTGGGCAAAATCAGAACACCCGCCGCCAAGAGACTCCGCCTGCTACTGACCGCCGCCATCTGGGACCGAGCACCCCAAAGGCAGCTTCAAGGAGTTCCCTGGCATGGCACTTCTTCAAACAAAGTGCTGACGACAAGACCCGAGTGGTTTGCCCGCTGTGCCATCAGAGCCTGAAGCGAGGCATTAACGTTCTGAACCTTAGCACAACCTGCATGACCAGGCACCTGCATGCAAAGCATGAACTGCAGTGAAGTAAACACCTTAAAAACAAGGAAGTCACTCAGGCTCCCCCTGCTACCTCTTCTGCTGCTGCCGCCTCGGCCTCTTCTGCTGCCGCCGCCTCGGCCTCTTCCTCCGCCTCTGGAGAAACGTTGGCACCTGCCGCCCAGCAAACATGGGATGTACCACCAACACCACCACCTGCGTCACCAAGCATCTCAACCATGTCACAAGGCAGCGTTCAGCTCTCCATCTCACAAACATTTGAGATAAAGCGTAAATTCCCACGTTTCACAGGGGAACCAGTGGAAGCCCAAGGCGAAGGCAGAGGAGGAGCAAGAGGTCGCCAACGCAGCTGTGTCACGGCCAGCTCCTCTGAGGGCAGGGTTAGCATGGCAGAGATGTGGAAAAGTTTTGTCACCACGCCACAACTAACTGCACCACCACCTGATACGGAACGTGTTAGCAGGAGGCAACATTTCACTAACATGGTGGAACAGTACCTGTGCACACCCCTCCACGTACTGACTGATGGTTCGGCCCCATTCAACTTCTGGGTCTCCAAATTGTCCACGTGGCCAGAGCTAGCCTTTTATGCCTTGGAGGTGCTGGCCTGCCCGGCGGCCAGCGTTTTGTCTGAACGTGTATTCAGCACGGCAGGGGGCGTCATTACAGACAAACGCAGCCGCCTGTCTACAGCCAATGTGGACAAGCTGACGTTCATAAAAATGAACCAGGCATGGATCCCACAGGACCTGTTCATCCCTTGTGCAGATTAGACATTAACTACCTCCCCTTAACAATATATTATTGTACTCCAGGGCACTTCCTCATTCAATCCTATTTTTAATTTCATTTTACCATTATATTGCGGGGCAACCCAAAGTTGAATGAACCTCTCCTCTGTCTGGGTGCCGGGGCCTAAATGTGTGACAGTGGCCTGTTCCAGTGGTGGGTGACGTGAAGCCTGATTCTCTGCTATGACATGAAGACAGATTCTGCGCTGACATAAGGCCAGATTCTCTGTTACGGGACCTCTCTCCTCTGCCTGGGTGCCTGGGCCTAAATGTGTGACAGTGGCCTGTTCCAGTGGTGGCTGACGTGAAGCCTAATTCTCTGCTATGACATGAAGACAGATTTTGCGCTGACATAAGGCCAGATTCTCTGTTACGGGACCTCTCTCCTCTGCCTGGGCCTAAATGTGTGACAGTGGCCTGTTCCAGTGGTGGGTGACGTGAAGCCTGATTCTCTGCTATGACATGAAGACAGATTCTGCGCTGACATAAGGCCAGATTATCTGTTACGGGACCTCTCTCCTCTGCCTGGGTGCCTGAGCCTAAATGTGTGACAGTGGCCTGTTCCAGTGGTGGCTGACGTGAAGCCTGATTCTCTGCTATGACATGAAGACAGATTCTGCGCTGACATAAGGCCAGATTCTCTGTTACGGGACTTCTCTCTTCTGCCTGGGCCTAAATGTGTGACAGTGGCCTGTTCCAGTGGTGGGTGACGTGAAGCCTGATTCTCTGCTATGACATGAAGACAGATTCTGCGCTGACATAAGGCCAGATTCTCTGTTACGGGACCTCTCTCCTCTGCCTTGGTGCCTGGGCCTAAATATGTGACAGTGGCCTGTTCCAGTGGTGGGTGACGTGAAGCCTGATTCTCTGCTATGACATGAAGACAGATTCTGCGCTGACATAAGGCCAGATTCTCTGTTACGGGACCTCTCTCCTCTGCCTGGGTGCCTGGGCCTAAATATGTGACAGTGGCCTGTTCCAGTGGTGGGTGATGTGAAGCCTGATTCTCTGCTATGACATGAAGACAGATTCTGCGCTGACATAAGGCCAGATTCTCTGTTACAGGACCTCTCTCCTCTGCCTGGGTGCCTGGGCCTAAATGTGTGACAGTGGCCTGTTCCAGTGGTGGGTGACGTGAAGCCTGATTCTCTGCTATGACATGAAGACAGATTCTGCGCTGACATAAGGCCAGATTCTCTGTTACGGGACCTCTCTCCTCTGCCTTGGTGCCTGGGCCTAAATATGTGACAGTGGCCTGTTCCAGTGGTGGGTGACGTGAAGCCTGATTCTCTGCTATGACATGAAGACAGATTCTGCGCCGACATAAGGCCAGATTCTCTGTTACGGGACTTCTCTCTTCTGCCTGGGCCTAAATGTGTGACAGTGGCCTGTTCCAGTGGTGGGTGACGTGAAGCCTGATTCTCTGCTATGACATGAAGACAGATTCTGCGCTGACATAAGGCCATATTCTCTGTTACGGGACCTCTCTCCTCTGCCTTGGTGCCTGGGCCTAAATATGTGACAGTGGCCTGTTCCAGTGGTGGGTGACGTGAAGCCTGATTCTCTGCTATGACATGAAGACAGATTCTGCGCTGACATAAGGCCAGATTCTCTGTTACAGGACCTCTCTCCTCTGCCTGGGTGCCTGGGCCTAAATGTGTGACAGTGGCCTGTTCCAGTGGTGGGTGACGTGAAGCCTGATTCTCTGCTATAACATGAAGACAGATTCTGCGCTGACATAAGGCCAGATTCTCTGTTACGGGACCGCTCTCATCTGTCTGGGTGGCGTGGCCTAAATATGTGACAGTGGCCTGTTTCAGTGGTGGGTGACGTGAAGCCTGATTCTCTGCTATGACATGAAGACAGATTCTGCGCTGACATAAGGCCAGATTTTCTGTTACGGGACCTCTCTCCTCTGCCTTGGTGCCTGGGCCTAAATATGTGACAGTGGCCTGTTCCAGTGGTGGGTGACGTGAAGCCTGATTCTCTGCTATGACATGAAGACAGATTCTGCGCTGACATAAGGCCAGGTTCTCTGTTACGGGACCTCTCTCCTCTGCCTGGGTGCCTGGGCCTAAATATGTGACAGTGGCCTGTTCCAGTGGTGGGTGATGTGAAGCCTGATTCTCTGCTATGACATGAAGACAGATTCTGCGCTGACATAAGGCCAGATTCTCTGTTACAGGACCTCTCTCCTCTGTCTGGGTGCCTGGGCCTAAATGTGTGACAGTGGCCTGTTCCAGTGGTGGGTGACGTGAAGCCTGATTCTCTGCTATGACATGAAGACAGATTCTGCGCTGACATAAGGCCAGATTCTCTGTTACGGGACCTCTCTCCTCTGCCTTGGTGCCTGGGCCTAAATATGTGACAGTGGCCTGTTCCAGTGGTGGGTGACGTGAAGCCTGATTCTCTGCTATGACATGAAGACAGATTCTGCGCTGACATAAGGCCAGATTCTCTGTTACGGGACTTCTCTCTTCTGCCTGGGCCTAAATGTGTGACAGTGGCCTGTTCCAGTGGTGGGTGACGTGAAGCCTGATTCTCTGCTATGACATGAAGACAGATTCTGCGCTGACATAAGGCCATATTCTCTGTTACTGGACCTCTCTCCTCTGCCTTGGTGCCTGGGCCTAAATATGTGACAGTGGCCTGTTCCAGTGGTGGGTGACGTGAAGCCTGATTCTCTGCTATGACATGAAGACAGATTCTGCGCTGACATAAGGCCAGATTCTCTGTTACAGGACCTCTCTCCTCTGCCTGGGTGCCTGGGCCTAAATGTGTGACAGTGGCCTGTTCCAGTGGTGGGTGACGTGAAGCCTGATTCTCTGCTATGACATGAAGACAGATTCTGCGCTGACATAAGGCCAGATTCTCTGTTACGGGACCTCTCCCCTCTGCCTTGGTGCCTGGGCCTAAATATGTGACAGTGGCCTGTTCCAGTGGTGGGTGACGTGAAGCCTGATTCTCTGCTATGACATGAAGACAGATTCTGCGCTGACATAAGGCCAGATTTTCTGTTACAGGACCTCTCTCCTCTGCCTGGGTTCCTGAACCTAAATGTGTGACAGTGGCCTGTTCCAGTGGTGGGTGACGTGAAGCCTGATTCTCTGCTATGACATGAAGACAGATTCTGCGCTGACATAAGGCCAGATTCTCTGTTACGGGACCGCTCTCCTCTGTCTGGGTGCCGGGGCCTAAATATGTGACAGTGGCCTGTTTCAGTGGTGGGTGACGTGAAGCCTGATTCTCTGCTATGACATGAAGACAGATTCTGCGCTGACATAAGGCCAGATTCTCTGTTACAGGACCTCTCTCCTCTGCCTGGGTGCCTGGGCCTAAATGTGTGACAGTGGCCTTTTCCAGTGGTGGGTGACGTGAAGCCTGATTCTCTGCTATGACATGAAGACAGATTCTGCGCTGACATAAGGCCAGATTCTCTGTTACGGGACCTCTCCCCTCTGCCTTGGTGCCTGGGCCTAAATATGTGACAGTGGCCTGTTCCAGTGGTGGGTGACGTGAAGCCTGATTCTCTGCTATGACATGAAGACAGATTCTGCGCTGACATAAGGCCAGATTATCTGTTACGGGACCTCTCTCCTCTGCCTGGGTGCCTGAGCCTAAATGTGTGACAGTGGCCTGTTCCAGTGGTGGCTGACGTGAAGCCTGATTCTCTGCTATGACATGAAGACAGATTCTGCGCTGACATAAGGCCAGATTCTCTGTTACGGGACTTCTCTCTTCTGCCTGGGCCTAAATGTGTGACAGTGGCCTGTTCCAGTGGTGGGTGACGTGAAGCCTGATTCTCTGCTATGACATTAAGACAGATTCTGCGCTGACATAAGGCCAGATTCTCTGTTACGGGACCTCTCTCCTCTGCCTTGGTGCCTGGGCCTAAATATGTGACAGTGGCCTGTTCCAGTGGTGGGTGACGTGAAGCCTGATTCTCTGCTATGACATGAAGACAGATTCTGCGCTGACATAAGGCCAGATTCTCTGTTACGGGACCTCTCTCCTCTGCCTGGGTGCCTGGGCCTAAATATGTGACAGTGGCCTGTTCCAGTGGTGGGTGATGTGAAGCCTGATTCTCTGCTATGACATGAAGACAGATTCTGCGCTGACATAAGGCCAGATTCTCTGTTACAGGACCTCTCTCCTCTGCCTGGGTGCCTGGGCCTAAATGTGTGACAGTGGCCTGTTCCAGTGGTGGGTGACGTGAAGCCTGATTCTCTGCTATGACATGAAGACAGATTCTGCGCTGACATAAGGCCAGATTCTCTGTTACGGGACCTCTCTCCTCTGCCTTGGTGCCTGGGCCTAAATATGTGACAGTGGCCTGTTCCAGTGGTGGGTGACGTGAAGCCTGATTCTCTGCTATGACATGAAGACAGATTCTGCGCTGACATAAGGCCAGATTCTCTGTTACGGGACTTCTCTCTTCTGCCTGGGCCTAAATGTGTGACAGTGGCCTGTTCCAGTGGTGGGTGACGTGAAGCCTGATTCTCTGCTATGACATGAAGACAGATTCTGCGCTGACATAAGGCCATATTCTCTGTTACGGGACCTCTCTCCTCTGCCTTGGTGCCTGGGCCTAAATATGTGACAGTGGCCTGTTCCAGTGGTGGGTGACGTGAAGCCTGATTCTCTGCTATTACATGAAGACAGATTCTGCGCTGACATAAGGCCAGATTCTCTGTTACAGGACCTCTCTCCTCTGCCTGGGTGCCTGGGCCTAAATGTGTGACAGTGGCCTGTTCCAGTGGTGGGTGACGTGAAGCCTGATTCTCTGCTATAACATGAAGACAGATTCTGCGCTGACATAAGGCCAGATTCTCTGTTACGGGACCGCTCTCATCTGTCTGGGTGGCGTGGCCTAAATATGTGACAGTGGCCTGTTTCAGTGGTGGGTGACGTGAAGCCTGATTCTCTGCTATGACATGAAGACAGATTCTGCGCTGACATAAGGCCAGATTTTCTGTTACGGGACCTCTCTCCTCTGCCTTGGTGCCTGGGCCTAAATATGTGACAGTGGCCTGTTCCAGTGGTGGGTGACGTGAAGCCTGATTCTCTGCTATGACATGAAGACAGATTCTGCGCTGACATAAGGCCAGGTTCTCTGTTACGGGACCTCTCTCCTCTGCCTGGGTGCCTGGGCCTAAATATGTGACAGTGGCCTGTTCCAGTGGTGGGTGATGTGAAGCCTGATTCTCTGCTATGACATGAAGACAGATTCTGCGCTGACATAAGGCCAGATTCTCTGTTACAGGACCTCTCTCCTCTGCCTGGGTGCCTGGGCCTAAATGTGTGACAGTGGCCTGTTCCAGTGGTGGGTGACGTGAAGCCTGATTCTCTGCTATGACATGAAGACAGATTCTGCGCTGACATAAGGCCAGATTCTCTGTTACGGGACCTCTCTCCTCTGCCTTGGTGCCTGGGCCTAAATATGTGACAGTGGCCTGTTCCAGTGGTGGGTGACGTGAAGCCTGATTCTCTGCTATGACATGAAGACAGATTCTGCGCTGACATAAGGCCAGATTCTCTGTTACGGGACTTCTCTCTTCTGCCTGGGCCTAAATGTGTGACAGTGGCCTGTTCCAGTGGTGGGTGACGTGAAGCCTGATTCTCTGCTATGACATGAAGACAGATTCTGTGCTGACATAAGGCCATATTCTCTGTTACTGGACCTCTCTCCTCTGCCTTGGTGCCTGGGCCTAAATATGTGACAGTGGCCTGTTCCAGTGGTGGGTGACGTGAAGCCTGATTCTCTGCTATGACATGAAGACAGATTCTGCGCTGACATAAGGCCAGATTCTCTGTTACAGGACCTCTCTCCTCTGCCTGGGTGCCTGGGCCTAAATGTGTGACAGTGGCCTGTTCCAGTGGTGGGTGACGTGAAGCCTGATTCTCTGCTATGACATGAAGACAGATTCTGCGCTGACATAAGGCCAGATTCTCTGTTACGGGACCTCTCCCCTCTGCCTTGGTGCCTGGGCCTAAATATGTGACAGTGGCCTGTTCCAGTGGTGGGTGACGTGAAGCCTGATTCTCTGCTATGACATGAAGACAGATTCTGCGCTGACATAAGGCCAGATTTTCTGTTACAGGACCTCTCTCCTCTGCCTGGGTTCCTGAACCTAAATGTGTGACAGTGGCCTGTTCCAGTGGTGGGTGACGTGAAGCCTGATTCTCTGCTATGACATGAAGACAGATTCTGCGCTGACATAAGGCCAGATTCTCTGTTACGGGACCGCTCTCCTCTGTCTGGGTGCCGGGGCCTAAATATGTGACAGTGGCCTGTTTCAGTGGTGGGTGACGTGAAGCCTGATTCTCTGCTATGACATGAAGACAGATTCTGCGCTGACATAAGGCCAGATTCTCTGTTACGGGACCTCTCTCCTCTGCCTGGGTGCCTGGGCCTAAATGTGTGACAGTGGCCTTTTCCAGTGGTGGGTGACGTGAAGCCTGATTCTCTGCTATGACATGAAGACAGATTCTGCGCTGACATAAGGCCAGATTCTCTGTTACGGGACCTCTCCCCTCTGCCTTGGTGCCTGGGCCTAAATATGTGACAGTGGCCTGTTCCAGTGGTGGGTGACGTGAAGCCTGATTCTCTGCTATGACATGAAGACAGATTCTGCGCTGACATAAGGCCAGATTCTCTGTTACAGGACCTCTCTCCTCTGCCTGGGTGCCTGGGCCTAAATGTGTGACAGTGGCCTGTTCCAGTGGTGGGTGACGTGAAGCCTGATTCTCTGCTATAACATGAAGACAGATTCTGCGCTGACATAAGGCCAGATTCTCTGTTACGGGACCGCTCTCATCTGTCTGGGTGCCGGGGCCTAAATATGTGACAGTGGCCTGTTTCAGTGGTGGGTGACGTGAAGCCTGATTCTCTGCTATGACATGAAGACAGATTCTGCGCTGACATAAGGCCAGATTCTCTGTTAAATGTGTGACAGTGGCCTGTTCCAGTGGTGGGTGACGTGAAGCCTGATTCTCTGCTATGACATGAAGACAGATTCTGTGCTGACATAAGGCCAGATTCTCTATTACGGGCTCTCTCTTCTCTGCCTGGGTGCCTGGGCCTAAATGTGTGACAGTGGCCTGTTCCAGTGGTGGGTGACGTGAAGCCTGATTCTCTGCTATGACATGAAGACAGATTCTGCGCTGACATAAGGCCAGATTCTCTGTTACGGGACCGCTCTCCTCTGTCTGGGTGCCGGGGCCTAAATATGTGACAGTGGCCTGTTTCAGTGGTGGGTGACATGAAGCCTGATTCTCTGCTATGACATGAAGACTGATTCTGCGCTGACATAAGGCCAGATTCTCTGTTACGGGACCGCTCTCCTCTGTCTGGGTGCCGGGGCCTAAATATGTGACAGTGGCCTCTTCCAGTGGTGGGTGACATGAAGCCAGATTCTCTGCTATGGCATGAAGAGACTGATTCTCTGCTGACATGAAGCCAGATTCTTTGCTATGGCATGAAGAGACTGATTCTCTGCTGACGTGAAGCCAGATTCTCTGCTATGGGGCCTCTTTCCAATTGATATTGGGTCATTTTTATTTTTTTTATTTTTATTTTCTCTGTTACGGGACCACTCTCCTCTGTCTGGGTGCCGGGGCCTAAATATGTGACAGTGGCCTGTTTCAGTGGTGGGTGACATGAAGCCTGATTCTCTGCTATGACATGAAGACTGATTATGCGCTGACATAAGGCCAGATTTTCTGTTACAGGACCTCTCTCCTCTGCCTGGGTGCCTGGGCCTAAATGTGTGACAGTGGCCTGTTCCAGTGGTGGGTGACGTGAAGCCTGATTCTCTGCTATGACATGAAGACAGATTCTGCGCTGACATAAGGCCAGATTCTCTGTTACGGGACTTCTCTCTTCTGCCTGGGCCTAAATGTGTGACAGTGGCCTGTTCCAGTGGTGGGTGACGTGAAGCCTGATTCTCTGCTATGACATGAAGACAGATTCTGCGCTGACATAAGGCCAGATTCTCTGTTACGGGACCTCTCTCCTCTGCCTGGGTGCCTGGGCCTAAATGTGTGACAGTGGCCTGTTCCAGTGGTGGGTGACGTGAAGCCTGATTCTCTGCTATGACATGAAGACAGATTCTGCGCTGACATAAGGCCAGATTCTCTGTTACGGGACCTCTCTCCTCTGCCTTGGTGCCTGGGCCTAAATATGTGACAGAGGCCTGTTCCAGTGGTGGGTGACGTGAAGCCTGATTCTCTGCTATGACATGAAGACAGATTCTGCGCTGACATAAGGCCAGATTCTCTGTTACGGGCCCTCTCTTCTCTGCCTGGGCCTAAATGTGTGACAGTGGCCTGTTCCAGTGGTGGGTGACGTGAAGCCTGATTCTCTGCTATAACATGAAGACAGATTCTGTGCTGACATAAGGCCAGATTCTCTGTTACGGGACCTCTCTCCTCTGCCTGGGTGCCTGGGCCTAAATGTGTGACAGTGGCCTGTTCCAGTGGTGGGTGACGTGAAGCCTGATTCTCTGCTATGACATGAAGACAGATTCTGCGCTGACATAAGGCCAGATTCTCTGTTACGGGACCGCTCTCCTCTGTCTGGGAGCCGGGGCCTAAATATGTGACAGTGGCCTGTTTCAGTGGTGGGTGACGTGAAGCCTGATTCTCTGCTATGACATGAAGACAGATTCTGCGCTGACATAAGGCCAGATTCTCTGTTACGGGACCTCTCTCCTCTGCCTTGGTGCCTGGGCCTAAATATGTGACAGTGGCCTGTTCCAGTGGTGGGTGACGTGAAGCCTGATTCTCTGCTATGACATGAAGACAGATTCTGCTCTGACATAAGGCCAGATTCTCTGTTACGGGACCTCTCTCCTCTGCCTGGGTGCCTGGGCCTAAATGTGTGACAGTGGCCTGTTCCAGTGGTGGCTGACGTGAAGCCTGATTCTCTGCTATGACATGAAGACAGATTTTGCGCTGAAATAAGGCCAGATTCTCTGTTACGGGACCTCTCTCCTCTGCCTGGGCCTAAATGTGTGACAGTGGCCTGTTCCAGTGGTGGGTGACGTGAAGCCTGATTCTCTGCTATGACATGAAGACAGATTCTGCGCTGACATAAGGCCAGATTCTCTGTTACGGGACCTCTCTCCTCTGCCTGGGTGCTTGAGCCTAAATGTGTGACAGTGGCCTGTTCCAGTGGTGGCTGACGTGAAGCCTGATTCTCTGCTATGACATGAAGACAGATTCTGTGCTGACATAAGGCCAGATTCTCTGTTACGGGACTTCTCTCTTCTGCCTGGGCCTAAATGTGTGACAGTGGCCTGTTCCAGTGGTGGGTGACGTGAAGCCTGATTCTCTGCTATGACATGAAGACAGATTCTGCGCTGACATAAGGCCAGATTCTCTGTTACGGGACCTCTCTCCTCTGCCTTGGTGCCTGGGCCTAAATATGTGACAGTGGCCTGTTCCAGTGGTGGGTGACGTGAAGCCTGATTCTCTGCTATGACATGAAGACAGATTCTGCGCTGACATAAGGCCAGATTCTCTGTTACGGGACCTCTCTCCTCTGCTTGGGTGCCTGGGCCTAAATATGTGACAGTGGCCTGTTCCAGTGGTGGGTGATGTGAAGCCTGATTCTCTGCTATGACATGAAGACAGATTCTGCGCTGACATAAGGCCAGATTCTCTGTTACAGGACCTCTCTCCTCTGCCTGGGTGCCTGGGCCTAAATGTGTGACAGTGGCCTGTTCCAGTGGTGGGTGACGTGAAGCCTGATTCTCTGCTATGACATGAAGACAGATTCTGCGCTGACATAAGGCCAGATTCTCTGTTACGGGACCTCTCTCCTCTGGCTTGGTGCCTGGGCCTAAATATGTGACAGTGGCCTGTTCCAGTGGTGGGTGACGTGAAGCCTGATTCTCTGCTATGACATGAAGACAGATTCTGCGCTGACATAAGGCCAGATTCTCTGTTACGGGACTTCTCTCTTCTGCCTGGGCCTAAATGTGTGACAGTGGCCTGTTCCTGTGGTGGGTGACGTGAAGCCTGATTCTCTGCTATGACATGAAGACAGATTCTGCGCTGACATAAGGCCATATTCTCTGTTACGAGACCTCTCTCCTCTGCCTTGGTGCCTGGGCCTAAATATGTGACAGTGGCCTGTTCCAGTGGTGGGTGACGTGAAGCCTGATTCTCTGCTATGACATGAAGACAGATTCTGCGCTGACATAAGGCCAGATTTTCTGTTACAGGACCTCTCTCCTCTGCCTGGGTTCCTGGGCCTAAATGTGTGACAGTGGCCTGTTCCAGTGGTGGGTGACGTGAAGCCTGATTCTCTGCTATGACATGAAGACAGATTCTGCGCTGACATAAGGCCAGATTCTCTGTTACGGGACCGCTCTCCTCTGTCTGGGTGCCGGGGCCTAAATATGTGACAGTGGCCTGTTTCAGTGGTGGGTGACGTGAAGCCTGATTCTCTGCTATGACATGAAGACAGATTTTGCGCTGACATGAAGACAGATTCTGTGCTGACATAAGGCCAGATTCTCTGTTACGGGACTTCTCTCTTCTGCCTGGGCCTAAATGTGTGACAGTGGCCTGTTCCAGTGGTGGGTGACGTGAAGCCTGATTCTCTGCTATGACATGAAGACAGATTCTGCGCTGACATAAGGCCAGATTCTCTGTTACGGGACCTCTCTCCTCTGCCTGGGTGCCTGGGCCTAAATGTGTGACAGTGGCCTGTTCCAGTGGTGGGTGACGTGAAGCCTGATTCTCTGCTATGACATGAAGACAGATTCTGCGCTGACATAAGGCCAGATTCTCTGTTACGGGACCTCTCTCCTCTGCCTTGGTGCCTGGGCCTAAATATGTGACAGAGGCCTGTTCCAGTGGTGGGTGACGTGAAGCCTGATTCTCTGCTATGACATGAAGACAGATTCTGCGCTGACATAAGGCCAGATTCTCTGTTACGGGACCTCTCTTCTCTGCCTGGGCCTAAATGTGTGACAGTGGCCTGTTCCAGTGGTGGGTGACGTGAAGCCTGATTCTCTGCTATAACATGAAGACAGATTCTGTGCTGACATAAGGCCAGATTCTCTGTTACGGGACCTCTCTCCTCTGCCTGGGTGCCTGGGCCTAAATGTGTGACAGTGGCCTGTTCCAGTGGTGGGTGACGTGAAGCCTGATTCTCTGCTATGACATGAAGACAGATTCTGCGCTGACATAAGGCCAGATTCTCTGTTACGGGACCGCTCTCATCTGTCTGGGTGCCGGGGCCTAAATATGTGACAGTGGCCTGTTTCAGTGGTGGGTGACGTGAAGCCTGATTCTCTGCTATGACATGAAGACAGATTCTGCGCTGACATAAGGCCAGATTCTCTGTTACGGGACCTCTCTCCTCTGCCTTGGTGCCTGGGCCTAAATATGTGACAGTGGCCTGTTCCAGTGGTGGGTGACGTGAAGCCTGATTCTCTGCTATGACATGAAGACAGATTCTGCTCTGACATAAGGCCAGATTCTCTGTTACGGGACCTCTCTCCTCTGCCTGGGTGCCTGGGCCTAAATGTGTGACAGTGGCCTGTTCCAGTGGTGGCTGACGTGAAGCCTGATTCTCTGCTATGACATGAAGACAGATTTTGCGCTGAAATAAGGCCAGATTCTCTGTTACGGGACCTCTCTCCTCTGCCTGGGCCTAAATGTGTGACAGTGGCCTGTTCCAGTGGTGGGTGACGTGAAGCCTGATTCTCTGCTATGACATGAAGACAGATTCTGCGCTGACATAAGGCCAGATTCTCTGTTACGGGACCTCTCTCCTCTGCCTGGGTGCTTGAGCCTAAATGTGTGACAGTGGCCTGTTCCAGTGGTGGCTGACGTGAAGCCTGATTCTCTGCTATGACATGAAGACAGATTCTGCGCTGACATAAGGCCAGATTCTCTGTTACGGGACTTCTCTCTTCTGCCTGGGCCTAAATGTGTGACAGTGGCCTGTTCCAGTGGTGGGTGACGTGAAGCCTGATTCTCTGCTATGACATGAAGACAGATTCTGCGCTGACATAAGGCCAGATTCTCTGTTACGGGACCTCTCTCCTCTGCCTTGGTGCCTGGGCCTAAATATGTGACAGTGGCCTGTTCCAGTGGTGGGTGACGTGAAGCCTGATTCTCTGCTATGACATGAAGACAGATTCTGCGCTGACATAAGGCCAGATTCTCTGTTACGGGACCTCTCTCCTCTGCTTGGGTGCCTGGGCCTAAATATGTGACAGTGGCCTGTTCCAGTGGTGGGTGATGTGAAGCCTGATTCTCTGCTATGACATGAAGACAGATTCTGCGCTGACATAAGGCCAGATTCTCTGTTACAGGACCTCTCTCCTCTGCCTGGGTGCCTGGGCCTAAATGTGTGACAGTGGCCTGTTCCAGTGGTGGGTGACGTGAAGCCTGATTCTCTGCTATGACATGAAGACAGATTCTGCGCTGACATAAGGCCAGATTCTCTGTTACGGGACCTCTCTCCTCTGGCTTGGTGCCTGGGCCTAAATATGTGACAGTGGCCTGTTCCAGTGGTGGGTGACGTGAAGCCTGATTCTCTGCTATGACATGAAGACAGATTCTGCGCTGACATAAGGCCAGATTCTCTGTTACGGGACTTCTCTCTTCTGCCTGGGCCTAAATGTGTGACAGTGGCCTGTTCCTGTGGTGGGTGACGTGAAGCCTGATTCTCTGCTATGACATGAAGACAGATTCTGCGCTGACATAAGGCCATATTCTCTGTTACGAGACCTCTCTCCTCTGCCTTGGTGCCTGGGCCTAAATATGTGACAGTGGCCTGTTCCAGTGGTGGGTGACGTGAAGCCTGATTCTCTGCTATGACATGAAGACAGATTCTGCGCTGACATAAGGCCAGATTTTCTGTTACAGGACCTCTCTCCTCTGCCTGGGTTCCTGGGCCTAAATGTGTGACAGTGGCCTGTTCCAGTGGTGGGTGACGTGAAGCCTGATTCTCTGCTATGACATGAAGACAGATTCTGCGCTGACATAAGGCCAGATTCTCTGTTACGGGACCGCTCTCCTCTGTCTGGGTGCCGGGGCCTAAATATGTGACAGTGGCCTGTTTCAGTGGTGGGTGACGTGAAGCCTGATTCTCTGCTATGACATGAAGACAGATTTTGCGCTGACATGAAGACAGATTCTGTGCTGACATAAGGCCAGATTCTCTGTTACGGGACTTCTCTCTTCTGCCTGGGCCTAAATGTGTGACAGTGGCCTGTTCCAGTGGTGGGTGACGTGAAGCCTGATTCTCTGCTATGACATGAAGACAGATTCTGCGCTGACATAAGGCCAGATTCTCTGTTACGGGACCGCTCTCCTCTGCCTGGGTGCCTGGGCCTAAATGTGTGACAGTGGCCTGTTCCAGTGGTGGGTGACGTGAAGCCTGATTCTCTGCTATGACATGAAGACAGATTCTGCGCTGACATAAGGCCAGATTCTCTGTTACGGGACCTCTCTCCTCTGCCTTGGTGCCTGGGCCTAAATATGTGACAGAGGCCTGTTCCAGTGGTGGGTGACGTGAAGCCTGATTCTCTGCTATGACATGAAGACAGATTCTGCGCTGACATAAGGCCAGATTCTCTGTTACGGGACCTCTCTTCTCTGCCTGGGCCTAAATGTGTGACAGTGGCCTGTTCCAGTGGTGGGTGACGTGAAGCCTGATTCTCTGCTATAACATGAAGACAGATTCTGTGCTGACATAAGGCCAGATTCTCTGTTACGGGACCTCTCTCCTCTGCCTGGGTGCCTGGGCCTAAATGTGTGACAGTGGCCTGTTCCAGTGGTGGGTGACGTGAAGCCTGATTCTCTGCTATGACATGAAGACAGATTCTGCGCTGACATAAGGCCAGATTCTCTGTTACGGGACCGCTCTCATCTGTCTGGGTGCCGGGGCCTAAATATGTGACAGTGGCCTGTTTCAGTGGTGGGTGACGTGAAGCCTGATTCTCTGCTATGACATGAAGACAGATTCTGCGCTGACATAAGGCCAGATTCTCTGTTACGGGACCTCTCTCCTCTGCCTTGGTGCCTGGGCCTAAATATGTGACAGTGGCCTGTTCCAGTGGTGGGTGACGTGAAGCCTGATTCTCTGCTATGACATGAAGACAGATTCTGCGCTGACATAAGGCCAGATTCTCTGTTAAATGTGTGACAGTGGCCTGTTCCAGTGGTGGGTGACGTGAAACCTGATTCTCTGCTATGACATGAAGACAGATTCTGTGCTGACATAAGGCCAGATTCTCTATTACGGGCTCTCTCTTCTCTGCCTGGGTGCCTGGGCCTAAATGTGAGACAGTGGCCTGTTCCAGTGGTGGGTGACGTGAAGCCTGATTCTCTGCTATGACCCTAAATGTGTGACAGTGGCCTGTTCCAGTGGTGGGTGACGTGAAACCTGATTCTCTGCTATGACATGAAGACAGATTCTGTGCTGACATAAGGCCAGATTCTCTATTACGGGCTCTCTCTTCTCTGCCTTGGTGCCTGGGCCTAAATATGTGACAGTGGCCTGTTCCAGTGGTGGGTGACGTGAAGCCTGATTCTCTGCTATGACATGAAGACAGATTCTGCGCTGACATAAGGCCAGATTCTCTGTTAAATGTGTGACAGTGGCCTGTTCCAGTGGTGGGTGACGTGAAACCTGATTCTCTGCTATGACATGAAGACAGATTCTGCGCTGACATAAGGCCAGATTCTCTGTTACGGGACCGCTCTCCTCTGTCTGGGTGCCGGGGCCTAAATATGTGACAGTGGCCTGTTTCAGTGGTGGGTGACATGAAGCCTGATTCTCTGCTATGACATGAAGACTGATTCTGCGCTGACATAAGGCCAAATTCTCTGTTACGGGACCGCTCTCCTCTGTCTGGGTGCCGGGGCCTAAATATGTGACAGTGGCCTCTTCCAGTGGTGGGTGACATGAAGCCAGATTCTCTGCTATGGCATGAAGAGACTGATTCTCTGCTGACATGAAGCCAGATTCTTTTCTATGGCATGAAGAGACTGATTCTCTACTGACGTGAAGCCAGATTCTCTGCTATGGGGCCTCTTTCCAATTGATATTGGGTCATTTTTATTTTTTTTATTTTTATTTTCTCTGTTACGGGACCACTCTCCTCTGTCTGGGTGCCGGGGCCTAAATATGTGACAGTGGCCTGTTTCAGTGGTGGGTGACATGAAGCCTGATTCTCTGCTATGACATGAAGACTGATTCTGCGCTGACATAAGGCCAGATTTTCTGTTACAGGACCTCTCACCTCTGCCTGGGTGCCTGGGCCTAAATGTGTGACAGTGGCCTGTTCCAGTGGTGGGTGACGTGAAGCCTGATTCTCTGCTATGACATGAAGACAGATTCTGCGCTGACATAAGGCCAGATTCTCTGTTACGGGACCTCTCTCCTCTGCCTGGGTGCCTGGGCCTAAATGTGTGACAGTGGCCTGTTCCAGTGGTGGGTGACGTGAAGCCTGATTCTCTGCTATGACATGAAGACAGATTCTGCGCTGACATAAGGCCAGATTTTCTGTTACAGGACCTCTCTCCTCTGCCTGGGTTCCTGGGCCTAAATGTGTGACAGTGGCCTGTTCCAGTGGTGGGTGACGTGAAGCCTGATTCTCTGCTATGACATGAAGACAGATTCTGCGCTGACATAAGGCCAGATTCTCTGTTACGGGACCTCTCTCCTCTGCCTTGGTGCCTGGGCCTAAATATGTGACAGTGGCCTGTTCCAGTGGTGGGTGACGTGAAGCCTGATTCTCTGCTATGACATGAAGACAGATTCTGCGCTGACATAAGGCCAGATTCTCTGTTACAGGACCTCTCTCCTCTGCCTAGGTGCCTGGGCCTAAATGTGTGACAGTGGCCTGTTCCAGTGGTGGGTGACGTGAAGCCTGATTCTCTGCTATGACATGAAGACAGATTCTGCGCTGACATAAGGCCAGATTCTCTGTTACGGGACCTCTCCCCTCTGCCTTGGTGCCTGGGCCTAAATATGTGACAGTGGCCTGTTCCAGTGGTGGGTGACGTGAAGCCTGATTCTCTGCTATGACATGAAGACAGATTCTGCGCTGACATAAGGCCAGATTTTCTGTTACAGGACCTCTCTCCTCTGCCTGGGTTCCTGGGCCTAAATGTGTGACAGTGGCCTGTTCCAGTGGTGGGTGACGTGAAGCCTGATTCTCTGCTATGACATGAAGACAGATTCTGCGCTGACATAAGGCCAGATTCTCTGTTACGGGACCGCTCTCCTCTGCCTGGGTGCCGGGGCCTAAATATGTGACAGTGGCCTGTTTCAGTGGTGGGTGACGTGAAGCCTGATTCTCTGCTATGACATGAAGACAGATTTTGCGCTGACATGAAGACAGATTCTGTGCTGACATAAGGCCAGATTCTCTGTTACGGGACTTCTCTCTTCTGCCTGGGCCTAAATGTGTGACAGTGGCCTGTTCCAGTGGTGGGTGACGTGAAGCCTGATTCTCTGCTATGACATGAAGACAGATTCTGCGCTGACATAAGGCCAGATTCTCTGTTACGGGACCTCTCTCCTCTGCCTGGGTGCCTGGGCCTAAATGTGTGACAGTGGCCTGTTCCAGTGGTGGGTGACGTGAAGCCTGATTCTCTGCTATGACATGAAGACAGATTCTGCGCTGACATAAGGCCAGATTCTCTGTTACGGGACCTCTCTCCTCTGCCTTGGTGCCTGGGCCTAAATATGTGACAGAGGCCTGTTCCAGTGGTGGGTGACGTGAAGCCTGATTCTCTGCTATGACATGAAGACAGATTCTGCGCTGACATAAGGCCAGATTCTCTGTTACGGGACCTCTCTTCTCTGCCTGGGCCTAAATGTGTGACAGTGGCCTGTTCCAGTGGTGGGTGACGTGAAGCCTGATTCTCTGCTATAACATGAAGACAGATTCTGTGCTGACATAAGGCCAGATTCTCTGTTACGGGACCTCTCTCCTCTGCCTTGGTGCCTGGGCCTAAATGTGTGACAGTGGCCTGTTCCAGTGGTGGGTGACGTGAAGCCTGATTCTCTGCTATGACATGAAGACAGATTCTGCGCTGACATAAGGCCAGATTCTCTGTTACGGGACCGCTCTCATCTGTCTGGGTGCCGGGGCCTAAATATGTGACAGTGGCCTGTTTCAGTGGTGGGTGACGTGAAGCCTGATTCTCTGCTATGACATGAAGACAGATTCTGCGCTGACATAAGGCCAGA